>NW_026947598.1:0-600000 GCF_034190915.1 Cavia porcellus | reverse complement strand
GCGCATTGTAAGGTATTCTAACAGGCCATTCACTAGTAGGAGTGAGAAAAACATCACGGTGTGGTGTGTATCTGAGGGCCTGAATTAGGATAGGCAGTGAGTGGCATTGTAATATGGAGAAAAGCAACACTGGGTGGTCAGCATGGGAAGGAGAGGAAACATGCAGTAGCAATGTAGGATAGATTTCTGAAAAACATCGTGGGGTGGTGTGCATGGTAAGGGTTTCTAACAGGCCATTCACTAGTAGGAGTGAGAAAAACATCATGGGGTGGTGTGAATCGGAGGGACTGAATTAGGATACGCAGTGAGTGGCAATGTCATATGGAGAAGAGCCCCACGCGGTGGTCAGCATGGGGAGGTCAGGAAACATGCAGTAACAATGTAGGACAGGTTTCTGAAAAACAAAGGCGGGTTAGTGCACATTGTAAGTGTTTCTCACAGGCCATTCATTAGTAGGAGTGAGAAAAATAACACGAGGTGGTGTGAATCGGAAGGTCTGAATTAGGATAGGCAGTGAGTCGCAATGTAGGATGGAGAAAAGCACCCCGGGTTGGTCAGCATTGGGAGGTGAGCAAACATGCAGTGGCAATATAGGATAGGCTTCTGAAAAACATCGTAGGATTGTGTGCATTGTAAGTGTTTCTAACAGGCCATTCACTAGTAGGAGTCAGAAAAACATCACAGGGTGGTGTGATTCAGAGCGTCTGAATTAGTATAGGCAGTGAGTGGCAATGTAGCATGGAGAAAAGCCCCACGGGGAGGTCAGCATGGGGAGGCCAGGAAATATGCAGTGGCAATGTAGGATAGGTTTCTGAAAAACATCACGGGGTGGTTCGCCTTGTAAGGGTTTCTAACAGGCCATTCACTTGTAGGAGTGAGAAAAACATCACGGGGTGGTGTGAATCGGAGGATCTGAATTAGGATAGGTAGTGAGTGACAATGTAGGATGGAGAAAATCGCCACGGGGTGGTCAGCATGGGGTGCTCAGGAAACAGGCATTGGCAATGTAGGATAGGTTGTGAAAAACATCGTGGTGTGGCGTGCATTGTAAGGGTATCTAACAGGCCATTCACTAGTAGGAGTCAGAAAAACTTCACGGGGTGGTGTGAATTGGAGGCGCTGTATTAGGAAATGCAGTGAGTGGCAATTTAGGTTGGAGAAAAGCACCATGGGTTGGTCAGCATGGGCAGGTCAGGAAAAATGCAGTGGCAATGTAGGATAGGATTCGGAAAAACATCGCAGGGTGGCGCATACTGTAAGTGTTTCTAACAGGCCATTCATTAGTAGAGGTGAGAAAAACATCATGGGTTGGTGTGAATCAGAGGGTCTAAACTAGGATAGGCAGTGAGTCGCAATGTAGAATGCAGAAAAGCACCACGGGCTGGTCAGCAAGGGGAGAACAGGAAACATTCAGTGGCAATGTAGGACTGGTTTCTGAAAAACATCGCGGAGTGGTGTTCATTGTAAGGGTTTCTAACAGGCCATTCACTAGTAGGAGTGAGAAAAACATCATGGGGAGGTGTGAATCGGAGGGTCTGAACTAGCATAGGCAGTGAGTGGCAATGTAGGATGGAGAAAAGCACCGCGGGGTGTTCAGAATGGGGTGATTAAGAAACATGCATTGTCAATATAGGATAGGTTTCTGAAAAACATCGCGGTGTGGTTCGCATTGTAAGTGTTTCTCCCAGGCCATTCACTAGTAGGAGTGAGTAAAACATCACGTGGTGGTGTGAATCAGAGGGTCTGAATTAGGATAGGCTGTGAGTCGCATTGTACGATGGAGAAAAGCACCAAGGGGTGGTCAGCATGGGGAGGTCAGGAAACATGCAGTGGCAATGTAGGATAGGTTTCTGAATAACATAGCGTGGTGGCGCGAATTTTAAGTGTTTCTAACAGGCCATTCACTAGTTGGAGTGAGAAAATCATCACGGCGTGGTGTGAATCGGAGGGTCTGAATAAGATTAGTCAGTGAGTGGCAATGTAGGATGGAGAAAATTACCACGGGGTGGTCAGCATGGGGAGGTCAGGAAACATACAGTGGGAATATAGGATAGGTTTCTGAAAAACATAGCGTGGTGGTGCGCCTTGTAAATGTTTCTAACAGGCCATTCACTAGTAGTAGTGAGAAAAACATCATGGGGTGGTGTGAATTGGAGGGTCTGAATTAGGATAGGCAGTGAGGGGCAATGTAGGATGGAGAAATGCACCATGGGGTGGTCAGCATGGGGAGGTCAGGAAATATGCAGTGGCAATGTAGAATAGGTTTCTGAAAAACATCGCGGGGTGGTGCGCCTTGTAAATGTTTCTAACAGGCCATTCACTAGTAGTAGTGAGAAAAACATCATGGGGTGGTGTGAATTGGAGGGTCTGAATTAGGACAGGCAGCATGTGGCAATGTAAGATGGAGAAAAGCACCACGGGGTGTCAGCATGGGGAGGTGAGGAAACATGCAGTGGCCATGTAGGATAGTTTTCTGAAAAACATCACAGGGTGGTGCGCATTGTAAGTGTTTCTAACAGGCCATTCACTTGCAGGAGGGAGAAAAACATCACGGGGTTGTGTGAATCCGAGGGTCCGAATAAGCATAGGCAGTGAGTGGCATTGTAGGATGGAGAAAAGCACCACGGGGTGGTCAGCATGGGGAGATCAGGAAACATGCAGTGACAATGTAGGATAGGTTTCTGAAAAACATCGCGGGGTGGTGCGAATTGTAAGGGTTTCTAACACGCCATTCACTATTAGGAGTTAGAAAATCATCACGGGGTGGTGTGAATCCGAGGGTCTGAATTAGGATAAGTAGTTAGTGGCAATGTAGGATGCAGAAAACAACACGGGGTGGTCAGCATGGGGAGGTCAGGAAACATGCAATGGCAATGTAGGATAGTTTTCTGAAAAACATCACGGGGTGGTGCGCATTTTAAGTCTTTCTAACAGGCCATTCACTAGTTGGAGTGAGAAAATCATCATGGTGTGGTGTGAATCGGAGGGTCTGAATTAGAATAGGCAGTGAGTGGCAATGTAGGATGGAGAAAAGCACCACGGGGTGGTCAGCATGGGGAGGTCAGGAAACATACAATGGCCATGTAGGATAGCTTTCTGAAAATCATCGCGGGTGGTGCACATTGTAAGGGTTTCTAACAGGCCATTCACTAGTAGGAGTGAGGAAAACATCATGGGGTGGTGTGAATAGGAATGCCTGAATTAGGATAGGCAGTGAGTGGCATTGTAGGATGGAGAATAGCACCACGGTCTGGTCAGCACGGGGATGTCAGGAAACATGCACTGGCAATGTAGGATAGGTCTCTGAAAAACAAAGCGGGGTGGTGCACCTTATAAGGGTTTCTAACAGGCCATTCACTAGTAGCTGTGAGAAAAACATCACGGGGTGGTTTGAATCGGAATGTCTGAATTAAGATAGGCAGTGAGAGGCAATGTAGGACGGAAAAAATCACCATGGTCTGGTCAGCATGGCGATGTCAGGAAACATGCACTGGCCATGTAGGACAGGTTACTGAAAAACAAAGCGGGGTGGTGCACCTTGTAAGGGTTTCTAACAGGCCATTCACTAGTAGCTGTGAGAAAAACATCACGGGGTGGTGTGAATCGGAGGGTGTGAATTAGTATAGGCAGTGAGTGGCAATGTAGGATGGAGAAAAGCACCACGCGGTGCCTGCATGGGGAGGTCAGGAAACATGCAGGGGCAATGTATGATCGGGTTCTGAAAAACATAGCGGGGTGGTGCGCATTGTAAGGGTATCTAACAGGCCATTCACGAGTAGGAGTGAGAAAAACATCATGGGGTGGTGTGAATTGGAGTGTCTGAATTAGGACAGGCAGGGAGTGGCAATGTAAGATGGAGACAAGCACCACGGGGTGTCAGCATGGGGAGGTCAGGAAACATGCAGTGGCAATGGAGGATAGGTTTTGAAAAACATCACCGGGTGGTGCGCATTGTAAGTGTTTCTAACAGGCCATTCACTGGCAGGAGGGAGAAAAACATCACGGGGTGGTGTGAATCCGAGGGTCCGAATTAGAATAGGCAGTGAGTGGCAATGTAGGATGGAGAAAAGCACGACGGGGTGGTCAGCATGGCGCGGTCAGGAAACATGCAGTGGCAATGTAGGATAGGTTTCTGAAAAACATAGAGTGGTGACACGAATTTTAAGTGTTTCTAAAAGGTCATTTACTAGTTGGAGTGAGAAAATCATCACGGCGTGGTGTGAATCGGAGGGTCTGATTTAGAATAGGCAGTTGTCGATGTCCGCTCCCGGCCGGCAGGAAGGACACACGACAAAGTCTGGTAGTGGACAACCTTTTCTTTTTATTTTTCTTTTCCGTACAGCCTGCCCTGGGATCGCTCCCAGCCGAAGCCTCCTCTGGTCCGCTCCCCGCGGCTCCTTCCGGGCTTCGCTCCGAAGCCTCTACCGGTCTGCTCTCCGCGGCTCTTTCTGGGCTTCTACTTCCGGGCTTCTACCTGGCTTCTTCTTCCGCCCAGGGGTGGCACCGGTATATATACGGATACAGTGTCCAATCATGTTAAAGTGAGCAAGGCAAGCTGATTGGCTAACATCATCAGTTGCCAGGCAGACTATATTGTTGAGCGGGTTGTTTACGCGGTAAGCAGGAAACTAACATATTCGATGGGAGGGGTAATCTACCTCAGGCTTTGCTCTTTACCACAGGCCGCACGTCCGCCGCGCAAGGCGAGCTATCACAGACGCGGCTCCCAACATCTCCCCCTATTTTATTTTTTATGAATGTGCGCATCGTAGCCCTTCCTGGACTGGGTGCAGAGGCTTATGCCCTATGTGTAGGTCCACCATAGGTCCTTGGCTTAGACCCTGGTTGGCCATGCCATGGTCTGCCAAGGCCCTGAGGCCCTCGTCCTTTTTCTAGGGCCAGGCACAAACTGGACGGAACCTGGATGCACACAAGCTTGCACTCATTTCCTCTCCGTAAAGAAATCCCCTCGGAGAGAAATTTAGACCTGGGCAGCATCTAACAGTCTAGCGGCTTACGTGCAGGATGGGGTAGGGCCTGGCTTAGGTCGAGTCGTGCTGGGGAGGCACGCTCTTACCCGTCATTGACTCACCTACCCTGCTGTGTATTGTCACCTTATGGAGGAGAATGAGGGATGCCCGCCATATCTAGACTCGGTCGTGGGCCAATTGAGCAAGCCATGCATATGCCTGAGGATCTTCTTGTCCATTTTGGGCTACCGCTATTTCTATTCATCTTATTGGTTGGTCTGTGATGGATCTCCAGTAGGGCAGGTCTGATCTTCAGTCGAGGGCTTTGTTGCCCATGTCAGTCTCTCCGGTATCCACAGTGGTTCTCGTCCCGGTTCCTGTGGGAAAACACAAACCGCGCCTCGGTTCCAGCTGACCACTGGATCCGGGCCCATCCATTGTCCCGTCAGGACATCTTTCCACTTCACCCACCCTTTATGGTTGGGGGAAGGGTTGCAGTGCTCCACAGCTGGGGAGCGATTATCATTATTTAAATTTAAAAAATTGTGTGTGAATAGTGCCATGGATAATCGTGCCTTTGGGGCCAGGCCTTGGCCTACTCCCCCTTTTTGTTTTTGTAAAATTTTTTTGAGGCTTCTATGAGCCCTCTCAATGATTTCTTGACCTTGGGGATTGTATGGGATACCATGTTTTAATTGAACCTCCATCATTTTGCAGAACTCATTGAAGGCTTTGCCTATATAGGCTGGTCCATTATCAGTTTTTAATATTTTTGGTTTGCCCCATGCGGCCCAAGCTGCCAGGCAATGATTGATCACATTAGACACTTTTTTACCTGTTTCTGCTGTTGCAAATATGACGTGAGAACAGGTGTCTGTGGAAACATGAACATATTTAAGAGTCCCAAACTCCTGTATATGTGTGATGTCCATCTGCCAAACATCACCAGGGATCAAACCTCGAGGGTTTACTCCCATCGGTATGGCAGGTTTGTATGTGGCACAGGAGTCACATAGTCGCACGATATCTCGTGCATCTGCTCTAGAAACATGGAAATGGTTTGCTAGTGTCCTGGCATTAACATGAAATTTATCATGGAAGGCACGGGCTCGCTCGATTGGTGTTAGTAAGGTAAAAATCTATAACGGGCGAGTGGCAGTGTCAGCAGCCGCATTCCCCTGTGCCATGGGCCCTGGCAGGGATGTATGTGCTCTTATGTGGGTGGTGAAGACCTTATGGTGTCTGTTTTGAAGCAATGTCTGGATAGACAGGAACAGTCTAGCCACTGTGGAAGTGGATCTAATTAAACTGGCAGTCTCAAGCACTTGTATAGCATTGACCACATACCTAGAATCGGAGACAATGTTAATGGCTTCTGAGAACCGTTTAAGAATCATTTTAACGATCTGTAGTTCTACCACCTGAGGCTGATCTGGTTTAAATTGTATGGTAACCGGGGGCTTGCCTAGGATCACATAGGCGCCTATCCCCGTCTTGGAGCCATCTGTGTATATTGTAGTTGCTAGGACTAATGGCTCAGAGGCAGTAACCTTTGGAAAAATTATAGGGTGCTGAGTGACAAATGACAAGATAGGGTCTTTAGGGTATTGATTGTTTATATCCCCATGGAAAACACATCTCAGAATGGCCCAGGTATCTATGCAGGCAGCCAGGGTCTTGATCTGGCTGGCGGTATAGGGTACTCGGATGGCTTGTGGTCCTGAGCCAAAATGTTGGACAGCTCTATCATGCGCTTCAAGGGCCAATGAAGCGACTGCCTCCGGGTAATGCTCTATGACTTTTGCAGGTGAGACCTTAGGGTGTATCCATAGTAGTGGTCCTTTCTGCCAAATCACCGCTGTAGGCTGTAAACTAGTCTGTAGCAAACAGACATCAAAGGGTCGCCCTGGTTTAATTCTGTGTAAGGTAGCCCCACCTAAGGCTTTTTCCACTCTCTGTAAGGCAGCTCTTGCCTCAGGAGTGAGCCTCCTGTGGGAGGCTATATCTGGGTCTCCCTTCAGAAGGTCGAACAGGGGTTTGAGATCTGAATTTGGTATATGTAAATATGGCCTAATCCAATTAATGTCTCCCAATAGCTTTTGCATGTCATTTAGGGTCCTAACGCCATCCGTCCTAATGGTGACCTTTTGCGGAGAGACTAGCATAGGGGAGATTCTCGCGCCTAAGTAGGTCACCATTTCTCCTCCCTGAATCTTGTTGGGGACAACATGTAGATTAGCTTGTCTCAGGGCCTCGACCAACTGGCTGAGCATATTATTTAGCATGTCTGGGTCCCTGCCGCTGAGCAAAAGGTCGTCCATGTAATGCATACATCTTATCTTGGGAAAGGATTTTCGTAGGGGGGCCAGTAGGGAATCAAGGTAAATCTGACACATAGTGGGACTGTTGGCCATACCTTGGGGCAACGTTACCCACTCGTATCTGAGATCAGGGCTTTCTTGGTTAATGGTGGGCAAAGTAAAGGCGAACCTATGAGTGTCCTCTGGGTGCAGGGGAATTGAGAAGAAACAGTCTCTAAGGTCTATAACATAAACTGGCCAGGACTGAGGGATGGCTGAGAGAGCTGGCAGCCCCCTCTGGACCGCCCCCAGGGGCTGCATCTGCGCGTTGACCGCCCTTAGATCATGGAGCAGCCTCCACTTGCCAGACTTTTTCTTAATTATAAAAATGGGGGTGTTCCATGGGGAGGTTGACGGCTTAATATGTCCTAATCTAAGTTGTGTACTGACTATTTCTGACAAGGCTAATAGCTTCTCCTTAGGCAGGGGCCACTGAGGTACCCAAACCGGATCATTTGATTTTCAGGTGATTTTGATCGAAGTGGGTAGGAGAGCTTCTTCAGCGGCCCCTAAGAAAAACCCAATCCTTGCCTACCTTTTTTGTTTTCTACTGGTATTGGGGATGTCCGACCCTGCAGGGCATTGCCCAAGCCTTTGCCGGGGGTATATCCCTGGTTCTTGAGTATATCCTTAGCCTGGGGGGAGCAGTTTGACGTAAGCGTGACATCCATCTGAGTGAGGATGTCCCTTCCCCATAGAGACACTGGCAACTGCAACACAAACGGTTGGAAATGGCCCTGATGACCCTCCTCATCGCACCAGAGCAGGGTTGAAGCACTAACCTGAGGAGCTGACACCATCCCCAGGCCCTGCAGCGTGTTATCTGCAGTGTTGGTGGGCCAGTTGGAAGGCCAATCCTTTCTGGAGATAATGGAACAGTCAGCTCCTGTGTCTAGGAGCCCTGTTATATTCTTGCCATTGACCTTAAGTGAGAGCATGGGCCTTTTACCAAGTGTCATATGGAGTCCCTCAAAGACTTCCCCTGAGGAACCGAAACCTTGACTTTCTCTAATTTTCTGCTTTGAGGGAAATCTCTTGTGGAGACTGGGGAGCAGCAAGAGCTGCGCTATCTTGTCTCCTTTATTGATTACCATAGTACCCACAAGAGATTGAACCATAATTTTAATATGTCCTGTGTAGTCTGAGTCTATGACCCCTGGGACTACTGTGAGACCCCGAAGGGCCGTGGAGGATCTCCCGATCACCAGACCCACGGAATTTTCGGGTAACGGTCCCTTAAAGGTGGTTTCAACCACTTGAACACCCATATCAGGCACTAATATAAGTCCTGAGGTGACACTGAGG
Organism: Cavia porcellus; assembly: GCF_034190915.1. Taxonomy (NCBI): domain Eukaryota; kingdom Metazoa; phylum Chordata; class Mammalia; order Rodentia; family Caviidae; genus Cavia; species Cavia porcellus. Next base: position 591,365 of record NW_026947598.1, on the reverse strand, counting down.
TCCACACCTGCTGACCCAGGGGTGGCCCTTGTTGAAGGCTGCCACCCTGAGCTGTCCTGTCTCTGGGGCGGGGGCCCGCCTGTGAAGGAGGCCCCCTCTGGCCGTTTTTTGGCTCTCTAGCATCTTGTCCACAAATACGGTTGCCCTGAGCATCAAAGACCGACCTACACTCCTCAGCTTTGTGTGATCCCTTTTTGCATCGCCCACAAACATATGGTTCTTCATTCCTAGGGCGAGGCCTAGCATCTGTATTGTTTGGGCAATGACGTTTAATGTGTCCTGGCTCCCCGCAGGCAAAACACCCTTTAGCCTTACATTCCCCTTCTAACCCGCGAGGTCCCCTCTGCTGTACAGCCGCGGCCAGGAGAGCAGCCACTCCCGAGTTGGAGAGCGGCCCCCCTATCTCTCTGCATATCCTAATCCAGGCGTTGAGGTCCTTGTTCTTATGAGGAGCTATCGCTGCCTTGCACTCCTTTGTACATTGCTCAAAAATCAGCTGTCTTACCAGCGGTTGAGCCACTCCCGGATCAGGAAATATCTTATCGGCAGCATCTTGCATTCGGGCCACAAAGTCAACAAATGGCTCTGTGGTACCCTGAATTATTTTTGAAAGACACAAGGAGGCTGTTCCGGCACCACTTACCTGTTTTCAGGCGCGGAGCCCTATGGCATTGATTTGTTCATAGACAGCGCCGGGGAACTGGGTCTGGTCATCAGCGTGCCGACCTTCTCCCATAAGCATTTCCTTGTTCCACCCCCGGTTTCCCCGATTGGCGTTTCTCTCAGCCTGCTCTGCAGAGAACTCTGCGTACCAGGCTCGCCAATCCAGGTAACTGCCCGAGGGCAGACACGCCTTTGCCAGCTGAATCCAGTCCGCGGGGGTGAGGGGCCCAGAAGACAGATTCTCCAGCATGGCAATGGTGTAAGGCGCAGTCGGCCCAAAGGTTGTAACTGCATTTTTAAGTTCTCTAATCTGCTTTATCTCAAAAGGCTCCCATACATTGCGTCCCTGGCCCATAGCTACTTGTACAGGAAATATCCCGTAGGGGCCACTATCTATCCCAGGTGGATGTACCTCATGAGACAAGCGTCCCCCCTGCCAAAGTCGCCTGTAAAAATACCGACCCGCCGGCGGCGGAGCATAAGACAGCGGCCGTGATTGGGCGGAAAATGGGGGCCCGTGCATCACTTCCTGTTCTGGCGAAAGGGGAGAGAGCTCCCAGGCGGCCACCTCGTGGCGAGGAATCGCCTCCGGAAACGGCCCCCAAGGTGGGGCGGAAGGCTTCGCCTCCCTCTCGCGCCGGGGAGCGCTCAGGAGCTCTCTACTCCTCCGCAGACCAGGTTGAGCAGAGCGCAATTCGCGGGGCAACGCTGGAAAAGAACCCTGCGACTCCTTATTGAGCGATTTAGGCTCCTGACAGCTGGTCTCTTTGGCCTCCTTGCCATTCAACTTTCCCTCGTCCTCGGAGTCAGACGACTCCGAGGCTAGAGCCCCGTCCTCCTCCTTAGCATCCTTGTTCCCCTTGACGGACCCCTCTCGGGAGCTCCCTGACTGGGCCTGCTCAGATACCCTGCGTACTTTTGTAAGCTCTTGAGAGCTTTCTCCACAACCACCCTTGCTCTTAGTGTTGCTACCTAACATGTTTCCCATCTTTTAATATGTTACTCACCGCGTGAGGCCCAAGGAATCCGCCACTTACGCGTGAGCCTGAGGGGAGTCTAAAAGCCCTGTAGGTGCGCGCCACCCAGAGCCCAGGCTTATCCCCAACTCACCTGTCTCGCAGCTCTGTACTGGAGCGTTGTCCACTTCCACGTCTCGGGGGTGATCAGTCCCCGGGCGGGCCTCCAAATGTCGATGTCCGCTCCCGGCCGGCAGGAAGGACACACGACAAAGTCTGGTAGTGGACAACCTTTTCTTTTTATTTTTCTTTTCCGTACAGCCTGCCCTGGGATCGCTCCCAGCCGAAGCCTCCTCTAGTCCGCTCCCCGCGGCTCCTTCCGGGCTTCGCTCCGAAGCCTCTACCGGTCCGCTCTCCGCGGCTCTTTCTGGGCTTCTACTTCCGGGCTTCTACCTGGCTTCTTCTTCCGCCCAGGGGTGGCACCGGTATATATACGGATACAGTGTCCAATCATGTTAAAGTGAGCAAGGCAAGCTGATTGGCTAACATCATCAGTTGCCAGGCAGACTATATTGTTGAGCGGGTTGTTTACGCGGTAAGCAGGAAACTAACATATTCGATGGGAGGGGTAATCTACCTCAGGCTTTGCTCTTTACCACAGGCCGCACGTCCGCCGCGCAAGGCGAGCTATCACAGACGCGGCTCCCAACAGGCAGTGAGTGGCAATGTAGGATGGAGAAAAGCACCACGGGGTGGTCAGCATGGGGAGATCAGGAAACATACAGTGGCCATGTAGGTTAGCTTTCTGAAAATCATCGCGGGTGGGCCACATTGTAAGGGTTTCTAACAGGCCATTCACTAGTAGGCGTGAGAAAAACATCATGTAGTGGTGTGAATCGGAATGTCTGAATTAGGATAGGCAGTGAGTGGCATTGTAGGATGGAGAATAGCACCACGGTCTGGTCAGCATGGGGATGTCAGGAAACATGCACTGGCAATGTATGATAGGTTTCTGAAAAATAAGCGGGGTGGTGCGCCTTGAAGGGTTTCTAACAGGCCATTCCCTAGTAGCTGTGAGAAAAACATCACGGGGTGGTGTGAATCAGAGGGTCTGAATTAGTATAGGCAGTGAGTGGCAATGTAGGATGGAGAAAAGCACCACGGGGTGTGTGCATGGGTAGGTCAGGAAACATGCAGGGGCAATGTAGGATAGGGTTCTGAAAAACATCGCGGTGTGGTGCGCATTTTAAGGCTTTCTAACAGGCCATACAGTTGCAGGAGGGAGAAAAACATCACGGGGTGGTGTGAATCGTAGGGTCCGATTTAGGATAGGAAGTGAGTGTCAATGTAGGACTGAGAAAAGCACCACGGGGTGGTCAGTTTGGGGAGGTCAGGAAACATGCAGTGCAATGTAGGATACTTTTCTGAAAAACATCGCGTGGTTGTGTGCATTGTAAATCTTTTTAACAGGCCATTCACTAGAAGGAGTTAGGAAAATATCACAGGGTTGTGTGAATCGGAGGATCTGAATTCGAATAGGCAGTGAGTGGCAATGTAGGATGGAGAAAAGCACCACGGGCTAGTCAGCATGGGGAGGTCAGCAAACATGCAGTGGCAATGTAAAATAGGTTTCTGAAATACATCGCGTGGTTGTGCGCAATGTAAGTGTTTCTAACAGGCCATTAACTGGTAGGAGTGAGAAAAACAGCACGGGGTGGTGTGAATCGGAGGGTCTGAATTAGGATAGGCAGAGAGTGGCAATGTAGGATGGAGAAAAGCACCATGTGGTGGTCAGCATGGGAAGGTCAGGAATCATGCAGTGGCAATCTAGGGTAGGTTTCTGAAAAACATCGCGTGGTTGTGCGCAATGTAAGTGTTTCTAACAGGCCATTCACTGGTAGGAGTCAGAAAAACAGCACGGGGTGGTGTGAATCGGAGGGTCTGAATTAGGATAGGCAGTGAGTGGCAATGTAGGACGAAGAAAAGCAACAAGGGGTGGTCAGCATAGGGAGGTCAGGAAACATGCAGTGGCAATGTAGGACAGGTTTATGAAAAACAACGCGGAGTGGTGCACATGGTAAGGGTTTCCAACAGGCCATTCACTAGAAGGAGTGAGAAAAATATCACGGGGTGTTGTGAATCAGAGGGTCTGAATTAGGATAGGTAGTGAGTGGCAATGTAGGATGAAGAACACCACCAAAGTGTGGTCTGCATGGGGACGTCAGGAAACATGCTGTGGCAATTTAGGATAGGATTTTGAAAAACATCGCGGCGTGCCCCGCATTGTACGTGTTTCTAACAGGCCATTCACTAGTAGGAATGAGAAAAACATCGTGGGGTGTTGTGAATCGGAGGGTCTGAATTAGGATAGGCAGTGAGTGGCAATGTAGGATGGAGAAAAGCCCCAAAGGGTGGTCATCATGGGATGGTCAGGATACATGCAGTGGCAATGTAGGATAGGTTTCTGAAAAACATCGCGGGGTGGTGTGCCTTGTAAGTGTTTCTAACAGGCCATTCACGAGTAGGAGTGAGAAAAACATCATGGGGTGGTGTGAATTGGAGTGTCCGAATTAGGACAGGCAGGGAGTGGCAATGTAAAATGGAGACAAGCACCACGGGGTGTCAGCATGGGGAGGTCAGGAAAAATGCAGTCACAATGTAGGATAGGTTTTTGAAAAACATCACGGGGTGGCGCGCATTTTAAGTGTTTCTAACAGGCCATTCACTTTCAGGAGGGAGAAAAACATCATGGGGTGGTGTGAATCCGAGGGTCCAAATTAGGATAGGCAGTTAGTGGCTATGTAGGATGGAGAAAAGCACCACGGTGTGGTGAGCATGGGGAGTTCAGGAAACATACAGTGGCCATGTAGGATAGCTTTCTGTAAATCATCGCGGGTGGTCCACATTGTAAGGGTTTCTAACAGGCCATTCACGAGTAGGCATGAGAAAAACATCATGGGGTTGTGTGAATCGGAATGTCTGAATTAGGATAGGCAGTGAGTGGCATTGTAGGAAGGAGAATAGCACCACGGTCTGGTCAGCATGGGGATGTCAGGAAACATGCACTGGCCATGTAGGATAGGTTTCTGAAAAACAAAGCGTGGTGGTGCGCCTTGTAAGGGTTTCTAACAGGCCATTCACTAGTAGCTGTGAGAAAAACATCACGGGGTGAAGTGAATTGGAGGGTCTGAATAAGTATAGGCAGTGAGTGTCAATGTGGGATGGAGAAAAGCATCACGGGGTGTCTGCATGGGGAGGTCAGGAAACATGCAGGGGCAATGTAGGATAGGGTTCTGAAAAACATCGCGGGGTGGTGCGCATTGTAAGGTTTTGTAACAGGCCATTCACGAGTAGGAGTGAGAAAAACATCATGGGGTGGTGTGAATTGGAGTGTCTGATAGGACAGGCAGGGAGTGGCAATGTCAGAAGGAGACAAGCACCACGGGGTGTCAGCATGGGGCGGTCAGGAAACATGCAGTGGCAATGTAGAATAGGTTTCTGAAAAACATCGCGTTCTTGTGCGCAGTGTAAGTGTTTCTAACAGGCCATTCACTAGTAGGAGTGAGAAAAACATCATGGGGTGGTGTGAATTGGAGGGACTGAATTAGGACAGGCAGGGTGTAGCAATGTAAGATGGAGAAAAGCACCACGGGGTGTCAGCATGGGGAGGTGAGGAAACATGCAGTGGCAATGTAGGATAGTTTTCTGAAAAACATCACGGGGTGGTGCGCATTGTAAGTGTTTCTAACAGGCCATTCACTTGTAGGAGGGAGAAAAACATCACGGGGTGGTGTGAATCCGAGGGTCCGATTTAGGATAGGCAGTGAGTGGCAATGTAGGATGGAGAAAAGCACCACGGGGTGGTCAGCATGGGGAGTTCAGGAAACATGCAGTGGCAATGTAGGATAGTTTTCTGAAAAACATCACGGGGTGGTGCGCATTGTAAATGTTTCTAACAGGCCATTCACTAGTAAGAGTGACAAAAGATTACGAGGTGATGTGAATTGGAGAGTGTAAATTAGGACAGGCAGTGAGTGGCAATGCAGGATGGAGAAAAGCACCACGGGGTGGTCAGCATGGGGAGATCAGGAAACATGCAGTGACAATGTAGGATAGGTTTCTGAAAAACATCGCGGGGTGGTGCAAATTGTAAGGGTTTCTAACAGGCCGTTCACTAATAGGAGTGAGGAAAACATCATGGGGTGGTGTGATAAGGAATGTCTTTGTTAGAATAGTCAGTGAGTGGCAATGTAGGATGGAGAAAAGCACCACGGGGTGTCTGCATGAGGAGTTCAGGAAACATGCAGTGGCAACGTAAGATAGGGTTCTGAAAAACATCGTGGGGTGGTGCGAATTGTAAGGGTTTCTAACAGGCCATTCAGTTGCAGGAGGGAGAAAAACATCACGGGGTGGTGTGAATCAGAGGGTCCGAATAAGGATAGGCAGGGAGTGGCAATGTAGTATGGAGAAAAGCACCATGGGTTGGTCATCATGGGGGGGGGTCAGGAAACATGCAGCTGCAATGTAGGATAGGCTTCTGAAAAACATCGCGGGGTGGTGAGCATTGTAAATGTTTCTAACAGGCCATTCACTGTTAAGAATGAGAAAAACATCACTGGGTGATGTGAATCAGAGGGTCTGAATTAGGATAGGCAGTGTGTGGCAATGTAGGACGGAGAAAAGCACCACGGGGTGGTCAGCATGGGGAGGTCAGAAAACATGCAGTGCAATGTAGGATAGTTCTCTGAAAAACATCGCGTGGCGGTTTGCATTGTAAATCTTTCTAACAGGCCATTCACTGGTAGGAGTGAGCACAATATCACGGGGTTGTGTGAATCACAGGATCTGAATTCGTATAGGCAGTGAGTGGCAATGTAGGATGGAGAAAGGCAACACGGGGTGGTTAGCATGGGGAGGTCAGGAAACATGCAGAGGCCATGTAGAATAGGTTTCTGAAAATCATCGAGGGTGGTGCGCATGGTAAGGGTTTCTATCAGCGCATTTACTAGTATGAGTCAGAAAAACATCACGGGGTGGTGTGAATCTGAGGGTCTGAATTAGGATAGGCAGTGAGTGGCAATGTAGGATGGAGAAAAGCACCACGGGGTGGTCAGCATGGGGAGGTCAGGAAACATGCAGTGCAATGTAGGATAGTTTTCTGAAAAACTTCGCATGGTGGTGTGCATTGTAAATTCTTCTAAGAGGGCATTCACTAGTAGGAGGGAACAAAATATCACGGGGATGTGTGATTCGGAGGATCTGAATTCGGATAGGCAGTGAGTGGCAATGTAGGATGGAGAATATCACCACGGTATGGTCAGCATGGGAATGTCAGGAAACATGCAGTGGCAATGTAGGATAGGTTTCGGAAAAACATAGCTAGGTGGTGCGCATTGTATGGCTTTCTAACAGGCCATACACTACTAGGAGTGAGAAAAACATCATGGGGTGTTGTGAATAGTAGGGTCTGAATTAGGATAGGCAGTGAGTGGCAATGTAGGATGGAGAAAAGCACCACGGGGTGGTCAGCATGGGGAGGTCAGGAAATATGCAGTGGCAATGTAGGATAGGTTTCTGAAAAACATAGCTAGGTGGTGCGCATTGTAAGGCTTTCTAACAGGCCATACACTACTAGGAGTGAGAAAAACATCACAGGGTGTTGTGAATCGTAGGGTCTGAATTAGGATAGGCAGTGAGTGGCAATGTAGGATGGAGAAAAGCACCATGGGCTGGTCAGCATGGGCAGGTCAGGAAACAAGCAGTGGCAATGTAGGATATGTTTCTGAAAAACATTGCGGGGTGGTGCGCATGGTAACGGTTTCTAACAGTACATTCACTAGTAGGAGTCTGAAAATCATCACGGGGTGGTGTGAATCTGAGGGTCTGAATTAGGATAGGCAGTAAGAGGCAATGTAGGATGGAGAAAAGCACCACGGGGTGGTCAGCATGCGGAGGTCAGGAATCATGCAGTGGCAATGTGGGATAGGTTTCTGAAAAACATCGTGTGGTGGTGCACATTGTAAGTGTTTCTAACAGGCCATTCACTAATAGGAGTGAGAAAAACATCACGGGCCGGTGTGAATTGGAGGGTCTGAATTAGGATAGGCAGTGAGTGGCAATGTAGGATAGAGAAAAGCAACACGGGGTGGTCCGTATGGGGAAGTCAGGAAACATGCAGTGTCAATGTAGGATAGGTTTCTGAAAAACATAGCTAGGTGGTGCGCATTGTAAGGCTTTGTACCAGGCCATACACTACTAGGAGGGAGAAAAACATCATGGGGTGTTGTGAATCATAGGGTCTGAATTAGGATAGGAAGTCAGTGGCATTGTAGGATGGAGAAAAGCACCACGGGGTGGTCAGAATGGGGAGGTCAGGAAACATACAGCTGCCATGTAGGATAGGTTTGATGAAAAACATCGCGGGGTAGTGCTCATTGTAATGGTTCCTAATAGGCCATTCACTACTATGAGTCAGAATGGGGAGGTCAGGAAACATACAGCTGCCATGTAGGATAGGTTTGATGAAAAACATCGCGGGGTAGTGCTCATTGTAATGGTTCCTAATAGGCCATTCACTACTATGAGTGAGAAAAACATCATGGGGTATTTTGAATCAGAGGGTCTGAATTAGAATAGGCAGTGAGTGGCAATGTAGGATGGAACAAAGCACCACGGGCTGTTAGCATGTGTTGGTCAGGAAACATGCAGTGTCAATGTAGGATTGGGTTCTGAAAAACATCGCAAGTCGGTGCGCATTTTAAGGGTTTCTAACAGGCCATTCACCTGCATGAGGGAGAAAAACATCACAGGGTGGTGTGAATCGGAGGGTCCGAATTAGGATAGGCAGTGGGTGGCAATGTAGGATCGAAAAAAGCACCACGGGGTGGTCAGCATGGGGATGTCAGGAAACATGCAGTGGTAATGTACGATAGGTTTCTCAAAAACATAGCGTGGTGGCGCGAATTTTAAGTGTTTCTAACAGGGCATTCACTAGTTGGAGTGAGAAAATCATCACGGGGTGGTGTGAATCGGAGGGCCTGAACTAGAATAGGCAGTGATGGGCAATGTAGGATGGAGAAAAGCACCACGGGGTGTTCAGCATGGGGAGGTCAGGAAACATACAGTGGCCATGTAGGATTGCTTTCTGAAAATCATCGCGGGTGGTCCACATTGTAAGGGTTTCTAACAGGCCATTCACTAGTAGGAGTGAGAAAAACATCATGGGGTGGTGTGAATCTGAATGTCTGAATTAGGATAGGCAGTGAGTGGCATTGTAGGATGGAGAAAAGCACCACGGTCTGGTCAGCATGGGGTTGTCAGGAAACATGCACTGGCCATCTAGGATAGGTTTCTGAAAAACAAAGCGGGGTGGTGCTCGTTGTAAGGGTTTCTAACAGGCCATTCACTAGTAGCTGTTAGAAAAAAGTCACGGGGTCGTGTGAATCGAAGGTTCTGAATTAGGATAGGCAGTGAGTGGCAATGTAGGATGGAGAAAAGCACCACGGGGTGTCGGCATGGGGAGTTCATTAAACATGCAGTGGCAATGTAAGATAGGGTTCTGAAAAACATCGCGGGGTGGTGCGCATTGTAAGGGTTTCTAACAGGCCATTCACTAGTAGGAGTGAGAAAAACATCATGGGGTGGTGTGAATCAGAATGTCTGAATTAGGAGAGGCAGTGAGTGGCAATGTAGTATGGAGAAAAGCACCACGGGTTGGTCAGCATGAGGAGGTCAGGAAATATGCAGCTGCAATGTAGGATAGGCTTCTGAAAACATCACGGGTGGTGCGCATTGTAAATGTTTCTAACAGGGAATTCACTAGTAAGAATGTGAAAAACATGACTGGGTGATGTGAATCAGAGGGTCTGAATTAGAATAGGTAGTGTGTGGCAATGTAGGACGGAGAGAAGCACCATGGGGTGGTCAGCATGGGGAGCTTAGGAAACATGCAGTGCAATGTAGATAGTTTTCTGAAAAACATCGTGGGATGGTGCACATTGTAAGGGTTTCTAACAGGCCATTCACTAGTAGTAGTGAGAAAAACATCACGGAGTGGTGTGAATCTGAGGGTCTGAATTAGGATAGGCAGTGAGTGGCAATTTAGGATGGAGAAAAGCACCACGGGGTGGTGAGCATGAGGAGGTCAGGAATCATGCAGTGGCAATCTAGGATAGGTTTCTGAAAAACATCGTGGGATGGTGCACATTGTAAGGGTTTGTAACAGGCCATTCACTAGTAGTAGTGAGAAAAACATCACGGAGTCGTGTGAATCTGAGGGTCTGACTTAGGATAGGCAGTGAGTGGCAATGTAGGATGGACAAAAGAACCACGGGGTGGTCAGCATGGGGAGGTCAGGAAACATGCAGTGGCAATGTAGGATAGGTTTCTGAAAAACATCGCGTGGTGGTGCTCATTGTAAGGGTTTCTATTAGGCCATTCCCTACTAGGAGTTAGAAAAACATCATGGGGTGGTGTGAATCCGAGGGTCTGAATTAGTATAGGTAGTTAGTGGCAATGTAGGATGCAGAAAAGCAACACGGGGTGGTCAACATGGGGAGGTCAGGAAACATGCAGTGGCAATGTAGGATAGGTTTCTGAAAAACATCGCGGGGTGGGGCGCATTGTAAGTGTTTCTAACAGGCCATTCACTAGTAGGAGTGAGAAAAACATCACAGAGTGGTATGAATTGGAGTGTCTGAATTAGGATAGGCAGTGACTGGCAATGTAGGATGGAGAACAGCACCACGAGGTGGTCAGCATAGGTAGGTCAAGAAACATGCAGCGGCCATGTAGGAAGGTTTCTGAAAATCATTGCGGGTTTTGTGCATTGTAAGGGTTTCTAACAGGCCATTCACTAGTAGGAGTGAGAAAAACATCATGGAGTGGTGTGAATCGGAAGTTCTAAATTAAGATAGGCAATGAGTGGCAATGTACGATGAAGAAAAACACCACGGGATTGTTAGAATGGTGATGTCAGGAAATATGCAGTGGCAATTTAGGATAGTTTTCTGAAAAACAACGCGTGTTGGTGCGCCTTGTATGGGTTTCTAACAGGCCATTCATTAGTAGGAGTGAGAAAAACATCACGGGGTGGTGTGAATCGGAGGATCTGAATTAGAGAGGAAGTGAGTGGTAATGTAGGATGGAGAAAAGCACCAGGGGCTGTCAGCATGGGGAGGTCAGGAAACATGCAGTGGTAATGTAGGACAGGGTTCTGAAAAACATCGCGGGGTGGTGCGCCTTGTAATGGTTTCTAACAGGCCATTCACTAGTAAGAGTGAGAAAAACATCATGGGCTGATGTGAATCCGAGTGTCTGAATTAGGATAGGCAGTGAGTGGCAATGTAGGATGGAGAAAAGCACCACGGGGTGGTCAGCATGGGTGTTAGGAATCATGCAGTGGCAATGTAGGATAGGTTTCTGAAAAACATCACGTGGTGGTGCGCATTGTAAGTGTTTCTAACAGGCCATTCTCTAGTAGGAGTGAGAAAAACATCACGGGGTGGTGTGAATCGGAGGGTCTGAATTAGGATAGGCAGTGAGTGGCAATGTAGGATGGAGAAATGCAACACGGGGTGGTCATCTTGGGGAGGTCAGGAATCATGCAGTGGCAATGTAGGATAGGTTTCTGAAAAACATAGCGTGGTGGTGCGAATTTTAACTGTTTCTAACCGGCCATTCACTAGTAGGAGTTAGAAAAACATCACATTGTGGTGTGAATCAGAGGGTCTGATTTAGGATAGGCAGTGAGTGGCAATATAAGATGGAGAAAAGCACCATGGAGTGGTCAGCATGGGGAGGTCAGGAAACATGCAGTGGCAATGTAGGATAGGTTTCTGAAAAACATCGCGGGGTGGTGCACATTGTAAGTGTTTCTAACAGGCCATTCACAAGTAGGAGTGAGAAAAACGTCATGGGGTGGTGTGAATCGGAGTGTCTGAAATAAGATAGGCAGTGAGTGGCAATGTAGGATGGAGAAAAACACCACGGGATGGTCGGCATGGGGATGTCAGGAAATATGCAGTGGCAATGTAGGACAGGTTTCTGAAAAACAACGAGCGGTGGTGCGCCTTGTATGGGTTTCTGACAGGCCATTCACTCGTAGGAGTGAGAAAAACATCACGGGGTGGTGTGAATCGGGAGATGTGAATTAGATAGGAAGTGAGTGGCAATGTAGGATGGAGAAAAGCACCACGGGATGATCGGCATGGGGATGTCAGGAAGTATGCAGTGGCAATGTAGGATAGGTTTCTGAAAAACAACGCGGGGTGGTGCGCCTTGTATGGGTTTCTAAAAGGCCATTCACTAGTAGGAGTGAGAAAAACATCACGGGGTGGTGTGAATCGGAGGATCTGAATTAGATAGGAAGTGAGTGGCAATGTAGTTTGGAGAAAAGCACCACGGGCTGTCAGCATGGGGAGGTCAGGAAACATGCAGTGGTAATGTAGGACAGGGTTCTGAAAAACATCACGGGGTGGTGCGCCTTGTAATGGTTTCTAACAGGCCATTCACTAGTAAGAGTGAGAAAAACATCATGGGCTGATGTGAATCCAAGGGTCTAAATTAGGATAGGCAGTGTGGGGCAATGTAGGATGGATAAAAGCACCACGGGGTGGTCTGCATGGGGAGGTCAGGAAACATGCAGTGCAATGTAGGATAGTTTTCTGAAAAACATCGCGTGGCGGTGTGCATTGTAAATCCTTCTAAGAGGGCATTCACTGGTAGGAGGTAGCAAAATATCACGGGGTAGTGTGAATCGGAGGATCTGAATTCGGATAGGCAGTGAGTGGCAATGTAGGATGGAGAATATCACCACGGGGTGGTCAGCATGGTGATGTCAGGAAACATGCAGTGGCAATGTAGGATAGGTTACTGAAAATCATAGCTAGGTGGTGCGCATTGGAAGGCTTTCTAACAGGCCATACACTACTAGGAGTGAGAAAATCATCACGGGGTGTTGTGAATCATAGGGTCGGAATTAGGATAGGCAGTGTGTAGCAATGTAGGATGGAGAAAAGCACCACGGGCTGGTCAGCATGGGCAGGTCAGGAAACATGCGGTGGCCCTGTAGGATAGGTTTCTGTAAAACATCATGGGGTGGTGCGCATGGTAAGGGTTTCTAAGAGGCCAATCACTAGCAGGAGTCAGAAAAACATCACGGGCTGGTGTGAATCTGAGGGTCTGAATTAGGATAGGCAGTGAGTGGCAATGTAGGATGGAGAAAAGCACCACGAGGTGGTCAGCATGGGGAGGTCAGGAATCATGCAGTGGCAATGTAGGATAGGTTTCTGAAAAACATCACGTGATGGTGCGCATTGTAAATGTTTGTAACAGGCCACTCACTAGTAGGAGTGAGAAAAACATCACGGGGTGGTGTGAATGGGAGGGTCTGAATTAGAATAGGCAGTAAGTGGCAATGTAGGATGGAGAAAAGCACCACGGGGTGGTCAGCTTGGGGAGGTCAGGAAACATGCAGTGGCAATGTAGGATAGGTTTCTGAAAAACATAGCATGGTGGTGCGAATTTAAAGTGTTTCTACCAGGCCATTCACTAGTAGGAGTTAGAAAAACTTCACGTTGTGGTGTGAATCAGAGGGTCTGAAATACGATAGGCAGTGAGTGGCAATGTAAGATGGAGAAAAGCACCATGGGGTGGTAAGCACGTGGAGTTCAGGAAACATGCAGTGACAAAGAACGATAGGTTTCTGAAAAACATTGCGGGGTGGTGCACATTGTAAGTGTTTCTAACAGGCCATTCAGAAGTAGGAGAGAGCAAATCATCACAGGGTGGAATGAATCGGACGGTCTGAAATAGGATATTCAGTGAGTGGCAATGTACGATGGAGAAAAGCACCACGGGGTGGTCAGCATGGGGAGGTCAGGAAACATGCACTTGCAATGTAGGATAAGTTTCTGAAAAACATCACGGGGTGGTGTGCATTGTAAGTGTTTCTAACAGGCCATTCACTAATTGGAGTGAGAAAATCATCACGGGGTGGTGTGAATCGGAGGGTCTAAATTAGAATAGGCAGTGAGTGGCAATGTAGGATGGAGAAAAGCACAATGGGGTGGTTAGCATGGGGAGGTCAGGAAACATGCAGTGACCATGTAGGATAGGTTTCTGAAAATCATCGAGGGTGGTGCGTATTGCAAAGTTTTCTAACAGGCCATTCACTAGTAGGAGTGGGAAAAACTTCATGGGGTGTTGTGAATCGGAGAGTCTGAATTAGAATAGGCAGTGAGTGGCATAGTAGCATGGAGAAAAACACCACGTGGTGGTCAGCATGTGGATGTCATGAAACATGCAGTGGCAATGTAGGATAGGTTTCAGAAAAACAACGCGGGGTTGTGCGCCTTGTAATTGTTTCTAGCTGGCCATTAACTAGTAGGAGTGAGAAAAACATCACGGGGTGGTGTGAATCGGAGGGTCTGAATTAGAATAGGCAGTGAGTGGCAATGTAGGATGGAAAAAAGCACCACGGGCTGTCAGCAAGGGTTGGTCAGGAAACATGCAGTGTCAATGTAGGATAGGGTTCTGAAAAACATGGCGGGTCTTGCGCATTGTAAGGGTTTCTAACAGGCCATTTACTTGCATGAGGGAGAAAAACATCACCGAGTGTTGTGAATCGGAGCGTCGGAATTAGGATAGGCAGTGAGTGGCAATGTAGGATGGAGAAAAGCACCACGGGGTGGTCATCATGGGGAGGTCAGGAAACATGCAGTGGCCATGTAGAATAGGTTTCTGCAAAACATCGGTAGTTGGGGCACATTGTAAGTGTTTCTAACAAGCCATTCACTGGTAGGAGTGAGAAAAACATCACGGGGTGGTGTGAAGCGGAGGGTCTGAATTAGGATAGGCAGTGAGTGGCAATGTAGGATGGACAAAAGCAACACGGGTTGGTCAGCATGGGGAGGTCAGGAAATATGCAGTGGCAATGTAGGATAGGTTTCTGAAAAATATCGCGGGGTGGTGCGCATTGTAAGTGTTTCTAACAGGCCATTCACTAGTAGGAGTGAGAAAAACATCACAGGGTGGTATGAATGGGAGGGTCTGAATTAGGATAGGCAGTGAGTAGCAATGTAGGATGGAGAAAAGCACCACGGGGTGGTCAGCATGTGGAGGTCAGGAAACAGGCAGTGGCAATGTAGGAAAGGTTTCTGAAAATCATCGCATGGTGGTGTGCATCGTAAGGGTTTCTAACAGGCCATTCACTAGTAGGAGTGAGAAAAACATTACGGGGCGGTATGAATCAGAGTGGCTGAATTACGATAGGCAGTGAGTGGCAATGTAGGATGGAGAAAAGCAACACGGCGTGGTAAGCATGGTGAGGTCAGGAAACATGCAGTGGCAATGTAGGATAGGTTTCTGAAAAACAACGCGGGGTGCTGCGCCTTGTATGGGTTTCTAACAGGCCATTCACTACTAGGAGTTAGAAAAACATCACGGGGTGGTGTGAATCGGAAGTTCTGAATTAGATAGAAAGTGAGTGGCAATGTAGGATGGAGAAAAGCACCACAGGCTCTCAGCAAATGGAGGTCAGGAAACATGCAGTGGTAATGTAGGATAGGGTTCTGAAAAACATCGCGGGGTGGTGCGCCTTGTAATGGTTTCTAACAGGCCCTTCACTAGTAAGAGTGAGAAACACATCATGGGCTGATGTGAATCGGAGTGTCTGAATTAGGATAGGCAGTGTGGGGCAATGTAGGATGGAGAAAAGCACCACGGGGTGGTCTGCATGGGGAGGTCAGGAAACATGCAGTGGCAATGTAGGATAGGTTTCTGAAAAACAGAGCTAGGTGGTGCGCATTGTAAGGATTTCTAACAGGCCATTCACAAGTAGGAGTGAGAAAAACATCACAGGGTGGTATGAATCGGACAGTCTGAATTAGGATAGGCAGTGAGTGGCAATGTAGGATGGAGAAAAGCACCATGGGGTGGTCTGCATGGGGAGGTCAGGAAACATGCAGTGCAATGAAGTATAGTTTTCTGAAAAACATCGCGTGGCGGTGTGCATTGTAAATCCTTCTAAGAGGGCATTCACGAGGAGGAGGGAGCAGAATATCACGGGATTGTGTGAATCGGAGGATCTGAATTCGGATAGGCAGTGAGTGGCATGGTAGGATGGAGAATATCCCCACGGGGTGGTCAGCATGGGGATGTCTGGAAACATGCTGTGGCAATGTAAGATAGGTTTCTAAAAAACATAGCTAGGTGGTGCACATTGTAAGGCTTTCTAACAGGCCATACACTACTAGGAGTGAGAAAAACATCACGGGGTGGTGTGAATCGGAAGTTCTGAATTAGATAGAAAGTGAGTGGCAATGTAGGATGGAGAAAAGCACCACAGGCTCTCAGCAAATGGAGGTCAGGAAACATGCAGTGGTAATGTAGGATAGGGTTCTGAAAAACATCGCGGGGTGGTGCGCCTTGTAATGGTTTCTAACAGGCCCTTCACTAGTAAGAGTGAGAAACACATCATGGGCTGATGTGAATCGGAGTGTCTGAATTAGGATAGGCAGTGTGGGGCAATGTAGGATGGAGAAAAGCACCACGGGGTGGTCTGCATGGGGAGGTCAGGAAACATGCAGTGGCAATGTAGGATAGGTTTCTGAAAAACAGAGCTAGGTGGTGCGCATTGTAAGGATTTCTAACAGGCCATTCACAAGTAGGAGTGAGAAAAACATCACAGGGTGGTATGAATCGGACAGTCTGAATTAGGATAGGCAGTGAGTGGCAATGTAGGATGGAGAAAAGCACCATGGGGTGGTCTGCATGGGGAGGTCAGGAAACATGCAGTGCAATGAAGTATAGTTTTCTGAAAAACATCGCGTGGCGGTGTGCATTGTAAATCCTTCTAAGAGGGCATTCACGAGGAGGAGGGAGCAGAATATCACGGGATTGTGTGAATCGGAGGATCTGAATTCGGATAGGCAGTGAGTGGCATGGTAGGATGGAGAATATCCCCACGGGGTGGTCAGCATGGGGATGTCTGGAAACATGCTGTGGCAATGTAAGATAGGTTTCTAAAAAACATAGCTAGGTGGTGCACATTGTAAGGCTTTCTAACAGGCCATACACTACTAGGAGTGAGAAAAAAAACACGGGGTGTTGTGAATGGTAGGGTCTGAATTAGGATAGTCAGTGAGTGGCAATGTAGGATGGAGAAAAGCACCACGGGCTGGTCATCATGGGCAGGTCAGGAAACAGGAAGTGGCAATGTAGGATAGGTTTCTGAAAACCATCGCGGGGTGGTGTGCATGGTAAGGGTTTCTAACAGTTCATTCACTAGTAGGAGTCAGAAAAACATCACGGGGTGGTGTGAGTCTGAGGGTCTGAATTAGGATAGGCAGTGAGTGGCAATGTAGGATGGAGAAAAGCACCACGGGGTGTTCAGCATGGGGAGGTCAGGAATCATGCAGTGGCAATATAGGATAGGTTTCTGAAAAACATCACGTGGTGGTGCGCATTGTAAGTGATTCTAACAGGCCATTCACTAGTAGGAGTGAGAAAAACATCATGGGGTGGTGTGAATCGGAAGGTCTGAATTAGCATAGGCAGTGAGTGACAATGTAGGATGCAGACAACCAACCTGGGTGGTCAGCATGGGGAGGTCAGGAAACATGCAGTGGCAATGTAGGATAGGTTTTTGAAAAACATAGCGTGGTCGTGCGAATTTTAAGTGATTCTAACAGGCCCTTCACAAGTAGGAGTTAGAAAAACATCTCGTAGTTGTGTGAATCAGAGGGACTGAATTAGAATAGGCAGTGAGTGGCAATGTAGGATGGAGAAAAGCACCACGGGATGGTCAGCATGGAGAAGTCAGGAAACAGGCAGTGGCCATGTAGGATAGGTTTCTAAAAAAACATCGCGGTGTGGGGCGCATTGTAAGTGTTTCTAACAGGCGATTCACTAGTAGGAGTGAGAAAAACATCACAGGGGGGTATGAATTATATGGTCTGAATTAGGATAGGCAGTGAGTGGCAATGCAGGATGGAGAAAAGCACCACGGGGTGGTCACAATGGGGAGGTCAGGAAACAGGCAGTGGCAATGTAGGATAGGTTTCTGAAAAACATCACATGTTGGTGTGCATTGTAAGGGTTTCTAACAGGCCATTCACTAGTAGGAGTGAGAAAAACATCACATGGTGGTGTGAATCGGAGGATCTGAATTAGGATAGGCAGTGAGTGGCAATGTAGGATGGAGAAAAGCACCACGGTCTGTCAGCATGGGGAGGTCAGGAAACATGCAGTGGTAATGTGTGATAGGGTTCTGAAAAACATCGCTGGGTGGTGAGCATTGTAAGTGTTTCTAACAGGCCATTTACTTGCAGGAGGGAGAAAAATATCACAGGGTGGTGTGAATTGGAGTGTCCGAATTAGGATAGGCAGTGTGTGGCAATGTAGGATGGAGAAAAGCACCACGGGGTGTTCTGCATGGGGAGGTCAGGAAACATGCAGTGCAATGTAGGATAGTTTTCTGAAAAATTTCGAGTGGTGGTTTGCATTGTAAATCCTTCTAAGATGGCATTCACTAGTAGGAGGGAGCAAAATAACACTTGGTTGTGTGAATTGGAGGATCTCAATTTGGGTAGGCATTGAGTGGCAATGTAGGATGGAGAATATCACCATGGGGTGGTCAGCATGGGGATGTCAGGAAACATGCAGTGGCAATGTAGGATAGGTTTCTGAAAAACATAGCTAGGTGGTGCACATTGTAAGGCTTTCTAACAGGCCATACACTACTAGGAGTGAGAAAAACATCATGGGGTGTTGTGAATCATAGGGTCTGAATTAGGATAGGCAGTGAGTGGCAATGTAGGATGGAGAAAAGCACCACGGGGTGGTGAGCTTGGGGAGGTCAGGAAACATGCAGTGGCAATGTAGAACAGGTGTTTGAAAAACATCGCGGGGTGGTGGGTCTTGTGAAGGTTTCTAACAGGCCATTCACTAGTAGGAGTGAGACAAACATCACGGGGTGGTGTGAATCGGAGGGTCTGATTTAGGACAGGCAGGGAGTGGCAATGTAGGATGGAGAAAAGCACCAAGGGGTGTCAGCATGGGGAGGTCAGGAAACATGCAGGGGCAATGTAGGACAGGTTTCTGAAAAACATCGCGCGGTGGTGCACAATGTAAGGTTTTCTAACAGGCCGTTCACTAGCAGGAGTGAGAAAAACTTCACGGGGTAATATGAATTGGAGGGTCTATATTAGGATAGGCAGTTAGTGGCAATGAAGGATGTAGAAAAGCACCACGGTGTGGTCAGCATGTGGAGGTAAGGAAAAATGCAGTGGCCATGTAGGATAGGTTTCTGAAAAACATCGCAGGGTGGTGCTCATTGTAAGGGTTTCTAAGAGGCCATTCACTAGTAGGAGTGAGAAAAACATCACGGAGTGTTGCGCATCGGAGGGCCTTAATTAGGATAGGCAGTGAGTGGCAATGTACGATGAAGAAAAGCACCACGGGGTGGTCAGCATGGGGAGGTCAGGAAACATGCAGTGGCAATGTAGGATAGGTTTCTGAAAAACATCGTGGGGTGGTGCGAATTGTAAGGGTTTCTAACAGGCCATTCACTAGCAGGAGGGAGAAAAAAATCACCTGGTGGTGTGAATCGGAGGGTCTGAATTAGGATAGGCAGTGAGTGGCAATGTAGGAATGAGAAAAGCACCACGGGGTGGTCAACGTGAGGAGGTCAGGAAACATGCAGTGGCAATGTAGGATAGGTTTCTGAAAAACATCGCGGGGTGGTGCCCATTGTAAGGGTTTTTAAGAGGCCATTCACTAGTAGGATTGAGAAAAGCATCACGGGGTGTTGTGAATCGGAGGGTCTTAATTAGCATAGGCAGTGAGTGGCAATGTACGATGAAGAAAAGCACCACGGGGTGGTCAGCATGGGGATGTCAGGAAACATGCAGAGGCAATGTAGGATAGGTTTCTGAAAAACATAGCTAGGTGGTGAGCATTGCAAGGCTTTCTAACAGGCCATACACTACTAGGAGTGAGAAAAACATCACGGGCTGTTGTGAATCGTAGGGTCTGAATTAGGATAGGCAGTGAGTGGTAATGTAGGATGGAGAAAAGCACCACGGGCTGGTCAGCATGGGGAGGTCAGGAAACATGCAGTGGCCATTTAGGATAGGTTTCTGAAAAACATCGCGGGGTGGTGCACATTGTGAGGGTTTCTAACAGTACATTCACTAGTAGGAGTTAGAAAAACATCACGGGGCGGTGTGAATCAGAGGGTCTGAATTAGGATAGGCAGTGAGTGGCAATGTAGGATGGA
Organism: Cavia porcellus; assembly: GCF_034190915.1. Taxonomy (NCBI): domain Eukaryota; kingdom Metazoa; phylum Chordata; class Mammalia; order Rodentia; family Caviidae; genus Cavia; species Cavia porcellus. The sequence goes on along the minus strand of NW_026947598.1, from coordinate 571,466 downwards.
GAAAAGCAACACGGGGTGGTAAGCATGGGGAGGTCAGGAAACATACAGTGGCAATGTAGGATAGGTTTCTGAAAAACAACGCGGAGTGGTGCTCATTGTAAGGGTTTATAACAGGCCATTCAGTAATAGGAGTTAGAAAAACTTCAGGGGGTGGTGTGAATCCGAGGGTCTGAATTAGGATAGGTAGTTAGTGGCAATGTAGGATGCAGAAAGGCAACATGGCGGGGTCAGCATGGGGAGGTCAGGAAACATGCAGTGGCAATGTAGGGTAGGTTTCTGAAATACATCACGGGGTGGTGCGCATTGTATGTGTTTCTAACAGTCCATTCGCTAGTAGGAGTGAGAAAAACATCATGGGGTGGTGTGAATCGGAGGTTCTGAATTAGGATAGGCAGTGAGTGGCAATGTAGGATCCTGGAAAGCACCATGGGGTGGTCAGCATGTGGAGGTCAGGAAATATGTAGTGGCAATGTAGAATAGGTTTCTGAAAAACATCGTGGGGGGCTGAGCCTTGTAAAGTTTTCTAACAGGCCATTTACTAGTAAGAGTGCGAAAAACATCATGGGCTGATGTGAATTGGAGGGTCTGAATTAGGATAGGCAGTGTGGGGCAATGTAGGATGGAGAAAAGCACAAAGGGGTGGTCTGCATGGGGAGGTCAGGAAACATGTAGTGCAATGTAGGATAGTTTTCTGAAAAACATCACGTGGTGGTGTGCATTGTAAATCCTTCTAAGAGGGCATTCACTAGTAGGAGGGAGCAAAATATCACGGGGTTGTGTGAATCGTCGGATCTGAATTCGGATAGGTAGTGAGTGGCAATGTAGGATGGAGAATATCACCATGGGGTTGTCAGCATGGGGATGTCAGGAAACATGCAGTGGCAATATAGGATAGGTTTCTGAAAAAAGAAGCTATGTGGTGCGCATTATAAGGCTTTCTAACAGGACATACACTACTAGGAGTGAGAAAAACATCACGGGGTGATGTGAATCATCGGGTCTGAATTAGAATAGGCAGTGAGTGGCAATGTATGATGGAGAAAAACACCACGGGATGGTCAGCATGGGGATGTCAGGAAATATGCAGTGGCAATGTAGGGTAGGTTTCTGAAAAACAACGCGGGGTGGTGCGCCTTTATGGGTTTCTAACAGGCCATTCACTAGTAGGAGTGAGAAAAACATCACAGGGCGGTGTGAATCGGAGGATCTGAATTATGATAGGCAGTGAGTGGCAATGTAGGATGGAGAAAAGCACCACGGGCTGTCAGCATGGGGAGGTCAGGAAACATGCAGTGGTAATGTAGGATAGGGTTCTGAAAAAGATCGCGGGTGGTGAGCATTGTAAGGGTTTCTAACAGGCCATTTACTTGCAGGAGGTCGAAAAACATCACAGGGTGGTGTGAATTGGAGGGTCCAAATTAGGATAGGCAGTGAGTGGCAATGTAGGTTCAAGAAAAGCACCATGGGGTGGTCAGCATGGGGAGGTCAGCAAATATGCAGTGGCAATGTAGAATAGGTTTCTAAAAAACATCGCGGGGTGGTGCGCCTTGTAAAGGTTTCTAACAGGCCATTTACTAGTAAGAGTGAGAAAAACATCAAGGGCTGATGTGAATCGGAGGGTCTGAATTAGGATATGCAGTGAGTGGCAATGTAGGATGGACAAAAGCACCACGGGATTGTCAGCATGAGGAGGTCAGGAAACATGCAGTGGCAATGTACGATAGGTTTCTCAAAAACATCTTGGGGTGGTGCGCATTGTAAGGGTTTCTAACAGGCCATTCACTAGCAGGAGTAAGAAAAAAATCACGGGGTGATGTGAATCGGAGGGTCTGAATTAGGATAGGCAGTGAGTGGGAATGTAGGATGTAGAAAAGCACCACGGTGTGGTCAGCATGAGGAGGTCAGGAAACATGCAGTGGCAATGTAGGATAGGTTTCTGAAAAACATCGCGGGGTGGTGCCCATTGTTAGGGTTTTTAAGAGGCCATTCACTAGTAGGATTGAGAAAAGCATCACGGGGTGTTGTGAATCGGAAGGTCTTAATTAGGATAGGCAGTGAGTGGCAATGTACGATGAAGAAAAGCACCACGGGGTGGTCAGCATGGGGATGTCAGGAAACATGCAGTGGCAATGTAGGATAGGTTACTGAAAAACATAGCTAGGTGGTGGGCATTGTAAGGCTTTCTAACAGGCCATACACTACTAGGAGTGAGAAAAACATCACGAGCTGTTGTGAATCGTAGGGTCTGAATTAGGATAGGCAGTGAGTGGCAATGTAGGATGGAGAAAAGCACCACGGGCTGGTCAGAATGGGGAGGTCAGGAAACATGCAGTGGCCATCTAGGATAGGTTTCTGAAAAACCACGCGGAGTGGTGCTCATTGTAAGGGTTTATAACAGGCCATTCACTACTAGGAGTTAGAAAAACATCAGGGGGTGGTGTGAATCCGAGGGTCTGAATTAGGATAGGTAGTTAGTGGCAATGTAGGATGCAGAAAAGTAACATGGCGTGGTCAGCATGTGGAGGTCAGGAAACATGCAGTGGCAATGTAGGGTAGGTTTCTGAAATACATCACGGGGTGGTGCGCATTGTATGTGTTTCTAACAGGCCATTCACTAGTTGGACTGAGAAAAACATCACGGTGTGGTGTGTTTCGGAGGGTCTGAATTAGAATAGGCAGTGAGTGCAATGTAACATGGAGAAAAGCACCATGGGGTGGTCAGCATGGGAAGGTCTGGAAACATGCAGTGGCCATGTAGGATAGGTTTCTGAAAATCATCGCCGGTGGTGCGCATTTTAAAGGTTTCTAACAGGCCATTCACTAGTAGGAGTGAGAAAAACATCATGGGGTGGTGTGAATCGGAGATTCTGAATTAGGATAGGCACTGAATGGCAGAGTAGGATGGAGAAAAACCCCACGGGGTGGTCAGCATGGGGATTTCAGGAAACATGCAGTGGCAATGTAGGATAGGTTTTTGAAAAACGACGCTGGGTAGTGTGCCTTATAAGTGTTTCTAGCAGGCCATTCACTTGTAGGAGTGAGAAAAACATCATGGGGTGGTGTGAATCGGAGGATCTGAATTAGAATGGCAGTGATTGGCAATGTAGGATGGAGAAAAGCACCACGGGCTGTCAGCATGGGGAGGTCAGGCAACATGCTGTGGTAATGTAGGATAGGGTTCTGAAAAACATCGCGGGGTGGTGAGCATTGTAAGGGTATCTAACAGGCCATTTACTTGCAGGAGGGAGAAAAACGTCACAGGGTGGTGTGAATTGGAGGGTCCGAATTAGGATAGGCAGTGAGTGGCAATGTAGGATCCTGAAAAGCACCATGGGGTGGTCAGCATGGGGAGGTCAGGAAATATGCAGTGGCAATGTAGAATAGGTTTCTGAAAAACATCGCGGGGTGGTGCGCCTTGTAAAGGTTTCTAACAGGCCATTTACTAGTAAGAGTGAGAAAAACATCAAGGGCTGATGTGAATCAGAGGGTCTTAATTAGGATAGGCAGTGAGTGGCAATGTAGGATCGAGAAAAGCACGACGGGGTGGTCAGCATGGGGAGGTCAGGAAACATGCAGTGGCAATGTAGCTTGGGGTTCTGAAAAACTTCGCGGGTCTGTGCGCATTCTAAGTGTTTCTATCAGGGCATTCACTAGTAAGAGTGAGAAAAACATCATGGGGTGATGTGAATCAGAGGGTCTGAATTAGGATAGGCAGTGTGTGGCAATATAGGATGCAGAAGAGCACCACGGGGTGGTCTGCATGGGGAGATCAGGAAACATGCAGTGCAATGTAGGATAGTTTTCTGAAAAACATCGCGTGGTGGTGTGCATTGTTAATCTTTGTAAGAGCGCATTCACTAGTAGGAGTGAGCAAAATATCACGGGGTTGTGTGAATCGGAGGATCTGAATTCGGATAGGCAGTGACTGGCAATGTAGGATGGAGAATATCACCACGGGGTGGTCAGCATGGGGATGTCAGGAAACATGCAGGGGCAATGTAGGATAGGTTTCTGAAAAACATCACGGGGTGGTGCACATTGTAAGGGTTTCTAACAGTACATTCACTAGTAGGAATCAGAAAAACATTATGGGGTGGTGTGAATCTGAGGGTCTGAATTAGGATAGGCAGTGAGTGGCAATGTAGGATGGAGAAAAGCACCACGGGATGGTCAGCATGGGGAGGTCAAGAGTCATGCAGTGGCAATGTAGGATAGGTTTCTGAAAAACATCGCGTGGTGGTGTGCATTGTAAGTGTTTCTAACAGGCCATTCACTAGTAGGAGTGAGAAAAACATCACGTGTTGGTGTGAATCAGAGAGTCTCAATTAGGATAGGCAGTGAGTGGCATTGCAGGTTGGAGAAAAGCACCACGGAGTCGTCAGCACGGGGAGGTTAGGAAACATGCAGTGGCAATGTAGAATACGTTTCTGAAAAACATCGCGGGGTGGTGCGCATTGTCAGTGTTTCTAACAGGCCATTCACTGGTAGGAGTGAGAAAAACATCATGGGGTGGTGTGAATCGGAGGGTCTGAATTAGGATAGGCAATGAGTGGCAATGTAAGTTGGAGGAAAGTACCATTGGCTGGTCAGCATGGGGAGGTCAGGAAACATGCAGTGGCAAAGTAGGATAGGTTTCTGAAAAACATAGCTAGGTGGTGCACATTGTAAGGCATTCTAACAGGCCATACACTACTAGGAGTGAGAAAAACATCATGGGGTGTTGTGAATCGTATGGCCTGAATTAGGATAGGCAGTGAGTGGCAATGTAGGATGGAGAATATCACCACGGGGTGGTCAGATGGGGATGTCAGGAAACATGCAGTGGCAAAGTAGGATAGGTTTCTGAAAAACATAGCTAGGTGGTGCACATTGTAAGACTTTCTAACAGGCCATACACTACTAGGAGTGAGAAAAAAATAACGGGGTGTTGTGAATTGGAGGGCCTGAATTAGGATAGTCTGTGAGTGGCAATGTAGGATGGAGAAAATCACCACGGGGTGGTCAGCATGGGGAGGTCAGGAAACATGCAGTGGCAATGTAGGATAGGTTTCTCAAAAACATAGCGTGGTGGCGCGAATTTTAAGTGTTTCTAACAGGCCATTAACTGGTAGGAGTTAGAAAAACATCACGTGGTGGTGTCAATCAGAGGGTCTGAATTAGGATAGGCAAGGAGTGGCATTGTAGGGTGGAGAAAAGCACCACGGGGTGGTCAGCATGGGGAGGTCAGGAAACATGCAGTGGCAATGTTGAATAGGTTTCTGAAAAACATCGTGGGGTGGTGCGAATTGTAAGTGTTTCTAACAGGCCATTCACTAGTAGGAGTGAGAAAAACATCATGGGGTGGTGTGAATGGGAGGGTCTGAATTAATATAGGCAGTGAGTGGCAATGTAGGATGGAGAAAAGCACCACGGGCTGTCAGCATGGGGAGGTCAGGAAACATGCAGTGGTAATGTAGGATAGGGTTGTGAAAAGCATTGTGGGGTGGTGAGCATTGTAAGGGTTTCTAACAGGCCATTTACTTGCAGGAGGGAGAAATTCATGACCGGGTGTTGTGAATGGGAGGGTCAAATTAGGATAGGCAGTGAGTGGCAATGTAGGTTCGAGAAAAGCACCACGGGATGGTCAGCATGTGGAGGTCAGGAAACATGCAGTGGCAATGTAGGATAGGTTTCTGAAAAACATCGCGGTGTGGTGCGCCTTGTAAAAGTTTCTAATAGGCCATTTACTAGTAAGAGTGAGAAAAACATCATGGGCTGATGTGAATCGGAGGGTCTGAATTAGGATAGGCAGTGAGTGGCAATGTAGGATGGAGAAAAGCACCACGGGGTGGTCTGCATGGGGAGGTCAGGAAACATGCAGTGCAATGTAAGATAGTTTTCTGAAAAACATCGCGTGGTGATGTGCATTGTAAATCCTTCTAAGAGGGCATTCACTAGTAGGAGGGAGCAAAATATCACCGGGCTGTGTGAATCGGAGGATCTTAATTAGGATAGTCAGTGAGTGGGAATGTAGGATGGAGAAAAGCACCACGGGGTGGTCAGCATGAGGAGGTCAGGAAACATGCAGTGGCAATGCAGGATAGGTTTCTGAAAAACATCGCGGGTGGTGCCGATTGTAAGGGTATCTAAGAGGGCATTCACTAGTAGGAGAGAGTAAAACATCACGGGGTGTTGTGAATCGGAGGGTCTTAATTAGGATAGGCATTGAGTGGCAATGTACGATGAAGAAAAGCACCACGGGGTGGTCAGCATGTGGAGGTAAGGAAACATGCAGTGGCCATGTAGGATAGGTTTCCTAAAAGCATCACGTGGTGGTGCGCATTGTAAGGGTTTCTAAAAGGATATTCACTAGTATGATTGCGAAAAACTTCACGGGGTGGCGTGAATCGGAGGGTCTTAATTAGGATAGTCAGTGAGTGGCAATGTACGAAGAAGAAAAGCACCACGGGGTGGTCAGCATAGGGAGGTCTGGAAACATGCAGTGGCAGTGTAGGACAGGTTTCTGAAAAACATCGCGGGGTGGTGCGCATTGTAAGTGTTTCTAACAGGCCATTCACTGGTAGGAGTGAGAAAAACCTCACGGTGTGGTGTGAATCGGAAGGTCTGAATTAGGATAGGCCGTGAGTGGCATTGTAGGATGGAGAAAAGCACCATGGGGTGGTCAGCATGGGGATGTCAAGAAATATGCAGTGGCAATGTAGGATAGTTTTCTGAAAAACATCGCTCGGTGGTGTACCTTGTAAGGGATTCTCACCGGCCATTCACTAGTAGGAGTGAGAAAAACATCACAGGGCGGTGTGAATCAGAGTGTCTGAATTAGCATAGGCAGTGAGGGGCAATGTAGGATGGAGAAAAGCACCACGGTCTGTCAGCATGGGGAGGTCAGGAAACATGCAGTGGTAATGTAGGATAGGGTTCTGAAAAAGATCACGGGGTGGTGAGCATTGTGAGGGTTTCTAACAGTACATTCACTAGTAGGAGTTAGAAAAACCTCATGGGGCGGTGTGAACCAGAGGGTCTGAATTAGTATAGGCAGTGAGTGGCAATGTAGGATGGAGAAAAGCGACACGGGATGGTAAGCCTGGGGAGGTCAGGAAACATACAGTGGCAATGTAGGATAGGTTTCTGAAAAACATTTCGGGGTGGTGCGCATTATAAGTGTTTATAACAGGCCATTCACTACTAGGAGTTAGAAAAACTTCATGGGGTGGTGTGAATCCGAGGATCTGAATTATGAGTGGTAGTTAGTGGCAATGTAGGATGCAGAAAAGCAACATGGCGTGGTCAGCATGGGGAGGTCAGGAAAGATGCAGGGCCAATGAAGGACAAGTTTCTGAAAAATATCACGGGTTGGTGCGCATTGTACGTGTTTCTAACAGGCCATTCACTAGTAGGAGTGAGAAAAACATCACGGGGTGGTGTGAATCGGAGGGTCTGAATTAGAATAGGCAGTGAGTGGCAATGTAGGATGGAGAAAAGCCCCACGGGGTGGTCAGCATGGGAAGGTCAGGAAACATGCAGTGGCCATGTAGGATAGGTTTCTGAAAATCATCGCGGGTTGTGTGCATTGTAAAGGTTTCTAACAGGCCATTCACTTGTAGGAGTGAGAAAAACATCATGGGGTGGTGTGAATCGGAGGGACTGAATTAAGATAGGCAGTGAGTGGCAATATAGGACTGAGAAAAAACCACGGGATGGTCAGCATGGGCATATCAGGAAATATGCAGTGGCCATGTAGGATAGGTTTCTGAAAAGCATCGGGGGTGGTGCGCATTGTAAGGGTTTCTTAAAGGCATTCACTAGTAGGAGTGAGAAAACCTCACAGGGTGGTGTGAATCGGAGCCTCTGAATTAGGATAGGCAGTGAGCGGCATTGTAGGATGGAGAAAAGCACCATGTGGTGGTCATCATGGGGATGTCAAGAAACATGCAGTGGCAATGTAGGATAGGTTTCTGAAAACATCGCGCATTATTGCGCCTTGTAAGTGTTTCTAACCGGCCATTCACTAGTAGGAGTGAGAAAAACATCATGGGGTGGTGTGAATCGGAGGGTCTGAATTACGATAGGCTGTGAGTCGCAATGAAGATGGAGAAAAGCACCACGGGGTGGTCAGCATGGGGATGTCAGGAAACATGCAGTGGCAATGTGGGATAGGTTTCTGAAAAACAATGCGGGGTGCTGCTCATTGTGAGGGTTTCTAACAGGCCATTCACTACTAGGAGTTAGAAAAACATCATGGGGTGGTGTGAATCCGAGGGTCTGAATTAGGATACGTAGCTAGTGGCAATGTAGGATGCAGAAAAGCACCACGGGTTGGTCAGCATGGGGAGGTTAGGAAACATGCAGTTGCAATGTAGGATAAGTTTCTGAAAAACATCACGGGGTGGTGTGCATTGTAAGTGTTTCTAACAGGCCATTCACTAGTGGGAGTGAGAAAAACATCACGGGGAGTGTGAATGGGAGGGTCTGAATTAGAATAGGCAGTGAGTGGCAATGTAGGATGGGGAAAAGCACAATTGGTGGTTAGCATGGGGAGGTCAGGAAACATGCACTTGCCATGTAGGATCGGTTTCTGAAAATCATCGAGGGTGGTGTGCATTGTCAGGGTTTCTAACAGGCTATTCACTAGTAGGAGTGAGAAAAACATCATGGGGTGTTGTGAATCGGAGGTTCTGAATTAGGATAGGCAGTGAGTGACACAGTAGGATGGAGAAAAACACCACGGGGTCGTCAGCATGGGGATGTGAGGAAACATGCAGTGGCAATGTAGGACAGGTTTTCGAAAAACGACGCGGAGTAGTGCGCCTTTTAAGGGTTTCTAAAAGGCCGTTCACTAGTAGGAGTGAGAAAAACATCATGGGTGGTGTGAATCGGAGGGTCTGAATTAAGATAGGCAGTGAGTGGCAATGTAGGATGGAGAAAAACACCACGGGATGGCCAGCATGGGGATGTCAGGAAATATGCAGTGGCGATGTAGGATAGGTTTCTGAAAAACCACGCGGGGTGGTGTGCCTTGTATGGGTATCTAACAGGCCATTCACTAGAAGGAGTGAGAAAAATATCACGGGGTGGTGTGAATCGGAGGATCTGAATTAGGATAGGCAGTGAGTGACAATGTAGAATGCAGAAAAGCACCATGGGCTGTCAGCATGAGGAGGTCAGGAAATATGCAGTGGTAATGTAGGATAGGGTTCTGAAAAACATCACGGGTTTGTAAGCATTGTAAGTGTTTCTAACAGGCCATTTACTTGCAGAAGGGAGAAAAACATCACAGGGTGGTGTGAATTGGAGGGTCCGAATTAGGATAGGCTGTGAGTGGCAATGTAGGATTGAAAAAAGCACCATGGGGTGGTCAGCATGGGGAGGTCAGGAAATATGCAGTGGCAATGTAGAATAGGTTTCTGAAAAACATCGCGGTGTGCTGCGCCTTGTAAAGTTTTCTAACAGGCCATTTACTAGTAAGAGTGAGAAAAACATCATGGGTTGATGTGAATCGGAGGGTCTGAATTAGGATAGGCAGTATGGGGCAATGTAGGATGGAGAAAAGCACCACGGGGTGGTCTGCATGGGGAGGTCAGGAAACATGCAGTGCAATGTAGGATAGTTTTCTGAAAAACATCGCGTGGCAGTGTGCATTGTAAATCCTTCTAAGAAGGCATTCACTAAGAGCAGGGAGCATAATATCACGGGGTTGTGTGAATCAGAGGATCTGAATTAGGATAAGGAAGTGAGTGGCAATGTAGGATGGGGAATATCACCACGGGGTGGTCAGCATGGGGATGTCAGGAAACATGCAGTGTCAAAGTAGGATAGGTTTCTGAATAACATAGCTAGGAGGTGCGCATTGTAAGGCATTCTAACAGGCGATAAACTACTAGGAGTGAGAAAAACATCATGGGGTGTTGTGAATCGTAGGGTCTGAATAAGGATAGGCAGTGAGTGGCAATGTAGGACGGAGAAAAGCACAACGGGGTTGTCAGCATGAGGATGTCAGGAAACATGCAGTGGCCATGTAGGATAGGTTTCTGAAAAACATCGTGGGGTGTTGCGCCTTGCTAGGGTTTCTAACAGTACATTCACTAGTAGGAGTGAGAAAAACGTCATAGGTTGGTGTGAATCGGAGTGTCTGAATTCGGATAGGCAGTGAGTGGCAATGTAGGATGGAGAAAAGCACCACAGGGTGGTCAGCATGGGGAGGTCAGGAAACATGCAGTGGCCATGTAGGATAGGTTTCTGAAAAACATCGTGGGGTGGTGCTCATTGTAAGGGTTTCTAAGAGGCCATTCACTAGTAGGAGTGAGAAAAACATCACGGGCTGTTTTGAATCATAGGGTCTGAATTAGGATAAGTAGAGAGTGGCAATGTAGGATGGAGAAAAACATCACGGGGTGTTGTGAATCGGAGGGTCTTAATTAGGATAGGCAGTGAGTGGCAATGTACGATGAAGAAAAGCACCACGGGGTGGTCAGCATGGGGATGTCAGGAAACATGCAGTGGCAATGTAGGATAGGTTTCTGAAAAACATAGCTAGGTGGTGGGCATTTTATGGGTTTCTAACAGGCCATTCACTAGTAGGAGTGAGAAAAACATCACTGGGTGGTGTGAATCGGAGGGTCTGAATTAGGATCGGCAGTGAGTGGGTATGTAGGATGGAGAAAAGCACCACAGGGCAGTCAGCATGGGGAGGTCAGGAGTCATGCCGTGGCAATGTAGGATAGGTTTCTGAAAAACATCGCGTGGTCCTGCGCATTGTAAGTTTTTCTAACAGGCCATTCACTAGTAGGAGTGAGAAAAATCTCACGGGGTGATGTGAATTGGAGGGTCTGAATTAGGATAGGCCGTGAGTGGCATTGTAGGATGGAGAAAAGCACCATGGGTTGGTCAGCATGGGGATGTCACGAAATATGCAGTGGCAATTTAGGATAGTTTTTTGAAAAACATCGCACGGTGGTGTACCTTGTAAGGGTTTCAAACCGGCCATTCACTAGTAGGAGTGAGAAAAACATCACAGGGTGGTGTGAATCAGAGGTTCTGAATTAGCATAGGCATTGAGGGGCAATGTAGGATGGAGAAAAGCATCACGGGTTTTTCAGCATGTCGAGGTCAGGAAACATGCAGTGGCAATGTAGGATAGGTTTCTGAAAAAGATCGCCGGGTCGTGCGCACTGTAAGTGTTTATAACAGGCCATTCAGTAGTAGGAATGAGAAAAACATCATGGGGTGGTGTGAATCAGAGTGTTTGAATTACGATAGGCAGTGAGTCGCAATGAAGGATGGAGAAAAGCACCACGGGGTGGTCAGCATGGGGATGTCAGTAAACATGCAGTGGCAATTTAAGATAGGTTTCTGAAAAACAATGCGGGGTGGTGCACATTGTATGGGTTTCTAACAGGCCATTCACTACTAGGAGTTAGAAAAACCTCATGGGGTGGTGTCAATCCGAGGGTCTGAATTAGGATAGGTAGTTAGTGGCAGTATAGGATGCAGAAAAGCACCACGGGGTGGTCAGCATGGGGAGTTCAGGAAACATGCAGTTGCAATGTAGGATAAGTTTCTGAAAAACATCACGGGGTGGTGTGCATTGTAAGTGTTTCTAACAGGCCATTCACTAGTTGGAGTGAGAAAAACATCACGAGGAGTGTGAATTGGAGGGTCTGAATTTGAATAGTCAGTGAGTGGCAATGTAGGATGGGGAAAAGCACAACGGGGTGGTCAGCATGGGGAGGTCAGGAAACATGCAGTTACCATGTAGGATAATTTTCTGAAAATCATCGAGGGTAGTGCGCATTGTAAGGGTTTCTAACAGGCCATTCACTAGTAGGAGACAGAAAAACATCATGGGGTGATGTGTATCAGTGGGTCTGAGTTAGGATAGGCAGTGTGTGGCAATGTAGGATGGAGAAAAGCACCACGGGGTGGTCTGCATGGGGAGGTCAGGAAACATGCAGTGCAATGTAGGATAGTTTTCTGAGAAACATCGCGTGGTGGTGTGCATTGTAAATCTTTCTAAGAGGGCATTCACTACTAGGAGTGAGCAAAATATCACGGGGAGGTGTGAATCGGAGGGTCTGAATTAGCATAGGCAGTGAGGAGCAATGTAGGATGGAGAAAAGCATCACGGGGTTTTCAGCATGTGGAAGTCAGGAAACATGCAGTGGCAATGTAGGATAGGTTTCTGAAAAACATCGCCAGGTCGTGCGCATTGTAAGTGTTTTAACAGGCCATTCAGTAGTAGGAGTGAGAAAAACATCATGGGGTGGTGTGAATCGGAGCGTCTGAATTACAATAGGCAGTGATTCACAATGAAGGCTGGAGAAAAGCACCACGGGGTGGTCAGCATGGGGATGTCAGGAAACATGCAGTGGCTATTTAGGATACGTTTCTGAAAATCATCGCGGGGTGGTGCTCATTGTAAGGGTTTCTAACAGGCCATTCACTACTAGGAGTTAGAAAAACATCATGGGGTGGTGTGAATCCGAGGGTCTGAATTAGCATAGGTAGTTAGTGGCAATGTAGGATGGAGTAAAGCACCACGGGTGGTCAGCATGGGGATGTTAGGAAACATGCAGTGGCAATGTAGGATAGGTTTCTGAAAAACATCGCGGGGTGGTGCGCATTGTAAGGGTTTCTAACAGGCCATTAACTAGTAGGAGTGAGAAAAACTTCACGGAGTGATGTGCATTGGAGGGTCTAAATTAGGATATGTAGTGAGTGGCAATGTAGGATGGAGAAAAGCACCACGGGGTGGTCAGCATGTGGAGGTAAGGAAACATGCAGTGGCCATGTAGGATAGGATTCTGAAAAACATCGCGGGGTGGTGCCCATTGTAAGGGTTTCTAAGAGGCCATTCACTAGTAGGAGTGAGAAAAACATCACGGGGTGTTGTGAATCGGAGGGTCTTAATTAAGATAGGCAGTGAGTGCCAATGTACGATGAAGAAAAGCACCACGAGGTGGTCTGCATGGGGAGGTCAGGAAACATGCAGTGGCAATGTAGGATAGGTTTCTGAAAAACATCGTGAGGAGGTGCGAATTGTAAGGGTTTCTAACAGGCCATTCACTAGCAGGAGTGAGAAAAAAATCACGGGGTGGTGTGAATCGGAGGGTCTGAATTAGGATCGGCAGTGAGTGGGTATGTAGGATGGAGAAAAGCACCACGGGGTGGTCAGCATGTGGAAGTCAGGAAACATGCAGTGGCAATGTAGTATAGGTTTCTGAAAAACATCACGGGGTGATGCCCATTGTAAGGGTTTTTAAGAGGCCATTCACTAGTAGTAGTGATAAAAACATCACGGGGTGTTGTGAATCGGAGGGCCTTAATTAGGATTGGCAGTCAGTGGCAATGTACGATGAAGAAAAACACCACGGGGTGGTCAGCATGGGGAGGTCAGGAAACATGCAGTGCCAAAGTAGGATAGGTTTCTGAAAAATATCGCGGGGTGGTGAGAATTGTAGGTGTTTCTAACAGGCCATTCACTGGTAGGAGTGAGAAAAATCTCACGGGGTGATGTGAATTGGAGGGTCTGAGTTAGGATAGGCCGTGAGTGGCATTGTAGGATGGAGAAAAGCACCATGGGTTGGTCAGCATGGGGATGTCACGAAATATGCAGTGGCAATTTAGGATAGTTTTTTGAAAAACATCGCATGGTGGTGTACCTTGTAAGGATTTCAAACCGGCCATTCACTAGTAGGAGTGAGAAAAACATCACAGGGTGGTGTGAATCAGAGGTTCTGAATTAGCATAGGCAGTGAGGGGCAATGTAGGATGGAGAAAAGCATCACGGGTTTTTCAGCATGTCGAGGTCAGGAAACATGCAGTGGCAATGCAGGATAGGTTTCTGAAAAACATCGCCGGGTCGTGCGCACTATAAGTGTTTATAACAGGCCATTCAGTAGTAGGAATGAGAAAAACATCATGGGGTGGTGTGAATCAGAGTGTTTGAATTACGATAGTCAGTGAGTCGCAATGAAGGATGGAGAAAAGCACCACGGGGTGGTCAGCATGGGGATGTCAGTAAACATGCAGTGGCAATTTAGGATAGGTTTCTGAAAAACAATGCGGGGTGGTGCACATTGTATGGGTTTCTAACAGGCCATTCACTACTAGGAGTTAGAAAAACATCATGGGGTGGTGTCAATCCGAGGGTCTGAATTAGGATAGGTAGTTAGTGGCAATATAGGATGCAGAAAAGCACCACGGGGTGGTCAGCATGGGGAATTCAGGAAACATGCAGTTGCAATGTAGGATAAGTTTCTGAAAAACATCACGGGGTGGTGTGCATTGTAAGTGTTTCTAACAGGCCATTCACTAGTTGGAGTGAGAAAAACATCACGGGGAGTGTGAATTGGAGGGTCTGAATTTGAATAGTCAGTGAGTGGCAATGTAGGATGGGGAAAAGCACAACGGGGTGGTCAGCATGGGGAGGTCAGGAAACATGCAGTTACCATGTAGGATAATTTTCTGAAAATCATCGAGGGTAGTGCGCATTGTAAGGGTTTCTAACAGGCCATTCACTAGTAGGAGACAGAAAAACATCATGGGGTGATGTGTATCAGTGGGTCTGAGTTAGGATAGGCAGTGTGTGGCAATGTAGGATGGAGAAAAGCACCACGGGGTGGTCTGCATGGGGAGGTCAGGAAACATGCAGTTGCAATGTAGGATAAGTTTCTGAAAAAGATCACGGGGTGGTGTGCATTGTAAGTGTTTCTAACAGGCCATTCACTACTAGGAGTTAGAAAAACATCATGGGGTGGTGTGAATCCGAGGGTCTGAATTAGGATAGGTAGTTAGTGGCAATATAGGATGCAGAAAAGCACCACGGGGTGGTCAACATGGGGAGTTCAGGAAACATGCAGTTGCAATGTAGGATAAGTTTCTGAAAAAGATCACGGGGTGGTGTGCATTGTAAGTGTTTCTAACAGGCCATTCACTACTAGGAGTTAGAAAAACATCATGGGGTGGTGTGAATCCGAGGGTCTGAATTAGGATAGGTAGTTAGTGGCAATATAGGATGCAGAAAAGCACCACGGGGTGGTCAGCATGGGGAGGTTAGGAAACATGCAGTTGCAATGTAGGATAAGTTTCTGAAAAACATCACGGGGTGGTGTGCATTGTAAGTGTTTCTAACAGGCCATTCACTAGTTGGAGTGAGAAAAACATCACGGTGAGTGTGAATTGGAGGGTCTGAATTTGAATAGTCAGTGAGTGGCAATGTAGGATGGGGAAAAGCACAACGGGGTGGTCAGCATGGGGAGGTCAGGAAACATGCAGTTACCATGTAGGATAATTTTCTGAAAATCATCGAGGGTAATGCGCATTGTAAGGGTTTCTAACAGGCCATTCACTAGTAGGAGACAGAAAAACATCATGGGGTGATGTGTCAGTGGGTCTGAGTTAGGATAGGCAGTGTGTGGCAATGTAGGATGGAGAAAAGCACCACGGGGTGGTCTGCATGGGGAGGTCAGGAAACATGCAGTGCAATGTAGGATAGTTTTCTGAGAAACATCGCGTGGTGGTGTGCATTGTAAATCTTTCTAAGAGGGCATTCACTACTAGGAGTGAGCAAAATATCACGGGGTGGTGTGAATCGGAGGGTCTGAATTAGCATAGGCAGTGAGGAGCAATGTAGGATGGAGAAAAGCATCACGGGGTTTTCAGCAGTTGGAAGTCAGGATACATGCAGTGGCAATGTAGGATAGGTTTCTGAAAAACATCGCCAGGTCGTGCGCATTGTAAGTGTTTTAACAGGCCATTCAGTAGTAGGAGTGAGAAAAACATCATGGGGTGGTGTGAATCGGAGCGTCTGAATTACAATAGGCAGTGATTCACAATGAAGGCTGGAGAAAAGCACCACGGGGTGGTCAGCATGGGGATGTCAGGAAACATGCAGTGGCTATTTAGGATACGTTTCTGAAAATCATTGCGGGGTGGTGCTCATTGTAAGGGTTTCTAACAGGCCATTCACTACTAGGAGTTAGAAAAACATCATGGGGTGATGTGAATCCGAGGGTCTGAATTAGGATAGGTAGTTAGTGGCAATGTAGGATGGAGTAAAGCACCACGGGTGGTCAGCATGGGGAGGTTAGGAAACATGCAGTGGCAATGTAGGATAGGTTTCTGAAAAACATCGCGGGGTGGTGCGCATTGTAAGGGTTTCTAACAGGCCATTCACTAGTAGGAGTGAGAAAAACTTCACGGAGTGATGTGCATTGGAGGGTCTAAATTAGGATATGTAGTGAGTGGCAATGTAGGATGGAGAAAAGCAACACGGGGTGGTCAGCATGTGGAGGTAAGGAAACATGCAGTGGCCATGTAGGATAGGATTCTGAAAAACATCGCGGGGTGGTGCCCATTGTAAGGGTTTCTAAGAGGCCATTCACTAGTAGGAGTGAGAAAAACATCACGGGGTGTTGTGAATCGGAGGGTCTTAATTAAGATAGGCAGTGAGTGGCAATGTACGATGAAGAAAAGCACCACGAGGTGGTCTGCATGGGGAGGTCAGGAAACATGCAGTGGCAATGTAGGATAGGTTTCTGAAAAACATCGTGAGGAGGTGCGAATTGTAAGGGTTTCTAACAGGCCATTCACTAGCAGGAGTGAGGAAAAAATCACGGGGTGGTGTGAATCGGAGGGTCTGAATTAGGATCGGCAGTGAGTGGGTATGTAGGATGGAGAAAAGCACCACGGGGTGGTCAGCATGTGGAAGTCAGGAAACATGCAGTGGCAATGTAGTATAGGTTTCTGAAAAACATCACGGGGTGGTGCCCATTGTAAGGGTTTTTAAGAGGCCATTCACTAGTAGTAGTGATAAAAACATCACGGGGTGTTGTGAATCGGAGGGCCTTAATTAGGATTGGCAGTCAGTGGCAATGTACGATGAAGAAAAACACCACGGGGTGGTCAGCATGGGGAGGTCAGGAAACATGCAGTGCCAAAGTAGGATAGGTTTCTGAAAAATATCGCGGGGTGGTGAGAATTGTATGTGTTTCTAACAGGCCATTCACTGGTAGGAGTGAGAAAAATCTCACGGGGTGATGTGAATTGGAGGGTCTGAGTTAGGATAGGCCGTGAGTGGCATTGTAGGATGGAGAAAAGCACCATGGGTTGGTCAGCATGGGGATGTCACGAAATATGCAGTGGCAATTTAGGATAGTTTTTTGAAAAACATCGCACGGTGGTGTACCTTGTAAGGGTTTCAAACCGGCCATTCACTAGTAGGAGTGAGAAAAATATCACAGGGTGGTGTGAATCAGAGGTTCTGAATTAGCATAGGCAGTGAGGGGCAATGTAGGATGGAGAAAAGCATCACGGGTTTTTCAGCATGTCGAGGTCAGGAAACATGCAGTGGCAATGCAGGATAGGTTTCTGAAAAACATCGCCGGGTCGTGCGCACTGTAAGTGTTTATAACAGGCCATTCAGTAGTAGGAATGAGAAAAACATCATGGGGTGGTGTGAATCAGAGTGTTTGAATTACAATAGGCAGTGAGTCGCAATGAAGGATGGAGAAAAGCACCACGGGGTGGTCAGCATGGGGATGTCAGTAAACATGCAGTGGCAATTTAGGATAGGTTTCTGAAAAACAATGCAGGGTGGTGCACATTGTATGGGTTTCTAACAGGCCATTCACTACTAGGAGTTAGAAAAACATCATGGGGTGGTGTCAATCCGAGGGTCTGAATTAGGATAGGTAGTTAGTGGCAATATAGGATGCAGAAAAGCACCACGGGGTGGTCAGCATGGGGAGTTCAGGAAACATGCAGTTGCAATGTAGGATAAGTTTCTGAAAAAGATCACGGGGTGGTGTGCATTGTAAGTGTTTCTAACAGGCCATTCACTAGTTGGAGTGAGAAAAACATCACGGGGAGTGTGAATTGGAGGGTCTGAATTTGAATAGTCAGTGAGTGGCAATGTAGGATGGGGAAAAGCACAACGGGGTGGTCAGCATGGGGAGGTCAGGAAACATGCAGTTACCATGTAGGATAATTTTCTGAAAATCATCGAGGGTAGTGCGCATTGTAAGGGTTTCTAACAGGCCATTCACTAGTAGGAGACAGAAAAACATCATGGGGTGATGTGTATCAGTGGGTCTGAGTTAGGATAGGCAGTGTGTGGCCATGTAGGATGGAGAAAAGCACCACGGGGTGGTCTGCATGGGGAGGTCAGGAAACATGCAGTTGCAATGTAGGATAAGTTTCTGAAAAAGATCACGGGGTGGTTTGCATTGTAAGTGTTTCTAACAGGCCATTCACTACTAGGAGTTAGAAAAACATCATGGGGTGGTGTGAATCCGAGGGTCTGAATTAGGATAGGTAGTTAGTGGCAATATAGGATGCAGAAAAGCACCACGGGGTGGTCAGCATGGGGAGTTCAGGAAACATGCAGTTGCAATGTAGGATAAGTTTCTGAAAAAGATCACGGGGTGGTGTGCATTGTAAGTGTTTCTAACAGGCCATTCACTACTAGGAGTTAGAAAAACATCATGGGGTGGTGTGAATCCGAGGGTCTGAATTAGGATAGGTAGTTAGTGGCAATATAGGATGCAGAAAAGCACCACGGGGTGGTCAGCATGGGGAGTTCAGGAAACATGCAGTTGCAATGTAGGATAAGTTTCTGAAAAACATCACGGGGTGGTGTGCATTGTAAGTGTTTCTAACAGGCCATTCACTAGTTGGAGTGAGAAAAACATCACGGGGAGTGTGAATTGGAGGGTCTGAATTTGAATAGTCAGTGAGTGGCAATGTAGGATGGGGAAAAGCACAACGGGGTGGTCAGCATGGGGAGGTCAGGAAACATGCAGTTACCATGTAGGATAATTTTCTGAAAATCATCGAGGGTAGTGCGCATTGTAAGGGTTTCTAACAGGCCATTCACTAGTAGGAGACAGAAAAACATCATGGGGTGATGTGTCAGTGGGTCTGAGTTAGGATAGGCAGTGAGTGGCAATGTAGGATGGAGAAAAGCACCACGGGGTGGTCTGCATGGGGAGGTCAGGAAACATGCAGTGCAATGTAGGATAGTTTTCTGAGAAACAACGCGTGGTGGTGTGCATTGTAAATCTTTCTAAGAGGGCATTCACTACTAGGAGTGAGCAAAATATCACGGGGTGGTGTGAATCGAAGGGTCTGAATTAGCATAGGCAGTGAGGAGCAATGTAGGATGGAGAAAAGCGTCACGGGGTTTTCAGCATGTCGAAGTCAGGAAACATGCAGTGGCAATGTAGGATAGGTTTCTGAAAAACATCGCCGGGTCTTGCGCATTATAAGTGTTTTAACAGGCCATTCAGTAGTAGGAGTGAGAAAAACATCATGGGGTGGTGTGAATCGGAGAGTCTGAATTACAATAGGCAGTGATTCACAGTGAAGGCTGGAGAAAAGCACCACGGGGTGGTCAGCATGGGGATGTCAGGAAACATGCAGTGGAAATTTAGGATACGTTTCTGAAAATCATCGCGGGGTGGTGCTCATTGTAAGGGTTTCTAACAGGCCATTCACTACTAGGAATTAGAAAAACATCATGGGGTGGTGTGAATCCGAGGGTCTGAATTAGGATAGGTAGTTAGTGGCAATGTAGGATGGAGTAAAGCACCACGGGTGGTCAGCATGGGGAGGTTAGTAAACATGCAGTCGCAATGTAGGATAGGTTTCTGAAAAACATCGCGGGGTGGTGCGCATTGTAAGGGTTTCTAACAGGCCATTCACTAGTAGGAGTGAGAAAAACTTCACGGAGTGATGTGCATTGGAGGGTCTAAATTAGGATATGTAGTGAGTGGCAATGTAGGATGGAGAAAAGCACCACGGGGTGGTCAGCATGTGGAGGTAAGGAAACATGCAGTGGCCATGTAGGATAGGATTCTGAAAAACATCGCGGGGTGGTGCCCATTGTAAGGGTTTGTAAGAGGCCATTCACTAGTAGGAGTGAGAAAAACATCACGGGGTGTTGTGAATCGGAGGGTCTTAATTAAGATAGGCAGTGAGTGGCAATGTACGATGAAGAAAAGCACCACGAGGTGGTCTGCATGGGGAGGTCAGGAAACATGCAGTGGCAATGTAGGATAGGTTTCTGAAAAACATCGTGAGGAGGTGCGAATTGTAAGGGTTTCTAACAGGCCATTCACTAGCAGGAGTGAGAAAAAAATCACGGGGTGGTGTGAATCGGAGGGTCTGAATTAGGATCGGCAGTGAGTGGGTATGTAGGATGGAGAAAAGCACCACGGGGTGGTCACCATGTGGAAGTCAGGAAACATGCAGTGGCAATGTAGTATAGGTTTCTGAAAAACATCACGGGGTGATGCCCATTGTAAGGGTTTTTAAGAGGCCATTCACTAGTAGTAGTGATAAAAACATCACGGGGTGTTGTGAATCGGAGGGCCTTAATTAGGATTGGCAGTCAGTGGCAATGTACGATGAAGAAAACACCACGGGGTGGTCAGCATGGGGAGGTCAGGAAACATGCAGTGCCAAAGTAGGATAGGTTTCTGAAAAATATCGCGGGGTGGTGAGAATTGTATGTGTTTCTAACAGGCCATTCACTGGTAGGAGTGAGAAAAATCTCACGGGGTGATGTGAATTGGAGGGTCTGAGTTAGGATAGGCCGTGAGTGGCATTGTAGGATGGAGAAAAGCACCATGGGTTGGTCAGCATGGGGATGTCAAGAAATATGCAGTGGCAATTTAGGATAGTTTTTTGAAAAACATCGCACGGTGGTGTACCTTGTAAGGGTTTCAAACCGGCCATTCACTAGTAGGAGTGAGAAAAACATCACAGGGTGGTGTGAATCAGAGGTTCTGAATTAGCATAGGCATTGAGGGGCAATGTAGGATGGAGAAAAGCATCACGGGTTTTTCAGCATGTCGAGGTCAGGAAACATGCAGTGGCAATGTAGGATAGGTTTCTGAAAAACATCGCCGGGTCGTGCGCACTGTAAGTGTTTATAACAGGCCATTCAGTAGTAGGAATGAGAAAAACATCATGGGGTGGTGTGAATCAGAGTGTTTGAATTACGATAGGCAGTGAATCGCAATGAAGGATGGAGAAAAGCACCACGGGGTGGTCAGCATGGGGATGTCAGTAAACATGCAGTGGCAATTTAGGATAGGTTTCTGAAAAACAATGCGGGGTGGTGCACATTGTATGGGTTTCTAACAGGCCATTCACTAGTAGGAGTGAGAAAAACTTCACGGAGTGATGTGCATTGGAGGGTCTAAATTAGGATATGTAGTGAGTGGCAATGTAGGATGGAGAAAAGCACCACGGGGTGGTCAGCATGTGGAGGTAAGGAAACATGCAGTGGCCATGTAGGATAGGATTCTGAAAAACATCGCGGGGTGGTGCCCATTGTAAGGGTTTCTAAGAGGCCATTCACTAGTAGGAGTGAGAAAAACATCACGGGGTGTTGTGAATCGGAGGGTCTTAATTAAGATAGGCAGTGAGTGGCAATGTACGATGAAGAAAAGCACCACGAGGTGGTCTGCATGGGGAGGTCAGGAAACATGCAGTGGCAATGTAGGATAGGTTTCTGAAAAACATCGTGAGGAGGTGCGAATTGTAAGGGTTTCTAACAGGCCATTCACTAGCAGGAGTGAGAAAAAAATCACGGGGTGGTGTGAATCGGAGGGTCTGAATTAGGATCGGCAGTGAGTGGGTATGTAGGATGGAGAAAAGCACCACGGGGTGGTCAGCATGTGGAAGTCAGGAAACATGCAGTGGCAATGTAGTATAGGTTTCTGAAAAACATCACGGGGTGATGCCCATTGTAAGGGTTTTTAAGAGGCCATTCACTAGTAGTAGTGATAAAAACATCACGGGGTGTTGTGAATCGGAGGGCCTTAATTAGGATTGGCAGTCAGTGGCAATGTACGATGAAGAAAACACCACGGGGTGGTCAGCATGGGGAGGTCAGGAAACATGCAGTGCCAAAGTAGGATAGGTTTCTGAAAAATATCGCGGGGTGGTGAGAATTGTATGTGTTTCTAACAGGCCATTCACTGGTAGGAGTGAGAAAAATCTCACGGGGTGATGTGAATTGGAGGGTCTGAGTTAGGATAGGCCGTGAGTGGCATTGTAGGATGGAGAAAAGCACCATGGGTTGGTCAGCATGGGGATGTCACGAAATATGCAGTGGCAATTTAGGATAGTTTTTTGAAAAACATCGCACGGTGGTGTACCTTGTAAGGATTTCAAACCGGCCATTCACTAGTAGGAGTGAGAAAAACATCACAGGGTGGTGTGATTCAGAGGTTCTGAATTAGCATAGGCATTGAGGGGCAATGTAGGATGGAGAAAAGCATCACGGGTTTTTCAGCATGTCGAGGTCAGGAAACATGCAGTGGCAATGTAGGATAGGTTTCTGAAAAACATCGCCGGGTCGTGCGCACTGTAAGTGTTTATAACAGGCCATTCAGTAGTAGGAATGAGAAAAACATCATGGGGTGGTGTGAATCAGAGTGTTTGAATTACGATAGGCAGTGAGTCGCAATGAAGGATGGAGAAAAGCACCACGGGGTGGTCAGCATGGGGATGTCAGTAAACATGCAGTGGCAATTTAGGATAGGTTTCTGAAAAACAATGCGGGGTGGTGCACATTGTATGGGTTTCTAACAGGCCATTCACTACTAGGAGTTAGAAAAACCTCATGGGGTGGTGTCAATCCGAGGGTCTGAATTAGGATAGGTAGTTAGTGGCAGTATAGGATGCAGAAAAGCACCACGGGGTGGTCAGCATGGGGAGTTCAGGAAACATGCAGTTGCAATGTAGGATAAGTTTCTGAAAAACATCACGGGGTGGTGTGCATTGTAAGTGTTTCTAACAGGCCATTCACTAGTTGGAGTGAGAAAAACATCACGGGGAGTGTGAATTGGAGGGTCTGAATTTGAATAGTCAGTGAGTGGCAATGTAGGATGGGGAAAAGCACAACGGGGTGGTCAGCATGGGGAGGTCAGGAAACATGCAGTTACCATGTAGGATAATTTTCTGAAAATCATCGAGGGTAGTGCGCATTGTAAGGGTTTCTAACAGGCCATTCACAAGTAGGAGACAGAAAAACATCATGGGGTGATGTGTCAGTGGGTCTGAGTTAGGATAGGCAGTGTGTGGCAATGTAGGATGGAGAAAAGCACCACGGGGTGGTCTGCATGGGGAGGTCAGGAAACATGCAGTGCAATGTAGGATAGTTTTCTGAGAAACAACGCGTGGTGGTGTGCATTGTAAATCTTTCTAAGAGGGCATTCACTACTAGGAGTGAGCAAAATATCACGGGGTGGTGTGAATCGAAGGGTCTGAATTAGCATAGGCAGTGAGGAGCAATGTAGGATGGAGAAAAGCGTCACGGGGTTTTCAGCATGTGGAAGTCAGGAAACATGCAGTGGCAATGTAGGATAGGTTTCTGAAAAACATCGCCGGGTCTTGCGCATTATAAGTGTTTTAACAGGCCATTCAGTAGTAGGAGTGAGAAAAACATCATGGGGTGGTGTGAATCGGAGCGTCTGAATTACAATAGGCAGTGATTCACAGTGAAGGCTGGAGAAAAGCACCACGGGGTGGTCAGCATGGGGATGTCAGGAAACATGCAGTGGAAATTTAGGATACGTTTCTGAAAATCATCGCGGGGTGGTGCTCATTGTAAGGGTTTCTAACAGGCCATTCACTACTAGGAATTAGAAAAACATCATGGGGTGGTGTGAATTCGAGGGTCTGAATTAGGATAGGTAGTTAGTGGCAATGTAGGATGGAGTAAAGCACCACGGGTGGTCAGCATGGGGAGGTTAGTAAACATGCAGTCGCAATGTAGGATAGGTTTCTGAAAAACATAGCGGGGTGGTGCGCATTGTAAGGGTTTCTAAGAGGCCATTCACTAGTAGGAGTGAGAAAAACATCACGGGGTGTTGTGAATCGGAGGGTCTTAATTAAGATAGGCAGTGAGTGGCAATGTACGATGAAGAAAAGCACCACGAGGTGGTCTGCATGGGGAGGTCAGGAAACATGCAGTGGCAATGTAGGATAGGTTTCTGAAAAACATCGTGAGGAGGTGCGAATTGTAAGGGTTTCTAACAGGCCATTCACTAGCAGGAGTGAGAAAAAAATCACGGGGTGGTGTGAATCGGAGGGTCTGAATTAGGATCGGCAGTGAGTGGGTATGCAGGATGGAGAAAAGCACCACGGGGTGGTCAGCATGTGGAAGTCAGGAAACATGCAGTGGCAATGTAGTATAGGTTTCTGAAAAATATCACGGGGTGATGCCCATTGTAAGGGTTTTTAAGAGGCCATTCACTAGTAGTAGTGATAAAAACATCACGGGGTGTTGTGAATCGGAGGGCCTTAATTAGGATTGGCAGTCAGTGGCAATGTACGATGAAGAAAACACCACGGGGTGGTCAGCATGGGGAGGTCAGGAAACATGCAGTGCCAAAGTAGGATAGGTTTCTGAAAAATATCGCGGGGTGGTGAGAATTGTATGTGTTTCTAACAGGCCATTCACTGGTAGGAGTGAGAAAAATCTCACGGGGTGATGTGAATTGGAGGCTCTGAGTTAGGATAGGCCGTGAGTGGCATTGTAGGATGGAGAAAAGCACCATGGGTTGGTCAGCATGGGGATGTCACGAAATATGCAGTGGCAATTTAGTATAGTTTTTTGAAAAACATCGCACGGTGGTGTACCTTGTAAGGGTTTCAAACCGGCCATTCACTAGTAGGAGTGAGAAAAACATCACAGGGTGGTGTGAATCAGAGGTTCTGAATTAGCATAGGCATTGAGGGGCAATGTAGGATGGAGAAAAGCATCACGGGTTTTTCAGCATGTCGAGGTCAGGAAACATGCAGTGGCAATGTAGGATAGGTTTCTGAAAAACATCGCCGGGTCGTGCGCACTGTAAGTGTTTATAACAGGCCATTCAGTAGTAGGAATGAGAAAAACATCATGGGGTGGTGTGAATCAGAGTGTTTGAATTACGATAGGCAGTGAGTCGCAATGAAGGATGGAGAAAAGCACCACGGGGTGGTCAGCATGGGGATGTCAGTAAACATGCAGTGGCAATTTAGGATAGGTTTCTGAAAAACAATGCGGGGTGGTGCACATTGTATGGGTTTCTAACAGGCCATTCACTACTAGGAGTTAGAAAAACCTCATGCGGTGGTGTCAATCCGAGGGTCTGAATTAGGATAGGTAGTTAGTGGCAGTATAGGATGCAGAAAAGCACCACGGGGTGGTCAGCATGGGGAGTTCAGGAAACATGCAGTTGCAATGTAGGATAAGTTTCTGAAAAAGATCACGGGGTGGTGTGCATTGTAAGTGTTTCTAACAGGCCATTCACTAGTTGGAGTGAGAAAAACATCACGGGGAGTGTGAATTGGAGGGTCTGAATTTGAATAGTCAGTGAGTGGCAATGTAGGATGGGGAAAAGCACAACGGGGTGGTCAGCATGGGGAGGTCAGGAAACATGCAGTTACCGTGTAGGATAATTTTCTGAAAATCATCGAGGGTAGTGCGCATTGTAAGGGTTTCTAACAGGCCATTCACTAGTAGGAGACAGAAAAACATCATGGGGTGATGTGTATCAGTGGGTCTGAGTTAGGATAGGCAGTGTGTGGCAATGTAGGATGGAGAAAAGCACCACGGGGTGGTCTGCATGGGGAGGTCAGGAAACATGCAGTTGCAATGTAGGATAAGTTTCTGAAAAAGATCACGGGGTGGTGTGCATTGTAAGTGTTTCTAACAGGCCATTCACTACTAGGAGTTAGAAAAACATCATGGGGTGGTGTGAATCCGAGGGTCTGAATTAGGATAGGTAGTTAGTGGCAATATAGGATGCAGAAAAGCACCACGGGGTGGTCAGCATGGGGAGTTCAGGAAACATGCAGTTGCAATGTAGGATAAGTTTCTGAAAAAGATCACGGGGTGGTGTGCATTGTAAGTGTTTCTAACAGGCCATTCACTACTAGGAGTTAGAAAAACATCATGGGGTGGTGTGAATCCGAGGGTCTGAATTAGGATAGGTAGTTAGTGGCAATATAGGATGCAGAAAAGCACCACGGGGTGGTCAGCATGGGGAGGTCAGGAAACATGCAGTTGCAATGTAGGATAAGTTTCTGAAAAACATCACGGGGTGGTGTGCATTGTAAGTGTTTCTAACAGGCCATTCACTAGTTGGAGTGAGAAAAACATCACGGGGAGTGTGAATTGGAGGGTCTGAATTTGAATAGTCAGTGAGTGGCAATGTAGGATGGGGAAAAGCACAACGGGGTGGTCAGCATGGGGAGGTCAGGAAACATGCAGTTACCATGTAGGATAATTTTCTGAAAATCATCGAGGGTAGTGCGCATTGTAAGGGTTTCTAACAGGCCATTCACTAGTAGGAGACAGAAAAACATCATGGGGTGATGTGTCAGTGGGTCTGAGTTAGGATAGGCAGTGTGTGGCAATGTAGGATGGAGAAAAGCACCACGGGGTGGTCTGCATGGGGAGGTCAGGAAACATGCAGTGCAATGTAGGATAGTTTTCTGAGAAACAACGCGTGGTGGTGTGCATTGTAAATCTTTCTAAGAGGGCATTCACTACTAGGAGTGAGCAAAATATCACGGGGTGGTGTGAATCGAAGGGTCTGAATTAGCATAGGCAGTGAGGAGCAATGTAGGATGGAGAAAAGCGTCACGGGGTTTTCAGCATGTGGAAGTCAGGAAACATGCAGTGGCAATGTAGGATAGGTTTCTGAAAAACATCGCCGGGTCTTGCGCATTATAAGTGTTTTAACAGGCCATTCAGTAGTAGGAGTGAGAAAAACATCATGGGGTGGTGTGAATCGGAGCGTCTGAATTACAATAGGCAGTGATTCACAGTGAAGGCTGGAGAAAAGCACCACGGGGTGGTCAGCATGGGGATGTCAGGAAACATGCAGTGGAAATTTAGGATACGTTTCTGAAAATCATCGCGGGGTGGTGCTCATTGTAAGGGTTTCTAACAGGCCATTCACTACTAGGAATTAGAAAAACATCATGGGGTGGTGTGAATCCGAGGGTCTGAATTAGGATAGGTAGTTAGTGGCAATGTAGGATGGAGTAAAGCACCACGGGTGGTCAGCATGGGGAGGTTAGTAAACATGCAGTCGCAATGTAGGATAGGTTTCTGAAAAACATCGCGGGGTGGTGCGCATTGTAAGGGTTTCTAACAGGCCATTCACTAGTAGGAGTGAGAAAAACTTCACGGAGTGATGTGCAGTGGAGGGTCTAAATTAGGATATGTAGTGAGTGGCAATGTAGGATGGAGAAAAGCACCACGGGGTGGTCAGCATGTGGAGGTAAGGAAACATGCAGTGGCCATGTAGGATAGGATTCTGAAAAACATCGCGGGGTGGTGCCCATTGTAAGGGTTTCTAAGAGGCCATTCACTAGTAGGAGTGAGAAAAACATCACGGGGTGTTGTGAATCGGAGGGTCTTAATTAAGATAGGCAGTGAGTGGCAATGTACGATGAAGAAAAGCACCACGAGGTGGTCTGCATGGGGAGGTCAGGAAACATGCAGTGGCAATGTAGGATAGGTTTCTGAAAAACATCGTGAGGAGGTGCGAATTGTAAGGGTTTCTAACAGGCCATTCACTAGCAGGAGTGAGAAAAAAATCACGGGGTGGTGTGAATCGGAGGGTCTGAATTAGGATCGGCAGTGAGTGGGTATGTAGGATGGAGAAAAGCACCACGGGGTGGTCAGCATGTGGAAGTCAGGAAACATGCAGTGGCAATGTAGTATAGGTTTCTGAAAAACATCACGGGGTGATGCCCATTGTAAGGGTTTTTAAGAGGCCATTCACTAGTAGTAGTGATAAAAACATCACGGGGTGTTGTGAATCGGAGGGCCTTAATTAGGATTGGCAGTCAGTGGCAATGTACGATGAAGAAAACACCACGGGGTGGTCAGCATGGGGAGGTCAGGAAACATGCAGTGCCAAAGTAGGATAGGTTTCTGAAAAATATCGCGGGGTGGTGAGAATTGTATGTGTTTCTAACAGGCCATTCACTGGTAGGAGTGAGAAAAATCTCACGGGGTGATGTGAATTGGAGGGTCTGAGTTAGGATAGGCCGTGAGTGGCATTGTAGGATGGAGAAAAGCACCATGGGTTGGTCAGCATGGGGATGTCACGAAATATGCAGTGGCAATTTAGGATAGTTTTTTGAAAAACATCGCACGGTGGTGTACCTTGTAAGGGTTTCAAACCGGCCATTCACTAGTAGGAGTGAGAAAAACATCACAGGGTGGTGTGAATCAGAGGTTCTGAATTAGCATAGGCATTGAGGGGCAATGTAGGATGGAGAAAAGCATCACGGGTTTTTCAGCATGTCGAGGTCAGGAAACATGCAGTGGCAATGTAGGATAGGTTTCTGAAAAACATCGCCGGGTCGTGCGCACTGTAAGTGTTTATAACAGGCCATTCAGTAGTAGGAATGAGAAAAACATCATGGGGTGGTGTGAATCAGAGTGTTTGAATTACGATAGGCAGTGAGTCGCAATGAAGGATGGAGAAAAGCACCACGGGGTGGTCAGCATGGGGATGTCAGTAAACATGCAGTGGCAATTTAGGATAGGTTTCTGAAAAACAATGCGGGGTGGTGCACATTGTATGGGTTTCTAACAGGCCATTCACTACTAGGAGTTAGAAAAACCTCATGCGGTGGTGTCAATCCGAGGGTCTGAATTAGAATAGGTAGTTAGTGGCAGTATAGGATGCAGAAAGGCACCACGGGGTGGTCAGCATGGGGAGTTCAGGAAACATGCAGTTGCAATGTAGGATAAGTTTCTGAAAAACATCACGGGGTGGTGTGCATTGTAAGTGTTTCTAACAGGCCATTCACTAGTTGGAGTGAGAAAAACATCACGGGGAGTGTGAATTGGAGGGTCTGAATTTGAATAGTCAGTGAGTGGCAATGTAGGATGGGGAAAAGCACAACGGGGTGGTCAGCATGGGGAGGTCAGGAAACATGCAGTTACCATGTAGGATAATTTTCTGAAAATCATCGAGGGTAGTGCGCATTGTAAGGGTTTCTAACAGGCCATTCACTAGTAGGAGACAGAAAAACATCATGGGGTGATGTGTATCAGTGGGTCTGAGTTAGGATAGGCAGTGTGTGGCAATGTAGGATGGAGAAAAGCACCACGGGGTGGTCTGCATGGGGAGGTCAGGAAACATGCAGTGCAATGTAGGATAGTTTTCTGAGAAACATCGCGTGGTGGTGTGCATTGTAAATCTTTCTAAGAGGGCATTCACTACTAGGAGTGAGCAAAATATCACGGGGAGGTGTGAATAAGAGGGTCTGAATTAGCATAGGCAGTGAGGAGCAATGTAGGATGGAGAAAAGCATCACGGGGTTTTCAGCATGTGGAAGTCAGGAAACATGCAGTGGCAATGTAGGATAGGTTTCTGAAAAACATCGCCAGGTCGTGCGCATTGTAAGTGTTTTAACAGGCCATTCAGTAGTAGGAGTGAGAAAAACATCATGGGGTGGTGTGAATCGGAGCGTCTGAATTACAATAGGCAGTGATTCACAATGAAGGCTGGAGAAAAGCACCACGGGGTGGTCAGCATGGGGATGTCAGGAAACATGCAGTGGCTATTTAGGATACGTTTCTGAAAATCATCGCGGGGTGGTGCTCATTGTAAGGGTTTCTAACAGGCCATTCACTACTAGGAGTTAGAAAAACATCATGGGGTGGTGTGAATCCGAGGGTCTGAATTAGGATAGGTAGTTAGTGGCAATGTAGGATGGAGTAAAGCACCACGGGTGTTCAGCATGGGGAGGTTAGGAAACATGCAGTGGCAATGTAGGATAGGTTTCTGAAAAACATCGCGGGGTGGTGCGCATTGTAAGGGTTTCTAACAGGCCATTAACTAGTAGGAGTGAGAAAAACTTCACGGAGTGATGTGCATTGGAGGGTCTAAATTAGGATATGTAGTGAGTGGCAATGTAGGATGGAGAAAAGCACCACGGGGTGGTCAGCATGTGGAGGTAAGGAAACATGCAGTGGCCATGTAGGATAGGATTCTGAAAAACATCGCGGGGTGGTGCCCATTGTAAGGGTTTCTAAGAGGCCATTCACTAGTAGGAGTGAGAAAAACATCACGGGGTGTTGTGAATCGGAGGGTCTTAATTAAGATAGGCAGTGAGTGGCAATGTACGATGAAGAAAAGCACCACGAGGTGGTCTGCATGGGGAGGTCAGGAAACATGCAGTGGCAATGTAGGATAGGTTTCTGAAAAACATCGTGAGGAGGTGCGAATTGTAAGGGTTTCTAACAGGCCATTCACTAGCAGGAGTGAGAAAAAAATCACGGGGTGGTGTGAATCGGAGGGTCTGAATTAGGATCGGCAGTGAGTGGGTATGTAGGATGGAGAAAAGCACCACGGGGTGGTCAGCATGTGGAAGTCAGGAAACATGCAGTGGCAATGTAGTATAGGTTTCTGAAAAACATCACGGGGTGATGCCCATTGTAAGGGTTTTTAAGAGGCCATTCACTAGTAGTAGTGATAAAAACATCACGGGGTGTTGTGAATCGGAGGGCCTTAATTAGGATTGGCAGTCAGTGGCAATGTACGATGAAGAAAACACCACGGGGTGGTCAGCATGGGGAGGTCAGGAAACATGCAGTGCCAAAGTAGGATAGGTTTCTGAAAAATATCGCGGGGTGGTGAGAATTGTATGTGTTTCTAACAGGCCATTCACTGGTAGGAGTGAGAAAAATCTCACGGGGTGATGTGAATTGGAGGGTCTGAGTTAGGATAGGCCGTGAGTGGCATTGTAGGATGGAGAAAAGCACCATGGGTTGGTCAGCATGGGGATGTCACGAAATATGCAGTGGCAATTTAGGATAGTTTTTTGAAAAACATCGCACGGTGGTGTACCTTGTAAGGGTTTCAAACCGGCCATTCACTAGTAGGAGTGAGAAAAACATCACAGGGTGGTGTGAATCAGAGGTACTGAATTAGCATAGGCATTGAGGGGCAATGTAGGATGGAGAAAAGCATCACGGGTTTTTCAGCATGTCGAGGTCAGAAAACATGCAGTGGCAATGTAGGATAGGTTTCTGAAAAACATCGCCGGGTCGTGCGCACTGTAAGTGTTTATAACAGGCCATTCAGTAGTAGGAATGAGAAAAACATCATGGGGTGGTGTGAATCAGAGTGTTTGAATTACGATAGGCAGTGAGTCGCAATGAAGGATGGAGAAAAGCACCACGGGGTGGTCAGCATGGGGATGTCAGTAAACATGCAGTGGCAATTTAGGATAGGTTTCTGAAAAACAATGCGGGGTGGTGCACATTGTATGGGTTTCTAACAGGCCATTCACTACTAGGAGTTAGAAAAACCTCATGCGGTGGTGTCAATCCGAGGGTCTGAATTAGGATAGGTAGTTAGTGGCAGTATAGGATGCAGAAAGGCACCACGGGGTGGTCAGCATGGGGAGTTCAGGAAACATGCAGTTGCAATGTAGGATAAGTTTCTGAAAAACATCACGGGGTGGTGTGCATTGTAAGTGTTTCTAACAGGCCATTCACTAGTTGGAGTGAGAAAAACATCACGGGGAGTGTGAATTGGAGGGTAGAATTTGAATAGTCAGTGAGTGGCAATGTAGGATGGGGAAAAGCACAACGGGGTGGTCAGCATGGGGAGGTCAGGAAACATGCAGTTACCATGTAGGATAATTTTCTGAAAATCATCGAGGGTAGTGCGCATTGTAAGGGTTTCTAACAGGCCATTCACTAGTAGGAGACAGAAAAACATCATGGGGTGATGTGTATCAGTGGGTCTGAGTTAGGATAGGCAGTGTGTGGCAATGTAGGATGGAGAAAAGCACCACGGGGTGGTCTGCATGGGGAGGTCAGGAAACATGCAGTGCAATGTAGGATAGTTTTCTGAGAAACATCGCGTGGTGGTGTGCATTGTTAATCTTACTAAGAGGGCATTCACTACTAGGAGTGAGCAAAATATCACGGGGAGGTGTGAATCGGAGGGTCTGAATTAGCATAGGCAGTGAGGAGCAATGTAGGATGGAGAAAAGCATCACGGGGTTTTCAGCATGTGGAAGTCAGGAAACATGCAGTGGCAATGTAGGATAGGTTTCTGAAAAACATCGCCAGGTAGTGCGCATTGTAAGTGTTTTAACAGGCCATTCAGTAGTAGGAGTGAGAAAAACATCATGGGGTGGTGTGAATCGGAGCGTCTGAATTACAATAGGCAGTGATTCACAATGAAGGCTGGAGAAAAGCACCACGGGGTGGTCAGCATGGGGATGTCAGGAAACATGCAGTGGCTATTTAGGATACGTTTCTGAAAATCATCGCGGGGTGGTGCTCATTGTAAGGGTTTCTAACAGGCCATTCACTACTAGGAGTTAGAAAAACATCATGGGGTGGTGTGAATCCGAGGGTCTGAATTAGGATAGGTAGTTAGTGGCAATGTAGGATGGAGTAAAGCACCACGGGTGTTCAGCATGGGGAGGTTAGGAAACATGCAGTGGCAATGTAGGATAGGTTTCTGAAAAACATCGCGGGGTGGTGCGCATTGTAAGGGTTTCTAACAGGCCATTAACTAGTAGGAGTGAGAAAAACTTCACGGAGTGATGTGCATTGGAGGGTCTAAATTAGGATATGTAGTGAGTGGCAATGTAGGATAGAGAAAAGCACCACGGGGTGGTCAGCATGTGGAGGTAAGGAAACATGCAGTGGCCATGTAGGATAGGATTCTGAAAAACATCGCGGGGTGGTGCCCATTGTAAGGGTTTCTAAGAGGCCATTCACTAGTAGGAGTGAGAAAAACATCACGGGGTGTTGTGAATCGGAGGGTCTTAATTAAGATAGGCAGTGAGTGGCAATGTACGATGAAGAAAAGCACCACGAGGTGGTCTGCATGGGGAGGTCAGGAAACATGCAGTGGCAATGTAGGATAGGTTTCTGAAAAACATCGTGAGGAGGTGCGAATTGTAAGGGTTTCTAACAGGCCATTCACTAGCAGGAGTGAGAAAAAAATCACGGGGTGGTGTGAATCGGAGGGTCTGAATTAGGATCGGCAGTGAGTGGGTATGTAGGATGGAGAAAAGCACCACGGGGTGGTCACCATGTGGAAGTCAGGAAACATGCAGTGGCAATGTAGTATAGGTTTCTGAAAAACATCACGGGGTGATGCCCATTGTAAGGGTTTTTAAGAGGCCATTCACTAGTAGTAGTGATAAAAACATCACGGGGTGTTGTGAATCGGAGGGCCTTAATTAGGATTGGCAGTCAGTGGCAATGTACGATGAAGAAAAACACCACAGGGTGGTCAGCATGGGGAGGTCAGGAAACATGCAGTGCCAAAGTAGGATAGGTTTCTGAAAAATATCGCGGGGTGGTGAGAATTGTAGGTGTTTCTAACAGGCCATTCACTGGTAGGAGTGAGAAAAATCTCACGGGGTGATGTGAATTGGAGGCTCTGAGTTAGGATAGGCCGTGAGTGGCATTGTAGGATGGAGAAAAGCACCATGGGTTGGTCAGCATGGGGATGTCACGAAATATGCAGTGGCAATTTAGGATAGTTTTTTGAAAAACATCGCACGGTGGTGTACCTTGTAAGGATTTCAAACCGGCCATTCACTAGTAGGAGTGAGAAAAACATCACAGGGTGGTGTGAATCAGAGGTTCTGAATTAGCATAGGCAGTGAGGGGCAATGTAGGATGGAGAAAAGCATCACGGGTTTTTCAGCATGTCGAGGTCAGGAAACATGCAGTGGCAATGCAGGATAGGTTTCTGAAAAACATCGCCGGGTCGTGCGCACTGTAAGTGTTTATAACAGGCCATTCAGTAGTAGGAATGAGAAAAACATCATGGGGTGGTGTGAATCAGAGTGTTTGAATTACGATAGGCAGTGAGTCGCAATGAAGGATGGAGAAAAGCACCACGGGGTGGTCAGCATGGGGATGTCAGTAAACATGCAGTGGCAATTTAGGATAGGTTTCTGAAAAACAATGCGGGGTGGTGCACATTGTATGGGTTTCTAACAGGCCATTCACTACTAGGAGTTAGAAAAACATCATGGGGTGGTGTCAATCCGAGGGTCTGAATTAGGATAGGTAGTTAGTGGCAATATAGGATGCAGAAAAGCACCACGGGGTGGTCAGCATGGGGAGTTCAGGAAACATGCAGTTGCAATGTAGGATAAGTTTCTGAAAAAGATCACGGGGTGGTGTGCACTGTAAGTGTTTCTAACAGGCCATTCACTAGTTGGAGTGAGAAAAACATCACGGGGAGTGTGAATTGGAGGGTCTGAATTTGAATAGTCAGTGAGTGGCAATGTAGGATGGGGAAAAGCACAACGGGGTGGTCAGCATGGGGAGGTCAGGAAACATGCAGTTACCATGTAGGATAATTTTCTGAAAATCATCGAGGGTAGTGCGCATTGTAAGGGTTTCTAACAGGCCATTCACTAGTAGGAGACAGAAAAACATCATGGGGTGATGTGTATCAGTGGGTCTGAGTTAGGATAGGCAGTGTGTGGCAAGGTAGGATGGAGAAAAGCACCACGGGGTGGTCTGCATGGGGAGGTCAGGAAACATGCAGTTGCAATGTAGGATAAGTTTCTGAAAAAGATCACGGGGTGGTGTGCATTGTAAGTGTTTCTAACAGGCCATTCACTACTAGGAGTTAGAAAAACATCATGGGGTGGTGTGAATCCGAGGGTCTGAATTAGGATAGGTAGTTAGTGGCAATATAGGATGCAGAAAAGCACCACGGGGTGGTCAGCATGGGGAGTTCAGGAAACATGCAGTTGCAATGTAGGATAAGTTTCTGAAAAAGATCACGGGGTGGTGTGCATTGTAAGTGTTTCTAACAGGCCATTCACTACTAGGAGTTAGAAAAACATCATGGGGTGGTGTGAATCCGAGGGTCTGAATTAGGATAGGTAGTTAGTGGCAATATAGGATGCAGAAAAGCACCACGGGGTGGTCAGCATGGGGAGGTCAGGAAACATGCAGTTGCAATGTAGGATAAGTTTCTGAAAAACATCACGGGGTGGTGTGCATTGTAAGTGTTTCTAACAGGCCATTCACTAGTTGGAGTGAGAAAAACATCACGGGGAGTGTGAATTGGAGGGTCTGAATTTGAATAGTCAGTGAGTGGCAATGTAGGATGGGGAAAAGCACAACGGGGTGGTCAGCATGGGGAGGTCAGGAAACATGCAGTTACCATGTAGGATAATTTTCTAAAAATCATCGAGGGTAGTGCGCATTGTAAGGGTTTCTAACAGGCCATTCACTAGTAGGAGACAGAAAAACATCATGGGGTGATGTGTCAGTGGGTCTGAGTTAGGATAGGCAGTGTGTGGCAATGTAGGATGGAGAAAAGCACCACGGGGTGGTCTGCATGGGGAGGTCAGGAAACATGCAGTGCAATGTAGGATAGTTTTCTGAGAAACATCGCGTGGTGGTGTGCATTGTAAATCTTTCTAAGAGGGCATTCACTACTAGGAGTGAGCAAAATATCACGGGGTGGTGTGAATCGGAGGGTCTGAATTAGCATAGGCAGTGAGGAGCAATGTAGGATGGAGAAAAGCATCACGGGGTTTTCAGCAGTTGGAAGTCAGGATACATGCAGTGGCAATGTAGGATAGGTTTCTGAAAAACATCGCCAGGTCGTGCGCATTGTAAGAGTTTTAACAGGCCATTCAGTAGTAGGAGTGAGAAAAACATCATGGGGTGGTGTGAATCGGAGCGTCTGAATTACAATAGGCAGTGATTCACAATGAAGGCTGGAGAAAAGCACCACGGGGTGGTCAGCATGGGGATGTCAGGAAACATGCAGTGGCTATTTAGGATACGTTTCTGAAAATCATCGCGGGGTGGTGCTCATTGTAAGGGTTTCTAACAGGCCATTCACTACTAGGAGTTAGAAAAACATCATGGGGTGGTGTGAATCCGAGGGTCTGAATTAGGATAGGTAGTTAGTGGCAATGTAGGATGGAGTAAAGCACCACGGGTGGTCAGCATGGGGAGGTTAGGAAACATGCAGTGGCAATGTAGGATAGGTTTCTTAAAAACATCGCGGGGTGGTGCGCATTGTAAGGGTTTCTAACAGGCCATTCACTAGTAGGAGTGAGAAAAACTTCACGGAGTGATGTGCATTGGATGGTCTAAATTAGGATATGTAGTGAGTGGCAATGTAGGATGGAGAAAAGCACCACGGGGTGGTCAGCATGTGGAGGTAAGGAAACATGCAGTGGCCATGTAGGATAGGATTCTGAAAAACATCGCGGGGTGGTGCCCATTGTAAGGGTTTCTAAGAGGCCATTCACTAGTAGGAGTGAGAAAAACATCACGGGGTGTTGTGAATCGGAGGGTCTTAATTAAGATAGGCAGTGAGTGGCAATGTACGATGAAGAAAAGCACCACGAGGTGGTCTGCATGGGGAGGTCAGGAAACATGCAGTGGCAATGTAGGATAGGTTTCTGAAAAACATCGTGAGGAGGTGCGAATTGTAAGGGTTTCTAACAGGCCATTCACTAGCAGGAGTGAGAAAAAAATCACGGGGTGGTGTGAATCGGAGGGTCTGAATTAGGATAGGCAGTGAGTGGCAGTGTACGATGAAGAAAAGCACCACGAGGTGGTCTGCATGGGGAGGTCAGGAAACATGCAGTGGCAATGTAGGATAGGTTTCTGAAAAACATCGTGAGGAGGTGCGAATTGTAAGGGTTTCTAACAGGCCATTCACTAGCAGGAGTGAGAAAAAAATCACGGGGTGGTGTGAATCGGAGGGTCTGAATTAGGATCGGCAGTGAGTGGGTATGTAGGATGGAGAAAAGCACCACGGGGTGGTCAGCATGTGGAAGTCAGGAAACATGCAGTGGCAATGTAGTATAGGTTTCTGAAAAACATCACGGGGTGGTGCCCATTGTAAGGGTTTTTAAGAGGCCATTCACTAGTAGTAGTGATAAAAACATCACGGGGTGTTGTGAATCGGAGGGCCTTAATTAGGATTGGCAGTCAGTGGCAATGTACGATGAAGAAAAACACCACGGGGTGGTCAGCATGGGGAGGTCAGGAAACATGCAGTGCCAAAGTAGGATAGGTTTCTGAAAAATATCGCGGGGTGGTGAGAATTGTATGTGTTTCTAACAGGCCATTCACTGGTAGGAGTGAGAAAAATCTCACGGGGTGATGTGAATTGGAGGGTCTGAGTTAGGATAGGCCGTGAGTGGCATTGTAGGATGGAGAAAAGCACCATGGGTTGGTCAGCATGGGGATGTCACGAAATATGCAGTGGCAATTTAGGATAGTTTTTTGAAAAACATCGCACGGTGGTGTACCTTGTAAGGGTTTCAAACCGGCCATTCACTAGTAGGAGTGAGAAAAACATCACAGGGTGGTGTGAATCAGAGGTTCTGAATTAGCATAGGCATTGAGGGGCAATGTAGGATGGAGAAAAGCATCACGGGTTTTTCAGCATGTCGAGGTCAGGAAACATGCAGTGGCAATGTAGGATAGGTTTCTGAAAAACATCGCCGGGTCGTGCGCACTGTAAGTGTTTATAACAGGCCATTCAGTAGTAGGAATGAGAAAAACATCATGGGGTGGTGTGAATCAGAGTGTTTGAATTACGATAGGCAGTGAGTCGCAATGAAGGATTGAGAAAAGCACCACGGGGTGGTCAGCATGGGGATGTCAGTAAACATGCAGTGGCAATTTAGGATAGGTTTCTGAAAAACAATGCGGGGTGGTGCACATTGTATGGGTTTCTAACAGGCCATTCACTACTAGGAGTTAGAAAAACCTCATGCGGTGGTGTCAATCTGAGGGTCTGAATTAGGATAGGTAGTTAGTGGCAGTATAGGATGCAGAAAAGCACCACGGGGTGGTCAGCATGGGGAGTTCAGGAAACATGCAGTTGCAATGTAGGATAAGTTTCTGAAAAACATCACGGGGTGGTGTGCATTGTAAGTGTTTCTAACAGGCCATTCACTAGTTGGAGTGAGAAAAACATCACGGGGAGTGTGAATTGGAGGGTCTGAATTTGAATAGTCAGTGAGTGGCAATGTATGATGGGGAAAAGCACAACGGGGTGGTCAGCATGGGGAGGTCAGGAAACATGCAGTTACCATGTAGGATAATTTTCTGAAAATCATCGAGGGTAGTGCGCATTGTAAGGGTTTCTAACAGGCCATTCACTAGTAGGAGACAGAAAAACATCATGGGGTGATGTGTATCAGTGGGTCTGAGTTAGGATAGGCAGTGTGTGGCAATGTAGGATGCAGAAAAGCACCACGGGGTGGTCTGCATGGGGAGGTCAGGAAACATGCAGTGCAATGTAGGATAGTTTTCTGAGAAACATCGCGTGGTGGTGTGCATTGTAAATCTTTCTAAGAGGGCATTCACTACTAGGAGTGAGCAAAATATAACGGGGAGGTGTGAATCGGAGGGTCTGAATTAGCATAGGCAGTGAGGAGCAATGTAGGATGGAGAAAAGCATCACGGGGTTTTCAGCATGTGGAAGTCAGGAAACATGCAGTGGCAATGTAGGATAGGTTTCTGAAAAACATCGCCAGGTCGTGCGCATTGTAAGTG
This sequence comes from Cavia porcellus, assembly GCF_034190915.1. Taxonomy (NCBI): domain Eukaryota; kingdom Metazoa; phylum Chordata; class Mammalia; order Rodentia; family Caviidae; genus Cavia; species Cavia porcellus. The sequence goes on along the minus strand of NW_026947598.1, from coordinate 532,903 downwards.
TTTTAACAGGCCATTCAGTAGTAGGAGTGAGAAAAACATCATGGGGTGGTGTGAATCGGAGCGTCTGAATTACAATAGGCAGTGATTCACAATGAAGGCTGGAGAAAAGCACCACGGGGTGGTCAGCATGGGGATGTCAGGAAACATGCAGTGGCTATTTAGGATACGTTTCTGAAAATCATCGCGGGGTGGTGCTCATTGTAAGTGTTTCTAACAGGCCATTCACTACTAGGAGTTAGAAAAACATCATGGGGTGGTGTGACTCCGAGGGTCTGAATTAGGATAGGTAGTTAGTGGCAATGTAGGATGGAGTAAAGCACCACGGGTGTTCAGCATGGGGAGGTTAGGAAACATGCAGTGGCAATGTAGGATAGGTTTCTGAAAAACATCGCGGGGTGGTGCGCATTGTAAGGGTTTCTAACAGGCCATTAACTAGTAGGAGTGAGAAAAACTTCACGGAGTGATGTGCATTGGAGGGTCTAAATTAGGATATGTAGTGAGTGGCAATGTAGGATGGAGAAAAGCACCACGGGGTGGTCAGCATGTGGAGGTAATGAAACATGCAGTGGCCATGTAGGATAGGATTCTGAAAAACATCGCGGGGTGGTGCCCATTGTAAGGGTTTCTAAGAGGCCATTCACTAGTAGGAGTGAGAAAAACATCACGGGGTGTTGTGAATCGGAGGGTCTTAATTAAGATAGGCAGTGAGTGGCAATGTACGATGAAGAAAAGCACCACGAGGTGGTCTGCATGGGGAGGTCAGGAAACATGCAGTGGCAATGTAGGATAGGTTTCTGAAAAACATCGTGAGGAGGTGCGAATTGTAAGGGTTTCTAACAGGCCATTCACTAGCAGGAGTGAGAAAAAATCACGGGGTGGTGTGAATCGGAGGGTCTGAATTAGGATCGGCAGTGAGTGGGTATGTAGGATGGAGAAAAGCACCACGGGGTGGTCAGCATGTGGAAGTCAGGAAACATGCAGTGGCAATGTAGTATAGGTTTCTGAAAAACATCACGGGGTGATGCCCATTGTAAGGGTTTTTAAGAGGCCATTCACTAGTAGTAGTGATAAAAACATCACGGGGTGTTGTGAATCGGAGGGCCTTAATTAGGATTGGCAGTCAGTGGCAATGTACGATGAAGAAAAACACCACGGGGTGGTCAGCATGGGGAGGTCAGGAAACATGCAGTGCCAAAGTAGGATAGGTTTCTGAAAAATATCGCGGGGTGGTGAGAATTGTAGGTGTTTCTAACAGGCCATTCACTGGTAGGAGTGAGAAAAATCTCACGGGGTGATGTGAATTGGAGGGTCTGAGTTAGGATAGGCCGTGAGTGGCATTGTAGGATGGAGAAAAGCACCATGGGTTGGTCAGCATGGGGATGTCACGAAATATGCAGTGGCAATTTAGGATAGTTTTTTGAAAAACATCGCACGGTGGTGTACCTTGTAAGGATTTCAAACCGGCCATTCACTAGTAGGAGTGAGAAAAACATCACAGGGTGGTGTGAATCAGAGGTTCTGAATTAGCATAGGCAGTGAGGGGCAATGTAGGATGGAGAAAAGCATCACGGGTTTTTCAGCATGTCGAGGTCAGGAAACATGCAGTGGCAATGCAGGATAGGTTTCTGAAAAACATCGCCGGGTCGTGCGCACTGTAAGTGTTTATAACAGGCCATTCAGTAGTAGGAATGAGAAAAACATCATGGGGTGGTGTGAATCAGAGTGTTTGAATTACGATAGGCAGTGAGTCGCAATGAAGGATGGAGAAAAGCACCACGGGGTGGTCAGCATGGGGATGTCAGTAAACATGCAGTGGCAATTTAGGATAGGTTTCTGAAAAACAATGCGGGGTGGTGCACATTGTATGGGTTTCTAACAGGCCATTCACTACTAGGAGTTAGAAAAACATCATGGGGTGGTGTCAATCCGAGGGTCTGAATTAGGATAGGTAGTTAGTGGCAATATAGGATGCAGAAAAGCACCACGGGGTGGTCAGCATGGGGAGTTCAGGAAACATGCAGTTGCAATGTAGGATAAGTTTCTGAAAAAGATCACGGGGTGGTGTGCACTGTAAGTGTTTCTAACAGGCCATTCACTAGTTGGAGTGAGAAAAACATCACGGGGAGTGTGAATTGGAGGGTCTGAATTTGAATAGTCAGTGAGTGGCAATGTAGGATGGGGAAAAGCACAACGGGGTGGTCAGCATGGGGAGGTCAGGAAACATGCAGTTACCATGTAGGATAATTTTCTGAAAATCATCGAGGGTAGTGCGCATTGTAAGGGTTTCTAACAGGCCATTCACTAGTAGGAGACAGAAAAACATCATGGGGTGATGTGTATCAGTGGGTCTGAGTTAGGATAGGCAGTGTGTGGCAATGTAGGATGGAGAAAAGCACCACGGGGTGGTCTGCATGGGGAGGTCAGGAAACATGCAGTTGCAATGTAGGATAAGTTTCTGAAAAAGATCACGGGGTGGTGTGCATTGTAAGTGTTTCTAACAGGCCATTCACTACTAGGAGTTAGAAAAACATCATGGGGTGGTGTGAATCCGAGGGTCTGAATTAGGATAGGTAGTTAGTGGCAATATAGGATGCAGAAAAGCACCACGGGGTGGTCAGCATGGGGAGTTCAGGAAAGATGCAGTTGCAATGTAGGATAAGTTTCTGAAAAAGATCACGGGGTGGTGTGCATTGTAAGTGTTTCTAACAGGCCATTCACTACTAGGAGTTAGAAAAACATCATGGGGTGGTGTGAATCCGAGGGTCTGAATTAGGATAGGTAGTTAGTGGCAATATAGGATGCAGAAAAGCACCACGGGGTGGTCAGCATGGGGAGGTCAGGAAACATGCAGTTGCAATGTAGGATAAGTTTCTGAAAAACATCACGGGGTGGTGTGCATTGTAAGTGTTTCTAACAGGCCATTCACTAGTTGGAGTGAGAAAAACATCACGGGGAGTGTGAATTGGAGGGTCTGAATTTGAATAGTCAGTGAGTGGCAATGTAGGATGGGGAAAAGCACAACGGGGTGGTCAGCATGGGGAGGTCAGGAAACATGCAGTTACCATGTAGGATAATTTTCTAAAAATCATCGAGGGTAGTGCGCATTGTAAGGGTTTCTAACAGGCCATTCACTAGTAGGAGACAGAAAAACATCATGGGGTGATGTGTCAGTGGGTCTGAGTTAGGATAGGCAGTGTGTGGCAATGTAGGATGGAGAAAAGCACCACGGGGTGGTCTGCATGGGGAGGTCAGGAAACATGCAGTGCAATGTAGGATAGTTTTCTGAGAAACATCGCGTGGTGGTGTGCATTGTAAATCTTTCTAAGAGGGCATTCACTACTAGGAGTGAGCAAAATATCACGGGGTGGTGTGAATCGGAGGGTCTGAATTAGCATAGGCAGTGAGGAGCAATGTAGGATGGAGAAAAGCATCACGGGGTTTTCAGCAGTTGGAAGTCAGGATACATGCAGTGGCAATGTAGGATAGGTTTCTGAAAAACATCGCCAGGTCGTGCGCATTGTAAGAGTTTTAACAGGCCATTCAGTAGTAGGAGTGAGAAAAACATCATGGGGTGGTGTGAATCGGAGCGTCTGAATTACAATAGGCAGTGATTCACAATGAAGGCTGGAGAAAAGCACCACGGGGTGGTCAGCATGGGGATGTCAGGAAACATGCAGTGGCTATTTAGGATACGTTTCTGAAAATCATCGCGGGGTGGTGCTCATTGTAAGGGTTTCTAACAGGCCATTCACTACTAGGAGTTAGAAAAACATCATGGGGTGGTGTGAATCCGAGGGTCTGAATTAGGATAGGTAGTTAGTGGCAATGTAGGATGGAGTAAAGCACCACGGGTGGTCAGCATGGGGAGGTTAGGAAACATGCAGTGGCAATGTAGGATAGGTTTCTTAAAAACATCGCGGGGTGGTGCGCATTGTAAGGGTTTCTAACAGGCCATTCACTAGTAGGAGTGAGAAAAACTTCACGGAGTGATGTGCATTGGATGGTCTAAATTAGGATATGTAGTGAGTGGCAATGTAGGATGGAGAAAAGCACCACGGGGTGGTCAGCATGTGGAGGTAAGGAAACATGCAGTGGCCATGTAGGATAGGATTCTGAAAAACATCGCGGGGTGGTGCCCATTGTAAGGGTTTCTAAGAGGCCATTCACTAGTAGGAGTGAGAAAAACATCACGGGGTGTTGTGAATCGGAGGGTCTTAATTAAGATAGGCAGTGAGTGGCAATGTACGATGAAGAAAAGCACCACGAGGTGGTCTGCATGGGGAGGTCAGGAAACATGCAGTGGCAATGTAGGATAGGTTTCTGAAAAACATCGTGAGGAGGTGCGAATTGTAAGGGTTTCTAACAGGCCATTCACTAGCAGGAGTGAGAAAAAAATCACGGGGTGGTGTGAATCGGAGGGTCTGAATTAGGATAGGCAGTGAGTGGCAGTGTACGATGAAGAAAAGCACCACGAGGTGGTCTGCATGGGGAGGTCAGGAAACATGCAGTGGCAATGTAGGATAGGTTTCTGAAAAACATCGTGAGGAGGTGCGAATTGTAAGGGTTTCTAACAGGCCATTCACTAGCAGGAGTGAGAAAAAAATCACGGGGTGGTGTGAATCGGAGGGTCTGAATTAGGATCGGCAGTGAGTGGGTATGTAGGATGGAGAAAAGCACCACGGGGTGGTCAGCATGTGGAAGTCAGGAAACATGCAGTGGCAATGTAGTATAGGTTTCTGAAAAACATCACGGGGTGGTGCCCATTGTAAGGGTTTTTAAGAGGCCATTCACTAGTAGTAGTGATAAAAACATCACGGGGTGTTGTGAATCGGAGGGCCTTAATTAGGATTGGCAGTCAGTGGCAATGTACGATGAAGAAAAACACCACGGGGTGGTCAGCATGGGGAGGTCAGGAAACATGCAGTGCCAAAGTAGGATAGGTTTCTGAAAAATATCGCGGGGTGGTGAGAATTGTATGTGTTTCTAACAGGCCATTCACTGGTAGGAGTGAGAAAAATCTCACGGGGTGATGTGAATTGGAGGGTCTGAGTTAGGATAGGCCGTGAGTGGCATTGTAGGATGGAGAAAAGCACCATGGGTTGGTCAGCATGGGGATGTCACGAAATATGCAGTGGCAATTTAGGATAGTTTTTTGAAAAACATCGCACGGTGGTGTACCTTGTAAGGGTTTCAAACCGGCCATTCACTAGTAGGAGTGAGAAAAACATCACAGGGTGGTGTGAATCAGAGGTTCTGAATTAGCATAGGCATTGAGGGGCAATGTAGGATGGAGAAAAGCATCACGGGTTTTTCAGCATGTCGAGGTCAGGAAACATGCAGTGGCAATGTAGGATAGGTTTCTGAAAAACATCGCCGGGTTGTGCGCACTGTAAGTGTTTATAACAGGCCATTCAGTAGTAGGAATGAGAAAAACATCATGGGGTGGTGTGAATCAGAGTGTTTGAATTACGATAGGCAGTGAGTCGCAATGAAGGATTGAGAAAAGCACCACGGGGTGGTCAGCATGGGGATGTCAGTAAACATGCAGTGGCAATTTAGGATAGGTTTCTGAAAAACAATGCGGGGTGGTGCACATTGTATGGGTTTCTAACAGGCCATTCACTACTAGGAGTTAGAAAAACCTCATGCGGTGGTGTCAATCTGAGGGTCTGAATTAGGATAGGTAGTTAGTGGCAGTATAGGATGCAGAAAAGCACCACGGGGTGGTCAGCATGGGGAGTTCAGGAAACATGCAGTTGCAATGTAGGATAAGTTTCTGAAAAACATCACGGGGTGGTGTGCATTGTAAGTGTTTCTAACAGGCCATTCACTAGTTGGAGTGAGAAAAACATCACGGGGAGTGTGAATTGGAGGGTCTGAATTTGAATAGTCAGTGAGTGGCAATGTATGATGGGGAAAAGCACAACGGGGTGGTCAGCATGGGGAGGTCAGGAAACATGCAGTTACCATGTAGGATAATTTTCTGAAAATCATCGAGGGTAGTGCGCATTGTAAGGGTTTCTAACAGGCCATTCACTAGTAGGAGACAGAAAAACATCATGGGGTGATGTGTATCAGTGGGTCTGAGTTAGGATAGGCAGTGTGTGGCAATGTAGGATGCAGAAAAGCACCACGGGGTGGTCTGCATGGGGAGGTCAGGAAACATGCAGTGCAATGTAGGATAGTTTTCTGAGAAACATCGCGTGGTGGTGTGCATTGTAAATCTTTCTAAGAGGGCATTCACTACTAGGAGTGAGCAAAATATAACGGGGAGGTGTGAATCGGAGGGTCTGAATTAGCATAGGCAGTGAGGAGCAATGTAGGATGGAGAAAAGCATCACGGGGTTTTCAGCATGTGGAAGTCAGGAAACATGCAGTGGCAATGTAGGATAGGTTTCTGAAAAACATCGCCAGGTCGTGCGCATTGTAAGTGTTTTAACAGGCCATTCAGTAGTAGGAGTGAGAAAAACATCATGGGGTGGTGTGAATCGGAGCGTCTGAATTACAATAGGCAGTGATTCACAATGAAGGCTGGAGAAAAGCACCACGGGGTGGTCAGCATGGGGATGTCAGGAAACATGCAGTGGCTATTTAGGATACGTTTCTGAAAATCATCGCGGGGTGGTGCTCATTGTAAGTGTTTCTAACAGGCCATTCACTACTAGGAGTTAGAAAAACATCATGGGGTGGTGTGACTCCGAGGGTCTGAATTAGGATAGGTAGTTAGTGGCAATGTAGGATGGAGTAAAGCACCACGGGTGTTCAGCATGGGGAGGTTAGGAAACATGCAGTGGCAATGTAGGATAGGTTTCTGAAAAACATCGCGGGGTGGTGCGCATTGTAAGGGTTTCTAACAGGCCATTAACTAGTAGGAGTGAGAAAAACTTCACGGAGTGATGTGCATTGGAGGGTCTAAATTAGGATATGTAGTGAGTGGCAATGTAGGATGGAGAAAAGCACCACGGGGTGGTCAGCATGTGGAGGTAATGAAACATGCAGTGGCCATGTAGGATAGGATTCTGAAAAACATCGCGGGGTGGTGCCCATTGTAAGGGTTTCTAAGAGGCCATTCACTAGTAGGAGTGAGAAAAACATCACGGGGTGTTGTGAATCGGAGGGTCTTAATTAAGATAGGCAGTGAGTGGCAATGTACGATGAAGAAAAGCACCACGAGGTGGTCTGCATGGGGAGGTCAGGAAACATGCAGTGGCAATGTAGGATAGGTTTCTGAAAAACATCGTGAGGAGGTGCGAATTGTAAGGGTTTCTAACAGGCCATTCACTAGCAGGAGTGAGAAAAAATCACGGGGTGGTGTGAATCGGAGGGTCTGAATTAGGATCGGCAGTGAGTGGGTATGTAGGATGGAGAAAAGCACCACGGGGTGGTCAGCATGTGGAAGTCAGGAAACATGCAGTGGCAATGTAGTATAGGTTTCTGAAAAACATCACGGGGTGATGCCCATTGTAAGGGTTTTTAAGAGGCCATTCACTAGTAGTAGTGATAAAAACATCACGGGGTGTTGTGAATCGGAGGGCCTTAATTAGGATTGGCAGTCAGTGGCAATGTACGATGAAGAAAAACACCACGGGGTGGTCAGCATGGGGAGGTCAGGAAACATGCAGTGCCAAAGTAGGATAGGTTTCTGAAAAATATCGCGGGGTGGTGAGAATTGTAGGTGTTTCTAACAGGCCATTCACTGGTAGGAGTGAGAAAAATCTCACGGGGTGATGTGAATTGGAGGGTCTGAGTTAGGATAGGCCGTGAGTGGCATTGTAGGATGGAGAAAAGCACCATGGGTTGGTCAGCATGGGGATGTCACGAAATATGCAGTGGCAATTTAGGATAGTTTTTTGAAAAACATCGCACGGTGGTGTACCTTGTAAGGATTTCAAACCGGCCATTCACTAGTAGGAGTGAGAAAAACATCACAGGGTGGTGTGAATCAGAGGTTCTGAATTAGCATAGGCAGTGAGGGGCAATGTAGGATGGAGAAAAGCATCACGGGTTTTTCAGCATGTCGAGGTCAGGAAACATGCAGTGGCAATGCAGGATAGGTTTCTGAAAAACATCGCCGGGTCGTGCGCACTGTAAGTGTTTATAACAGGCCATTCAGTAGTAGGAATGAGAAAAACATCATGGGGTGGTGTGAATCAGAGTGTTTGAATTACGATAGGCAGTGAGTCGCAATGAAGGATGGAGAAAAGCACCACGGGGTGGTCAGCATGGGGATGTCAGTAAACATGCAGTGGCAATTTAGGATAGGTTTCTGAAAAACAATGCGGGGTGGTGCACATTGTATGGGTTTCTAACAGGCCATTCACTACTAGGAGTTAGAAAAACATCATGGGGTGGTGTCAATCCGAGGGTCTGAATTAGGATAGGTAGTTAGTGGCAATATAGGATGCAGAAAAGCACCACGGGGTGGTCAGCATGGGGAGTTCAGGAAACATGCAGTTGCAATGTAGGATAAGTTTCTGAAAAACATCACGGGGTGGTGTGCATTGTAAGTGTTTCTAACAGGCCATTCACTAGTTGGAGTGAGAAAAACATCACGGGGAGTGTGAATTGGAGGGTCTGAATTTGAATAGTCAGTGAGTGGCAATGTAGGATGGGGAAAAGCACCACGGGGTGGTCAGCATGGGGAGGTCAGGAAACATGCAGTTACCATGTAGGATAATTTTCTGAAAATCATCGAGGGTAGTGCGCATTGTAAGGGTTTCTAACAGGCCATTCACTAGTAGGAGACAGAAAAACATCATGGGGTGATGTGTATCAGTGGGTCTGAGTTAGGATAGGCAGTGTGTGGCAATGTAGGATGGAGAAAAGCACCACGGGGTGGTCTGCATGGGGAGGTCAGGAAACATGCAGTTGCAATGTAGGATAAGTTTCTGAAAAAGATCACGGGGTGGTGTGCATTGTAAGTGTTTCTAACAGGCCATTCACTACTAGGAGTTAGAAAAACATCATGGGGTGGTGTGAATCCGAGGGTCTGAATTAGGAGAGGTAGTTAGTGGCAATATAGGATGCAGAAAAGCACCACGGGGTGGTCAGCATGGGGAGTTCAGGAAACATGCAGTTGCAATGTAGGATAAGTTTCTGAAAAAGATCACGGGGTGGTGTGCATTGTAAGTGTTTCTAACAGGCCATTCACTACTAGGAGTTAGAAAAACATCATGGGGTGGTGTGAATCCGAGGGTCTGAATTAGGATAGGTAGTTAGTGGCAATATAGGATGCAGAAAAGCACCACGGGGTGGTCAGCATGGGGAGGTCAGGAAACATGCAGTTGCAATGTAGGATAAGTTTCTGAAAAACATCACGGGGTGGTGTGCATTGTAAGTGTTTCTAACAGGCCATTCACTAGTTGGAGTGAGAAAAACATCACGGGGAGTGTGAATTGGAGGGTCTGAATTTGAATAGTCAGTGAGTGGCAATGTAGGATGGGGAAAAGCACAACGGGGTGGTCAGCATGGGGAGGTCAGGAAACATGCAGTTACCATGTAGGATAATTTTCTAAAAATCATCGAGGGTAGTGCGCATTGTAAGGGTTTCTAACAGGCCATTCACTAGTAGGAGACAGAAAAACATCATGGGGTGATGTGTCAGTGGGTCTGAGTTAGGATAGGCAGTGTGTGGCAATGTAGGATGGAGAAAAGCACCACGGGGTGGTCTGCATGGGGAGGTCAGGAAACATGCAGTGCAATGTAGGATAGTTTTCTGAGAAACATCGCGTGGTGGTGTGCATTGTAAATCTTTCTAAGAGGGCATTCACTACTAGGAGTGAGCAAAATATCACGGGGTGGTGTGAATCGGAGGGTCTGAATTAGCATAGGCAGTGAGGAGCAATGTAGGATGGAGAAAAGCATCACGGGGTTTTCAGCAGTTGGAAGTCAGGATACATGCAGTGGCAATGTAGGATAGGTTTCTGAAAAACATCGCCAGGTCGTGCGCATTGTAAGTGTTTTAACAGGCCATTCAGTAGTAGGAGTGAGAAAAACATCATGGGGTGGTGTGAATCGGAGCGTCTGAATTACAATAGGCAGTGATTCACAATGAAGGCTGGAGAAAAGCACCACGGGGTGGTCAGCATGGGGATGTCAGGAAACATGCAGTGGCTAATTAGGATACGTTTCTGAAAATCATCGCGGGGTGGTGCTCATTGTAAGGGTTTCTAACAGGCCATTCACTACTATGAGTTAGAAAAACATCATGGGGTGGTGTGAATCCGAGGGTCTGAATTAGGATAGGTAGTTAGTGGCAATGTAGGATGGAGTAAAGCACCACGGGTGGTCAGCATGGGGAGGTTAGGAAACATGCAGTGGCAATGTAGGATAGGTTTCTTAAAAACATCGCGGGGTGGTGCGCATTGTAAGGGTTTCTAACAGGCCATTCACTAGTAGGAGTGAGAAAAACTTCACGGAGTGATGTGCATTGGATGGTCTAAATTAGGATATGTAGTGAGTGGCAATGTAGGATGGAGAAAAGCACCACGGGGTGGTCAGCATGTGGAGGTAAGGAAACATGCAGTGGCCATGTAGGATAGGATTCTGAAAAACATCGCGGGGTGGTGCCCATTGTAAGGGTTTCTAAGAGGCCATTCACTAGTAGGAGTGAGAAAAACATCACGGGGTGTTGTGAATCGGAGGGTCTTAATTAAGATAGGCAGTGAGTGGCAATGTACGATGAAGAAAAGCACCACGAGGTGGTCTGCATGGGGAGGTCAGGAAACATGCAGTGGCAATGTAGGATAGGTTTCTGAAAAACATCGTGAGGAGGTGCGAATTGTAAGGGTTTCTAACAGGCCATTCACTAGCAGGAGTGAGAAAAAAATCACGGGGTGGTGTGAATCGGAGGGTCTGAATTAGGATAGGCAGTGAGTGGCAATGTACGATGAAGAAAAGCACCACGAGGTGGTCTGCATGGGGAGGTCAGGAAACATGCAGTGGCAATGTAGGATAGGTTTCTGAAAAACATCGTGAGGAGGTGCGAATTGTAAGGGTTTCTAACAGGCCATTCACTAGCAGGAGTGAGAAAAAAATCACGGGGTGGTGTGAATCGGAGGGTCTGAATTAGGATCGGCAGTGAGTGGGTATGTAGGATGGAGAAAAGCACCACGGGGTGGTCAGCATGTGGAAGTCAGGAAACATGCAGTGGCAATGTAGTATAGGTTTCTGAAAAACATCACGGGGTGGTGCCCATTGTAAGGGTTTTTAAGAGGCCATTCACTAGTAGTAGTGATAAAAACATCACGGGGTGTTGTGAATCGGAGGGCCTTAATTAGGATTGGCAGTCAGTGGCAATGTACGATGAAGAAAAACACCACGGGGTGGTCAGCATGGGGAGGTCAGGAAACATGCAGTGCCAAAGTAGGATAGGTTTCTGAAAAATATCGCGGGGTGGTGAGAATTGTATGTGTTTCTAACAGGCCATTCACTGGTAGGAGTGAGAAAAATCTCACGGCGTGATGTGAATTGGAGGGTCTGAGTTAGGATAGGCCGTGAGTGGCATTGTAGGATGGAGAAAAGCACCATGGGTTGGTCAGCATGGGGATGTCACGAAATATGCAGTGGCAATTTAGGATAGTTTTTTGAAAAACATCGCACGGTGGTGTACCTTGTAAGGGTTTCAAACCGGCCATTCACTAGTAGGAGTGAGAAAAACATCACAGGGTGGTGTGAATCAGAGGTTCTGAATTAGCATAGGCAGTGAGGGGCAATGTAGGATGGAGAAAAGCATCACGGGTTTTTCAGCATGTCGAGGTCAGGAAACATGCAGTGGCAATGCAGGATAGGTTTCTGAAAAACATCGCCGGGTCGTGCGCACTGTAAGTGTTTATAACAGGCCATTCAGTAGTAGGAATGAGAAAAACATCATGGGGTGGTGTGAATCAGAGTGTTTGAATTACAATAGGCAGTGAGTCGCAATGAAGGATGGAGAAAAGCACCACGGGGTGGTCAGCATGGGGATGTCAGTAAACATGCAGTGGCAATTTAGGATAGGTTTCTGAAAAACAATGCAGGGTGGTGCACATTGTATGGGTTTCTAACAGGCCATTCACTACTAGGAGTTAGAAAAACATCATGGGGTGGTGTCAATCCGAGGGTCTGAATTAGGATAGGTAGTTAGTGGCAATATAGGATGCAGAAAAGCACCACGGGTTGGTCAGCATGGGGAGTTCAGGAAACATGCAGTTGCAATGTAGGATAAGTTTCTGAAAAAGATCACGGGGTGGTGTGCATTGTAAGTGTTTCTAACAGGCCATTCACTAGTTGGAGTGAGAAAAACATCACGGGGAGTGTGAATTGGAGGGTCTGAATTTGAATAGTCAGTGAGTGGCAATGTAGGATGGGGAAAAGCACAACGGGGTGGTCAGCATGGGGAGGTCAGGAAACATGCAGTTACCATGTAGGATAATTTTCTGAAAATCATCGAGGGTAGTGCGCATTGTAAGGGTTTCTAACAGGCCATTCACTAGTAGGAGACAGAAAAACATCATGGGGTGATGTGTATCAGTGGGTCTGAGTTAGGATAGGCAGTGTGTGGCAATGTAGGATGGAGAAAAGCACCACGGGGTGGTCTGCATGGGGAGGTCAGGAAACATGCAGTTGCAATGTAGGATAAGTTTCTGAAAAAGATCACGGGGTGGTGTGCATTGTAAGTGTTTCTAACAGGCCATTCACTACTAGGAGTTAGAAAAACATCATGGGGTGGTGTGAATCCGAGGGTCTGAATTAGGATAGGTAGTTATTGGCAATATAGGATGCAGAAAAGCACCACGGGGTGGTCAGCATGGGGAGTTCAGGAAACATGCAGTTGCAATGTAGGATAAGTTTCTGAAAAAGATCACGGGGTGGTGTGCATTGTAAGTGTTTCTAACAGGCCATTCACTACTAGGAGTTAGAAAAACATCATGGGGTGGTGTGAATCCGAGGGTCTGAATTAGGATAGGTAGTTAGTGGCAATATAGGATGCAGAAAAGCACCACGGGGTGGTCAGCATGGGGAGGTCAGGAAACATGCAGTTGCAATGTAGGATAAGTTTCTGAAAAACATCACGGGGTGGTGTGCATTGTAAGTGTTTCTAACAGGCCATTCACTAGTTGGAGTGAGAAAAACATCACGGGGAGTGTGAATTGGAGGGTCTGAATTTGAATAGTCAGTGAGTGGCAATGTAGGATGGGGAAAAGCACAACGGGGTGGTCAGCATGGGGAGGTCAGGAAACATGCAGTTACCATGTAGGATAATTTTCTGAAAATCATCGAGGGTAGTGCGCATTGTAAGGGTTTCTAACAGGCCATTCACTAGTAGGAGACAGAAAAACATCATGGGGTGATGTGTCAGTGGGTCTGAGTTAGGATAGGCAGTGTGTGGCAATGTAGGATGGAGAAAAGCACCACGGGGTGGTCTGCATGGGGAGGTCAGGAAACATGCAGTGCAATGTAGGATAGTTTTCTGAGAAACAACGCGTGGTGGTGTGCATTGTAAATCTTTCTAAGAGGGCATTCACTACTAGGAGTGAGCAAAATATCACGGGGTGGTGTGAATCGAAGGGTCTGAATTAGCATAGGCAGTGAGGAGCAATGTAGGATGGAGAAAAGCGTCACGGGGTTTTCAGCATGTGGAAGTCAGGAAACATGCAGTGGCAATGTAGGTTAGGTTTCTGAAAAACATCGCCGGGTCTTGCGCATTATAAGTGTTTTAACAGGCCATTCAGTAGTAGGAGTGAGAAAAACATCATGGGGTGGTGTGAATCGGAGCGTCTGAATTACAATAGGCAGTGATTCACAGTGAAGGCTGGAGAAAAGCACCACGGGGTGGTCAGCATGGGGATGTCAGGAAACATGCAGTGGAAATTTAGGATACGTTTCTGAAAATCATCGCGGGGTGGTGCTCATTGTAAGGGTTTCTAACAGGCCATTCACTACTAGGAATTAGAAAAACATCATGGGGTGGTGTGAATCCGAGGGTCTGAATTAGGATAGGTAGTTAGTGGCAATGTAGGATGGAGTAAAGCACCACGGGTGGTCAGCATGGGGAGGTTAGTAAACATGCAGTCGCAATGTAGGGTAGGTTTCTGAAAAACATCGCGGGGTGGTGCGCATTGTAAGGGTTTCTAACAGGCCATTCACTAGTAGGAGTGAGAAAAACTTCACGGAGTGATGTGCATTGGAGGGTCTAAATTAGGATATGTAGTGAGTGGCAATGTAGGATGGAGAAAAGCACCACGGGGTGGTCAGCATGTGGAGGTAAGGAAACATGCAGTGGCCATGTAGGATAGGATTCTGAAAAACATCGCGGGGTGGTGCCCATTGTAAGGGTTTCTAAGAGGCCATTCACTAGTAGGAGTGAGAAAAACATCACGGAGTGTTGTGAATCGGAGGGTCTTAATTAAGATAGGCAGTGAGTGGCAATGTACGATGAAGAAAAGCACCACGAGGTGGTCTGCATGGGGAGGTCAGGAAACATGCAGTGGCAATGTAGGATAGGTTTCTGAAAAATATCGTGGGGAGGTGCGAATTGTAAGGGTTTCTAACAGACCATTCACTAGCAGGAGTGAGAAAAAAATCACGGGGTGGTGTGAATCGGAGGGTCTGAATTAGGATCGGCAGTGAATGGGTATGTAGGATGGAGAAAAGCACCACGGGGTGGTCAGCATGTGGAAGTCAGGAAACATGCAGTGGCAATGTAGTATAGGTTTCTGAAAAACATCACGGGCTGGTGCCCATTGTAAGGGTTTTAAAGAGGCCATTCACTAGTAGGAGTGATAAAAACATCACGGGGTGTTGTGAATCGGAGGGCCTTAATTAGGATTGGCAGTCAGTGGCAATGTACGATGAAGAAAACACCATGGGGTGGTCAGCATGGGGAGGTCAGGAAACATGCAGTGCCAAAGTAAGATAGGTTTCTGAAAAATATCGCGGGGTGGTGAGAATTGTATGTGTTTCTAACAGGCCATTCACTGGTAGGAGTGAGAAAAATCTCACGGGGTGATGTGAATTGGAGGGTCTGAGTTAGGATAGGCCGTGATTGGCATTGTAGGATGGAGAAAAGCACCATGGGTTGGTCAGCATGGGGATGTCAAGAAATATGCAGTGGCAATTTAGGATAGTTTTTTGAAAAACATCGCACGGTGGTGTACCTTGTAAGGGTTTCAAACCGGCCATTCACTAGTAGGAGTGAGAAAAACATCACAGGGTGGTGTGAATCAGAGGTTCTGAATTAGCATAGGCAGTGAGGGGCAATGTAGGATGGAGAAAAGCATCACGGGTTTTTCAGCATGTCGAGGTCAGGAAACATGCAGTGGCAATGCAGGATAGGTTTCTGAAAAACATCGCCGGGTCGTGCGCACTGTAAGTGTTTATAACAGGCCATTCCGTAGTAGGAATGAGAAAAACATCATGGGGTGGTGTGAATCGGAGTGTTTGAATTACGATAGGCAGTGAGTCGCAATGAAGGATGGAGAAAAGCACCACGGGGTGGTCAGCATGGGGATGTCAGTAAACATGCAGTGGCAATTTAGGATAGGTTTCTGAAAAACATCGTGGGGTGGTGCACATTGTATGGGTTTCTAACAGGCCATTCACTACTAGGAGTTAGAAAAACATCATGGGGTGGTGTGAATCCGAGGGTCTGAATTAGGATAGGTAGTTAGTGGCAATATAGGATGCAGAAAAGCACCACGGGGTGGTCAGCATGGGGAGTTCAGGAAACATGCAGTTGCAATGTAGGATAAGTTTCTGAAAAACATCACGGGGTGGTATGCATTGTAAGTGTTTCTAACAGGCCATTCACTAGTTGGAGTGAGAAAAACATCACGGGGAGTGTGAATTGGAGGGTCTGAATTTGAATAGTCAGTGAGTGGCAATGTAGGATGGGGAAAAGCACAACGGGGTTGTCAGCATGGGGAGGTCAGGAAACATGCAGTTACCATGTAGGATAATTTTCTGAAAATCATCGTGGGTAGTGCGCATTGTAAGGGTTTCTAACAGGCCATTCACTAGTAGGAGACAGAGAAACATCATGGGGTGATGTGTATCAGTGGGTCTGAGTTAGGATAGGCAGTGTGTGGCAATGTAGGATGGAGAAAAGCACCACGGGGTGGTCTGCATGGGGAGGTCAGGAAACATGCAGTGCAATGTAGGATAGTTTTCTGAGAAACATCGCGTGGTGGTGTGCATTGTAAATCTTTCTAAGAGGGCATTCACTACTAGGAGTGAGCAAAATATCACGGGGTGGTGTGAATCGGAGGGTCTGAATTAGCATAGGCATTGAGGAGCAATGTAGGATGGAGAAAAGCATCACGGGGTTTTCAGCATGTGGAAGTCAGGAAACATGCAGTGGCAATGTAGGATATGTTTCTGAAAAACATCGCCGGGTCGTGCGCATTGTAAGTGTTTTAACAGGCCATTCAGTAGTAGGAGTGAGAAAAACATCATGGGGTGGTGTGAATCGGAGCGTCTGAATTACAATAGGCAGTGATTTACAATGAAGGCTGGAGAAAAGCACCACGGGGTGGTCAGCATGGGGATGTCAGGAAACATGCAGTGGCAATTTAGGATACGTTTCTGAAAATCATCGCGGGTTGGTGCTCATTGTAAGGGTTTCTAACAAGCCATTCACTACTAGGAGTTAGAAAAACATCATGGGGTGGTGTGAATCTGAGGGTCTGAATTAGGATAGGTAGTTAGTGGCAATGTAGGATGGAGTAAAGCACCACGGGTGGTCAGCATGGGGAGGTTAGGAAACATGCAGTGGCAATGTAGAACAGGTTTCTGAAAAACATCGCGGGGTGGTGTGCATTGTAAGTGTTTCTAACAGGCCATTCACTGGTAGGAGTGAGAAAAACATCATGGGGTGGTGTGAATCTGAGGGTCTGAATTAGGATAGGTAGTTACTGGCAATGTAGGATGCAGAAAAGCAACATGCGCTGGTCAGCATGGGGAGGTCAGGAAACATGCAGTGGCAATGTAGGATAGGTTTCTGAAAAACATCGCGGGGTGGTGCTCATTGTAAGTGTTTCTAACAGGCCATTCACTAGTAGGAGTGACAAAAACATCACGGGGTGGTGTGAATCGGAGGGTCTGAATTAGAATAGGCAGTGAGTGGCAATGTAGGATCGAGAAAAGCACGACGGAGTGGTCAGCATGGGAAGGTCAGGAAACATGCAGTGGCCATGTAGGATAGTTTTCTGAAAATCATCGCGGGTGGTGCGCATTGTAAAGTTTTCTAACAGGCCATTCACTAGTAGGAGTGAGAAAAACATCATGGGGTGGTGTGAATTGGAGTGTCTGAATTAAGATAGGCAGTGAGTGGCAATGTAGGATGGAGAAAAACACCAAGGGATGGTCAGTATGGTGATGTCACGAAATATGCAGTGGCAATGTAGGACAGGTTTCTGAACAACATCTCGGGGTGGTGGGTCTTGTAAAGGTTTGTAACAGGCCATTCCCTAGTAGGAGTGAGAAAAACATCACGGGGTGGTGTGAATAGAAGGGTCTGAATTAGGACAGGCAGGGAGTGGGAATGTCGGATGGACAAAAGCACCAAGGGGTGTCAGCATGGGGAGGTCAGGAAACATGCAGGGGCAATGTAGAATAGGTTTCTTAAAAACATCGCGGGGTCATGCGCATTTTAAGGGTTTCTAACAGGCCATTCACTGGTAGGAGTGAGAAAAACATCATGGGGTGGTGTGAGTCGAGGGTCTGTGTTGGGAGCCGCGGCCGAGACTGGTCGCCTTACTTGGCGGATATGAGGCCTGTAGGAAAGAGCAAAGCCTGAGCTAGATTACCCCTCCCATCGAGTGTGCTAAGATGGTGCTTATCTCCTGCTTCCTGCTTGGTAAGCAACCCGCCCTGTAAGATAATCTGCCTAGCAACAACTGATGTTAGCCAATCAGCCCGCATCGCGCGCTTTGAACTGATTGGCCACTGTAACCCTATAAAAGTGAGTGCCTCTCCCGCCACGAGAGAAGAAGCACGGAAGGAGCCACGGAGAGCGGACCGGTAGAGGCTTCGGGACAGACTGTAGAGAAGAAGCACGGAAGGAGCCGCGGAGAGCGGACCGGTAGAGGCTTCGGGACAGACTGTAGAGAAGAAGCACGGAAGGAGCCGCGGAGAGCGGACCGGTAGAGGCTTCGGGACAGACTGTAGAGAAGAAGCACGGAAGGAGCGCGGAGAGCGGACCGGTAGAGGCTTCGGCCGGGAAGAATCCTGGGGCAGACTGTGCGGAGAAGGAAAATAAAGAAAGCCCAGCCACTGCCAGATCTTGTCGTGTGTTCTTCCTGCCGGCCGGGAGCGACACCGACATCTGGTGGCCCGAACGGGGACTGATCACCCCCGAGATGTGGCAGTGGACAACGCTCCAACGCAGAGCTGCAAGACAGGTGAGTAGAGGATAAACCTGGGCCCTGGGTGGCACGCACCTACAGGGTTTGTAGACTCCTCTCAGGCTCACGCGTAAGTGGCAGATTCCTTGGGCCTCACGCGGTGAGTAACATATTAAAAAATGGGAAACATGCTAGGTAGCGGCACTAAGAGTGAGGGTGGTTGCGGGGAAAGCTCTCAAGAGCTTACATAAGTACACAGGGTATTTGAGCAGGACCAGTCAGGGAGCTCCCGAGAGGGGTCCGTCAAGGGGAACAAAGATGCTAAGGAGGAGGACGGGGCTCAAGCCTCGGAGTCGTCTGACTCCGAGGACGAGGGAAGGTTGAATGGTGAGGAGGCCAAAGAGACCAGCTGTCAGGGGCCTAAGTCGCTTGATGGGGAGACGCAAGGCTCTTTCGCTGCGTTGCGCCGCGAATTGCGCTCCGCTCAGCTAGGCTTACGAAAAAGCAGAGAGCTTCTGAGCGCCCCCTGGCAGGGGAGGGAGACAGAACCTTCTGCTCTGCCCTGGAACTCGTTCCCGGAAGTGGTCCCTCGCCGCGAGACCGCCGCATGGGAACTCCCCCCTCTTCCGTCAGTACAGGAAATAACGCACAGGCCGCCATTTTCTACCCAACCGTGGCCGCCATCTTATGATGCTCCGCCGCCGGCGGGACGTTATTTCCACAGACAGCTGTGGCATGGGGGTCGTGTGTCTAATGAAGACCACCCGTTCCCAGGGATAGATAGCGGCCCCTATGGGATATATCCTGTACAAATGGCCCTAGGCCAGGGACGTAATGTGTGGGAACCCTTTGAAATAAAACAGATTAGAGAACTTAAAAGCGCTGTTACGACCTTCAGACCTACTGCACCGTATACCATTGCCATGCTGGAGAACCTATCCGCCGGGCCCCTTACCCCCGCGGATTGGGTCCAGTTGGCAAAAGCCTGCCTGCCCTCGGGTAGTTACCTAGACTGGCGAGCCTGGTACGTGGAGTTCTCTGCCGAACAGGCTGAGAGAAATGCCAGTCGAGGAAACCGGGGATGGAATAAGGATATGCTTATGGGAGAAGGCCAACACGCAGATGATCAGACCCAGTTCCCCGACGCTGTTTATGAACAAATTAATGCCATAGGGCTTCGTGCCTGGAAGCAGGTAAGTGGTGCTGGAACAGCCTCCCTATGTCTTTCAAAAATAGTTCAAGGCACCAGGGAGCCATTCGTTGACTTTGTGGCCAGGATGCAGGATGCTGCCGATAAAATATTTTCCGACCAGGATGTGGCTCGTCCGCTCATCAGGCAGTTAATTTTTGAACAGTGTACAAAAGAATGTAAAGCAGCGATAGCTCCCCATAAGAATAAAGACCTTAATGCCTGGATCAGAATATGCAGAGAAATAGGGGGGCTGCTTTCTAATTCGGGAGTTGCAGCTCTCCTAGCCGTGGCAGTACAACAAAAGGGCCCTCGAGGGCCGAGGAAAGAGCGCAAGGCCAAGGGGTGCTTCAGCTGTGGGGACCCAGGGCATATCAAACGCGACTGCCCGAATAACACAAGCGCCAGGCCTCGCCCCAAAAACGAGGGATCGTATGGCGTCTGCGGGAGATGCAGAAAGGGCCCACATAAGGCAGAGGATTGCAGATCAGTCTATGATGCTCAAGGAAATCGTATTTGTGGCCGAGATGTTAACGAGCCAAAAAACGGCCAGAGGGGGCCCTCCTCGCCGGCGGGCCCCCACCCCCGAGACAGAACAACACAGGGTGGCAGCCTTCCACAAGGGCTACCCCTGGGTCAGCAGGCGTGGACCTCTGTGTCGCCTCCAGACTCATATTAGCGCCCGACATGGGTGTTCAGGTGGTCGAAACCACCTTCAAGGGACCGCTGCCTGAAAATACAGTTGGCCTAGTAATCGGAAGGTCCTCCACGGCCCTTCGGGGTCTCACCGTGATCCCTGGGGTCATAGACTCAGATTATACAGGAAATATTCAGATTATGGTTCAAACTCTTGTAGGTACTATGGTAATTAATGAGGGCGACAGGATAGCACAGCTCCTGCTGCTCCCCAGCCTCCATAAGAGGTTCCAGTACTCCACATGACTCTTGACAAGAGGCCCATGCTTTTGCTTAAGATCAATGGCAGACAATTAAAGCATGGTATCCCATACAATCCTCAAGGTCAAGGAATTATTGAGAGAGCTCACAAAAGCCTCAAAGAAGTTTTATATAAACAAAGAGGGGGAGTAAGCCAAGGCCTGCCTCCAAAGGCACGGTTATCTATGGCACTGTTCACATACAATTTTTTAAATTTAAACAATAATAACCGCTCACCAGCTATGGAGCATTCTAGTCCATCTCCTAGCAATAAGGGATGGGTGAAATGGAAAGATGTCCTAACAGGACAATGGATGGGCCCGGATCCGGTAATCAGCTGGAACCGAGGTGTGGTTTGTGTTTTTCCGCAGGAATCGGGACGGGAACCACTGTGGGTCCCAGAGAGATTGACACGTGCGACAAGTCCATCGGCCGAAGACCAGACTTGCCCCACCAGGGACCAGCCGTAGACGTAAAGTCAAGATGAGCCAAAAAAGGGCTGCCCTCTACACTGGGAGTGCTATCTGCTCCCTGCTTCTGCTTTTACTTATAGGACCATTCTTGCTCAGATGGGTCACATCGTTTATTAATGGACGCCTTGCGGCGGACGGACGACAGGTCCGCTTGGTTGCCCACACGGCTCTGGCAGCGGTCCAAAATGGACAAAATGACCCTCAGGCATACGCATGGCTTGCTCGATTGGCCTACGACCGAGTCTAGATATGGCGGGCATCCCTCATTCTCCTCCCTAAGGTGACAATATATAGCAGGGTGGGTGAGTCAATGACGGGTAAGAGCGTGCCTCCCCAGCACGACTCAACCTAAGCCAGGCCCTACCCCATGGCGCACGAAAGCCGCTGGATTGCTAGATTCCTCCCAGAACTAGATGTCACTCCAAGGGGGTCACATGGAGTGGCATGAGTGCATGCCTATGTGCAACCAGGTTCCGTCCGGTTCATTCCTGGCCCTAGAAAAAAGGATGAGGGCCTCAGGGCCTTGGTGGACCCAGGGACGGCCGACCAGGGTCTACGCCAAGGGCCTATGGTGGGCCTCAGTTCGGGGCATAGGCCTCTACGCTCGAACCAGGACGGGCTGCGATGCGCTCGTTCTTGTAAAATAAAATAGGGGGAGATGTTGGGAGCCACAGCCGAGATCGGTCGCCTTACTTGGCGGACAAGAGGCCTGTAGGAAAGAGCAAAGCCTGAGCTAGATTACCCCTCCCATCGAGTGTGCTAAGATGGTGCTTATCTCCTGCTTCCTGCCCTTGTAAACAACCCGCCCTGTAAGATAGTCTGCCTAGCAACAACTGATGTTAGCCAATCAGCCCGCATCACGCGCTTTGAACTGATTGGCCACTGTAACCCTATAAAAGTGAGTGCCTCTCCCGCCACGAGAGAAGAAGCACGGAAGGAGCCGCGGAGAGCGGACCGGTAGAGGCTTCGGGACAGACTGAAGAGAAGAAGCACGGAAGGAGCCGCGGAGAGCGGACCGGTAGAGGCTTCGGGACAGACTGTAGAGAAGAAGCACGGAAGGAGCCGCGGAGAGCGGACCAGTAGAGGCTTCGGGACAGACTGTAGAGAAGAAGCACGGAAGGAGCCACGGAGAGCGGACCGGTAGAGGCTTCGGCCGGGAAGAATCCTGGGGCAGACTGTGCGGAGAAGGAAAATAAATAAAGCCCAGCCACTGCCAGATCTTGTCGTGTGTTCGTCCTGCCGGCCGGGAGCGACACCGACAGGTCTGAATTAGGATAGGTACTTAGTTGCAATGTAGAATGCAGAAGAGCAACATGGGGTGGTCAGCATGGGGAGGTCAGGAAACATGCAGTGGCAATGTAGGATAGGTTTCTGAAAAACATCACGGGGTGGTGCCCATTGTAAGGGTTTCTACTAGGCCATTCACTAGTAGGAATGAGAAAAACATCACGGGGTGTTGTGAATCGGAGGGTCTTAATTAGGATAGGCAGTGAGTGGCAATGTACGATGAAGAAAAGCACCACGGGGTGGTCAGCATGGGGAGGTCAGGAAACATGCAGTGGCAATGCAGGATAGGTTTCTGTAAAACATCGTGGGGTGTTGCGAATTGTAAGGGTTTCTAACAGGCCATTCACTAGCAGGAGTGAGAAAAAAATCACGGGGTGTTGTGAATCGGAGGGTCTGAATTAGGATAGGCAGTGAGTGGGAATGAAGGAAGGAGAAAAGAACCACGGGGTGGTCAGCATGAGGAGGTCAGAAAACATGCAGTGGCAATGTAAGATAGGTTTCTAAAAAAAACATCGCGTGCTGGTGCCCATTGTATGGGTTTTTAAGAGGCCATTCACTAGTAGGAGTGAGAAAAACATCACGGGGTGTTGTGAATCAGAGTTTCTTAATTAAGATACGCAGTGATTGGCAATGTACGATGAAGAAAAGCACCACGGGGTGGTCAGAATGGGGAGGTCAGGAAACATGCAGTGCCAAAGTAGGATAGGTTTCTGAAAAACATCATGGGGTGGTGCGCCTTGTAAAGGTTTCTAACAGGCCATTCACTAGTAAGAGTGATAAAAACATCATGGGGTGATGTGAATCGGAGGGTCTGAGTTAGGATAGGCAATGTGGGGCAATGTAGGATGGAGAAAAGCACTACGGGGTGGTCTGCATGGGGAGGTCAGGAAACATGCAGTGGCAATGTAGGATAAGTTTCTGAAAAACATATCGTGGAGGCGCGAATTTTAAGTGTTTCTAACAGGCCATTCACTGGTAGGAGTGAGAAAAACATCATGGGGTGGTGTGAATCCGAGGGTCTGAATTAGGATAGGTAGTTACTGGCAAGGTAGGATGCAGAAAAGCAACATGGGGTGGTCAGCATGCGGAGGTCAGGAAACATGCAGTGGCAATGTAGGATAGGTTTCTGAAAAATATCGCGGGGTGGTGAGAATTGTAAGAGTTTCTAAAAGGCCATTCACTAGGAGGAGTGAGAAAAACATCATGGGGTGTTGTGAATCGTAGGGTCTGAATTAGGATAGGCAGTGAGTGGCAATGTAGAATGGAGAAAAACACAACGGGGTGGTCAGCATGAGGAGGTCAGGAAACATGCAGAGACCACGTAGGATAGGTTTCTGAAAAACATCGCGGGGTTTTGCTCATTGTAAGGGTTTCTAACAGTACATTCACTAGTAGGAGTGATTAAAACATCACAGGTTGGTGTGAATCGTAGGGTCTGAATTAGGATAGGCATTGAGTGGCAATGTAGGATGGAGAAAAGCACCACGGGGTGGTCAGCATGGGCAGGTCAGGAAACATGCAGTTGCAATGTAGGACAGGTTTCTGAAAAACATCGCGGGGTGGTGGGTCTTGTAAAGGTTTCTAACAGGCCATTCACTAGTAGGAGTGAGAAAAATATCATGGGGTGTTGTGAATAGGAGGGTCTGAATTATGACAGGCAGGGAGTGGCAATGTAGGATGGAGAAAAGCACCACGGGGTGTCAGCATGGGGAGGTCAGGAAACATGCAGGGGCAATGTAGGATAGGTTTTTGAAGAACATCGCGGGGTGGTGCACATTGTAAGTGTTTCTAACAGGCCATTCACTAGTAGGAGTGAGAAAAACGTCACTGGTTGATGTGAATTGGAGTGTCTGAATTAGGATAGGCAGTGAGTGGCAATGTAGGATGGAGAAAAGCACCACGGGGTGGTCAGCATGGGGAGGTCAGGAAACATGCAGTGGCCATGTATGATATGTTTCTGAAAAACATCGCGGGGTGGTGCCCATTGTAAGGGTTTCTACGAGGCCATTCACTAGTAGGAGTGAGAAAAACATCACGGGGTGGTGTGAATCAGAGGGTCTGAATTAGGGTAGGCAGTGAGTGGGAATGAAGGATAGAGAAAAGCACCACGGGGTGGTCAGCATGAGGAGGTCAGGAAACATGCATTGGCAATGTAAGATAGGTTTCTAAAAAAACATCGGGGGGTATTGCGCATTGTAAGGGTTTCTAAGAGTACATTCACTAGTAGGAGTGAGAAAAACGTCACAGGTTGGTGTGAATCGGAGGGTCTGAATTAGGATAGGCAGTGTGTGGCAATGTAGGATGGAGAACAGCACCACGGGATGGTCAGCATGGGGAGGTTAGGAAACATGCAGTGGCAATATAGGACAGGTTTCTGAAAAACGTCGCAGGTTGGTGGGTCATGTAAAGGTTTCTAACAGGCCATTCACTAGTAGGAGTGAGAAAAACATCACGGGGTGGTATGAATAGGAGGGTCTGAATTAGGACAGACAGGAAGTGGCAATGTAGGGTGGAGAAAAGCACCACGGGGTGTCAGCATGGGGAAGTCAGGAAACATTCAGTGGCAATGTAGGATAGGTTTCTGAAAAACATCGTGGGGTGGTGCGAATTGTAAGATTTCTAACAGGGCATTCACTAGCAGGAGTGAGAAAATAATCTCGGGTTGCTGTGAATCGGAGGGTCTGAATTAGGATAGGCAGTGAGTGGGAATGTAGGATGGAGAAAAGCACCACGGGGTGGTCAGCATGAGGAGGTCAGGAAACATGCAGTGGCAATGTAGGATAGGTTTCTGAAAAACTTCGCGGTGTGGTGCCCATTGTAAGGGTTTTTAAGAGGGCATTCACTAGTAGGAGTGGGAAAAACATCACGGGGTGTTGTGAATCCGATGGTCTTAATTAGGATAGGCAGTGAGTGGCAATGTACGATGAAGAAAAGCACCACGGGGTGGTCAGCATGGGTAGGTCAGGAAACATGCAGTGCCAAAATAAGATAGGTTTCTGAAAAATATCGCGAGGTGGTGAGAATTGTAAGAGTTTCTAACAGGCCATTCACTAGGAGGAATGAGAAAAACATCACGGGGTTGTGTGAATCGGAGGGTCTGAATTAGGATAGGCAGTGAGTGGCAATGTAGGATGGAGAAAAGCACCACGGGGTGGTCAGCATGGGGAGGTCAGGAAACATGCAGAGACCACGTAGGATATGTTTCTGGAAAACATCGCGGGGTTTTGCTCATTGTAAGGGTTTCTAACAGTACATTCACTAGTAGGAGTGATTAAAACATCACAGGTTGGTGTGAATCGTAGGGTCTGAATTAGGATAGGCATTGAGTGGCAATGTAGGATGGAGAAAAGCACCACGGGGTGGTCAGCATGGGCAGGTCAGGAAACATGCAGTTGCAATGTAGGACAGGTTTCTGAAAAACATCGCGGGGTGGTGGGTCTTGTAAAGGTTTCTAACAGGCCATTCACTAGTAGGAGTGAGAAAAATATCATGGGGTG
The DNA here is from genome assembly GCF_034190915.1 of Cavia porcellus. Lineage (NCBI taxonomy): Eukaryota > Metazoa > Chordata > Mammalia > Rodentia > Caviidae > Cavia > Cavia porcellus. The sequence goes on along the minus strand of NW_026947598.1, from coordinate 507,198 downwards.
TTGTGAATAGGAGGGTCTGAATTATGACAGGCAGGGAGTGGCAATGTAGGATGGAGAAAAGCACCACGGGGTGTCAGCATGGGGAGGTCAGGAAACATGCAGGGGCAATGTAGGATAGGTTTTTGAAGAACATCGCGGGGTGGTGCACATTGTAAGTGTTTCTAACAGGCCATTCACTAGTAGGAGTGAGAAAAACGTCACTGGTTGATGTGAATTGGAGTGTCTGAATTAGGATAGGCAGTGAGTGGCAATGTAGGATGGAGAAAAGCACCACGGGGTGGTCAGCATGGGGAGGTCAGGAAACATGCAGTGGCCATGTATGATATGTTTCTGAAAAACATCGCGGGGTGGTGCCCATTGTAAGGGTTTCTACGAGGCCATTCACTAGTAGGAGTGAGAAAAACATCACGGGGTGGTGTGAATCAGAGGGTCTGAATTAGGGTAGGCAGTGAGTGGGAATGAAGGATAGAGAAAAGCACCACGGGGTGGTCAGCATGAGGAGGTCAGGAAACATGCATTGGCAATGTAAGATAGGTTTCTAAAAAAACATCGGGGGGTATTGCGCATTGTAAGGGTTTCTAAGAGTACATTCACTAGTAGGAGTGAGAAAAACGTCACAGGTTGGTGTGAATCGGAGGGTCTGAATTAGGATAGGCAGTGTGTGGCAATGTAGGATGGAGAACAGCACCACGGGATGGTCAGCATGGGGAGGTTAGGAAACATGCAGTGGCAATATAGGACAGGTTTCTGAAAAACGTCGCAGGTTGGTGGGTCATGTAAAGGTTTCTAACAGGCCATTCACTAGTAGGAGTGAGAAAAACATCACGGGGTGGTATGAATAGGAGGGTCTGAATTAGGACAGACAGGAAGTGGCAATGTAGGGTGGAGAAAAGCACCACGGGGTGTCAGCATGGGGAAGTCAGGAAACATTCAGTGGCAATGTAGGATAGGTTTCTGAAAAACATCGTGGGGTGGTGCGAATTGTAAGATTTCTAACAGGGCATTCACTAGCAGGAGTGAGAAAATAATCTCGGGTTGCTGTGAATCGGAGGGTCTGAATTAGGATAGGCAGTGAGTGGGAATGTAGGATGGAGAAAAGCACCACGGGGTGGTCAGCATGAGGAGGTCAGGAAACATGCAGTGGCAATGTAGGATAGGTTTCTGAAAAACTTCGCGGTGTGGTGCCCATTGTAAGGGTTTTTAAGAGGGCATTCACTAGTAGGAGTGGGAAAAACATCACGGGGTGTTGTGAATCCGATGGTCTTAATTAGGATAGGCAGTGAGTGGCAATGTACGATGAAGAAAAGCACCACGGGGTGGTCAGCATGGGTAGGTCAGGAAACATGCAGTGCCAAAATAAGATAGGTTTCTGAAAAATATCGCGAGGTGGTGAGAATTGTAAGAGTTTCTAACAGGCCATTCACTAGGAGGAATGAGAAAAACATCACGGGGTTGTGTGAATCGGAGGGTCTGAATTAGGATAGGCAGTGAGTGGCAATGTAGGATGGAGAAAAGCACCACGGGGTGGTCAGCATGGGGAGGTCAGGAAACATGCAGTGGCAGTGTAGGATATGTTTCTGGAAAACATCACGTGGTTGTGCGCATTGTAAGTGTTTCTAACAGGCCATTCACTAGTAGGAGTTAGAAAAACATCACGTGGTGGTGTGAATCAGAGGGTCTGAATTAGGATAGGCAGTGAGTGGCATTGTAGGATGGAGAAAAGCACCACGGGGTGATCAGCATGGGGAGGTTAGGAAACTTGCAGTGGCAATGTAGAATAGGTTTCTGAAAAACATCGTGGGGTGGTGCGCATTGTAAGTGTTTCTAACAGGCCATTCACTAGTAGGAGTGAGAAAAAATCACAGGGTGATATGAATCGGAGGGTCTGAATTAGGATAGGCACTGAGTGTCAATGTAGGATGGAGAAAAGCACCATGGGGTGGTCAGCATGGGGAGGTCAGGAAACATGCAGTGGCAATGTAGGATAGGTTTCTGAAAAACATCGCGTGGTGGTGTGCATTGTAAGGGTTTCTAACAGGCCATTCACTAGTAGGAGTGAGAAAAACATCACTGCACGGTGTGAATCAGAGGGTCTGAATTAGGATAGGCAGTGAGTGGCAATGTAGGATGGAGAAAAGCAACACGGGGTGGTAAGCATGGTGAGGTCAGGAAACATACAGTGGCAATGTAGGATAGGTTTCTTCAAAACTTCGCGGGGTGGTGCTCCTTGTAAGGGTTTCACAGGCATTCACTCCTGGGAGTCAGAAAAACCTCATGGGGTGGTGTGAATCCAAGGGTCTCAATTAGGATAGGTACTTAGTGGAAATGTGGGATGCAGAAAAGCAACATGTGGTGGTCAGCATGGGGACGTCAGGAAACATGCAGTGGCAATGTAGTATAGGTTTCTGAAAAACATCACTGGGTGGTGTGCAGTGTAAGTGTTTCTAACAGGCCATTCACTAGTTGGAGTGAGAAAAACATCACGGGGTGGTGTGAATCGGAGGGTCTGAATTAGAATAAGCAGTGAGTGGTAATGTAGGATCGAGAAAAGCACCATGGGGTGGTCAGCATGGGAAGGTCAGGAAACATGCAGTGGCCATGTAGGATAGGTTTCTGAAAATCATCGCGGGTGGTGCGCATTGTAAAGGTTTCTAACAGGCCATTCACTAGTAGGAGTGAGAAAAACATCATGGGGTGGTGTGAATCGGAGTGTCTGAATTAAGATAGGCAGTGAGTGGCAATGTAGGACGGAGAAAAACACCACGGGATGTTCAGGATGGGGATGTCAGGAAATATGCAGTGGCAATTTAGGATAGTTTTCTGAAAAATCACGCGGGGTGGTGCACCTTGTATGGGTATTTAACAGGCCATTCACTAGTAGGAGTGAGAAAAACATCACGGGGTGGTGTGAAACAGAGGATTTGAATTAGGATAGGCAATGTAAGATGAAGAAAAGCACCATGGGCTGTCAGCATGAGGAGGTCATGAAACATACAGTGGTAATGTAGGATAGGGTTCTGAAAAACATCGCCGGGTGGTGAGCATTGTAAGGGATTCTAACAGGCCATTTACTTGCAGGAGGGAGAAAAACATCACAGGGTGGTGTGAATTGGAGGGTCCGAATTAGGATAGGCAGTGAGTGGCAATGTAGGATTGAGAAAAGCACCATGGGGTGGTCAGCATGGGGAGGTCAGAAATATGCAGTGGCAATGTAGAATAGGTTTCTGGAAAACATCGCGGGGTGGTGCCCCTTGTAAAGGTTTCTATCAGGCCATTTACTACTAAGAGTGAGAAAAACATCATGGGCTGATGTGAATCGGAAGGTCTGAATTAGGATAGGCAGTGTGGGGCAATGTAGGATGGAGAAAAGCACCACGGGGTTGCCTGCATGTGGAGGTCAGGAAACATGCAGTGCAATGTAGGATAGTTTTCTAAAAAACATTGCGTGGCGGTGTGCATTGTAAATCCTTCTAAGAGTGCATTCACTAGTAGGATGGAGCAAATATCACGGGGTTGTGTGAATCGGAGGATCTGAATTCAGAAATGCAGTGAGTGGCAATATAGGATGGAGAATATCACCACGGGGTGGTCAGCATGGGGATGTCAGGAAACATGCAGTGGCCATGTAGGATAGGTTTCTGGAAAACAAAGCTAGGTGGTGCACATTTTAAGGCTTTCTAACAGGCCATACACTACTAGGAGTGAGAAAAACATCATGGGGTGTTGTGAATCTTAGGGTCTGAATTAGGATAGGCAGTGAGTGGCAATGTAGGATGGAGAAAAGCACAACGGGGTGGTCAGCATGAGGAGGTCAGGAAACATGCAGTGGCCATGTAGGATAGGTTTCTGAAAAACATCGCTGGGTGTTGCACATTGTAAAGGTTTCTAACAGTACATTCACTAGTAGGAGTGAGAAAAACGTCACAGGGTGGTGTGAATCAGAGGGTCTGAATTAGGATAGACAGTGAGTGGCAATGTAGGATGGAGAAAAGCACCACGGGGTGCTCAGCATGGGGAGGTCAGGAAACATGCAGTGGCAATGTAGGACAGGTTTCTGAAAAACGTCGCGGTGTTTTGGGTCTTGTAAAGGTTTCTATCAGGCCATTCACTAGTAGGAGTGAGAAAAACATCACGGGGTGGTGTAAATAGGAGGGTCTGAATTAGGACAGGCAGATAGTGGCAATGTAGGATGGAGAAAAGCACCACAGGGTGTCAGCATGGGGAGATCAGGAAACATGCAGTGGCAATGTAGGATAGGTTTCTGAAAAACATCGCGGGGTGGTGCGCATTGTAAGGGTTTCTAACGGGCCATTCACTAGTAGGAGTGAGAAAAACTTCACGGGGTGATGTGAATTGGAGGGTCTAAATTAGGATAGGCAGTGAGTGCCAATGTAGGATGGAGAAAAGCACCACGGGGTGGTCAGCATGTGGAGGTAAAGAAACATGCAGTGGCCATGTAGGGCAGGTTTCTGAAAAACATCGCGGCGTGGTGCTCATTGTAAGGGTTTCTAAGAGGCCATTCACTAGTAGGAGTGAGAAAAACATCACGGGGTGTTGTGAATAGGAGGGTCTTAATTAGGATAGGCATTGAGTGGCAATTTACGATGAAGAAAAGCATCACGGGGTGGTCAGCATGGGGAAGTCAGGAAACATGCAGTGGCAATGTAGGATAGGTTTCTGAAAAACATCGTGGGGTGGTGCGAATTTTACGGGTTTCTAACAGGCGATTCCCTAGTAGAAGTGAGAAACAAATCTCGGGGTGGTGTGAATCGGAGTGTCTGAATTAGGATAGGCCATGAGTGGCAATATACAATGAAGAAAAGCACCACGGTGTGGTCAGCATGGGGAGGTCAGGAAACATGCAGTGGCAGTGTAGGATAGGTTTCTGAAAAATCTAGCAGGGTGGTGCGCATTGTAAGGGTTTTCTACGAGGCCATTCGTTAGTCGGAGTGAGAAAAACATAACGGGGTGGGGTGAATCGGAGGGTCTGAATTAGGATAGGCAGTGAATGGCATTGTAGGTTGGAGAAAAGCACCATGGGGTGGTCAGCATGGGGATGTCAACAAACATGCAGTGGCAATGTAGGATAGGTTTCTGAAAAACATTGCGGGCTGGTACGCCTTGTAAGGTTTTCTAACCGGCCATTCACTAGTAGGAGTGAGAAAAACATCACAGGGTGGTGTGAATCGGAGGGATTGAATTAGCATAGTCAGTGAGTGTCAATGTAGGATGGAGAAAAGCATCACGGGATTTTCAGCATGTGGAGGTCAGGAAACATGCAGTGGCAATGTAGGATAGGTTGCTGAAAAACATGGCGGGGTCATGTGCATTGTAAGTGCTTCTAACAGGCCATTCAGTAGTAGGAGTGAGAAAAACATCATGGGGTGGTGTGAATCGGAGGGTCTTAATTACGATAGGCAGTGAGTCACAATGAAGGATGGAGAAAAGCACCACGGAGTTTTCAGCATGGGGATGAAAGGAAACATGCAGTGGCAATTTAGGATAGGTTTCTGAAAAACATCACCGGGTGGTGCTCATTGTAAGGGTTTCTAACAGGCCATTCACTACTAGGAGTTAGAAAAACATCATGGGGTGGTGTGAATACCAGGGTCTGAATTAGGATAGGTAGTTAGTGGCAATGTAGGATGCAGAAAAACACCACGTGGTGGTCAGCATGCGGAGATCAGGAAACATGCAGTTGCAATGTAGGATAAGTTTCTGAAAAACATCACGGGGTGGTGTGCATTGTAAGTGTTTCTAACAGGCCATTCACTAGTTGGAGTGAGAAAAACATCAAGGGGAGTGTGAATCGGAGGGTCTGAATTAGAATAGGCAGTGAGTGGCAATTTAGGATGGGGAAAAGCACAACGGGGTGGTTAGCAAGGGGAGGTCAGGAAACATGCAGTTGCCATGTAGAATAGGTTTCTGAAAATCATCGAGGGTGGTGTGCATTGTAAGGGTTTCTAACAGGCCATTCACTAGTAGGAGTGAGAAAATCATCATGGGGTGGTGTGAATCGGTGGTTCTGATTTAGGATAGGCAGTGACTGGCAGAGTAGGATGGAGAAAAACACCATGGGGTGGTCAGCATGGGGAGGTCAGGAAACATGCAGTGGCAATGTAGGATAGGTTATTGAAAAACATCGTGGGTTGGTGCGCATTGTAAGGGTTTCAAAAAGAACATTCACTTGAATGAGGGAGAAAAACATCACACGGTGGTGTGAATGGGAGGGTCTGAATTAGGATAGGCAGTGAGTCGCAATGTGGGATCGAGCAAAGCACCATGGGATGGTCAGCATGGGGAGGTTAGGAAATATGCAGTGGCAATTTAGGATAGGTTTCTGAAAAACATCGTGGGGTGGTTTGCCTTGTAAATGTTTCTAACAAGCCATTCACTAGTAAGAGTGATAAAAACATCATAAGTTGATGTGAATCGGAGGGTCTGAATTAGGATAGGCAGTGAGTGGCAATGTAGGATGGAGAAAAGCACCACGGGGTGGTCAGCATGGGGAGGTAAGGAAACATGCAGTGGTAATGTAGGATTGGTTTCTGAAAAACATCGCGGGGTGGTGCGAATTGTAAGTGTTTCTTACAGGCCATTCACTACTAAGAGTTAGAAACACATCACGGGGCGGTGTTAATTGGAAGTTCTGAATTATGATAGGCAGTGACTGGAAATGTAGGATGGAGAAAAGCACCACGGGGTGGTCAGCATGGGGATGTCAGGAAACAGACAGTGGCAATTTAGGATAGGTTTCTGAAAAACATCCCAGGGTGCTGCACATTTTAAGGGTTTCTAACAGGCCATTCACTAGTAGTAGTGAGAAAATCTTCATGGGGTGGTGTGAATCGGAGGCAGTGAATTATGATAGGCCGTGAGTGGCAAGGTAGGATGGAGAAAAGCACCACGGGGTGGACAGCATGGGGAGGTCAGGAAACATGCAGTGGTAATGTAGGATAGGTTTCTTCAAAACATCGCGTGGTGGTGTGCATTGTATGAGTTTTTAACAGGCCATTCACTAGTAGGAGTGAGAAAAACAACACGGGTGTGAATCGGACGGTCTGAATTAGGATACGCAGTTCATGGCAATGTAGAATGGAGAAAAGCACCACGGGGTGGTCAGCATGGGGAGGTCGTGAAACATGCAGTGGCATTGTAGGATAGGTTTCTGAAAAACATAGCGTGGAGGTGAGAATTTTAAGTGTTTCTAACAGGCCATTCACTAGTAGGAGTGAAAAAAACATCACGGGCTGTTTTGAATCATAGGGTCTGAATTAGGATAAGTAGTGAGTGGCAATGTAGGATGGAGAAAAACATCACGGGGTGTTGTGAATCGGAGGGTCTTAATTAGGATAGGCAGTGAGTGGCAATGTACGATGAAGAAAAGCACCACGGGGTGGTCAGCATGGGGATGTCAGGAAACATGCAGTGGCAATGTAGGATAGGTTTCTGAAAAACATAGCTAGGTGGTGGGCATTGTATGGGTTTCTAACAGGCCATTCACTAGTAGGAGTGAGAAAAACATCACTGGGTGGTGTGAATCGGAGGATCTGAATTAGGATAGGCAGTGAGTGGCAATGTAGGATGGAGAAAAGCACCATGGGCTGTCAGCATGGTGAGGTCAGGAAACATGCAGTGGTAAAGTAGGATAGGGTTCTGAAAAACATCGCGGGGTGGTGAGCGTTGTAAGGGTTTCTAACAGGCCATTTACTTGTAGGAGGGCGAAAAACATCACAGGGTGGTGTGAATTGGAGGGTCCGAATTAGGATAGGCAGTGAGTGGCAATGTAGGTTCAAGAAAAGCACCATGGGTTGGTCAGCATGGGGAGGTCAGGAAATATGCAGTGGCAATGTAGAATAGGTTTCTGAAAAACATCGCGGGGTGGTGCGCCTTGTAAAGTTTTCTAACAGGCCATTTACTAGTAAGAGTGAGAAAAACATCAAGGGCTGATGTGAATCAGAGGGTCTGAATTAGGATATGCAGTGAGTGGCAATGTAGGATGGAGAAAAGCACCACGGGCTTGTCAGCATGTGGAGGTCAGGAAACATGCAGTGGCAATGTACGATAGATTTCTCAAAAACATCTTGGCGTGGTGCGCATTGTAAGGGTTTCTAACAGGCCATTCACCAGCAGGAGTGAGAAAAAAATCACGGGGTGGTGTGAATCGGATGGTCTGAATTCGGATAGGCAGTGAGTGGCAATGTAGGATGGAGAATATCACCACGGGGTGGTCAGCATGGGGATGTCATGAAACATGCAGTGGCAATGTAGGATAGGTTTCTGAAAAACATAGCTAGGTGGTGCGCATTGTAAGGCTTTCTAACAGGCCATACACTACTAAGAGTAAGAAAAACATCACGGGGTGTTGTGAATCGTAGGGTCTGAATTAGGATAGGCAGTGAGTGGCAATGTAGGATGGAGAAATGCACCACGGGCTGGTCAGCATGGGGAAGTCAGGAAACATGCAGTGCCCATGTAGGATAGGTTTCTGAAAAACATCGCGGGGTGGTGCACGTTGTAAGGGTTTCTAACAGGACATTCACTAATAGGAGTCAGAAAAACTTTACGGGGTGGTGTGAATCTGCGGGTCTGAATTAGGATAGGCAGTGAGTGGCAATGTAGGATGGAGAAAAGCACCACAGGGCGGTCAGCATGGGGAGGTCAGGAGTCATGCCGTGGCAATGTAGGATAGGTTTCTGAAAAACATTGGGGGGTGGTGCGCATTGTTAGTGTTTCTCACAGGCCATTCACTAGCAGGAGGGAGAAAAACATCATGGGGTGGTGTGAATCTGAGTGTCTGAATTAAGATAGGCAGTGAGTGGCAATGTAGGATGGAGAAAAACACCATGGGATGGTCAGCATGGGGATGTTAGGAAATATGCGGTGGCAATGTAAGATAGGTTTCTGAAAAACCACGCGGGGTGGTGCGCCTTGTATGGGTATCTAACAGGCCATTCACTAGTAGGACTGAGAAAAACATCACGGGGTGGTGTGAATCGGAGGATCTGAATTAGGATGGGCAGTGAGTGGCAATGTAGGATGGAGAAAAGCACCATGGGCTGTCATCATGAGGAGGTTAGGAAACATGCAGTGGTAATGTAGGATAGGGTTCTGAAAAACATCGCGGGGTGATGAGCATTGTAAGGGTTTCTCACAGGCCATTTACTTGCAGGAGGGAGAAAAACATCACAGGGTGGTGTGAATTGGAGGGTCCGAATTAGGATAGTCCGTGAGTGCCAATGTAGGATCGAAAAAAGCACCATGGGGTGGTAGGCATGGGGAGGTCAGGAAATATGCAGTGGCAATGTAGAATAGGTTTCTGGCAAACATCCCGGGGTGGTGCGCCTTGTAAAGGTTTCTAACAGGCCATTTACTAGTAAGAGTGAGAAAAACATCATGGGCTGATGTGAATCGGAGGGTCTGAATTAGGATAGGCAGTGTGGGGCAAAGTAGGATGGAAAAAAGCACCACGGTGTGGTCTGCATGGGGAGGTCAGAAAACATGCAGTGCAATGTAGGATAGTTTTCCGAAAAACATCGCGTGACGGTGTGCATTGTAAATCCTTTTAAGAAGGCATTCACTAGTAGGAGGGAGCAAAATATCACGGGGTTGTGTGAATCGGAGGATCTGAATTCGGATAGGCAGTGAGTGGCAATGTAGGATGGAGAATATCACCACGGGGTGGTCTGCATGGGGATGTCAGGAAACATGAAGTCCAATGTAGGATAGGTTTCTGAAAAACATAGCTAGGTTGTGCGCATTGTAAGGCTTTCTAAGAGGCCATGCACTGCTAGGAGTGAGAAAAGCATCATGGGGTGTTGTGAATCGTAAGGTCTGAATTAGGATAGGCAGTGAGTGGCAATGTAGGATGGAGAAAAACACAACGGGGTGGTCAGCATGAGGAGGTCAGGAAATATGCAGTGGCCATGTAGGATAGGTTTCTGAAAAACATCGCGGAGTGTTGCTCATTGTATGGGTTTCTAACAGTACATTCACTAGTAGGAGTGATTAAAATGTCACAGGTTGGTGTGAATCGTAGGCTCTGATTTAGGATAGGCATTTAGTGGCAATGTAGGATGGAGAAAAGCACCACGGGGTGGTCAGCATGGGGAGGTCAGGAAACATGCAGTGGCAATGTAGGACAGGTTTCTGAAAAACATCGTGGGGTGGTGCGTCTTGTAAAGGTTAATAACAGGCCATTCACTAGTACGAGTGAGAAAAACATCACGGGGTGGTGTGAATAGGAGGGTCTGAATTAGGACAGGCAGGGAGTGGCAATGTAGGATGGAGAAAAGCACCACGGGGTGTCAGCATGGGGAGGTCAGGAAACATGCAGGGGCAATGTAGGATAGGTTTCTGAAAAACATCGCGGGGTGGTGCGCATTGTAAGGGTTTCTACGAGGCCATTCACTAGTAGGAGTGAGAAAAACATCACGGGGTGGTGTGAATCGGAGGGTCTAAATTAGGGTAGGCAGTGAGTGGGAATGAAGGATGGAGAAAAGCACCACGGGGCGGTCAGCATGAGGAGGTCAGGAAACATGCATTGGCAATGTAAGATAGGTTTCTAAAAAAAACATCGGGGGGTATTGCGCATTGTAAGGGTTTCTAAGAGTACATTCACTAGTAGGAGTGCGAAAAACGTCACAGGTTGGTGTGAATCGGAGAGTCTGAATTAGGATAGGCAGTGAGTGGCAATGTAGGATGGAGAAAAGCACCACGGGATGGTCAGCATGGGGAGGTCACGAAACATGCAGTGGCAATGTAGGACAGGTGTCTGAAAAACATCGCAGTGTGGTGGGTCTTGTAAAGGTTTCTAACAGGCCATTCACGAGTAGGAGTGAGAAAAACATCACGGGGTGGTATCAATAGGAGGGTCTGAATTAGGACAGACAGGAAGTGGCAATGTAGGATGGAGCAAAGCACCACGGGGTGTCAGCATAGGGAAGTCAGGAAACATGCAGTGGCAATGTAGGATAGGTTTCTGCAATCATCGTGGGGTGGTGCGAATTGTAAGATTTCTAATAGGCCATTCACTAGCAGGAGTGAGAAAAAAATCACGGGGTGGTGTGAATCGGAGGGTCTGAATTAGGATAGGCAGTGAGTGGGAATGTACGATGGAGAAAAGCACCACGGGGTGGTCAGCATGAGGAGGTCAGGAAACACGCAGTGGCAATGTAGGATAGGTTTGTGAAAAACTTCGCGGGGTGGTGCCCATTGTAAGGGTTTTTAAGAGGCCATTCACTAGTAGGAGTGAGAAAAACACCACGGGGTTTTGTGAATCCGATGGTCTTAATTATGATAGGCAGTGAGTGGCAATGTACGATGAAGAAAAGCACCACGGGGTGGTCAGCATGGGGAGGTCAGGAAACATGCTGTGGCAGTGTAGGATATGTTTCTGGAAAACATCACGTGGTGGTGCGCATTGTAAGTGTTTCTAACAGGCCATTCACTAGTAGGAGTTAGAAAAACATCACGTGGTGGTGTGAATCAGAGGGTCTGAATTAGGATAGGCAGTGAGTGACATTGTAGGATGGAGAAAAGCACCACGGGGTGGTCAGCATGGGGAGGTTAGGAAACTTGCAGTGGCAATGTAGAATAGGTTTCTGAAAAACATCGTGGGGTGGTGCGCATTGTAAGTGTTTCTAACAGGCCATTCACTAGTAGGAGTGAGAAAAAATCACAGCGTGGTATGAATCGGAGGGTCTGAATTAGGATAGGCACTGAGTGTCAATGTAGGATGGAGAAAAGCACCACGGGGTGGTCAGCATGGAGAGGTCAGGAAACATGCAGTGGCAATGTAGGATAGGTTTCTGAAAAACATCGCGTGGTGGTGTGCATTGTAAGGGTTTCTAACAGGCCATTCACTAGTAGGAGTGAGAAAAACATCACTGGACGGTGTGAATCAGATGGTCTGAATTAGGATAGGCAGTGAGTGGCAATGTGGGATGGAGAAAAGCAACACGGGGTGGTAAGCATGGGGAGGTCAGGAAACATACAGTGGCAATGTAGGATAGGTTTCTTCAAAACTTCGCTGGGTGGTGCTCATTGTAAGGGTTTCACAGGAATTCACTCCTGGGAGTCAGAAAAACATCATGGGGTGGTGTGAATCCGAGGGTCTGAATTAGGATAGGTACTTAGTGGCAATGTAGGATGCAGAAAAGCAACATGGCGTGGTCAGCATGGGGAGGTCAGGAAGCATGCAGTGGCAATGTAGTATAGGTTTCTGAAAAACATCACGGGGTGGTGTGCAGTGTAAGTGTTTCTAACAGGCCATTCACTAGTTGGAGTGAGAAAAACATCACAGGGTGGTGTGAATCGGAGGGTCTGAATTAGAATAAGCAGTGAGTGGCAATGTAGGATCGGGAAAAGCACCACGGGGTGGTCAGCATGGGAAGGTCAGGAAACATGCAGTGGCCATGTAGGATAGGTTTCTGAAAATCATCGCGGGTGGTGCGCATTGTAAAGGTTTCTAACAGGCCATTCACTAGTAGGAGTGAGAAAAACATCATGGGGTGGTGTGAATCGGAGTGTCTGAATTAAGATAGGCAGTGAGTGGCAATGTAGGATGGAGAAAAACACCATGGGATGGTCAGCATGTGGAGGTCAGGAAACATGCAGTGGCACTGTAGGATAGGTTTCTGAAAAACATCGCGGGGTGGTGCGCATTGTAAGGGTTTCTAACAGGCCATTCACTAGTAGGAGTGAGAAAAAAGTCATGGGGTGATGTGAATTGGAGAGTCTAAATTAGGACAGGCAGTGAGTGGCAATGTAGGATAGAGAAAAGCACCATGGGGTGGTAAGCATGGGGCCGTCAGGAAACATGCAGTGACAATGTAGGATAGGTTTCTGAAAAACATCGTGAGGTTGTGCGCATTGTAAGGGTTTCTCACAGGCGATTCTCTAGCAGGAGTGAGAAAAAAATCACGGGGTGGTGTGAATCGGAGGGTCTGAATTAGGATAGGCAGTGAGAAGCAATGTACGATGAAGAAAAGCACCACGGTGTGGTCAGCATGGGGAGGTCAGGAAACATGCAGTGGCAGTGTAGGATAGGTTTCTGAAAAACCTAGCAGGGTGGTGCGCATTGTAAGGGTTTCTAACAGTGCATTCACTAGTATAAGTGAGTAAAATTTCACGGTGTCGTGTGTATCGGAGGGTCAGAATTAGGATAGGCAGTGAGTGGCATTGTAGGATGGAGAAAAGCACCATGGGGTGGTCAGCATGGGGATGTCAAGAAACATGCCGTGGCAATGTAGGATAGGTTTCTGAAAAACATTGCGCGGTCGTACGCCTTTTAAGGGTTTCTAACAAGCCATTCACTAGTAGGAGTGAGAAAAACATCACTGGACGGTGTGAATCAGAGGGTCTGAATTAGGATAGGCAGTGAGTGGCAATGTAGGATGGAGAAAAGCAACACGTGGTGGTAAGCATGGGGAGGTCAGGAAACATACAGTGGCAATGTAGGATAGGTTTCTTCAAACCTTCGCTGGGTGGTGCTCATTGTAAGGGTTTCACAGGCATTCACTCCTGGGAGTCAGAAAAAAATCATGGGGTGGTGTGACTCCGAGGGTCTGAATTAGGATAGGTACTTAATGGCAATGTAGGATGCAGAAAAGCAACATGGCGTGGTCAGCATGGGGAGGTCAGGAAGCATGCAGTGGCAATGTAGTATAGGTTTCTGAAAAACATCACGGGGTGGTGTGCAGTGTAAGTGTTTCTAACAGGCCATTCACTAGTTGGAGTGAGAAAAACATCACGGGGTGGTGTGAATCGGAGGGTCTGAATTAGAATAAGCAGTGAGTGGCAATGTGGGATCGGGAAAAGCACCACGGGGTGGTCAGCATGGGAAGGTCAGGAAACATGCAGTGGCCATGTAGGATAGGTTTCTGAAAATCATCGCGGGTGGTGCGCATTGTAAAGGTTTCTAACAGGCCATTCACTAGTAGGAGTGAGAAAAGCATCATGGGGTGGTGTGAATCGGAGTGTCTGAATTAAGATAGGCAGTGAGTGGCAATGTAGGATGGAGAAAAACACCATGGGATGGTCAGCATGTGGAGGTCAGGAAACCTGCAGTGGCATTGTAGGATAGGTTTCTCACAAACATCGCGCGGTGGTGCGCATTGTAAGGGTTTCTAACAGGCCATTCACTAGTAGGAGTGAGAAAAAAGTCATGGGGTGATGTGAATTGGAGAGTCTAAATTAGGACAGGCAGTGAGTGGCAATGTAGGATGGAGAAAAGCACCACGGGGTGGTACGCATGGGGAGGTCAGGAAACATGCATTTGCAATGTAGGATAGGTTTCTGAAAAACATCGTGAGGTTGTGCGCATTGTAAGGGTTTCTCACAGGCGATTCACTAGCAGGAGTGAGAAAAAAATCACGGAGTGGTGTGAATCGGAGGGTCTGAATTAGGATAGGCAGTGAGAAGCAATGTACGATGAAGAAAAGCACCACGGTGTGGTCAGCATGGGGAGGTCAGGAAACATGCAGTGGCAGTGTAGGATAGGTTTCTGAAAAACCTAGCAGGGTGGTGCGCATTGTAAGGGTTTCTAACAGTGCATTCACTAGTATAAGTGAGTAAAATTTCACGGGGTCGTGTGTTTCGGAGGGTCTGAATTAGGATAGGCAGTGAGTGGCATTGTAGGATGGAGAAAAGCACCATGGGGTGGTCAGCATGGGGATGTCAAGAAACATGCCGTGGCAATGTAGGTTAGGTTTCTGAAAAACATTGCGCGGTGGTATGCCTTGTAAGGGTTTCTAACCGGCCATTCACTAGTAGGAGTGAGAAAAACATCACAGGGTGGTGTGAATCGGAGGGATTGAATTAGCATAGGCAGTGAGTGTGAATGTAGGATGCAGAAAAACACCACGTGGTGGTCAGCATGCGGAGATCAGGAAACATGCAGTTGCAATGTAGGATAAGTTTCTGAAAAACATCACGGGGTGGTGTGCATTGTAAGTGTTTCTAACAGGCCATTCACTAGTTGGAGTGAGAAAAACATCACGGGGAGTGTGAATCGGAGGGACTGAATTAGAATAGGCAGTGAGTGGCAATGTAGGCTGGGGAAAAGCACAACGGGGTGGTTAGCATGGGGAGGTCAGGAAACATGCAGTTGCCATGTAGGATAGGTTTCTGAAAATCATCGAGGTTGGTGTGCATTGTAAGGATTTCTAACAGGCCATTCACTAGTAGGAGTGAGAAAATCATCATGGGGTGGTGTGAATCGGTGGTTCTGATTTAGGATAGGCAGTGAGTGGCAGAGTAGGATGGAGAAAAACACCATGGGGTGGTCAGCATGGGGAGGTCAGGAAACATGCAGTGGCAATGTAGGATAGGTTTCTGAAAAACATCGCGGGTTGGTGCGCATTGTAAGGGTTTCTAAAAGGCCATTCACTTGAATGAGGGAGAAAAACATCACACGGTGGTGTGAATGGGAGGGTCCAAATTAGGATAGGCAGTGAGTCGCAATGTAGGATCGAGCAAAGCACCATGGGATAGTCAGCATGGGGAGGTCAGGAAATATGCAGTGGCAATTTAGGATAGGTTTCTGAAAAACATTGCGGAGTGGTTTGCCTTGTAAATGTTTTTAACAGGCCATTCACTAGTAAGAGTAATAAAAACATCATGGGTTGATGTGAATCGGAGGGTCTGAATTAGGATAGGCAGTGTGTGGCAATGTAGGATGGAGAAAAGCCCCACGGGGTGGTCAGCATGGGGAGGTCAGGAAACATGCAGTGGCAATGTAGGATAGGTTTCTGAAAATCATCGAGGGTGGTGCGCATTGCAAGGGTTTCTAACAGGCCATTGACTTGTAGGAGAGAGAAAAACATCATGGGGTCGTGTGAATCGGAGGGTCTGAATTACGATAGGCAGTGAGTGGCATAGAAGGATAGAGAAAAATCCCACGGGGTGGTCAGCATGGGCAGGTCAGGAAACATGCAGTGGCAATGTAGGATAGAGTTCTGAAAAACATCGCGGGTGGTGCGCATTGTAAGGGTTTCTAACAGGCCATTCAATAGCAGTAGGGAGAAAAACATCACGAGGTGCCAGGTGCCGCGGCCAGCGCGGGGAAGGAGTCAGGCGAGAGACTGAAGACACAGGGAGACCAGTTGCTCAGGAGGCAAAAGGCGATTTATTGAAAGACTACAGAGTTTTTATAATGTTTCAAAACAAAGAGCAGTACAAGTCACTTCAGGACACTTTCTTGTGCACACAGCAAAGGTAAACATGTTCCTGGGCCCGTGAGAAACTTCTATGTTGTGCAGCCCAGGAGGTAAACATATTCTTGGGCCCATGAGAAACTTCTATTGTTTATGTTATGAAGCTTTTCCCAGGTTAATATCAGCGCGATGCTTTGTCTAGAAGGCTGAGGTCACTGTAGGATGAGGAACTGATTGAGGTCCAGCTTCAGTGTGTGGTTTCCCACACCCGTTCACTGCCGGACCCCTGGCTCCTGCTCCCAACATATCCCCCTTATTTCTTAGACAAAGCATCGCATGGGAATTTCATTAGCAGTTGATTCCAACTTAAAACGTTTCAAGTCCAAACGCACATTTCTCATTTGCCCAACAACAGTTCTCACAAAATATGGAAAAATTGTTATCATGACAATAAATGCCAGAGCTCCAATACCAGCTAGAATGATAAAATGCGAAATGCCCATGAGGCTTGGGAAATGGCTGGTTAATGCGTTGAATATTTGCTCAGTTTCTTTTGCTATGTCAACTTTTATTGCTGGTGCATTGGTTATATCTTGGATAGTCTTATGCAGCTTAAGCAAATCTAGAGAAGTATTGGAATTATGCCATATTCCTAGCAAATGATTTTTCACCCTATCCCAAGGTACATCACTTTCATTATATCTATGTGAAATAACACAAATATGTTCGTATAAGGCATGACATTTCAAAGATGATTGTACTTGCAAAGCATATAATTGATCTCCTAAGGTTATTACTGTATCTTGTAGAGCATTTAATTTTTGTTCAATCAGACTATCCCAACTTTCCTGTATTTTCAAAACCAAAGAAACATTATGGGATAACTCATTAACATAGGATGCAGTTTGCACACTTTCTGTAAGAGATATTGCGGACATTGCAGTGGAGGCTATCAAAGTAATAAGTGCAGCAATTCCAGTCACTAACATCCCAACAAATCGTTTGGCCCGATTTAAAAGCTTAGTTAATTTTTGCAAAATAATCACAGAAGGATCTTGATACCACTCTGTGGTGATATTAACAGGTAAAAATACAAATGGAGGTTGTTTGACCAGTAATATGGATGAGTGGTTTCGTGAAGCATTAACACAATTGGATAAGATGCAATCCTTACAAGTAATTTCATAAGATTCATTGTTCTTATTTACAGTAAGTTCTCCACTTATAACACCATATGGTTCAGAAACACAAGCTGTGATAGTTACATTTTTTACTGTGCCATTAACAGAAATAGCATCCTGTGTCCCTATATGTTGCCATACAACTTTTTCCTTTGCAACAGCAATATAATCAAGTGCTGCAACCAACTTCCACAGCATGGTAAAAAAGGTGATGTTATTCCTTGTCCATATTCCATATAATAAATTTCTGGGCCTGTAGGTTGTTTCTCTGTAATCACTCCAATCACATAGATCTTTGTAACATATAGTATAATTATGATGGCACAAACGCCATGAGGGTCCATATTTACTTTTGCTTGGATATTTTTGTCTACACTCTGGAATATGCTCAGGGGGATTACCTTTTCCCACTCTAGTTTCACTACTGTTGCGAAATACATACATCATGTCTACTCCCCAGTGCATTCCATTAGTAAAGTTTCCATCCTAATCAGAATATCTTTCTATTAATGTACAATTCTTATTCGTTTTAGAAAAACATAGGGGTAATGAAGCAGACATTCCAGTATAATTATATACAATAGAGATAGGTTGTATATGAGTAGAAGAAGGAAAACTTAAGACACGAGTATTATTTACATAAACAGTAACATCATCGTTGTCGCCCCATGACATAGGGTGCAACAAAGGAGGATTAGGTACAAATGCCCAATAATTATCTGCCCACACAGGCATACAAAATGTATGCAAAACCCAAATAATGCTTAACAGTTGAGCCAAAAACAGCAGAGTTTCATCTCTTGTCACAGGAGGCCTTCTGGTCGTTGTTCTCATCCTCGAGGTCATGGTTAGTCGAAGCATCGTCCTGCGCAGTTTTTCTATCTTGCTCTTGGGCATGTCGCACACAGCGTTCTGGGATCCACCTGGGTGTATCAGCATCTGTGGGAAAAACACAAACATACCCTCTTCCCCATATCAATACTGGGTCAGGGCCATGTAATAGATTAGTTAACGGGTCTTTCCAATAAACCATTGGCTTGGAGGGCAAATCAGGAGACCAATGTCTCTCAGCTGCAGATCTATTGGAAGCATCAAAAGTTAAAAAATTAAGAACGTAAAGAGCATGGTTAAGAAGGGTTTTGGGAAAATACTTATACCATCTCCCCCTTTTTAATTTTTTTAATGTGTTTTTTTAGTGAGAGATTAGCACGTTCAACAATTCCTTGTCCTTGAGGATTATAAGGCAGTCCAGTAACATGTTTAATATGGAAAGTCTGACAGAATTTGGCAAAGGGTTTACTAATATATGCTGGGCCATTATCAGTTTTAATGGATCGAGGAATGCCCAGGATAGAGAAACAATATAGTAGGTGTTGTATTACATGGGTGGCAGTTTCTCCAGTCATAGGTGAAACAAGCATGTAATGAGAAAAGGTGTCTATGGTAACGTGTAGGTATTTTAATGACCCAAAAAAAGGATAATGAGCAAAATGCGGTACTGTTATCAAACCTGCTGTTTTCAGTACTATAACCAAGACAAATAAAATTTACATCATCTCGAGCTTTCTATAACTTACAATATACCTCCAAGTTTTATCTTCTTTCATATTCTGGCATAGCCAGACATTTTACTTGAAGACGTATCACTTTCTTTGTCCCTCCTTTTTACTATCACCAGTCAATTACCTTTTTTCTCGCTTCTCAGACAACATTAAAACTCACAACAAAACCCTTAAAGTCACCTTCTAGTAGCCTAAATCATATTTAAATATTTTATGTCTTTTTACCACATAAAAATGTTGTGTTTTAAAAACAAAACTGTAACCTTTTAACTGGCTCAAATATAGTACCATCTGGTTTTTACTTGGTAAAGTTGATATGATTTTTAATAACCATAGATATACATATATATGTGTACATGTTTACATTTTCATCAGAGAGAAAAAAATACTCCTTTTAAAAGGCATGCTGAGGTTGCAAGCAATCAGTTGAAGACTTACATATTAAACAAGGTGCCACAACATTAAAGACACAAACAAAGGGAGCTTCTTGCATAGTTTGGTCAGCTAAAGGAAATAATTTTTCTTATTATGAACCTTGGATCTAATAAGCCATATGGATCCTGCAACAGAAATGGGCAACAAGCCCCTAAGTTAGTAACAAGTTTAAACAGGCAACCAAGGAGAGGGCATTTTTTTTCCAGCTGTACCATCATTAATCATGTCCTTTTTAACCTGGAGAGAAAGATTGTGAGCTCACTCTCAAACCTCGGGCCAATGGTCTAAGGTAAGGGAGAGAGGAGATGAAGTTGTCTGTCCCATCTTATCCTGGAGAAAAAGAGAATAATAACAACAAACAGGGAAGACACAGACAAACACAAAAAGTTTACATTTTAGAACACAACTCACAAGCCGGCATCACGCACACACATACCAAAACCACCAGGTGGAAACGAACCGGCGGAGTATTTCACCACGAACGTAGCCATGCCTGAGATTAAGAGTCTCATGCTTTACCGACTGAGCTAACCGGGCTGCTTGTAACAGGGTGGCTCAGAGAGCATTGGCAGAGCAGAGGGCGGGGGTGGGGGGTATAAGGAGGATGCCACATTCTCTGAAGATTTGTTTTTTTTTTTTTTTATAAAACTTTCTCGAGTTTTTTTTCCCAATTACCAGACTCAGAGTCCCCTTTTAAACAGTCCTTAATTAGAGTCCAAATTGGAAACACATCCACAGGAACCTTCTCAGGACCCCAAGCACAATAATAATCCTTAATCTTTTTTCCTACTGTTTTCCAAGTCTCAACATTAACCGTTCCCTGTTCGGGAAACTAGGGGCAAACCTGATGCACAAAATCAACAAACCGATGAATTTGAAGCTTAGCTGCAGGAATGCCCCTACTCTTTAACAAAGAGGAAATAACTTGTTCAAAAAGTTCCCGTTCTGATGACTGGGAGTTACCCATTCTCAATCCCTGCGTATATGCCACTCCCTGCTACTTTCACTTTTCATTTACCCGGGTCCTCTGTAGCAGCGGTCTTCTCGGAACTCCCGATTCTCCTTCCACTGGAAAAACGCTCCGAATGCTTATATTCCAAGCCCCAAGTTCGGGCGCCAAGCCCCACGTTCGGGCGCCAAGTGCCAGGTGCCGCGGCCAGCGCGGGGAAGGAGTCAGGCGAGAGACTGAAGACAGGGAGACCAGTTGCTCAGGAGGCAAAAGGCGATTTATTGAAAGACTACAGAGTTTTTATAATGTTTCAAAACAAAGAGCAGTACAAGTCACTTCAGGACACTTTCTTGTGCACACAGCAAAGGTAAACATGTTCCTGGGCCCGTGAGAAACTTCTATGTTGTGCAGCCCAGGAGGTAAACATGTTCTTGGGCCCATGAGAAACTTCTATTGTTTATGTTATGAAGCTTTTCCCAGGTTAATATCAGCGCGATGCTTTGTCTAGAAGGCTGAGGTCACTGTAGGATGAGAAACTGATTGAGGTCCAGCTTCAGTGTGTGGTTTCCCACACTCGTTCACTGCCGGACACCTGGCTCCTGCTCCCAACAATGGGGTGGTGTGAATCAGAGGGTCCGAATTAGGATAGGCAGTGACTGGCAATGTAGGATGGAGAAAAGCACCACGGGGTGGTCAGCATGGGAGGTTAGGAAATATGCAGTGGCAATGTAGGATAGGTTTCTGAAAAACATCGGGGGTGGTGCACATTGTAAGGGTTTCTAACAGGAAATTCCATAGTATTAGTGAGAAAAACATCACGTGGTGGTGTGAAACGGAGGGTCTGAATTAGGACAGGCAGTGAGTGGCAATGTAGGATGGAGAAGAGCACCACGGGGTGGTCCCCATGGGGAGGTCAGGAAACATGTAGTGGCAATGTAGGATAGGTTTCTGAAAAACATCGCGGGGTGGCGTGCATTGTAAGCGTTTCTAACAGGCCAATCACTAATAGGAGTGAGAAAACCATAACGGGGTGATGTGAATCGGATGGTCTGAATTAGGATAGTCAGGGAGTGGCAATCCAAGATTGAGAAAAGCACCACGGGTTGATCAGCATGGGGAGGTCAGGAAACATGCAGTGGCAATGTAGGATAGTTTTCTGAAAAACATCACGCGGTGGTGCGCATTGTAAGTGTTTCAAACAGGCCATTCACTGGTAGGAGTGAGAAAAGCATCACGGGGTGGTGTGAACCGGACGGTCTGAATTAGGATAGGCAGTGATTGTCAATGTAGGATGGAGAAAAGCACCACGCTGTGGTCAGCATGAGGAGGTCAGGAAACAGGCAGTGGCACTGTAGGATAGGTTTCTTAAAAACATCGCGGAATGGTGTGTATTGTAAGTGTTTCTAACAGGCCATTCACTAGTAGGAGTGAGAAAGACATCACTGGGTGGTGTGCATCGGAATGTCTGACTTAGAATAGGCAGTGAGTGGCAATGTAGGATGGAGAAAAGCACCACGGGGTGGTCAGCATGGGGAGGTAAGGAAACATGCAGTGGTAATGTAGGATAGGTTTCTGAAAAACATCGCGGGGTGGTGCGAATTGTAAGTGTTTCTTACAGGCCATTCACTACTAGGAGTTAGAAACACATCACGGGGTGGTGTTAATCGGAAGGTCTGAATTATGATAGGCAGTGACTGGAAATGTAGGATGGAGAAAAGCACCACAGGGTGGTCAGCATGGGGATGTCAGGAAACAGACAGTGGCAATTTTGGATAGGTTTCTGAAAAACATCCCGGGGAGCTGCACATTGTAAGGGTTTCTAACAGGCCATTCACTAGTAGTAGTGAGAAAAACTTCACGGGGTGGTGTGAATCGGAGGCAGTGAATTAGGATAGGCCGTGAGTGGCAAGGTAGGATGGATAAAAGCACCACGGGGTGGTCAGCATGGGGAGGTCAGGAAACATGCAGTGGTAATGTAGGATAGGTTTCTTCAAAACATTGCGTGGTGGTGCGCATTGTATTGGTTTCTAACAGGCCATTCACTAGTAGCAGTGAGAAAAGCATCACACGGTGGTGTGAACTGGAGGGTGTCAATTATGTTAGGCAGTGTGTGGCAATGTAGGATGGCGAAAAGCACCACAGGGTGGTCAGCATGGGGAGGTCAGAAAACATGCAGTGGCAATGTAGGATAGGTTTCTGAAAAACATCACGGGGTGGTGCGCATTGTAAGGGTTTCTAACAGGCCATTCACTAGTAGGAGTGAGAAAAACATCACTGGGTGGTGTGAATCGGAGGGTCTGAATAGGATAGGCAGTGAGTGGCAATGTAGGATGGAGTAAAGCACCACGGGTGGTCAGCATGGGGATGTCAGGGAACATGCAGTGGCAATGTAGGATAGGTTTCTGAAAAACTTTGTGGGTTGGTGCGCATTGTAAGAGTTTCTAACAGGCCATTCACTAGTAGGATTGAGAAATACATCACTGGGTGGTGTGAATCGGAGGGTCTGAATAGGATAGGCAGTGAGTGGCAATGTAGGATGGAGAAAAGCACCACGGGGTGGTCAGCATGCGGAGGTCAGGAAACATGCAGTGGCAATGTAGGATAGGGTTCTGAAAAACATCACGGGGTGGTGTGCATTGTAAGGGTTTCTAACAGGAAATTCCGTAGTATTAGCGAGAAAAACATCATGGGGTGGTATGATTCGTAGGGTCTGAATTAGGATGGGCAGTGAGTGGCAATGTAGGTTGGAGAAAAGCACCACAGAGTGGTCAGTATGGGGAGGTCAGGAAAAATGCAGTGGTAATGTAGGATAGGTTTCGGAAAAAAATGACGGGGTGGTGCGCCCTGTAAGTGTTTCTTACAGGCCATTCACTAGTAGGAGTGAGAAAAACATCACGGGGTATTGTGAATTGGAGGGTCTGAATTAGAATAGGCAGTGAGTGGCAATGTAGGATGGAGAAAAGCACCATGGCTTGGTCAGCATGGGGAGGTCAGGAAACATGCAGTGGCTATGTAGGATAGGTTTCTGAAAAACATCGTGGGCCGTGCGCATTGTAAGTGTTTCTAACAGGCCACTCACTAGTAGGAGTGAGAAAAACATCATGGGGTGGTGTGAATCAGAGGGTCTGAATTAGGACAGGGAGTAAGGGGCAATGTAGGATGGAGAAAAGCACCATGGCGTGGTCTGTTGGGAGCCGCGGCCGACACCGGTCGCCTTACTTGGCGGACGTAGGGCCTGTGGGTGGGAGCGGAGCCTGAGCTAGATTGCCCCACCCATCGAGTGAGCCAAGTTGGCGCCTGCTTTCTGCCCCCTGATTGCGCTGGCGACTTAAACAACTCGCTCTGTAAGATAGTCTGCCTAGCAACAACTGATGTTAGCCAGTCAGCCCGCATCGCGCGCTTTAAACTGATTGGCCACTGTTACCCTATAAAAGTGAATGCCTCTCCCGCCATGAGGAGGAAGCACAGAGAGAGATAAAAAAAGTCCACCAGCAAAAAAGGGCTGGTGGCAGAGAGGAGGCCTCGCGGGGCCCACGCGGAGACAAATAAAGGCAAGGATACACACCGCCAGACTTTGTCGTGTGTCTTTCCTGCCGGCCGGGAGCGACCCCGACATTTGGTGGCCCGTACGGGCACTGATCAACCCCGAGACACGGCGGTGGTGTGCAACACTCCAGCGTGGTGCTGCCAGACAGGTGAGTTGGGGATAAGCCTGGGCTCTGGGTGGCGCGCACCTACAGGGCTTTTAGACTCCCCTCAGGCTCACGCGTAGGTGACGGGTTCTTTAAGTCACACGCGGTGAGTTACAGCCCTTAGAGGTTAAAAATGGGTAATTTACCAAGCGCAGAGGCGCGGCCCTTGGTAAAGGCCCTTAGAAAGCTTTTAAAAGCTAGAGACCTCAGGGTAGGTCAAAAAACACTAAAACTATTCATAGCAGGGGTAGATAGGGTGGCTCCCTGGTTTTTACCCACAGGGCATTTAAACCTGCCGTCATGGAAAAAGTTAGGCGGGGACCTCGCCTCGGCGGAATTGGGAGGCGATATTTCGCTGGCTATTCGCCCCCTGTGGGAAATGATACATGCGTGCCTTGACTCCTATGCCGAGTTGCGCCGCAAATTGTGTGCGTGCGCCACTCAAAAAAAGCAGAAAAAAAAAAAGGACCCCCGAGAGCCCTCTGGCGGGGAGGAGATAGAGAGCCATCCGCTCCGCCCTAGAGCTCTTCTCCAAAAGCGGCTCCCCGCCGAGAGGCTGTTACAGGGAACCCTCCCTTCTCTCAGCCGGCACAGGAAGTGACGCCCCGTTCCACTCTGTCGCGACCGCCATCCTATGACGTTGCGCCGCGGGGCGGACGGTATTTTCATGGGCGGCTACTCTGCCGAGCAGGCTAAAAAAAACGCCGGTCGAAAAAACGGGGGCTGGGGATTTAGCTCAGCGGCATAAGCGCCTGCCTTGTAAGCAGGCAATCGCGAGTTCGATCCCTGGTACCGATAAAAAAAAAAAAAAAAAAAAAAAAAAAAAGACCAAAAATAAAAAAAATAAAAAAATAAAAAACAAAAAGGGGGAGTAAGCCAAGGCCTGCCTCCAAAGGCGCGGTTATCTATGGCATGACAATGGTTGGGCCCGGATCCGGTGGTTAGCTGGAACCGAGGCGCAGTTTGTGTTTTTCCGCAGGAACCGGGACGAAAACCACTGTGGGTCCCAGAGAGGTTGACGCGACAAGTCCCTCGACTAAAGATCAGGCCTGTTCCACCAGGGGCCAACCACAGAACCAACAACAAGATGAACCCTAAAAAAACTGCAGGACAATCCCTTTTTGGGGGCCTAGAACGGCTTGCTCCCCTATGTGCTACCCTTGTTAGGCCCTCTATGCTCCTTGTTCTTGCTCCTGCTTATAGGACCATGCTTGCTCCGATGGGTCACATCATTTATTAATGGGCGCCTTGCGGCGGCCCGGCATCAAATACTCCTGGTTGCCCATGCGGCCCTGGCAGCAGCCCATGATGGGCACAATGATCCCCAGGCTTACGCATGGCTCGCTCGACTGGCCTACGACCGGGTCTAGGTGTGGCGGGTCTTCCGCATTCCTTCCCTATTAACACCACACAGCAGGGTAGGTGAGTCAATGACGGATAAGAGCGTGCCTCTCCAGCACGACTCGACCTAAGCCAGGCCCTACCCCATACTGCACAAAAGCCGCTAGATTACTAAAATCTGCCCAAATCTAGATGCCTCTCCGAGGGGATCACACAGAGGGGCATGAGTGCATGCCTATGTACATCCAGGTTCCGTCCAGTTCACTCCTGGCCCTAAAAAAAGGACGAGGGTCTCAAGGCCTTGGCAGACCCAGGGGCGGCCGACCAGGGTCCAAGCCAAGGGCCTACGGTGGGCCTGAACACAGGGCATAAGCCTCTACACTCGATCCAGGGCGGGCTGCGAAACATACATTCATTCAAAGTAAATAAAATAGGGGGAGATGTTGGGAGCCGCGGCCGACACCGGTCGCCTTACTTGGCGGACGTAGGGCCCGTGGGTGGGAGCGGAGCCTGAGCTAGATTGCCCCGCCCATTGAATGAGCCAAGTTGGCACCTGCTTCCTGCCCCCTGATTGCGCTGGCGACTTAAACAACCCGCTCTGTAAGATAGTCTGCCTAGCAACAACTGATGTTAGCCAGTCAGCCCGCATCGCGCGCTTTAAACTGATTGGCCACTGTTACCCTATAAAAGTGAATGCCTCTCCCACCATGAGGAGGAAGCACAGAGAGAGATAAAAAAAGTCCACTAGCAAAAAAGGGCTGGTGGCAGAGAGGAGGCCTCGCGGGGCCCACGCAGAGACAAATAAAGGCAAGGTTACACACCGCCAGACTTTGTCGTGTATCTTTCCTGACGGCCGGGAGCGACCCCGACAGTGGTCAGCATGGGGAGGTCAGAAAACATGCAGTGGCAATGTAGCATAGGTTTCTGAAAAACTTCGCGGGTTGTGTGCATTGTAAGTGTTTCTAACAGGCCACTCACTAGTAGGAGTGAGAAAAACATCAAGGGGTGGTGTGAAAAGGAGGATCAGAAGTAGGATAGGCAGTGAGTGGCAATGTAGGATGGAGAAAAGCACCACGGGGTGGTCAGCAAGGGGAGATCAGAAAACATGCAGTGCCAAAGTAGGATAGGTTTCTGAAAAAATTCACGGGGTGGTGCGCATTGTAAGTGTTTCTAACAGGCCATTCACTAGTAGGAGTGAGAATAACATCACGGGGTTGTGTGAATCGGAGGGTCTGAATTCGGATAGGCAGTGGGTGACAATGTAGGATGGAGAAAAGCACCACGGGGTGGTCAGCATGGGGAGTTCAGGAAACATGCAGTGGCAATGTAGGATAGGTTTCTGAAAAACATCGCGGGGTGGTGCGCATTGTAATGGTTTCTAACAGGCCATTCACTAGTAGGAGTGAGATAAGTATCACGGGGTGGTGTGAACTGAATGGGGGTCAATTTGGTTAGGCAGTGAGTGGCATTGTAGGAAGGCGAAAAGGACCATGGGGTGGTAAGCATGGGGAGGTCAGGAAACATGCAGTGGCATTGTAGGATATGTTTCTGAAAAACATCACGGGGTGGTGCGCATTGTAAGTGTTTCTATCAGGGCATTCACTAGTAGGTGTGAGAAAAATATCACGCGGTGGTGTGAACCGGAGGTTCTGAATTAGGATAGGCAGTGATTGTCAATGCAGGATGCAGAAAAGCACCACGGTGTGGTCAGCATGAGGAGGTCAGGAAACAGGCAGTGGCACTGTAGGATAGGTTTCTTAAAAACATCGCGGAATGGTGTGTATTGTAAGTGTTTCTAACAGGCCATTCACTAGTAGGAGTGAGAAAAACATCACGGGGTTGTGTGAATCAGAGGTCTGAATTAGTATACGCAGTGACTGGCAATGTAGGATGGAGAAAAGCACCACGGGGTGGTCAGCATGGGGAGGTCAGGAAACATGCTGTGGCAATGTAGGATAGGTTTCTGAAAAACATCGCAGGTGGTGCGCATTGTAAGGGTTTCTAACAGGAAATTCCATAGTATTAGTGAGAAAAACATCACGTGGTGGTGTGAAACGGAGGGTCTGAATTAGGACAGGCAGTGAGTGGCAATGTAGGATGGAGAAAAGCACCACGGGCTGGTCAGCATGGGGACGTCGGGAAACATGCAGTGGTAATGTAGGATAGTTTTCTGAAAAACATCGAGGTGTGGTGAGCATTGTAAGTGTTTCTTACAGGCGATTCACTAGTAGGAGTGAGAAAAACATCACGCGGTGGTGTGAATCGGAGGGTCTGAATTAGAATAGGCAGTGAGTAGCAATGTAGGATGGAGAAAAGCACCACGTGCTGGTCCGCATGGGGAGGTCAGGAAACATGTAGTGGCAATGTAGGATAGGTTTCTGAAAAACATCGCGGGGTGGCATGCATTGTAAGCGTTTCTAACAGGCCAATCACTAATAGGAGTGAGAAAAACATAACGGGGTGGTGTGAATCGGATGTTCTGAATTAGGACAGTCAGGGAGTGGCAATCCAAGATGGAGAAAAGCACCACGGGTTGATCAGCGTGGGGAGGTCAGGAAACATGCAGTGGTAATGTAGGATAGGTTTCTTCAAAACATCGCGTGGTGGTGCGCATTGTATTGGTTTCTAACAGGCCATTCACTAGTAGCAGTGAGAAAAGCATCACGGGGTGTTGTGAACTGGAGGGTGTCAATTATCTTAGGCAGTGAGTGGCAATGTAGGATGGCGAAAAGAACCACAGGGTGGTCAGCATGGGGTGGTCAGAAAACATGCAGTGGCAATGTAGGATAGGTTTCTGAAAAACATCACGGGGTGGTGCGCATTGGAAAGGTTTCTAACAGGCCATTCACTAGTAGGAGTGAGAAAAACATCACGGGGTGGTGTGAATCTGAGGGTCTGAATTAGGATGGGCAGTGAGTGGCAATGTAGGATGGAGTAAAGCACCACGGGTGGCCAGCATGGTGATGTCAGGGAACAAGCAGTGGCAATGTAGGATAGGTTTCTGAAAAACTTTGTGGATTGGTGCATATTGTAAGAGTTTCTAACAGGTCATTCACTAGTAGGAGTGAGAAAAACATCACTGGGTGGTGTGAATCGGAGGGTCTGAATAGGATAGGCAGTGAGTGGCAATGTAGGATGGAGAAAAGCACCACGGGGTGGTCAGCATGCGGAGGTCAGTAAACCTGCAGTGGCAATGTAGGATAGGGTCCTGAAAAACATCACGGGGTGGTGTGCGTTGTAAGGGTTTCTAACAGGAAATTCCGTAGTATTAGCGAGAAAAACATCACGGGGTGGTATGAATCGTAGGGTCTGAATTAGGATGGGCAGTGAGTGGCAATGTAGAATGGAGAAAAACACCACGGAGTGGTCAGTATGGGGATGTCAGGAAACATGCAGTGGTAATGTAGGATAGGTTTCGGAAAAAAATCACGGGGTGGTGCGCCCTGTAAGTGTTTCTTACAGGCCATTCACTAGTAGGAGTGAGAAAAACATCACGGGGTATTGGGAATTGGAGGGTCTGAATTAGAATAGGCAGTGAGTGGCAATGTAGGATGGAGGAAAGCACCATGGGGTGGTCAGCATGGGGAGGTCAGGAAACATGCAGTGGCAATGTAGGATAGGTTTCTGAAAAACATCGTGGGCCGTGCGCATTGTAAGTGTTTCTAACAGGCCACTCACTAGTAGGAGTGAGAAAAACATCATGGGGTGGTGTGAATCGGAGGGTCTGAATTAGGACAGGGAGTAAGGGGCAATGTAGGATGGAGAAAAGCACCATGGGGTGGTCAGCATGGGGAGGTCAGAAAACATGCAGTGGCAATGTAGGATAGGTTTCTGAAAAACTTCGCGGGTTGTGTGCATTGTAAGTGTTTCTAACAAGCCACTCACTAGTAGGAGTGAGAAAAACATCATGGGGTGGAGTGAATAGGAGGGTCAGAATTAGGATAGGCAGTGACTGGCAATGTAGGAAGGAGAAAAGCACCACGGGGTGGTCAGCATGGGGAGCTCAGGAAACATGCAGTGGCAATGTAGGATAGGTTTCTGAAAAACTCGCGGGGTGGTGCGCATTGTAATGGTTTCTAACAGGCCATTCACTAGTAGGAGTGAGATAAGCATCACGGGGTGGTGTGAACTGAAGGGTGTCAATTAGTTTAGGCAGTGAGTGGCATTGTAAGAAGGCGAAAAGCACCATGGGGTGGTAAGCATGGGGAGGTCAGGAAACATGCAGTGGCATTGTAGGATAGGTTTCTGAAAAACATCACGGAGTGGTGCACATTGTTAGTGTTTATAACAGGCCATTCACTAGTAGGTGTGTGAAAAATATCACGGGGTGGTGTGAACCGGAGGTTCTGAATTAGGATAGGCAGTGAGAATCAACGTAGGATGGAGAAAAGCACCACGGGGTAGTCAGCATGGGGAGGTCGTGCAAAATGCAGTGGCAATGTAGGATAGGTTTCTGAAAAACATCGCGGAGTAGTGTGTATTGTAAGTGTTTGTAACAGGCCATTCACTAATAGGAGTGAGAAAAACGTCACGGGGTTGTGTGAATCGGAGGTCTGAATTAGGATACGCAGTGAGTGGCAATGTAGGATGGAGAAAATCACCACGGGGTTTTCAGCATGGGTAGGTCAGGAAACATGCAGTGGCAATGTAGGATAGTTTTCTGAAAAACATCGCGGGGTGGTGCGCATTGTAAGTGTTTCTAACAGGCCATTCACTAGTAGGAGTGAGAAAAGCATCACGGGGTGTTGTGAACCAGAGGGTCTGATTTAGAAATAGCAGTGAGTGGCAATGTAGGATGGAGAAAGGCACCACGGGGTGGTCACCATGAGGAAGTCAGGAAATATTCAGTGGCAATGTAAGATAGGTTTCTGAAAAACATCGGGGGGTGGCGCACATTGTAAGGTTTTCTAACAGGTCATTAACTAGTAGGAGTGAGAAAAGCATCACTGGGTGGTGTGAACCGGAGGGTCTCAATTAGTATAGGCAGTGAGTTGCAATGTAGGTTGGCTAAAACACCACAGGGTGGTCAGCATGGGGAGCTCAGAAAACTTGCAGTGGCAATGTAGGATAGGTTTCTGAAAAACATCACGTGGTGGTGCGCATTGTAATGGTTTCTAACAGGCCCTTCACTAGTAGGAGTGAGAAAAACATCACCGGGTGGTGTGAATGGGAGGGTTTGAATTAGGATAAGCATTGAGTGACAATGTAGTATGGAGAAAAGCACCACTGGGTGGTCAGCATGGGGAGGTCAGGAAACATGCAGTGCTAATGTAGGATAGGTTTCTGAAAAACATCACGAGGTGGTGTGCATTTTTGGGTTTCTAACAGGCCATTCACTAGTAGGGGTGAGAAAAACATCATGGGGTAGTATGAATCGGAGGGTCTGAATTAGGATAGGCAGTGAGTGGCAATGTAGGATGGATAAAAGCACCACGGGGTGGTCAGCATGGGGAGGTAAGGAAACATGCAGTGGCAATGTAGGATAGGTTTGTAAAAAACATCGCGGGGTGGTGCGCATTCTAAAGGTTTCTAATAGGTCATTCCATAGTACGAGTGAGAAAAACATCACGGGGTAGTGTGAATCAGAGAGTCTGAATTAGTATAGGCAGTGAGTGACAATGTAGGATGGAGTAAAGCACCACGTGGTGGTCAGCATGGGGAGGTCAGGAAACATACATTGGCAATGTAGGATAGGTTTCTGAAAAAGATCAAGGGGTGGTGCACATTGTAAGGGTTTCTAACAGGCCATTCACTGGTAGGAGTGAGAAAAACATCACGGGGTGGTGTGAATCGGATGGTCTGAATTAGCATAGGCAGTGAGAGGAAATGCATGATGGAGAAGAGCACAACGGGGTGGTCAGCATGGGGAGGTAAAAAACATGCAGTGGCAATGTACGATAGGTTTCTGAAAAACATCGCGGGGTGATGCGCATTGTCAGTGTTTCTAAAAGGCCATTCACTAGCAGTAGGGAGTAAAACATCACGGGGTCGTGTGAATAAGAGGGTCCGAATTAGGATAGGCAGTGACTGGCAATGTAGGATGGAGAAAAGCACCATGGGTGGTCAGCATGGGGAGGTCTGGAAACATGCAGTGGCAATGGAGGATAGGTTCCTGAAAAACATCGCGGGTGGTGTGCATTGTAAGGGTTTCTAACAGGAAATTCCGTAGTATTAGTGTGAAAAACATCACGTGGTGGTGTGAAACGGAGGGTCTGAATTAGGATAGGCAGTGAGTGGCAATGTAGGATGGAGAAAAGCGCCACGGGGTGGTCAGCATGGGGAGGTCAGGAAACATGCTGTGGTAATGTAGGATAGGTTTCTGAGAAACATCGTGGGCTGGTGCGCATTGTAAGTGTTTCTTACAGGCCATTCACTAAGAGGAGTGAGAAAAACATCACGGGGTTGTGTGAATCGGAGGTTCTGAATTATTATAGTCAGTGAGTGGCATTTTAGGATGGAGAAAAGCACCATGGGGTGGTCAGCATGGGGAGGTCCGGAATCATGCAGTGGCAATGTAGGATAGGTTTCTGAAAAAAATTGCGGGGTTGTGCGCATTGTAAGTGTTTCTAACAGGCCATTCACTAGTAGGAGTGATAAAATCATCACGGGTGGTGTGAATCGGAGGGTCTGAATTAGGATAGGTAGTGAGTGGCCATGTAGCATGGAGAAAAGCACCACGAGGTTGTCCACTTGGGAGGTCAGGAAACATGCAGTGGTAATGTAGGATAGGTTTCTGAAAAACATCGTGGGATGGTGCGCATTGTAAGTGTTTCTCACAGGCCATTAACAAGTAGGAGTGAAAAAAACATCACGGGGTGGTGTGAATTGGAGGGTCTGAATTAGGATAGGCAGTGAGGGGCCATGTAGGATGGAGAACAGCACCACGGGGTGGTCAGCATGGGGAGGTCAGGAAACAGGCAGTGGCATGTAGGATAAGTTTCTGAAAAACATCGCCGGGTGGTGCACATTGTAAGAGTTTCTAACAGGTCCATTCACTAGTAGGAGTGAGAAAAACATCACGGGGTGGTGTGAATCGGAGGGTCAGAATTAGCATAGGCAGTGAGTGGCAATGTACGATGGAGAAAAGTACCACGGGGAGGTCAACATGGGGAGGTCAGGAAACATGCAGTGGCAATGTATTATAGGTTTCTGAAAAACATCGCGGGGTTGTGTGCCTTGTAAGCTTTTATAACAGGCCATTCCATTGTAGGAGTGAGAAAGGCATCACGGGATGGTGTGAACCAGAGGGTCAGAATTAGAATAGGCAGTGAGTGGCAATGTAGGTTGGCTAAAAGCACCACGAGGTGGTCAGCATGGGGTGGTCAGAAAACTTGCAGTGGCAATGTAGGATAGGTTTCTGAAAAACATCAAGGGGTTGTGCGCATTGTAAGGGTTTCTAAAAGGGCACTCACTAGTAGGAGTGAGAAAAACATCACATGGTGGTGTGAATCTGAGGGTCTGAATTAGGATAGGCAGTGAGTGGTAATGTAGGATGGAGTAAAGCCCCACGGGTGGTCAGCATGGGTAGGTCAGGGAACATGCAGTGGCAATGTAGGATAGGTTTCTTAAAAACTTCGTGTATTGATGCGCATTGTAAATGTTTCTAACAGGTCATTCATTAGTAGGAGTGAGAAAAACATCACGGATTGGTGTGAATCGGAGGGTCTTAATTAGAATAGGCAGTGAGTGGCAATGTAGGATGGAGAAAAGCACCATAGGGTGGCCATCATGTGAGGTCAGGAAACATGCAGTGCAATGTAGGATAGCTTTCTGAAAAACATCGCGGGGTGGTGCGCATTGTAAGTGTTACTAACAGGCCATTCACTAGTAGGAGTGAGAAAAACATAACGGGATGGTGTGAATCGGAGGGTCTGAATTAGGCGAGGCAGTGAGTGGCAATGTAGGATGGAGAAAAGCACCACGAGCTGGTCAGCTTGGAGAGGTCAGGAAACATGCATTCGTAATTTAGGATAGGTTTCTGAAAAACATCGTGGGGTGGTGCGCATTGTAAGTGTTTCTAAAAGGCCATTAACTAATAGGAGTGAGAAAAACATCACGTGGTGGTGTGAATCGGAGTGTCTGAATTAGGATAGGCAGTGAGTGGCAATGTAGGATTGAGAAAAGCAAAACATGGTGGTCAGCATGTAGAGGTCAGGATACAGGCAGTGGCATGTAGGATAGGTTTCTCAAAAGCATCGTGGTGTTGTTCTCATTGTAAGGGTTTCTCACAGGCCATTCACTAGTAGGAGTGAGAAAATCATCACGGGGTTGTTTGAATCGAGGGTCTGAATTAGGATAGGCAGTGAGTGGCAATGTAGGATGGAGCAAAGCACCACGGGTGGTCAGCATGGGGAGGTCAGGGAACACGCAGTGGCAATGTAGGACAGGTTTCTGAAAAACTTCGTGGGTTGGTACGCATTGTAAGTGTTTGTAACAGGCATTCATTAGTAGGAGTGAGAAAAACATCATGCGGTGGGGTGAATCGGAGGGTCTGAATTAGGATAGGCAGTGAGCGGCAATGTGGGATGGAGAACGGCACCATGGGGTGGTCAGCATGGGGAGGTCAGGAAACAAGCAGTGCAATGTAGGATAGGTTTCTGAAAAACATCGCGGTGTGTTGCGCACTGTAAGGGTTTCTAATAGGAAATTCCGTAGTATTAGTGAGAAAAACATCATGGAGTGGTGTGAATTGTAGGGTCTGAATTAGGATAGGCAATGAGTGGCAATGTAGGATGGAGTAAAGCACCACGGGTTGATCAGCATGGGGAGGTCAGGAAACATGCAGTGGCAATGTAGGATAGGTTTCTGAAAAACATCATGGGGTGGTGCGCATTGTAAGTGTTTCTAACAGGTCATTAACTAGTAGGAGTGAGAAAAACATCACGGGGTGGTGTGAATCGGAGGTTGTGAATTAGAATAGGCAGTGAGTATCAATGTAGGATGGAGAAAAGCACCACGGGGTCGTCAGCATGGGGAGGTCAAGAAACATGCAGTGGCAATGGAGGATAGTTTTCTGAAAAACCTCGCGGGCCGTGCGCATTGTAAGTGTTTCTAACAGGCCACACACTAGTAGGAGTGATAAAAACATCATGGGGTGGTGTGAATTGGAGGGTCTGAATTAGGACCGGCAGTAAGTGGCAATGTAGTATGGAGAAAAGCACCGCGGGGTGGTCAGCATGGGGAGGTCAGGGAACATGCAGTGGCAATGTAGGATAGGTTTCTGAAAAACATCGCGGGGTGGTACGCATTGTAAGGGTTTCTAACAGGAAATTCCATAGTATTAGTGAGAAAAACATTACGGGGTGGTGTGAATCCTAGGGTCTGAATTAGGATAGGCAGTGAGTGGCAATGTAGGATGGAGAAAAGCACCATGGGGCGGTCAGCATGGGGAGGACAGGAAACATGCAATGGTAATATAGGATAGGCTTCTGAAAAACATCGCAGGGTGGTGCACCTTGTAAGTGTTTCTTACAGGCCATTCACTAGTAGGAGTGGGAAAAAACATCACGTGGTGGTGTGAATCATAGGGTCTGAATTAGGACCGGCAGTGAGTGGCAATGTAGGATGGAGAAAAGCATCACGGGGTGGTCAGCATGGGGAGGTCAGGAAACATGCAGTGTAATGTAGGATAGCTTTCTGAAAAACATCGCGGGGTGGTGCACATTGTAAGTGTTTCTAACAGGCCATTCACTAGCAGGTAGGAGAAAACAACATGGGAGTGGTGTGAATCGGAAGGTCCGAATTAGGATAGGCAGTGAGTGGCAATGTAGGATGGAGAAAAGTACCACGGGGTGGTCAGCATGGGGAGGTAAGGAAACATGCAGTGGCAATGTAGGATAGGTTCCTGAAAAACATCGCGGGGTGGTGCGCATTCTAAGGGCATTTAACAGAAAATTGCGTAGTATTAGTGAGAAAAACATCACTGGGTGGTGTGAATCGTAGGGTCTGAATTAGGATAGGCAGTGAGTGGCAATGTAGGATGGAGAAAAGCACCACGGGGTGGTCAGCATGGGACGGTCAGGAAACATGCAGTGGTAATGTAGGATAGGTTTCTGAATAACATCGCGGGGTGGTGCGCATTCTAAGGGCATGTAACAGAAAATTGCGTAATATTAGTGAGAAAAACATCACTGGGTGGTGTGAATCGCAGGGTCTGAATTAGGATAGGCAGTGAGTGTCAATGTAGGATGGAGAAAAGCACCACGGGTTGGTCAGCATGGGGGGTTCAGGAAACATGCAGTGGTAATGTAGGATAGGTTTCTGAAAAACATCGCTGGGCGGTGCGCGTTGTAAGTGTTTCTTACCGGCCATTCACTAGTAAGAGTGAAAAAAACATCACGGGGTGTTGTGAATTGGAGGGTCCCAATTAGGATAGGCAGGGAGTGGCAATGTAGGATGGAGAAAAGCACCACGGGGTGATCAGCATGGGGAGGTCAGGAAAAATTCAGTGGCAATGTAAGATAGGTTTCTGAAAAACATCGCGGGGTGGCGCGCATTGTAAGGGTTTCTAACAGGCCATTAACTAGTAGGAGTGAGAAAAGCATCACTGGGTGGTGTGAACTGGAGGGTCTCAATTAGTATAGGCAGTCAGTGGCAATGTAGGATGGCGAATAGCACTACGGGGTGGTCAGCATGGGGAGGTCAGGAAATATGCAGTGGCAATGTAGGATAGGTTTCTGAAAAACATCAAGGGGTTGTGCGCATTGTAAGGGTTTCTAAAAGGGCATTCACTAGTAGGAGTGAGAAAAACATCACGTGGTGGTGTGAATCTGAGGGTCTGAATTAGGATAGGCAGTGAGTGGTAATGTAGGATGGAGTAAAGCCCCACGGGTGGTCAGCATGGGTAGGTCAGGGAACATGCAGTGGCAATGTAGGATAGGTTTCTTAAAAACTTCGTGTGTTGATGCGCATTGTAAATGTTTCTAACAGGTCATTCATTAGTAGGAGTGAGAAAAACATCACGGATTGGTGTGAATCAGAGGGTCTTAATTAGAATAGGCAGTGAGTGGCAATGTAGGATGGAGAAAAGCACCATAGGGTGGCCATCATGTGAGGTCAGGAAACATGCAGTGCAATGTAGGATAGCTTTCTGAAAAACATCGCGGGGTGGTGCGCATTGTAAGTGTTACTAACAGGCCATTCACTAGTAGGAGTGAGAAAAACATAACGGGATGGTGTGAATCGGAGGGTCTGAATTAGGAGAGGCAGTGAGTGGCAATGTAGGATGGAGAAAAGCACCACGAGCTGGTCAGCTTGGAGAGGTCAGGAAACATGCATTCGTAATTTAGGATAGGTTTCTGAAAAACATCGTGGGGTGGTGCGCATTGTAAGTGTTTCTAAAAGGCCATTAACTAATAGGAGTGAGAAAAACATCACGTGGTGGTGTGAATCGGAGTGTCTGAATTAGGATAGGCAGTGAGTGGCAATGTAGGATTGAGAAAAGCAAAACATGGTGGTCAGCATGTAGAGGTCAGGATACAGGCAGTGGCATGTAGGATAGGTTTCTCAAAAGCATCGTGGTGTTGTTCTCATTGTAAGGGTTTCTCACAGGCCATTCACTAGTAGGAGTGAGAAAATCATCACGGGGTTGTTTGAATCGAGGGTCTGAATTAGGATAGGCAGTGAGTGGCAATGTAGGATGGAGCAAAGCACCACGGGTGGTCAGCATGGGGAGGTCAGGGAACACGCAGTGGCAATGTAGGACAGGTTTCTGAAAAACTTCGTGGGTTGGTACGCATTGTAAGTGTTTGTAACAGGCATTCATTAGTAGGAGTGAGAAAAACATCATGCGGTGGGGTGAATCGGAGGGTCTGAATTAGGATAGGCAGTGAGCGGCAATGTGGGATGGAGAACGGCACCATGGGGTGGTCAGCATGGGGAGGTCAGGAAACAAGCAGTGCAATGTAGGATAGGTTTCTGAAAAACATCGCGGTGTGTTGCGCACTGTAAGGGTTTCTAATAGGAAATTCCGTAGTATTAGTGAGAAAAACATCATGGAGTGGTGTGAATTGTAGGGTCTGAATTAGGATAGGCAATGAGTGGCAATGTAGGATGGAGTAAAGCACCACGGGTTGATCAGCATGGGGAGGTCAGGAAACATGCAGTGGCAATGTAGGATAGGTTTCTGAAAAACATCATGGGGTGGTGCGCATTGTAAGTGTTTCTAACAGGTCATTAACTAGTAGGAGTGAGAAAAACATCACGGGGTGGTGTGAATCGGAGGTTGTGAATTAGAATAGGCAGTGAGTATCAATGTAGGATGGAGAAAAGCACCACGGGGTCGTCAGCATGGGGAGGTCAAGAAACATGCAGTGGCAATGGAGGATAGTTTTCTGAAAAACCTCGCGGGCCGTGCGCATTGTAAGTGTTTCTAACAGGCCACACACTAGTAGGAGTGATAAAAACATCATGGGGTGGTGTGAATTGGAGGGTCTGAATTAGGACCGGCAGTAAGTGGCAATGTAGTATGGAGAAAAGCACCGCGGGGTGGTCAGCATGGGGAGGTCAGGGAACATGCAGTGGCAATGTAGGATAGGTTTCTGAAAAACATCGCGGGGTGGTACGCATTGTAAGGGTTTCTAACAGGAAATTCCATAGTATTAGTGAGAAAAACATTACGGGGTGGTGTGAATCCTAGGGTCTGAATTAGGATAGGCAGTGAGTGGCAATGTAGGATGGAGAAAAGCACCATGGGGCGGTCAGCATGGGGAGGACAGGAAACATGCAATGGTAATATAGGATAGGCTTCTGAAAAACATCGCAGGGTGGTGCACCTTGTAAGTGTTTCTTACAGGCCATTCACTAGTAGGAGTGGGAAAAAACATCACGTGGTGGTGTGAATCATAGGGTCTGAATTAGGACCGGCAGTGAGTGGCAATGTAGGATGGAGAAAAGCATCACGGGTTGGTCAGCATGGGGAGGTCAGGAAACATGCAGTGTAATGTAGGATAGCTTTCTGAAAAACATCGCGGGGTGGTGCACATTGTAAGTGTTTCTAACAGGCCATTCACTAGCAGGTAGGAGAAAACAACATGGGAGTGGTGTGAATCGGAAGGTCCGAATTAGGATAGGCAGTGAGTGGCAATGTAGGATGGAGAAAAGTACCACGGGGTGGTCAGCATGGGGAGGTAAGGAAACATGCAGTGGCAATGTAGGATAGGTTCCTGAAAAACATCGCGGGGTGGTGCGCATTCTAAGGGCATTTAACAGAAAATTGCGTAGTATTAGTGAGAAAAACATCACTGGGTGGTGTGAATCGTAGGGTCTGAATTAGGATAGGCAGTGAGTGGCAATGTAGGATGGAGAAAAGCACCACGGGGTGGT
Source organism: Cavia porcellus (assembly GCF_034190915.1). Lineage (NCBI taxonomy): Eukaryota > Metazoa > Chordata > Mammalia > Rodentia > Caviidae > Cavia > Cavia porcellus. The sequence goes on along the minus strand of NW_026947598.1, from coordinate 468,558 downwards.
CAGCATGGGACGGTCAGGAAACATGCAGTGGTAATGTAGGATAGGTTTCTGAATAACATCGCGGGGTGGTGCGCATTCTAAGGGCATGTAACAGAAAATTGCGTAATATTAGTGAGAAAAACATCACTGGGTGGTGTGAATCGCAGGGTCTGAATTAGGATAGGCAGTGAGTGTCAATGTAGGATGGAGAAAAGCACCACGGGTTGGTCAGCATGGGGGGTTCAGGAAACATGCAGTGGTAATGTAGGATAGGTTTCTGAAAAACATCGCTGGGCGGTGCGCGTTGTAAGTGTTTCTTACCGGCCATTCACTAGTAAGAGTGAAAAAAACATCACGGGGTGTTGTGAATTGGAGGGTCCCAATTAGGATAGGCAGGGAGTGGCAATGTAGGATGGAGAAAAGCACCACGGGGTGATCAGCATGGGGAGGTCAGGAAAAATTCAGTGGCAATGTAAGATAGGTTTCTGAAAAACATCGCGGGGTGGCGCGCATTGTAAGGGTTTCTAACAGGCCATTAACTAGTAGGAGTGAGAAAAGCATCACTGGGTGGTGTGAACTGGAGGGTCTCAATTAGTATAGGCAGTCAGTGGCAATGTAGGATGGCGAATAGCACTACGGGGTGGTCAGCATGGGGAGGTCAGGAAATATGCAGTGGCAATGTAGGATAGGTTTCTGAAAAACATCAAGGGGTTGTGCGCATTGTAAGGGTTTCTAAAAGGGCATTCACTAGTAGGAGTGAGAAAAACATCACGTGGTGGTGTGAATCTGAGGGTCTGAATTAGGATAGGCAGTGAGTGGTAATGTAGGATGGAGTAAAGCCCCACGGGTGGTCAGCATGGGTAGGTCAGGGAACATGCAGTGGCAATGTAGGATAGGTTTCTTAAAAACTTCGTGTGTTGATGCGCATTGTAAATGTTTCTAACAGGTCATTCATTAGTAGGAGTGAGAAAAACATCACGGATTGGTGTGAATCGGAGGGTCTTAATTAGAATAGGCAGTGAGTGGCAATGTAGGATGGAGAAAAGCACCATAGGGTGGCCATCATGTGAGGTCAGGAAACATGCAGTGCAATGTAGGATAGCTTTCTGAAAAACATCGCGGGGTGGTGCGCATTGTAAGTGTTACTAACAGGCCATTCACTAGTAGGAGTGAGAAAAACATAACGGGATGGTGTGAATCGGAGGGTCTGAATTAGGAGAGGCAGTGAGTGGCAATGTAGGATGGAGAAAAGCACCACGAGCTGGTCAGCTTGGAGAGGTCAGGAAACATGCATTCGTAATTTAGGATAGGTTTCTGAAAAACATCGTGGGGTGGTGCGCATTGTAAGTGTTTCTAAAAGGCCATTAACTAATAGGAGTGAGAAAAACATCACGTGGTGGTGTGAATCGGAGTGTCTGAATTAGGATAGGCAGTGAGTGGCAATGTAGGATTGAGAAAAGCAAAACATGGTGGTCAGCATGTAGAGGTCAGGATACAGGCAGTGGCATGTAGGATAGGTTTCTCAAAAGCATCGTGGTGTTGTTCTCATTGCAAGGGTTTCTCACAGGCCATTCACTAGTAGGAGTGAGAAAATCATCACTGGTATGTTTGAATCGAGGGTCTGAATTAGGATAGGCAGTGAGTGGCAATGTAGGATGGAGCAAAGCACCACGGGTGGTCAGCATGGGGAGGTCAGGGAACACGCAGTGGCAATGTAGGACAGGTTTCTGAAAAACTTCGTGGGTTGGTACGCATTGTAAGTGTTTGTAACAGGCATTCATTAGTAGGAGTGAGAAAAACATCATGCGGTGGGGTGAATAGGAGGGTCTGAATTAGGATAGGCAGTGAGCGGCAATGTGGGATGGAGAACGGCACCATGGGGTGGTCAGCATGGGGAGGTCAGGAAACAAGCAGTGCAATGTAGGATAGGTTTCTGAAAAACATCGCGGTGTGTTGCGCACTGTAAGGGTTTCTAACAGGAAATTCCGTAGTATTAGTGAGAAAACCATCATGGAGTGGTGTGAATTGTAGGGTCTGAATTAGGATAGGCAATGAGTGGCAATGTAGGATGGAGTAAAGCACCACGGGTTGATCAGCATGGGGAGGTCAGGAAACATGCAGTGGCAATGTAGGATAGGTTTCTGAAAAACATCATGGGGTGGTGCGCATTGTAAGTGTTTCTAACAGGTCATTAACTAGTAGGAGTGAGAAAAACATCACGGGGTGGTGTGAATCGGAGGTTGTGAATTAGAATAGGTAGTGAGTATCAATGTAGGATGGAGAAAAGCACCACGGGGTCGTCAGCATGGGGAGGTCAAGAAACATGCAGTGGCAATGGAGGATAGTTTTCTGAAAAACCTCGCGGGCCGTGCGCATTGTAAGTGTTTCTAACAGGCCACACACTAGTAGGAGTGAGAAAAACATCATGGGGTGGTGTGAATTGGAGGGTCTGAATTAGGACAGGCAGTAAGTGGCAATGTAGTATGGAGAAAAGCACCGCGGGGTGGTCAGCATGGGGAGGTCAGGGAACATGCAGTGGCAATGTAGGATAGGTTTCTGAAAAACATCGCGGGGTGGTGCGCATTCTAAGGGCATTTAACAGAAAATTGCGTAGTATTAGTGAGAAAAACATCACTGGGTGGTGTGAATCGTAGGGTCTGAATTAGGATAGGCAGTGAGTGGCAATGTAGGATGGAGAAAAGCACCACGGGGTGGTCAGCATGGGACGGTCAGGAAACATGCAGTGGTAATGTAGGATAGGTTTCTGAATAACATCGCGGGGTGGTGCGCATTCTAAGGGCATGTAACAGAAAATTGCGTAATATTAGTGAGAAAAACATCACTGGGTGGTGTGAATCGCAGGGTCTGAATTAGGATAGGCAGTGAGTGTCAATGTAGGATGGAGAAAAGCACCACGGGTTGGTCAGCATGGGGGGTTCAGGAAACATGCAGTGGTAATGTAGGATAGGTTTCTGAAAAACATCGCTGGGCGGTGCGCGTTGTAAGTGTTTCTTACTGGCCATTCACTAGTAAGAGTGAAAAAAACATCACGGGGTGTTGTGAATTGGAGGGTCCCAATTAGGATAGGCAGGGAGTGGCAATGTAGGATGGAGAAAAGCACCACGGGGTGATCAGCATGGGGAGGTCAGGAAAAATTCAGTGGCAATGTAAGATAGGTTTCTGAAAAACATCGCGGGGTGGCGCGCATTGTAAGGGTTTCTAACAGGCCATTAACTAGTAGGAGTGAGAAAAGCATCCCTGGGTGGTGTGAACCGGAGGGTCTCAATTAGTGTAGGCAGTGAGTGGCAATGTAGGATGGCTAAAAGCACCACGGGGTGGTCAGAATTGGGAGGTCAGAAAACTTGCAGTGGCAATGTAGGAGAGGTTTTTTTAAAAACATCACGGGGTGGTGCGCTTTGTAATGGTTTCTAACAGGCCATTAACTAGTAGGAGTGAGAAAAACATGACGGGGTGGTGTGAATCGGAGGTTCAGAATTAGAATAGGCAGTGAGTGGCAATGTAGGATGGAGAAAAGCACCATGGGGTGGTCAGCATGGGGATTTCAGGAAACATGCAGTGGCAATGTACGATAGGTTTCTGAAAAACATCGCGGGGTTGTGTGCCTTGTAAGTGTTTATAACAGGCCATTCACTAGTAGGAGTGAGAAAAGCATCACGGGCTGGTGTGAAAAAGAGGGTCTGAATTGGAATAGGCAGTGACTGGCTATGTAGGATGGAGAAAAGCACCACGGGGTGATCAGCATGGGGAGGTCAGGAAACATTCAGTGGCAATGTAGGATAGGTTTCTGAAAAGCATCGCTGGGTGGCGCGCATTGTAAGGGTTTCTAACAGGCCATTAACTAGTAGGAGTGAGAAAAGCATCACTGGGTGGTGTGAACTGGAGGGTCTCAATTAGTATAGACAGTCAGTGGCAATGTAGGATGGCGAATAGCACTACGGGGTGGTCAGCATGGGGAGGTCAGGAAATATGCAGTGGCAATGTAGTACAGGTTTCTGAAAAACATCGCAGCGAGGTGCGCATTGTAAGTGTTTCTAACAGGCCATTCACTAGTAGGAGTGAGAAAAACATCACGGGGTGGTGTGAATCAAAGGGTCTGATTAGGGTAGGCGGTGAGTAGCAATGTACGATGGAGAAATGTACCACGGGTGGTCAGCATGGGGAGGTCAGGAAACATGCAGTGGCAATGTAGGATAGGTTTCTGAAAAACAACCCAGGGTTGTGCGCCTTGTAAAGTTTTCTAAGAGGCCATTCACCATTAGGAGTGAGAAAAGCATCACTGGGTGGTGTGAACCGGAGGGTCTGAATTAGGATAGGCAGGGAGTCGCAATGTAGGATGGAGAAAAGCACCACTGGGTGGTCAGCATGGGGAGGTCAGGAATCATGCAGTGGCAATGTAGGATAAGTTTCTGAAAAACATCGCGGGGTGGTGCGCATTGTAAGGTTTTCTAATAGGCCATTCACCAGTAGCAGTGAGAAAATCATCACGGGGTGGTGTGAATCCCAGGGTCTGAATTAGGATAGGCAGTGAGTTGCAATGTACGATGGAGAAAAGTTCCACGGGGTGGTCAGCATGGGGAGATCAGGAAACTTGCAGTGGCAATGTAGGATAGGTTTTTTTAAAAACATCGCGGGGTGGTGCGCTTTGTAATGGTTTCTAACAGGCCATTAACTAGTAGCAGTGAGAAAAGCATCACGGGGTGGTGTGAACTGGAGAGTCTCAATTAAGATAGGCAGTGAGTGGCAATTTAGGATGGCGAAAAGCACCACGGGGTGGTCCGCATGGAGAGGTCAGGAAATATGCAGTGGCAATGTAGGATAGGTTTCTGAAAAACTTCGCGGGCAGTGCGCATTGTAAGTGTTTCTAACAGGCCATTCACTAGTAGGAGTGAGAAAAACATCATGGGGTGATGTGAATCAGAGGGTCTATATTAGGACAGGCAGTAAGTGGCAATGTAGGATGGAGAAAAGCACCACGGGGTGGTCAGCATGGGGAGGTCTGGAAACAGGCAGTGGTAATGTAGGATAGGTTTCTGAATAACATCGCGGGGTGGTGCGCATTCTAAGGGCATGTAACAGAAAATTGCGTAATATTAGTGAGAAAAACATCACTGGGTGGTGTGAATCGCAGGGTCTGAATTAGGATAGGCAGTGAGTGTCAATGTAGGATGGAGAAAAGCACCACGGGTTGGTCAGCATGGGGGGTTCAGGAAACATGCAGTGGTAATGTAGGATAGGTTTCTGAAAAACATCGCTGGGCGGTGCGCGTTGTAAGTGTTTCTTACTGGCCATTCACTAGTAAGAGTGAAAAAAACATCACGGGGTGTTGTGAATTGGAGGGTCCCAATTAGGATAGGCAGGGAGTGGCAATGTAGGATGGAGAAAAGCACCACGGGGTGATCAGCATGGGGAGGTCAGGAAAAATTCAGTGGCAATGTAAGATAGGTTTCTGAAAAACATCGCGGGGTGGCGCGCATTGTAAGGGTTTCTAACAGGCCATTAACTAGTAGGAGTGAGAAAAGCATCACTGGGTGGTGTGAACTGGAGGGTCTCAATTAGTATAGGCAGTCAGTGGCAATGTAGGATGGCGAATAGCACTACGGGTTGGTCAGCATGGGGAGGTCAGGAAATATGCAGTGGCAATGTAGGATAGGTTTCTGAAAAACATCAAGGGGTTGTGCGCATTGTAAGGGTTTCTAAAAGGGCATTCACTAGTAGGAGTGAGAAAAACATCACGTGGTGGTGTGAATCTGAGGGTCTGAATTAGGATAGGCAGTGAGTGGTAATGTAGGATGGAGTAAAGCCCCACGGGTGGTCAGCATGGGTAGGTCAGGGAACATGCAGTGGCAATGTAGGATAGGTTTCTTAAAAACTTCGTGTGTTGATGCGCATTGTAAATGTTTCTAACAGGTCATTCATTAGTAGGAGTGAGAAAAACATCACGGATTGGTGTGAATCGGAGGGTCTTAATTAGAATAGGCAGTGAGTGGCAATGTAGGATGGAGAAAAGCACCATAGGGTGGCCATCATGTGAGGTCAGGAAACATGCAGTGCAATGTAGGATAGCTTTCTGAAAAACATCGCGGGGTGGTGCGCATTGTAAGTGTTACTAACAGGCCATTCACTAGTAGGAGTGAGAAAAACATAACGGGATGGTGTGAATCGGAGGGTCTGAATTAGGAGAGGCAGTGAGTGGCAATGTAGGATGGAGAAAAGCACCACGAGCTGGTCAGCTTGGAGAGGTCAGGAAACATGCATTCGTAATTTAGGATAGGTTTCTGAAAAACATCGTGGGGTGGTGCGCATTGTAAGTGTTTCTAAAAGGCCATTAACTAATAGGAGTGAGAAAAACATCACGTGGTGGTGTGAATCGGAGTGTCTGAATTAGGATAGGCAGTGAGTGGCAATGTAGGATTGAGAAAAGCAAAACATGGTGGTCAGCATGTAGAGGTCAGGATACAGGCAGTGGCATGTAGGATAGGTTTCTCAAAAGCATCGTGGTGTTGTTCTCATTGCAAGGGTTTCTCACAGGCCATTCACTAGTAGGAGTGAGAAAATCATCACTGGGTTGTTTGAATCGAGGGTCTGAATTAGGATAGGCAGTGAGTGGCAATGTAGGATGGAGCAAAGCACCACGGGTGGTCAGCATGGGGAGGTCAGGGAACACGCAGTGGCAATGTAGGACAGGTTTCTGAAAAACTTCGTGGGTTGGTACGCATTGTAAGTGTTTGTAACAGGCATTCATTAGTAGGAGTGAGAAAAACATCATGCGGTGGGGTGAATAGGAGGGTCTGAATTAGGATAGGCAGTGAGCGGCAATGTGGGATGGAGAACGGCACCATGGGGTGGTCAGCATGGGGAGGTCAGGAAACAAGCAGTGCAATGTAGGATAGGTTTCTGAAAAACATCGCGGTGTGTTGCGCACTGTAAGGGTTTCTAACAGGAAATTCCGTAGTATTAGTGAGAAAAACATCATGGAGTGGTGTGAATTGTAGGGTCTGAATTAGGATAGGCAATGAGTGGCAATGTAGGATGGAGTAAAGCACCACGGGTTGATCAGCATGGGGAGGTCAGGAAACATGCAGTGGCAATGTAGGATAGGTTTCTGAAAAACATCATGGGGTGGTGCGCATTGTAAGTGTTTCTAACAGGTCATTAACTAGTAGGAGTGAGAAAAACATCACGGGGTGGTGTGAATCGGAGGTTGTGAATTAGAATAGGCAGTGAGTATCAATGTAGGATGGAGAAAAGCACCACGGGGTCGTCAGCATGGGGAGGTCAAGAAACATGCAGTGGCAATGGAGGATAGTTTTCTGAAAAACCTCGCGGGCCGTGCGCATTGTAAGTGTTTCTAACAGGCCACACACTAGTAGGAGTGAGAAAAACATCATGGGGTGGTGTGAATTGGAGGGTCTGAATTAGGACAGGCAGTAAGTGGCAATGTAGTATGGAGAAAAGCACCGCGGGGTGGTCAGCATGGGGAGGTCAGGGAACATGCAGTGGCAATGTAGGATAGGTTTCTGAAAAACATCGCGGGGTGGTACGCATTGTAAGGGTTTCTAACAGGAAATTCCATAGTATTAGTGAGAAAAACATTACGGGGTGGTGTGGATCCTAGGGTCTGAATTAGGATAGGCAGTGAGTGGCAATGTAGGATGGAGAAAAGCACCATGGGGCGGTCAGCATGGGGAGGACAGGAAACATGCAATGGTAATATAGGATAGGCTTCTGAAAAACATCGCAGGGTGGTGCGCCTTGTAAGTGTTTCTTACAGGCCATTCACTAGTAGGAGTGGGAAAAAACATCACGCGGTGGTGTGAATCATAGGGTCTGAATTAGGACCGGCAGTGAGTGGCAATGTAGGATGGAGAAAAGCATCACGGGGTGGTCAGCATGGGGAGGTCAGGAAACATGCAGTGTAATGTAGGATAGCTTTCTGAAAAACATCGCGGGGTGGTGCACATTGTAAGTGTTTCTAACAGGCCATTCACTAGCAGGTAGGAGAAAACAACATGGGAGTGGTGTGAATCGGAAGGTCCGAATTAGGATAGGCAGTGAGTGGCAATGTAGGATGGAGAAAAGTACCACGGGGTGGTCAGCATGGGGAGGTAAGGAAACATGCAGTGGCAATGTAGGATAGGTTTCTGAAAAACATCGCGGGGTGGTGCGCATTCTAAGGGCATTTAACAGAAAATTGCGTAGTATTAGTGAGAAAAACATCACTGGGTGGTGTGAATCGTAGGGTCTGAATTAGGATAGGCAGTGAGTGGCAATGTAGGATGGAGAAAAGCACCACGGGGTGGTCAGCATGGGACGGTCAGGAAACATGCAGTGGTAATGTAGGATAGGTTTCTGAATAACATCGCGGGGTGGTGCGCATTCTAAGGGCATGTAACAGAAAATTGCGTAATATTAGTGAGAAAAACATCACTGGGTGGTGTGAATCGCAGGGTCTGAATTAGGATAGGCAGTGAGTGTCAATGTAGGATGGAGAAAAGCACCACGGGTTGGTCAGCATGGGGGGTTCAGGAAACATGCAGTGGTAATGTAGGATAGGTTTCTGAAAAACATCGCTGGGCGGTGCGCGTTGTAAGTGTTTCTTACTGGCCATTCACTAGTAAGAGTGAAAAAAACATCACGGGGTGTTGTGAATTGGAGGGTCCCAATTAGGATAGGCAGGGAGTGGCAATGTAGGATGGAGAAAAGCACCACGGGGTGATCAGCATGGGGAGGTCAGGAAAAATTCAGTGGCAATGTAAGATAGGTTTCTGAAAAACATCGCGGGGTGGCGCGCATTGTAAGGGTTTCTAACAGGCCATTAACTAGTAGGAGTGAGAAAAGCATCCCTGGGTGGTGTGAACCGGAGGGTCTCAATTAGTGTAGGCAGTGAGTGGCAATGTAGGATGGCTAAAAGCACCACGGGGTGGTCAGAATTGGGAGGTCAGAAAACTTGCAGTGGCAATCTAGGAGAGGTTTTTTTAAAAACATCACGGGGTGGTGCGCTTTGTAATGGTTTCTAACAGGCCATTAACTAGTAGGAGTGAGAAAAACATGACGGGGTGGTGTGAATCGGAGGTTCAGAATTAGAATAGGCAGTGAGTGGCAATGTAGGATGGAGAAAAGCACCATGGGGTGGTCAGCATGGGGATTTCAGGAAACATGCAGTGGCAATGTACGATAGGTTTCTGAAAAACATCGCGGGGTTGTGTGCCTTGTAAGTGTTTATAACAGGCCATTCACTAGTAGGAGTGAGAAAAGCATCACGGGCTGGTGTGAAAAAGAGGGTCTGAATTGGAATAGGCAGTGACTGGCTATGTAGGATGGAGAAAAGCACCACGGGGTGATCAGCATGGGGAGGTCAGGAAACATTCAGTGGCAATGTAGGATAGGTTTCTGAAAAGCATCGCTGGGTGGCGCGCATTGTAAGGGTTTCTAACAGGCCATTAACTAGTAGGAGTGAGAAAAGCATCACTGGGTGGTGTGAACTGGAGGGTCTCAATTAGTATAGACAGTCAGTGGCAATGTAGGATGGCGAATAGCACTACGGGGTGGTCAGCATGGGGAGGTCAGGAAATATGCAGTGGCAATGTAGTACAGGTTTCTGAAAAACATCGCAGCGAGGTGCGCATTGTAAGTGTTTCTAACAGGCCATTCACTAGTAGGAGTGAGAAAAACATCACGGGGTGGTGTGAATCAAAGGGTCTGATTAGGGTAGGCGGTGAGTAGCAATGTACGATGGAGAAATGTACCACGGGTGGTCAGCATGGGGAGGTCAGGAAACATGCAGTGGCAATGTAGGATAGGTTTCTGAAAAACAACCCAGGGTTGTGCGCCTTGTAAAGTTTTCTAAGAGGCCATTCACCATTAGGAGTGAGAAAAGCATCACTGGGTGGTGTGAACCGGAGGGTCTGAATTAGGATAGGCAGGGAGTCGCAATGTAGGATGGAGAAAAGCACCACTGGGTGGTCAGCATGGGGAGGTCAGGAATCATGCAGTGGCAATGTAGGATAAGTTTCTGAAAAACATCGCGGGGTGGTGCGCATTGTAAGGTTTTCTAATAGGCCATTCACCAGTAGCAGTGAGAAAATCATCACGGGGTGGTGTGAATCCCAGGGTCTGAATTAGGATAGGCAGTGAGTTGCAATGTACGATGGAGAAAAGTTCCACGGGGTGGTCAGCATGGGGAGATCAGGAAACTTGCAGTGGCAATGTAGGATAGGTTTTTTAAAAAACATCGCGGGGTGGTGCGCTTTGTAATGGTTTCTAACAGGCCATTAACTAGTAGCAGTGAGAAAAGCATCACGGGGTGGTGTGAACTGGAGAGTCTCAATTAAGATAGGCAGTGAGTGGCAATGTAGGATGGCGAAAAGCACCACGGGGTGGTCCGCATGGAGAGGTCAGGAAATATGCAGTGGCAATGTAGGATAGGTTTCTGAAAAACTTCGCCGGCAGTGCGCATTGTAAGTGTTTCTAACAGGCCATTCACTAGTAGGAGTGAGAAAAACATCATGGGGTGATGTGAATCAGAGGGTCTATATTAGGACAGGCAGTAAGTGGCAATGTAGGATGGAGAAAAGCACCACGGGGTGGTCAGCATGGGGAGGTCTGGAAACAGGCAGTGGCATGTACGATAGGTTTCTGAAAATCATCGCGGTGTGGTGCGCATTGAAAGGGTTTCTAACAGGCCATTCACTAGTAGGAGTGAGAAAAACATCACTGGGTGGTGTGAATCTGAGGGACTGAATTAGGATAGGCAGTGAGTGGCAATATAGGATGGAGAAAACCACCATGGGGTGGTCAGCATGGGGAGGTCAGACAACATGCAGTGATAATGTAGGATAGGTTTCTGAAAAACATCGCGAAGTGGTGTGCATTGTATGTGTTTCTAACAGGCCATTCACTAGTAGGCGTGAGAAAAACATCATTGGGTGGTGTGAATCTGAGGGACTGAATTAGGATAGGCAGTGAGTGGCAATATAGGATGGAGAAAACCACCAAGGGGTGGTCAGCATGGGGACGTCAGGAAACATGCAGTGCAATGTAGGATAGCTTTCTGAAAATAATCGCAGGGCGGTGCGCATTGTCATTGTTTCTAACAGGCCATTCACTAGTAGTAGTGAGAAAAAATCACCGGGTGGTGTTGGGAGCCGTGGCACTGTCAAGTCATCAGACGCGGTGATTGCGAGGCCTGTGGGAAAGTACAAAAGCCTGGGCTAGATTACCCCTCTCATCGAGCCCGCCTGTGTGGCACCTGTTTCTTATCACCCCACTAAGTTCCCGCCTCACAGGGTAGTCTGCCTAGCTATTAATCCTATATATAGCCAGTGCCTCCACCCCCGAGAGAGAGAGAGACTGAAGCACAAAAGGAGCCGCGGGGAGCGGACCGGTAGAGGCTTCGGGGCAGACTGAAGCACAAAAGGAGCCGCGGGGAGCGGACCGGTAGAGGCTTCGGGGGAGACTGAAGCACAAAAGGAGCCGCGGGGAGCGGACCGGTAGAGGCTTCGGGGCAGACTGAAGCACGGAAGGAGCCGCGGAGAGCGGACCGGTAGAGGCTTCGGGGCAGACTGTATAAGGAGAGAATAAAGAAAAGCCTGACCACCGCCAGACCTTGTCGTGTGTCTTTCCTGCCGGCCGGGAGCGACATCGACATTTGGTGGCCCGCACGGGGATTGATCAACCCCGAGACGCGGCGGTGGACTGCATTCTCCTACACAGTGCTGCAGCTGCAGGACAGGTGAGTAGAGGATAAGCCTGGGCCCTGGGTGGCGCGCACCTACAGGGTTTGTAGACTCCTCTCAACCTCACGCGTAAGTGGCGGGTTTCTTGGGCCTCACGCGGTGAGTATGAAACATAACACCAGAACTTAAGGTAATAAAAGAGTGTAAAACATAAACATAGAAGTAAAAATAACAGAAGATATATTAAAAATGGGAAACATGCCAAGTAAAGATACACAGCCTTGGTGTTGGTCCTTCGGAGACTCCTAAAGTCCAAGGACCTCAAGGTGGGGCGTAAGACTTTAGAAAATTTCCTTGCAGAGATTGACAGCTTTGCTCCCTGGTTTCTGCCTACAGGGCATGTAAACCTGCCCTCCTGGGAAAAGTTGGGCAGAGACCTTTCCCTAGCAGAGCGGGAGGGTAGAGCTTCAGTCTCTGCTCGTCCATTGTGGGAAATGATACACACGTGCCTAAAGAGTGAGGGTAGTTACGGGGGGAGCTCTCAAGAACTTGTAGAAGTACGCGAGGTGTTTGAACAGGCACAGTCAGGAAGCTCCCGAGAAGGGTCCGTCAAGGAGGGCAGAGATACAAAAGAGGAAGCCGAGGCGCGGTTTGTGTCTTTCCGCAGGAATCGGGACGAGAGCCAATGTGGATCCCAGAGAGGTTGACGCGACAAGTCCCTCGACTGAAGATCAGGCCTGTTCCACCAGAGGCCAACCGCAGACCCAACAACAAGATGAGCCCTAAAAGAACCGCAGGACGGTCCCTTTTTGGGGGCCTGGAACGGCTTGCTCCCCTATGTGCTACCCTTGTATACGCATGGCTCGCTCGCATGGCCTACGACCGCGTTTAAAAGTGACAGGCTTCCCACATTCTCCTCCCTAGACAACAACATGTAGCAGGGTGGGTGAGTCAATGACGGGTAAGAGCGTGCCTCCCCAGCACGACTCAACCTAAGCCAGGCCCTACCCCGTTCCGCTCGAAAGCCGCTGGATTGTTAGATAAATTTCTCTCTGAGGGGATTCGTGGAGAGAAATGAGTGCATGCCTATGTGCAACCAGGTTCCGTCCGGTTCATTCCTGGCCCTAGAAAAAAGGACGAGGGCCTCAGGGCCTTGGTGGACCCTGGGACGGCCAACCAGGGTCTACGCTAAGGGCCTACGGTGGGCCTCAGTTCGGGGCATAGGCCTCTGCACTCTATCCAGGACGGGCTGCGATGCGCGTAGCCATCATTTAAAATAAAATAGGGGGAGATGTTGGGAGCCGTGGCACTGTCAAGTCATCAGACGCGGTGATTGCGAGGCCTGTGGGAAAGTACAAAAGCCTGGGCTAGATTACCCCTCTCATCGAGCCCGCCTGTGTGGCACCTGTTTCTTATCACCCCACTAAGTTCCCGCCTCACAGGGTAGTCTGCCTAGCTATTAATCCTATATATAGCCAGTGCCTCCACCCCCGAGAGAGAGAGAGACTGAAGCACAAAAGGAGCCGCGGGGAGCGGACCGGTAGAGGCTTCGGGGCAGACTCAAGCACAAAAGGAGCCGCGGGGAGCGGACCGGTAGAGGCTTCGGGGGAGACTGAAGCACAAAAGGAGCCATGGGGAGCGGACCGGTAGAGGCTTCGGGGCAGACTGAAGCACGGAAGGAGCCGCGGAGAGCGGACCGGTAGAGGCTTCGGGGCAGACTGTATAAGGAGAGAATAAAGAAAAGCCTGACCACCGCCAGACCTTGTCGTGTGTCTTTCCTGCCGGCCGGGAGCGACATCGACAGGGTGGTGTGAATCGGAGGATCTGAATTAGGATAGGCAGTGAGTGGCAATGTAGGATGGAGAAAAGCACCACGGGGTGGTCAGCATGGGAGGTCAGAAACATGCAGTGGCAATATAGGATAGGTTTCTGAAAAACATCGCGGAGTGCTGCGCATTGTAAGGGTTTCTAACAGGAAATTCCGTAGTATTAGTGAGAAAAACATCACGGAGTGGTGTGAATCGGAGAGTCTGAATTAGGATACGCAGTGAGTGGCAATGTAGGATGGAGAAAAGCACCATGGGGTGGTCAGCATGGGGAGGTCAGGAAACATGCCGTGCAATGTAGGATAGCTTTCTGAAAAACATCGCGGCTTGGTGCACATTGTAAGTGTTTCTAACAGGCCATTCACTAACAGGAAGGAGAAAACATCACGGGGGTGGTGTGAATCGGAGGGTCCGAATTAGGATAGGCAGTGAGTGGCAATGTAGGATGGAGAAAAGTACCACGGGGTGGTCAGCATGGGGAGGTCAGTAAACATGCAGTGGCAATGTAGGATAGGTTTCAGAAAAACATCGCGAGGTGGTGCGCATTGTAAGGGCATGTAACAGAAAATTGCATAGTATTAGTGAGAAAAACATCCCTGGGTGGTATGAATCGTAGGGTCTGAATTAGGATAGGCAGTGAGTGGCAATGTAAGGTGGAGAAAAGCACAACGGGGTGGTCAGCATGGGGGGGGTCTGGAAACATGCAGTGGTAAGGTAGGATAGGTTTCTGAAAAACATCGCTGGGCGGTGCGTGTTGTAAGTGTTTCTTACCGGCCATTCACTAGTAGGAGTGAAAAAACATCACGGGGTGGTGTGAACTGGAGTGTCCCAATTAGGATAGGCAGGGAGTGGCAATGTAGGATGGAGAAAAGCACCATGGGGTGGTCAGCATGGGGAGGTCAAGAAACATGCAGTGGTAATTTAGGATAGTTTTCTGAAAAACATCGCGGGGTGGTGTGCATTGTAAGTGGTTCTAATAGGACATTCATTAGTAGGAGTGAGAAAAATATCACGGGGTGGTGTGATTCGGAGGGTCTGAATTAGGATAGGCAGTGTGTGGCAATGTAGGATGGAGAAAAGTACCACGGGGTGGTCCGCATGGGGAGGTTGTGAAACATGCAGTGGCAATGTAGGATAGGTTTCTGAAAAACATCGTGGGGTGGTGTGCATGGTAAGTGTTTCTAATAGGCGATTCAATAGTAGAAGTGAGAAAAACATCACGGGGTGGTGTGAATCAGCGGTCTGAATTAGGATACACAGTGAGTGGCAATGTAGGATGGAGACAAGCACCACGGGGTGATCAGCATGGGGAGGTCAGGAAACATGCAGTGGCAATATAGGATGGGTTTCTGAAAAACATCGCGTGATGGTCCGAATTGTAAGCGTTTCTAACAGGAAATTCCGTAGTATTAATGAGAAAAACATCATGGGGTGTTGTGAATCGGAGGGTTTGAATTAGGATAGGCAGTGCGTGGCAATGTAGGATGGATCAAAGCACCACGGGGTGGTCATCATGGGGAGGTCAAGATACAGGCAGTGTCATGTAGGATAGGTTTCTGAAAAACATCGTGGGGTGGTGCGCATTGTAAGGGTTTCTAACAGGCCATTCATTAGTAGGAGTGAGAAAAACATCACGGGGTGGTGTGAATCGGATGGTCTGAATTAGGATAGGCAGTGAGTGGCAATGTAGGATGGAGAAAAGCACCATGGTGTGGTCAGGAAACATGCAGTGCAATGTAGGATAGCTTTCTTAAAAACATCGCGCGGTGGTGCACGTTGTAAGTGTTTCTAACAGGCCATTCACTAGTAGGAGTGAGAAAAACATCAAGGGGTGGTGTGAATCGGAGGGTCTCAATTATGATAGGCTGTGACAGGCAATGTAGGATGGAGAAAAGCACCACGGGGGGGTCAGCATGCAGAGGTTAGGAAACATGCAGTGGCAATGTAGGATAGGTTTCTGAAAAACATCGCAGGGTGGTGCGCATTATAAGTGGTTCTAACAAGCCAATCACTGTTTGGAGTGAGAAACACATCATGGGGTGGTGTGAATCGGAGGGTCTGAATTAGCATAGGCAGTGAGTGGCAATGTAGGATGGATAAGAGCACCACGGGGTTGTCAGCATGCGGAGGACAGGAAACATGCAGTGGCAATGTAGGATAGTTTTCTGAAAAATATTGCAGGGTTGTGCGCATTGTAAATGTTTCTAACAGGCCATTCACTAGTAGGAGTGAGAAAAACATTATGGGGTGGTGTGAATCGGAGGGTCTGAATTAGGATAGGCAGTGAGTGGCAATGTAGGATGGAGAAAAGCACCACGGGGTGGTCAGCATGCAGAGGTCAGGAAACATGCAGTGGCAATGTAGGATAGGTTTCTGAAAAACATCGCGGGGTGGTGCGAATTGTAAGTGTTTCTAACAGGCCATTCCCTAGCAGGAGGGAGAAAATCATCACGGGGTGGTGTGAATCCGAGGGTCCCAGTTACGATAAGCAGTGTGTGGCAATGTAGGATGGAGAAAAGAACCACGGGGTGGTAGGCATGGGGAGGTAAGGAAACATGCAGTGGCAATGTAGGATAGGTTTCTGAAAAACATCGTGGGGTAGTGCGCATTGTAAGGGTTTCTAACAGGAAATTCCTTAGTATTAGTGAGAAAAACATCACGGGGTGGTGTGAACCGGAGGGTCTGATTAGGGTAGGCAGTGAGTGGCAATGTAGGATTGAGAAAAGCACCACGGGGTGATCAGCATGGGGTGGTCAGAAAACATGCAGTGGTAATATAGGATAGGTTTCTGAAAAACATCGCAGGGTGGTGCGCCTTGTAAGTGTTTCTTACAGGCCATTCACTATAGGAGTGAGAAAAACATCATGCGGTGGTATGACACGGAGGGTCTGAATTAGGATAGGCAGTGAGTGGCAATGTAGGATGGAGAAAAGCACCACGGGGTGGTCAGCATGCAGAGGTCAGGAAACATGCAGTGGCAATGTAGGATAGGTTTCTGAAAAACATCGCGGGGTGGTGCGAATTGTAAGTGTTTCTAACAGGCCATTCCCTAGCAGGAGGGAGAAAATCATCACGGGGTGGTGTGAATCCGAGGGTCCCAGTTACGATAAGCAGTGTGTGGCAATGTAGGATGGAGAAAAGAACCACGGGGTGGTAGGCATGGGGAGGTAAGGAAACATGCAGTGGCAATGTAGGATAGGTTTCTGAAAAACATCGTGGGGTAGTGCGCATTGTAAGGGTTTCTAACAGGAAATTCCTTAGTATTAGTGAGAAAAACATCACGGGGTGGTGTGAACCGGAGGGTCTGATTAGGGTAGGCAGTGAGTGGCAATGTAGGATTGAGAAAAGCACCACGGGGTGATCAGCATGGGGTGGTCAGAAAACATGCAGTGGTAATATAGGATAGGTTTCTGAAAAACATCGCAGGGTGGTGCGCCTTGTAAGTGTTTCTTACAGGCCATTCACTATAGGAGTGAGAAAAACATCATGCGGTGGTATGACACGGAGGGTCTGAATTAGGATAGGCAGTGAGTGGCAATGTACGATGGAGAAAAGTTCCACGGGGTGATCAGCATGGGGAGGTCAGGAAACATGCAGTGGCAATGTAGGATAGGTTTCTGAAAAACATCGCAGAGTGGTGGGCCTTGTAAGGGTTTCTAACAGGCCATTTACTAGTAGGAGTGAGAAAAACATCACAGGGTGGTGTGAATCGGAGGATCTGAATTAGAATAGGCAGTGAGTGGCAATGTAGGACTGAGAAAAGCACCACGGGGTGATCAGCATGCGGTGGTCAGAAAACATGCAGTGGTAATATAGGATAGGTTTCTGAAAAACATCGCAGGGTGGTGCGCCTTGTAAGTATTTCTTACAGGCCATTCACTATAGGAGTGAGAAAAACATCATGGGGTGGTATGACACGGAGGGTCTGAATTAGGACAGGCAGTAAGGGGCAATGTAGGATAGAGAAAAGCACCACGGGTTGGTCAGCATGGGGAGGTTAGAAAACATGCAGTGGCAATGTAGGATAGGTTTCTGAAAACTTCACGAGTTGTGTGCTTTGTAAGTGTTTCTAACAGGCCATTCACTAGTACGAGTGAGAAAAACATCTCGGGGAGGTGTGAATCGGAGGGTCTGAATTAGGATAGGCAGTGAGTGGCAATGTAGGATGGAGAAAAGCACCACGGGGTGGTCAGCATGGGGAGGTCAGAAAACTTGCAGTGGCTATGTAGGATAGGTTTCTGAAAAACATCACGGGGTGGTGTGCATTGTTTCTTACAGGCCATTCACTAGTAGGAGTGAGAAAAACATCACGGGGTGGTGTGAATCTGAGGGTTTGAATTATTATAGGCAGTGAGTTAGCAATGTAAGATGGAGTAAAGCAGCACGGGTTGTCAGCATGGGGAGGTCAGGGAGCACGCAGTGGAAATGTATGATAGGTTTCTGAAAAACTTCTTGGTTTGGTGCGCATTTTAAGTGTTTCTAACAGGCCATTCATTACTAGGATTGAGAAAAACATCACGGGGTGGTGTGAATCGGAGGGTCTGAATAAGGATAGGCAGTGAGTGGCAATGTAGGATGGAGAAAAGCACCATGGGGTGGTCATCATGGGGAGGTCAGGAAACATGCAGTGCAATGTAGGATAGCTTTCTGAAAAACATCGCGGCGTGGTGCGCATTGCAAGTGTTTCTAACAGGCCATTCACTAGCAGGAGGGAGAAAAACATCACGGGGTGGTGTGAATCAGAGGGTCTGAATTAGCATAGGCAGTGAGTGGCAATGTAGGATTGAGAAAAGCACCACGGGGTGGTCAACATGGGGAGATCAGGAAACATGCAGTGGCAATGTAGGATAGGTTTCTGAAAAACATCGCGTGGTGGTGCGCGTTGTAAGGATTTCTAGCAGGTAATTCCGTAGTATTAGTGAGAAGAACATCACGGGGTGCTGTGAATCGGAGGGTCCCAATTAGGATAGGCAGTAAGTGGCAATGTAGGATGGAGAAAAGCACCACGGGTTGGTCAGCATGGTGAGGTCATTAAACATGCAGTGGCAATGTAGGATAGGTTTCTGAAAAACATCACGGGGTTGTGTGCTATGTAAGTGTTTATAACAGGCCATTCACTAGTAGGAGTGAGAAACGCGTCACGGGGTGGTGCCAACCAGAGGGTCTTAATTATTATAGGCAGTGAGAGGCAATGTAGTATGGAGAAAAGCACCACTGTGTGGTCAGCATGGGGAGGTCAGAAAACTTGCAGTCGCTATGTAGGATAGGTTTCTGAAAAACATCGCGGGGTGGTGTGCATTGTAAGTGTTTCTAACAGGCCATTCACTAGTAGGACTGAGAAAAACATCATGGGGTGGTGTGAATCGGAGGGTCTGAATTAGGATAGGCAGTGAGTGTCAATGTAGGATGGAGGAAAGCACCACGGTGTGGTCAGCATTTGTGGGTCAGGAAACATGTAGTGGCAATGTAGGATACTTTTCTGAAAAACGTTGCGAGGTGGTGTGCATTTTAAGTGTTTCTAACAGGCCATTTCCTAGTAGGAGTGCGAAAAACATCATGGGGTGGTGTCAATCGGAGTGTCTGAATTAGGATAGGCAGTGAGTGGCAATGTAGGATGGAGTAAAGCACCACGGGGTGATCAGCATGGGGAGGTCAGGTAACATGCAGTGGCAATGTAGGATAGATTTCTGAAAAACATCACGGGGTGATGCGCATTGTAAGGGTTTCTAACAGGCCATTCACTAGTAGGAGTGAGAAAAGCATCACTGGGTGGTGTGAATCAGAGTGTCTGAATTAGGATAGGCAGTGAGTGGCAACGTAGGATGGAGAAAGGCACCACGGGGTGGTAAGCATGGGGAGGTCAGGAAAAACACAGTATGAATGTAGGATAGGGTTCTGAAAAACATCACGGGGTGGTGTGAATCGGACGGTCTGAATTATGATAGGCAGTGAGTGGCAATGTAGGATCGAGTAAACCACCATGGCGTGGTCAGCATGGGGAGATCAGGAAACATGCAGTGGCAGTGTAGGAGAGGATGCTGAAAAACCTCACGGGGTGGTGCGCATTGTAAGGGTTTCTAACAGGCCATTCACTAGTAGGAGTGAGAAAACCATCACGGGGTGGTTGAATCGGATGGTCTGAATTAGGTTAGGCTGGGAGTGGCAATCTAACATGGAGAAAACCACCACGGTTTGATTAGCATGGGGAGGTCAAGAAACATGCAGTGTCAATATAGGATAGGTTTCTGAAAAACATCGCGTGGTGGTGCGCATTGTAAGTGTTTCTAACATGCCATTCACTAGTAGGAGTGAGAAAAACATCATGGGGTGATGTGAATCAGAACGTCTGAATTAGAATAGGCAGTGAGTGTCAATGTAGGATGAAGAAAATCACCACGGGGTGGTGAGCACGTGTGGGTCATGAAACATGCAGTGGCAATGTAGGATACTTTTCTGAAAAACATTGCGGGTTCTGCACATTTTAAGTGTTTCTATCAGGCCATTCACTAGTAGGAGTCAGAAAAACATCACGGGGTGGTGTGAACCCGAGGGTCTGAATTAGGATAGGCAGTGAGTGGCAATGAACGATGGAGAAAAGTTCCACGGGGTGATCAGCATGAGGAGGTCAGGAAACATGCAGTGGCAATGTAGGATAGGTTTCTGAAAAACATCACAGAGTGGTGGGCCTTGTAAGGGTTTCTAACAGGCCATTCACTAGTAGGAGTGAGAAAATCATCATGGGGTGGTGTGAATTGGAGGGTCTGAATTAGGATAGGCAGTGAGTGTCAATATAGGATGGCGAAAAGCACCACGGGATGGTAAGCATGGGGAGGTCAGGAAACATACTGTGCCAATGTAGGATAGGTTTGTGAAAAACATCACGGGGTTGTGCGCCTTGTAAGTGTTTCTAACAGGCCATTCACTAGTAGAAGTGAGAAAAACATCACGGAATGGTGTGAATCTTAGGGTCTGAATTAGGATAGGCCGTGAGTGGCAATGTAAAATCGAGAAAAGCACCACGGGGTTGTCAGCATGGAGAGGTCCGGAAACATGCATTGGCACTGTAGGATAGGTTTCGGAAAATCATCGCGGGTGGTGCGCATTGTAAGTGTTTCTAACAGGCCACTTACTAGTAGGAGTGAGAAAAACATCATGGGGTGGTGTGAAATGGAGGGTCTGAATTAGGATAGGCCGTGAGTGGCAATGTAGGATGGAGAAAAGCACCACGGGTTGGTCATCATGTGTGGGTCAGGAAACATGCATTGGCACTGTAGGATAGGTTTCGGAAAAACGTTGTGGGGTGGTGCGCATTTTAAGTGTTTCTAACAGGACATTCATTAGTAGGAGTGAGAAAATCATCACGGGGTGGTGTGAATCGGAGGGTCTGAATTAGGATCGGCAGTGAGTAGCAATGTAGGATGGAGAAAGGCACACGGGGTGGTAAGCATGGGGCGGTCAGGAAACATACAGTGGCAATGTAGTATAGGGTTCTGAAAAACATCGCGGGGTTGTGCGCATTGTAAGTGTTTCTAACAGGCCATTCACTAGCAGAAGTGAGAAAAACATCACAGGGTGGTGTGAATCCGAGGGTCTGAATTAGGATAGGCAATGAATGGCAATGTAAGATGGAGAAAAGCACCACGGGGTGGTCAGCATGGGGAGGTCAGGAAACATGCAGTGGCCATGTAGGATAGGTTTCTGACAAAACATCCCATGGTGGTGCGCATTGTAAGTGTTTCTAACAGACCATTCACTCGTAGGAGTGAGAAAAACATCACGGGGTGGTGTGAATTGGAGGGTCTGAATTATTATAGGCAGTGATTGGCATTGTAGGATGGAGAAAAACACCACGGGGTCGTCAGCATGGGGATGTCAGGAAACATGCAGTGGCTATGTGTGATAGGTTTCTGAAAAGCATTGTGTGGTGGTTTGCATTGTAAGTGTTTCTAACAGGACATACACTTCTAGGATAGCGAAAAACATCACGGCTGGTGTGAATCGGAGTGTCTGATTGCAATGAGTTGCAATGTAGGATGGAGAAAAGCACTACGGGTTGGTCAGCATGGGGAGGTCAGGAAAAATGCAGTGGCAAAGTAGGATAGGTTTCTGAAAAACATCGTGGGGTGGTGTGTATTGTAAGGGTTCCTAAAAGGCCATTCACTAGTAGGAGTGAGAAAAACATCATGTAGTGGTGTGAATCGGAGGGACTGAATTAGGATAGGCAGTGAGTGGCAATGTAAGATGGAGAAAAGCACCACCGGATGGTCAGCATGGGGAGGTCAAGAAACATGCAGTGGCAATATAGGATAGGTTTCTGAAAAACATCTAGGTGTGGTGTGCATTAAAAGTATTTCTAACAGGCCATTCACTAGTAGGAGTGAGAAAAACATCACGGGATGGTGTGAATCGGAGTGTCTGAATTAGGATAGGCAGTGAGTGGCAATGTAGGATGGAGAAAGGCACCACGGGGTGGTCAGCATGGGGAACTCAGGAAAAATGCAGTTGCAAGGCAGGATAGGTTTCTGAAAAACATCGCGGGTGGTGCACATTGTAAGGGTTTCTTACAGGTCACTCACTAGTAGCAGTGAGAAAAACATCATGGGATGGTGTGAATCAGAGGGTCTGAATTAGGACAGGTCGTGAGTGGCACTGTAGGATGGAGAAAAGCACCACGGGGTGGTCATCATGGGGAGGTCAGGAAACATGCAGTGGCAAAGTCGGATAGGTTTCTGAAAAAAATCGTGGGGTGGTGCGCATTGTAAGGGATTCTAAAAGGCCATTCACTAGTAGGAGTGAGAAAAACATCATAGGGTGGTGTGAATCGGAGGGTCTGAATTAGGATAGGCAGTGAGTGGCAATGTATGATGGAGAAAAGCACCACCGGATGGTCAGCATGGGGAGGTCAGGAAACATGCAGTGGCTATGTAGGATAGGTTTCTGAAAAACATCACGGGGTGGTGCGCATTGTAAGTGTTTCTTACAGGCCACTCACAAGTAGAAGTGTAAAAAACATCATGGGATGGTGTGAATCGGAGGGTGTGAGTTAGGACAGGCCGTGAGTGGCAATGTAGGATGGAGAAAAGCACCACAGGGTGGTCAGAATGTGGAGGTCAGGAAACATGCAGTGCAATGTAGGATAGTTTTCTTAAAAACATCGCAGGGTGGTGCACATTGTAATTCTTTCTAACAGGACATTTACTAGTAGGCGTGAGCAAAATATCACGGGGTGGTGTGAATCGGGGATCTGAATTAGGATAGGCAGTGAGTGTCAATGTAGGATGGAGAAAAGCAACACCGGGTGTTCAGCATGGGGATGTCAAGAAACATGCAGTGGCAATGTAGGATAGGTTTCTGAAAAACATCGCCTAGTGGTGGGCCTTGTAAGTGTTTCTAACAGGCCATTCACTAGAAGGAGGTAGAAAAACATCACGGGGTGGTGTGAATCGGAGGGTCTGAATTAGGATAGGCAGTGAGTGGCAGTGTAGGATGGAGAAAAGCACCAGTGGGTGGTAAGCATGGGGAGGTCAGGAAACATGCAGTAGCAATGTAGTATAGGTTGATGAAAAACATCGCGGGGTGGTGCGCATTATGATTGTTTCTAACAGGCCATTCACTAGTAGGAGTGAGAAAAACATCACGGGGTGGTGTGAATCGGAGGTTCTGAATTAGGATACGCAGTGTGTGGCAACGTAGGATGGAGAAAAGCACCACAGGGTGGTCAGCATGGGGTTGCCAGGAAAAATTCAGCGGCAATGTAGGATAGGTTTCTGAAAAACATCGCGGGTGGTGCGCATTGTAATTGTTTCTAACAAGACACTCACTAGTAGGAGTGAGAAAAATATCACGGGGTGGTGTCAATCGGAGGGTCTGAATTAGGATAGGCAGTGAGTGTCAATGTAGGATTGAGAAAAGCTCCACGGTGTCGTCAGCATGTGTGGGTCAGGAAACATGTAGTGGCAATGTAGGATACTTTTCTGAAAAACATTGCGGGGTGGTGTGCATTTTAAGTGTTTCTAACAGGCCATTCACTAGTAGGAGTGAGAAAAACGTCACGGGGTTGTCTTAATCGGAGGGTCTGAATTAGGATAGGCAGTGAGTGGTAATGTAGGATGGAGTAAAGCACCACGGGGTGATCAGCATGGGGAGGTCAGGAAACATGCAGTGGCAATGTAGGATAGGTTTCTGAAAATCATCGCGGTTGGGTGCGCATTGTAAGTGTTTCTAACAGGCCATTCACTGGTAGGAGTGAGAAAAACATCACGGGGTGGTGAGAATCGGAGTGTCTGTATTAGGATAGGCAGTGACTGGTCATGTAGGATGGAGAAAAGCACCACGGGGTGTTCAGCATGGGGAGGTCCGGAAACATGCTCTGGCAATGTAGCATAGGTTTCTGAAAAACTTGGCGGGGTTAGGGGCCTTGTAAGGGTTTCTAACAGGCCATTCACTAGTAGGAGTGAGAAAAGCATCACTGGGTGGTGTGAATCGGAGGGTCTGAATTAGGATAGGCAGTGAGTGGCAATGTAGGATGGAGAAAGGCACCATGGGATGGTAAGCATGGGGAGGTCAGGAAACATACAGTATCAATGTAGGATAGGGTTCTGAAAAACATCACGGGGTGGTGCGAATCGGACGTTCTGAATTAGGATAGGCAGTGAGTGGCAATGTAGGATCGAGAAAACCACCATGGCCTGCTCAGCATGGGGAGATCAGGAAACATGCAGTGTCAATATAGGATAGGTTTCTGAAAAACATCGCGCGGTGCTGCGCATTGTAAGTGTTTCTAACAGGCCATTCACTAGTAGGAGTGAGAAAAGTATCACGGGGTGGTGTGAATCGGATGGTCTGAATTAGGTTAGGCAGGGAGTAGTAATCTAAGATGGAGAAAATCACCACGGTTTGATCAGCATGGGGAGGTCAAGAAACATGCAGTGTCAATATCGGATAGGTTTCTGAAAAACATCGCGCGGTGGTGCGCATTGTAAGTGTTTCTAACAGGCCATTCACTAGTAGGAGTGCGAAAAACATCATGGGGTGATGTGAATCGGAGGGTCTGAATTAGGATAGGCAGTGAGTGTCAATGTAGGATGGAGAAAATCACCACGGGGTGGTGAGCACGTGTGGGTCACGAAACATGCAGTGGCAATGTCGGGTACTTTTCTGAAATCATTGCGGGGTTCTGCACATTTTAAGTGTTTCTAACAGGCCATTCACTAGTAGGATTCAGAAAAACATCACGGGGTGGTGTGAATCCGAGGGTCTGACTTAGGATTGGCAGTGAGTGGCAATGTACGATGGAGAAAAGTTCCACGGCGTGATCAGCATGGTGAGGTCAGGAAACTTGCAGTGGCAATGTAGGATACGTTTCTGAAAAACATCGCAGAGTGGTGGGCCTTGTAAGGGTTTCTAACAAGCCATTCACTAGTAGGAGTGAGAAAAACATCACGGAGTGGTGTGAATCGGAGGGTCTGAATTAGGATAGGCAGGGAGTGGCAATGTAGGATGGAGAAAAGCACCACGGGGTGGTCAGCATGGGGAAGTCAGGAAACATGCAGTGGCAAGGAAGGATAGGTTTCTGAAAAACATCGCGGGTGTTGCGCATTGTAAGTGTTTCTTACAGGCCACTCACAAGTAGAAGTGTAAAAAACATCATGGGATGGTGTGAATCCGAGGGTGTGAGTTAGGACAGGCCATGAGTGGCAATGTAGGATGGAGAAAAGCACCACAGGGTGGTCAGAATGTGGAGGTCAGGAAACATGCAGTGCAATATAGGATAGTTTTCTTAAAAACATCGCAGGGTGGTGCACATTGAATTCTTTCTAACAGGACATTTACTAGTAGGCGTGAGCAAAATATCACAGGTAGGTGTGAATCGGGGGATCTCTAATTAGGATAGGCAGTGAGTGTCAATGTAGGATGGAGAAAAGCAACACCGGATGTTCAGCATGGGGATGTCAAGAAACATGCAGTGGCAATGTAGGATAGGTTTCTGAAAAACATCAAGGGTTGGTGCGCATTGTAAGGGTTTCTAACAGGCCATTCACCAGTAGGAGTGAGAAAAACATCACGGGGTGGTGTGAATCGGAGAGTCCGAATTAGCATAGGCAGTGAGTTGTAATGTTGGACGGGGAATAGCACCATGGGGTGGTCAGCATGGGGAGGTCAAGAAACATGTAGTTTCAATGTAGCATAGGTTTGTGAAAAACATCGCGGGGTGGTGCGCATTGTAAGTGTTTCTAACAGGCCATTCACTAGTAGGAGTGAGTAAAACATCACGGGCTGGTGTGAATCGGAGGTTCTGAATTAGGATAGGCAGTGAGTGGCAATGTAGGATGGAGAAAAGCACCACGGGGTGGTCAGCATGGGGAGGTCAGGAAACACGCAGTGGCAATGTAGGATAGGTTTCTGAAAAACTTCGCGGGCGTTGCGCATTGTAAGTGTTTCTAACAGGCCATTCATTAGTAGGACTGAGAAAATCATCAGGGGGTGGTGTGAATTGGAGCGTCTGCATTAGGATAGGCAGTGAGTGGCAATGCACGATGGAGAAAAGTTCCACCGGGTGATCAGCATGGGGAGGTCAGGAAACAGGCAGTGGCAATGCAGGATAGGTTTCTGAAAAACATCGCGGGGTGTTGCGCATTGTAAGGGTATCTAAAAGGCCATTCACCACTGTGAGTGAGAAATACATCATGGGGTGGTGTGAATCGGAGGGTCTGAATTAGGATAGGGAGTGAGTGGCAATGTAGGATGGAAAAAAGCACCACGGGGTGGTCAGCATGGGGAGGTCAGGAAACATGTAGTGCTAAAGTAGGATGGGTTTCTGAAAAACATCCTGGGGTGGCGCGCATTGTAAGTGTTTCTAATAGGAAATTCACTAGTAGGAGTGAGAAAAACATCACGGGGTCGTGTGAATCGGAGGGTCTGAATAAGGATAGCCAGTGAGTGGCAATGTAGGATGGAGAAAAGCACCACGGGGTGGTCAGCATGGGGAGGTCAGGAAACATGCAGTTGCAATGTAGGATACGTTTCTGAAAAACTCTGCGGGGTGGTGCGCTTTGTAAGTGTTTCTAACAGGCCACTGACTACTACGAGTGAGAAAGACATCACGGGGTGGTGTGAATCGGAGGGTCTGAAATAGGATAGGCAGTGAGTGGCAATGTAGGATGGAGAAAAGCACCATGGTGTGGTCAGCATGGGGAGGTCATGAAACATGGAGTGCCAAAGTAGGATAGGTTTCTGAAAAACATCACTGGGTGGCGCGCATTATAAGTGTTTCTAACAGGCCATTCACTAGTAGGAGTGAGAAAACCATCACGGGGTGGGGTGATTTGGAGCATCTGAATTAGGATAGGCAGTGAGTGGCAATGTAGGATGGAGAAAAGGACCGCGGGGTGGTCAGCATGGGGAGGCCAGAAAACATGCAGTGGCAATGTGGGATAGGTTTCTGAAAAACATCGCGGGGTTGTGCGCGTTGTAACGGTTACTAACAGGCCATTCAGTAGTAGGAGTGAAAAAAACATCATGAGATTGTGTGAATCGGAGGGTCTGAAATAGGATAGGCAGTGAGTGGCAATTTAGGATGGAGAAAAGCCCCACGGGGTGGTCAGCTTGGGGACGTCAGGAAACATGCAGTGGTAATGTAGGACAGGTTTCTGAAAAACATCGCGGGGTGGTGCGCATTGTAAGTGTTTCTAAAAGGCCATTAACTAGTAGGAGTGAGAAACACATCACGGGGTTGTGAGAATCGTAGTGACTGAATTAGGATAGGCAGTGAGTGGCAATGTAGGATGGAGAAAAGCACCACGGGGTGGTCAGCATGGGGAGGTCAGGAAACAGGCAGTGGCAATGTAGGATATGTTTCTGAAAAACATGGCGGGGTCGTGCGCATTGTAAGGGTTTCTAACAGGCCATTCACTAGTAGGAGTGAGAAAAACATCACGGGGTGGTGTGAATGGGAGGGTCTGAATTAGGATAGGACGTGAGTGGCAATGTAGGATGGAGAAAAGCACCACGGGGAGGTCAGCATGGGGAGGTCAGGAAACAGGCAGTGGCAATGTAGGATAGGTTTCTGAAAAACATCGCGGGGTTGTGCGCATTGTAAGGGTTTCTAACAGGCCATTCACCAGTGGAGTGAGAAAAACATCACGGCGTGGTGTGCATCGGAGGGTGTGAATTAGGATAGGCAGTCAGTGTGAATGCAGGATGGAGAAAAGCACCACGTGGTGGTCTGCATGGGGAGGTCAGGGAACACGCAGTGGCAATGTAGGATAGGTTTCTGAAGAACTTCGTGGGTTGGTGTGCATTGTAAGTGTTTCTAACAGGCCATTCATTAGTAGGAGTGAGAAAAACATCACGGGGTGGTGTGAAGCGGAGGGTCTGAATTAGGATAGGAAGTGAGGGGCAATGTAGTATGGAGAAAAGCACCATGGGGTGGTCAGCATGGAGAGGTCAGGAAACATGCAGTGCAATGTAGGATAGCTTTCTGAAAAACATCGCGGGGTGATGTGCATTTTAAGTGTTTCTAACAGGCCATTCACTAGTAGGAGTGAGAAAAACATCATGGGGAGGTGTGAATCGGAGGGTCTGAATTAGGATAGGCAGTGAGTGGCAATGTAGCATGGGGAAAAGCACCACGGGGTGGTCAGCATGCGGAGCTCAGGAAACATGCAGTGGTAATGTAGGATAACTTTGTGAAAAACATCGCGGGGTGGTGCGCATTGCACTGTTTCTAACAGGCCATTCACTAGCAGTAGGGAGAAAAACATCACGCAGTGGTGTGAATCAGAGGGTCTGAATTAGCATAGGCAGTGAGTGGCAATGTAGGATGGAGAAAAGCACCACGGGGTGGTCAGCATGGGGAGATCAGGAAACATGCAGTGGCAATGTAGGATAGGTTTCTGAAAAACATCGCGGGGTGGTGCGCGTTGTAAAGGTTTCTAACAGGAAATTCCGTAGTATTAGTGAGAAGAACATCACGGGGTGGTGTGAATCGTAGTGTCTGAATTAGGATAGGCAGTGAGTGGCAATGTAGGATGGAGAAAAGCACCACGGGTTGGTCAGCATGGGGAGGTTAGGAAACATGCAGTAGTAATATAGGATAGGTTTCTGAAAAACATCGCGAGGTGGTGCACCTTGTAAGTGTTTCTTCCAGGCCATTCACTAATAGGAGTGAGAAAAACATCACGAGTTGGTGTGAATCGGAGGGTCTGAATTAGAATAGGCAGTGAGTGGCCTTGTAGGATGGAGAAAAGCACCACGGGTTGGTCAGCATGGGGAGTTCAGGAAACATGCAGTGGCAATGTAGGATAGGTTTCTGAAAAACATCACAGGGTTGTGTGCCTTGTAAGTGTTTCTAACAGGCCATTAACTAGTAGGAGTGAGAAAAGCATCACTGGGTGGTGTGAACCGGAGGGTCTCAATTAGTGTAGGCAGTGAGTGCCAATGTAGGATGACTAAAAGCACCACGGGGTGGTCAGCATTGGGAGGTCAGAAAACTTGCAGTGGCAATGTAGGATAGGTTTCTGAAAAACATCACTGGTTGGTTCGCATTGTAAGGGTTACTAACAGGCCATTCACTAGTAGGAGTGAGAAAAACATCACGGGGTGGTGTGAATCTGAGGGTCTGAATTAGGATAGGCAGTGAGTGGCAATGTAGCATGGAGTAAATCACCACGAGTTGTCAGCATGAGAAGCTCAGGGAACACGCAGTGGCAATGTAGGATAGGTTTCTGAAAAACTTAGTGGGTTGGTGTGCATTGTGTTTCTAACAGGCCATTCATTAGTAGGAGTGAGAAAAACATCACGGGGTGGTGTGAATCTGACGGTCTGAATAAGGATAGGCAGCGAGTTGCAATGTAGGATGCAGAAAAGCACCATGGGGTGGTCAGCATGGGGAGGTCAAGAAACATGCAGTACAATGTAGGATAGGTTTTTGAAAAACATTGCAGGGTGGTGTGTATTATAAAGGTTTCTAGCAGGCCATTCACTAGTAGGAGTGAGAAAAATATCATGTGGTGGTGTGAATCGGAGTGTCTGAATAAGTATAGGCAGTGAGTGGCAATGTAGGATGGAGAAAAGCAAAGCGGGGTGGTCAGCATGGGGAGGTCAGCAAACAGGCAGTGGCAATGTAGGATAGGTTTCTGAAAAACATCGCGGGGTGGTGCACATTGTAAGTGTTTCTAACAGGCCATTCACTAGCAGGAGGGAGAAAAACATCACGGGGTGGTGTGAATCAGAAGGTCTGAATTAGGATAGGCCGTGAGTGGCAATGTAGGATGGAGAAAACAACCACGGGGTGGTCAGCATGGGGAGGTCAGGAAACATGCAGTGGCAATGTAGGATAGGTTTCTGAAAAACATCGCGGTGTGGTGCACATTGTAAGGGTTTCTAACAGGCGATTCAATAGTAGGAGTGAAAAAAAATCACGTTTGGTGTGAATTGGAGGGTCTGAATTATGAAAGGCAGTAAGTGGAAATGTAGGATGGAGAAAAGCACAATGGGCTGGTCAGCATGGGGAGGTCAGGAATCATGCAGTGCAATGTAGGATAGTTTTCTGAAAATCATCGTGGGTTGGTGCGCATTGTAAGGCTTTCTAACAGGCCATTCACTAGTAGGAGTGAGGAAAACATCACGGGCTGGTGTCAATCGGAGGGTCTGAATTAGTGATGCGCATTGTCAGTGTTTCTAAAAGGCCATTCACTAGCAGTAGGGAGTAAAACATCACGGGGTCGTGTGAATAAGAGGGTCCGAATTAGGATAGGCAGTGAGTGGCAATGTAGGATGGATAAAAGCACCACGGGGTGGTCAGCATGGGGAGGTAAGGAAACATGCAGTGGCAATGTAGGATAGGTTTGTAAAAAACATCGCGGGGTGGTGCGCATTCTAAAGGTTTCTAATAGGTCATTCCATAGTACGAGTGAGAAAAACATCACGGGGTAGTGTGAATCAGAGAGTCTGAATTATTATAGGCAGTGAGTGACAATGTAGGATGGAGTAAAGCACCACGTGGTGGTCAGCATGGGGAGGTCAGGAAACATACATTGGCAATGTAGGATAGGTTTCTGAAAAAGATCAAGGGGTGGTGCACATTGTAAGGGTTTCTAACAGGCCATTCACTGGTAGGAGTGAGAAAAACATCACGGGGTGGTGTGAATCGGATGGTCTGAATTAGCATAGGCAGTGAGAGGAAATGCATGATGGAGAAAAGCACAACGGGGTGGTCAGCATGGGGAGGTAAAAAACATGCAGTGGCAATGTACGATAGGTTTCTGAAAAACATCGCGGGGTGATGCGCATTGTCAGTGTTTCTAAAAGGCCATTCACTAGCAGTAGGGAGTAAAACATCACGGGGTCGTGTGAATAAGAGGGTCCGAATTAGGATAGGCAGTGACTGGCAATGTAGGATGGAGAAAAGCACCATGGGTGGTCAGCATGGGGAGGTCTGGAAACATGCAGTGGCAATGGAGGATAGGTTCCTGAAAAACATCGCGGGTGGTGTGCATTGTAAGGGTTTCTAACAGGAAATTCCGTAGTATTAGTGTGAAAAACATCACGTGGTGGTGTGAAACGGAGGGTCTGAATTAGGATAGGCAGTGAGTGGCAATGTAGGATGGAGAAAAGCGCCACGGGGTGGTCAGCATGGGGAGGTCAGGAAACATGCTGTGGTAATGTAGGATAGGTTTCTGAGAAACATCGTGGGCTGGTGCGCATTGTAAGTGTTTCTTACAGGCCATTCACTAAGAGGAGTGAGAAAAACATCACGGGGTTGTGTGAATCGGAGGTTCTGAATTATTATAGTCAGTGAGTGGCATTTTAGGATGGAGAAAAGCACCATGGGGTGGTCAGCATGGGGAGGTCCGGAATCATGCAGTGGCAATGTAGGATAGGTTTCTGAAAAAAATTGCGGGGTTGTGCGCATTGTAAGTGTTTCTAACAGGCCATTCACTAGTAGGAGTGATAAAATCATCACGGGTGGTGTGAATCGGAGGGTCTGAATTAGGATAGGTAGTGAGTGGCCATGTAGCATGGAGAAAAGCACCACGAGGTTGTCCACTTGGGAGGTCAGGAAACATGCAGTGGTAATGTAGGATAGGTTTCTGAAAAACATCGTGGGATGGTGCGCATTGTAAGTGTTTCTCACAGGCCATTAACAAGTAGGAGTGAAAAAAACATCACGGGGTGGTGTGAATTGGAGGGTCTGAATTAGGATAGGCAGTGAGGGGCCATGTAGGATGGAGAACAGCACCACGGGGTGGTCAGCATGGGGAGGTCAGGAAACAGGCAGTGGCATGTAGGATAAGTTTCTGAAAAACATCGCCGGGTGGTGCACATTGTAAGAGTTTCTAACAGGTCCATTCACTAGTAGGAGTGAGAAAAACATCACGGGGTGGTGTGAATCGGAGGGTCAGAATTAGCATAGGCAGTGAGTGGCAATGTACGATGGAGAAAAGTACCACGGGGAGGTCAACATGGGGAGGTCAGGAAACATGCAGTGGCAATGTATTATAGGTTTCTGAAAAACATCGCGGGGTTGTGTGCCTTGTAAGCTTTTATAACAGGCCATTCCATTGTAGGAGTGAGAAAGGCATCACGGGATGGTGTGAACCAGAGGGTCAGAATTAGAATAGGCAGTGAGTGGCAATGTAGGTTGGCTAAAAGCACCACGAGGTGGTCAGCATGGGGTGGTCAGAAAACTTGCAGTGGCAATGTAGGATAGGTTTCTGAAAAACATCAAGGGGTTGTGCGCATTGTAAGGGTTTCTAAAAGGGCATTCACTAGTAGGAGTGAGAAAAACATCACGTGGTGGTGTGAATCTGAGGGTCTGAATTAGGATAGGCAGTGAGTGGTAATGTAGGATGGAGTAAAGCCCCACGGGTGGTCAGCATGGGTAGGTCAGGGAACATGCAGTGGCAATGTAGGATAGGTTTCTTAAAAACTTCGTGTGTTGATGCGCATTGTAAATGTTTCTAACAGGTCATTCATTAGTAGGAGTGAGAAAAACATCACGGATTGGTGTGAATCGGAGGGTCTTAATTAGAATAGGCAGTGAGTGGCAATGTAGGATGGAGAAAAGCACCATAGGGTGGCCATCATGTGAGGTCAGGAAACATGCAGTGCAATGTAGGATAGCTTTCTGAAAAACATCGCGGGGTGGTGCGCATTGTAAGTGTTACTAACAGGCCATTCACTAGTAGGAGTGAGAAAAACATAACGGGATGGTGTGAATCGGAGGGTCTGAATTAGGCGAGGCAGTGAGTGGCAATGTAGGATGGAGAAAAGCACCACGAGCTGGTCAGCTTGGAGAGGTCAGGAAACATGCATTCGTAATTTAGGATAGGTTTCTGAAAAACATCGTGGGGTGGTGCGCATTGTAAGTGTTTCTAAAAGGCCATTAACTAATAGGAGTGAGAAAAACATCACGTGGTGGTGTGAATCGGAGTGTCTGAATTAGGATAGGCAGTGAGTGGCAATGTAGGATTGAGAAAAGCAAAACATGGTGGTCAGCATGTAGAGGTCAGGATACAGGCAGTGGCATGTAGGATAGGTTTCTCAAAAGCATCGTGGTGTTGTTCTCATTGTAAGGGTTTCTCACAGGCCATTCACTAGTAGGAGTGAGAAAATCATCACGGGGTTGTTTGAATCGAGGGTCTGAATTAGGATAGGCAGTGAGTGGCAATGTAGGATGGAGCAAAGCACCACGGGTGGTCAGCATGGGGAGGTCAGGGAACACGCAGTGGCAATGTAGGACAGGTTTCTGAAAAACTTCGTGGGTTGGTACGCATTGTAAGTGTTTGTAACAGGCATTCATTAGTAGGAGTGAGAAAAACATCATGCGGTGGGGTGAATCGGAGGGTCTGAATTAGGATAGGCAGTGAGCGGCAATGTGGGATGGAGAACGGCACCATGGGGTGGTCAGCATGGGGAGGTCAGGAAACAAGCAGTGCAATGTAGGATAGGTTTCTGAAAAACATCGCGGTGTGTTGCGCACTGTAAGGGTTTCTAATAGGAAATTCCGTAGTATTAGTGAGAAAAACATCATGGAGTGGTGTGAATTGTAGGGTCTGAATTAGGATAGGCAATGAGTGGCAATGTAGGATGGAGTAAAGCACCACGGGTTGATCAGCATGGGGAGGTCAGGAAACATGCAGTGGCAATGTAGGATAGGTTTCTGAAAAACATCATGGGGTGGTGCGCATTGTAAGTGTTTCTAACAGGTCATTAACTAGTAGGAGTGAGAAAAACATCACGGGGTGGTGTGAATCGGAGGTTGTGAATTAGAATAGGCAGTGAGTATCAATGTAGGATGGAGAAAAGCACCACGGGGTCGTCAGCATGGGGAGGTCAAGAAACATGCAGTGGCAATGGAGGATAGTTTTCTGAAAAACCTCGCGGGCCATGCGCATTGTAAGTGTTTCTAACAGGCCACACACTAGTAGGAGTGATAAAAACATCATGGGGTGGTGTGAATTGGAGGGTCTGAATTAGGACCGGCAGTAAGTGGCAATGTAGTATGGAGAAAAGCACCGCGGGGTGGTCAGCATGGGGAGGTCAGGGAACATGCAGTGGCAATGTAGGATAGGTTTCTGAAAAACATCGCGGGGTGGTACGCATTGTAAGGGTTTCTAACAGGAAATTCCATAGTATTAGTGAGAAAAACATTACGGGGTGGTGTGAATCCTAGGGTCTGAATTAGGATAGGCAGTGAGTGGCAATGTAGGATGGAGAAAAGCACCATGGGGCGGTCAGCATGGGGAGGACAGGAAACATGCAATGGTAATATAGGATAGGCTTCTGAAAAACATCGCAGGGTGGTGCGCCTTGTAAGTGTTTCTTACAGGCCATTCACTAGTAGGAGTGGGAAAAAACATCATGCGGTGGTGTGAATCATAGGGTCTGAATTAGGACCGGCAGTGAGTGGCAATGTAGGATGGAGAAAAGCATCACGGGGTGGTCAGCATGGGGAGGTCAGGAAACATGCAGTGTAATGTAGGATAGCTTTCTGAAAAACATCGCGGGGTGGTGCACATTGTAAGTGTTTCTAACAGGCCATTCACTAGCAGGTAGGAGAAAACAACATGGGAGTGGTGTGAATCGGAAGGTCCGAATTAGGATAGGCAGTGAGTGGCAATGTAGGATGGAGAAAAGTACCACGGGGTGGTCAGCATGGGGAGGTAAGGAAACATGCAGTGGCAATGTAGGATAGGTTCCTGAAAAACATCGCGGGGTGGTGCGCATTCTAAGGGCATTTAACAGAAAATTGCGTAGTATTAGTGAGAAAAACATCACTGGGTGGTGTGAATCGTAGGGTCTGAATTAGGATAGGCAGTGAGTGGCAATGTAGGATGGAGAAAAGCACCACGGGGTGGTCAGCATGGGACGGTCAGGAAACATGCAGTGGTAATGTAGGATAGGTTTCTGAATAACATCGCGGGGTGGTGCGCATTCTAAGGGCATGTAACAGAAAATTGCATAATATTAGTGAGAAAAACATCACTGGGTGGTGTGAATCGCAGGGTCTGAATTAGGATAGGCAGTGAGTGTCAATGTAGGATGGAGAAAAGCACCACGGGTTGGTCAGCATGGGGGGTTCAGGAAACATGCAGTGGTAATGTAGGATAGGTTTCTGAAAAACATCGCTGGGCGGTGCGCGTTGTAAGTGTTTCTTACTGGCCATTCACTAGTAAGAGTGAAAAAAACATCACGGGGTGTTGTGAATTGGAGGGTCCCAATTAGGATAGGCAGGGAGTGGCAATGTAGGATGGAGAAAAGCACCACGGGGTGATCAGCATGGGGAGGTCAGGAAAAATTCAGTGGCAATGTAAGATAGGTTTCTGAAAAACATCGCGGGGTGGCGCGCATTGTAAGGGTTTCTAACAGGCCATTAACTAGTAGGAGTGAGAAAAGCATCACTGGGTGGTGTGAACTGGAGGGTCTCAATTAGTATAGGCAGTCAGTGGCAATGTAGGATGGCGAATAGCACTACGGGGTGGTCAGCATGGGGAGGTCAGGAAATATGCAGTGGCAATGTAGGATAGGTTTCTGAAAAACATCAAGGGGTTGTGCGCATTGTAAGGGTTTCTAAAAGGGCATTCACTAGTAGGAGTGAGAAAAACATCACGTGGTGGTGTGAATCTGAGGGTCTGAATTAGGATAGGCAGTGAGTGGTAATGTAGGATGGAGTAAAGCCCCACGGGTGGTCAGCATGGGTAGGTCAGGGAACATGCAGTGGCAATGTAGGATAGGTTTCTTAAAAACTTCGTGTGTTGATGCGCATTGTAAATGTTTCTAACAGGTCATTCATTAGTAGGAGTGAGAAAAACATCACGGATTGGTGTGAATCGGAGGGTCTTAATTAGAATAGGCAGTGAGTGGCAATGTAGGATGGAGAAAAGCACCATAGGGTGGCCATCATGTGAGGTCAGGAAACATGCAGTGCAATGTAGGATAGCTTTCTGAAAAACATCGCGGGGTGGTGCGCATTGTAAGTGTTACTAACAGGCCATTCACTAGTAGGAGTGAGAAAAACATAACGGGATGGTGTGAATCGGAGGGTCTGAATTAGGAGAGGCAGTGAGTGGCAATGTAGGATGGAGAAAAGCACCACGAGCTGGTCAGCTTGGAGAGGTCAGGAAACATGCATTCGTAATTTAGGATAGGTTTCTGAAAAACATCGTGGGGTGGTGCGCATTGTAAGTGTTTCTAAAAGGCCATTAACTAATAGGAGTGAGAAAAACATCACGTGGTGGTGTGAATCGGAGTGTCTGAATTAGGATAGGCAGTGAGTGGCAATGTAGGATTGAGAAAAGCAAAACATGGTGGTCAGCATGTAGAGGTCAGGATACAGGCAGTGGCATGTAGGATAGGTTTCTCAAAAGCATCGTGGTGTTGTTCTCATTGCAAGGGTTTCTCACAGGCCATTCACTAGTAGGAGTGAGAAAATCATCACTGGGTTGTTTGAATCGAGGGTCTGAATTAGGATAGGCAGTGAGTGGCAATGTAGGATGGAGCAAAGCACCACGGGTGGTCAGCATGGGGAGGTCAGGGAACACGCAGTGGCAATGTAGGACAGGTTTCTGAAAAACTTCGTGGGTTGGTACGCATTGTAAGTGTTTGTAACAGGCATTCATTAGTAGGAGTGAGAAAAACATCATGCGGTGGGGTGAATAGGAGGGTCTGAATTAGGATAGGCAGTGAGCGGCAATGTGGGATGGAGAACGGCACCATGGGGTGGTCAGCATGGGGAGGTCAGGAAACAAGCAGTGCAATGTAGGATAGGTTTCTGAAAAACATCGCGGTGTGTTGCGCACTGTAAGGGTTTCTAACAGGAAATTCCGTAGTATTAGTGAGAAAAACATCATGGAGTGGTGTGAATTGTAGGGTCTGAATTAGGATAGGCAATGAGTGGCAATGTAGGATGGAGTAAAGCACCACGGGTTGATCAGCATGGGGAGGTCAGGAAACATGCAGTGGCAATGTAGGATAGGTTTCTGAAAAACATCATGGGGTGGTGCGCATTGTAAGTGTTTCTAACAGGTCATTAACTAGTAGGAGTGAGAAAAACATCACGGGGTGGTGTGAATCGGAGGTTGTGAATTAGAATAGGCAGTGAGTATCAATGTAGGATGGAGAAAAGCACCACGGGGTCGTCAGCATGGGGAGGTCAAGAAACATGCAGTGGCAATGGAGGATAGTTTTCTGAAAAACCTCGCGGGCCGTGCGCATTGTAAGTGTTTCTAACAGGCCACACACTAGTAGGAGTGAGAAAAACATCATGGGGTGGTGTGAATTGGAGGGTCTGAATTAGGACAGGCAGTAAGTGGCAATGTAGTATGGAGAAAAGCACCGCGGGGTGGTCAGCATGGGGAGGTCAGGGAACATGCAGTGGCAATGTAGGATAGGTTTCTGAAAAACATCGCGGGGTGGTACACATTGTAAGGGTTTCTAACAGGAAATTCCATAGTATTAGTGAGAAAAACATTACGGGGTGGTGTGGATCCTAGGGTCTGAATTAGGATAGGCAGTGAGTGGCAATGTAGGATGGAGAAAAGCACCATGGGGCGGTCAGCATGGGGAGGACAGGAAACATGCAATGGTAATATAGGATAGGCTTCTGAAAAACATCGCAGGGTGGTGCGCCTTGTAAGTGTTTCTTACAGGCCATTCACTAGTAGGAGTGGGAAAAAACATCACGCGGTGGTGTGAATCATAGGGTCTGAATTAGGACCGGCAGTGAGTGGCAATGTAGGATGGAGAAAAGCATCACGGGGTGGTCAGCATGGGGAGGTCAGGAAACATGCAGTGTAATGTAGGATAGCTTTCTGAAAAACATCGTGGGGTGGTGCACATTGTAAGTGTTTCTAACAGGCCATTCACTAGCAGGTAGGAGAAAACAACATGGGAGTGGTGTGAATCGGAAGGTCCGAATTAGGATAGGCAGTGAGTGGCAATGTAGGATGGAGAAAAGTACCACGGGGTGGTCAGCATGGGGAGGTAAGGAAACATGCAGTGGCAATGTAGGATAGGTTTCTGAAAAACATCGCGGGGTGGTGCGCATTCTAAGGGCATTTAACAGAAAATTGCGTAGTATTAGTGAGAAAAACATCACTGGGTGGTGTGAATCGTAGGGTCTGAATTAGGATAGGCAGTGAGTGGCAATGTAGGATGGAGAAAAGCACCACGGGGTGGTCAGCATGGGACGGTCAGGAAACATGCAGTGGTAATGTAGGATAGGTTTCTGAATAACATCGCGGGGTGGTGCGCATTCTAAGGGCATGTAACAGAAAATTGCGTAATATTAGTGAGAAAAACATCACTGGGTGGTGTGAATCGCAGGGTCTGAATTAGGATAGGCAGTGAGTGTCAATGTAGGATGGAGAAAAGCACCACGGGTTGGTCAGCATGGGGGGTTCAGGAAACATGCAGTGGTAATGTAGGATAGGTTTCTGAAAAACATCGCTGGGCGGTGCGCGTTGTAAGTGTTTCTTACTGGCCATTCACTAGTAAGAGTGAAAAAAACATCACGGGGTGTTGTGAATTGGAGGGTCCCAATTAGGATAGGCAGGGAGTGGCAATGTAGGATGGAGAAAAGCACCACGGGGTGATCAGCATGGGGAGGTCAGGAAAAATTCAGTGGCAATGTAAGATAGGTTTCTGAAAAACATCGCGGGGTGGCGCGCATTGTAAGGGTTTCTAACAGGCCATTAACTAGTAGGAGTGAGAAAAGCATCCCTGGGTGGTGTGAACCGGAGGGTCTCAATTAGTGTAGGCAGTGAGTGGCAATGTAGGATGGCTAAAAGCACCACGGGGTGGTCAGAATTGGGAGGTCAGAAAACTTGCAGTGGCAATCTAGGAGAGGTTTTT
Source organism: Cavia porcellus (assembly GCF_034190915.1). Taxonomy (NCBI): domain Eukaryota; kingdom Metazoa; phylum Chordata; class Mammalia; order Rodentia; family Caviidae; genus Cavia; species Cavia porcellus. The sequence goes on along the minus strand of NW_026947598.1, from coordinate 429,701 downwards.
TTAAAAACATCACGGGGTGGTGCGCTTTGTCATGGTTTCTAACAGGCCATTAACTAGTAGGAGTGAGAAAAACATGACGGGGTGGTGTGAATCGGAGGTTCAGAATTAGAATAGGCAGTGAGTGGCAATGTAGGATGGAGAAAAGCACCATGGGGTGGTCAGCATGGGGATTTCAGGAAACATGCAGTGGCAATGTACGATAGGTTTCTGAAAAACATCGCGGGGTTGTGTGCCTTGTAAGTGTTTATAACAGGCCATTCACTAGTAGGAGTGAGAAAAGCATCACGGGCTGGTGTGAAAAAGAGGGTCTGAATTGGAATAGGCAGTGACTGGCTATGTAGGATGGAGAAAAGCACCACGGGGTGATCAGCATGGGGAAGTCAGGAAACATTCAGTGGCAATGTAGGATAGGTTTCTGAAAAGCATCGCTGGGTGGCGCGCATTGTAAGGGTTTCTAACAGGCCATTAACTAGTAGGAGTGAGAAAAGCATCACTGGGTGGTGTGAACTGGAGGGTCTCAATTAGTATAGACAGTCAGTGGCAATGTAGGATGGCGAATAGCACTACGGGGTGGTCAGCATGGGGAGGTCAGGAAATATGCAGTGGCAATGTAGTACAGGTTTCTGAAAAACATCGCAGCGAGGTGCGCATTGTAAGTGTTTCTAACAGGCCATTCACTAGTAGGAGTGAGAAAAACATCACGGGGTGGTGTGAATCAAAGGGTCTGATTAGGGTAGGCGGTGAGTAGCAATGTACGATGGAGAAATGTACCACGGGTGGTCAGCATGGGGAGGTCAGGAAACATGCAGTGGCAATGTAGGATAGGTTTCTGAAAAACAACCCAGGGTTGTGCGCCTTGTAAAGTTTTCTAAGAGGCCATTCACCATTAGGAGTGAGAAAAGCATCACTGGGTGGTGTGAACCGGAGGGTCTGAATTAGGATAGGCAGGGAGTCGCAATGTAGGATGGAGAAAAGCACCACTGGGTGGTCAGCATGGGGAGGTCAGGAATCATGCAGTGGCAATGTAGGATAAGTTTCTGAAAAACATCGCGGGGTGGTGCGCATTGTAAGGTTTTCTAATAGGCCATTCACCAGTAGCAGTGAGAAAATCATCACGGGGTGGTGTGAATCCCAGGGTCTGAATTAGGATAGGCAGTGAGTTGCAATGTACGATGGAGAAAAGTTCCACGGGGTGGTCAGCATGGGGAGATCAGGAAACTTGCAGTGGCAATGTAGGATAGGTTTTTTAAAAAACATCGCGGGGTGGTGCGCTTTGTAATGGTTTCTAACAGGCCATTAACTAGTAGCAGTGAGAAAAGCATCACGGGGTGGTGTGAACTGGAGAGTCTCAATTAAGATAGGCAGTGAGTGGCAATGTAGGATGGCGAAAAGCACCACGGGGTGGTCCGCATGGAGAGGTCAGGAAATATGCAGTGGCAATGTAGGATAGGTTTCTGAAAAACTTCGCGGGCAGTGCGCATTGTAAGTGTTTCTAACAGGCCATTCACTAGTAGGAGTGAGAAAAACATCATGGGGTGATGTGAATCAGAGGGTCTATATTAGGACAGGCAGTAAGTGGCAATGTAGGATGGAGAAAAGCACCACGGGGTGGTCAGCATGGGGAGGTCTGGAAACAGGCAGTGGCATGTACGATAGGTTTCTGAAAATCATCGCGGTGTGGTGCGCATTGAAAGGGTTTCTAACAGGCCATTCACTAGTAGGAGTGAGAAAAACATCACTGGGTGGTGTGAATCTGAGGGACTGAATTAGGATAGGCAGTGAGTGGCAATATAGGATGGAGAAAACCACCATGGGGTGGTCAGCATGGGGAGGTCAGACAACATGCAGTGATAATGTAGGATAGGTTTCTGAAAAACATCGCGAAGTGGTGTGCATTGTATGTGTTTCTAACAGGCCATTCACTAGTAGGCGTGAGAAAAACATCATTGGGTGGTGTGAATCTGAGGGACTGAATTAGGATAGGCAGTGAGTGGCAATATAGGATGGAGAAAACCACCAAGGGGTGGTCAGCATGGGGACGTCAGGAAACATGCAGTGCAATGTAGGATAGCTTTCTGAAAATAATCGCAGGGCGGTGCGCATTGTCATTGTTTCTAACAGGCCATTCACTAGTAGTAGTGAGAAAAAATCACCGGGTGGTGTTGGGAGCCGTGGCACTGTCAAGTCATCAGACGCGGTGATTGCGAGGCCTGTGGGAAAGTACAAAAGCCTGGGCTAGATTACCCCTCTCATCGAGCCCGCCTGTGTGGCACCTGTTTCTTATCACCCCACTAAGTTCCCGCCTCACAGGGTAGTCTGCCTAGCTATTAATCCTATATATAGCCAGTGCCTCCACCCCCGAGAGAGAGAGAGACTGAAGCACAAAAGGAGCCGCGGGGAGCGGACCGGTAGAGGCTTCGGGGCAGACTGAAGCACAAAAGGAGCCGCGGGGAGCGGACCGGTAGAGGCTTCGGGGGAGACTGAAGCACAAAAGGAGCCGCGGGGAGCGGACCGGTAGAGGCTTCGGGGCAGACTGAAGCACGGAAGGAGCCGCGGAGAGCGGACCGGTAGAGGCTTCGGGGCAGACTGTATAAGGAGAGAATAAAGAAAAGCCTGACCACCGCCAGACCTTGTCGTGTGTCTTTCCTGCCGGCCGGGAGCGACATCGACATTTGGTGGCCCGCACGGGGATTGATCAACCCCGAGACGCGGCGGTGGACTGCATTCTCCTACACAGTGCTGCAGCTGCAGGACAGGTGAGTAGAGGATAAGCCTGGGCCCTGGGTGGCGCGCACCTACAGGGTTTGTAGACTCCTCTCAACCTCACGCGTAAGTGGCGGGTTTCTTGGGCCTCACGCGGTGAGTATGAAACATAACACCAGAACTTAAGGTAATAAAAGAGTGTAAAACATAAACATAGAAGTAAAAATAACAGAAGATATATTAAAAATGGGAAACATGCCAAGTAAAGATACACAGCCTTGGTGTTGGTCCTTCGGAGACTCCTAAAGTCCAAGGACCTCAAGGTGGGGCGTAAGACTTTAGAAAATTTCCTTGCAGAGATTGACAGCTTTGCTCCCTGGTTTCTGCCTACAGGGCATGTAAACCTGCCCTCCTGGGAAAAGTTGGGCAGAGACCTTTCCCTAGCAGAGCGGGAGGGTAGAGCTTCAGTCTCTGCTCGTCCATTGTGGGAAATGATACACACGTGCCTAAAGAGTGAGGGTAGTTACGGGGGGAGCTCTCAAGAACTTGTAGAAGTACGCGAGGTGTTTGAACAGGCACAGTCAGGAAGCTCCCGAGAAGGGTCCGTCAAGGAGGGCAGAGATACAAAAGAGGAAGCCGAGGCGCGGTTTGTGTCTTTCCGCAGGAATCGGGACGAGAGCCAATGTGGATCCCAGAGAGGTTGACGCGACAAGTCCCTCGACTGAAGATCAGGCCTGTTCCACCAGAGGCCAACCGCAGACCCAACAACAAGATGAGCCCTAAAAGAACCGCAGGACGGTCCCTTTTTGGGGGCCTGGAACGGCTTGCTCCCCTATGTGCTACCCTTGTATACGCATGGCTCGCTCGCATGGCCTACGACCGCGTTTAAAAGTGACAGGCTTCCCACATTCTCCTCCCTAGACAACAACATGTAGCAGGGTGGGTGAGTCAATGACGGGTAAGAGCGTGCCTCCCCAGCACGACTCAACCTAAGCCAGGCCCTACCCCGTTCCGCTCGAAAGCCGCTGGATTGTTAGATAAATTTCTCTCTGAGGGGATTCGTGGAGAGAAATGAGTGCATGCCTATGTGCAACCAGGTTCCGTCCGGTTCATTCCTGGCCCTAGAAAAAAGGACGAGGGCCTCAGGGCCTTGGTGGACCCTGGGACGGCCGACCAGGGTCTACGCTAAGGGCCTACGGTGGGCCTCAGTTCGGGGCATAGGCCTCTGCACTCTATCCAGGACGGGCTGCGATGCGCGTAGCCATCATTTAAAATAAAATAGGGGGAGATGTTGGGAGCCGTGGCACTGTCAAGTCATCAGACGCGGTGATTGCGAGGCCTGTGGGAAAGTACAAAAGCCTGGGCTAGATTACCCCTCTCATCGAGCCCGCCTGTGTGGCACCTGTTTCTTATCACCCCACTAAGTTCCCGCCTCACAGGGTAGTCTGCCTAGCTATTAATCCTATATATAGCCAGTGCCTCCACCCCCGAGAGAGAGAGAGACTGAAGCACAAAAGGAGCCGCGGGGAGCGGACCGGTAGAGGCTTCGGGGCAGACTCAAGCACAAAAGGAGCCGCGGGGAGCGGACCGGTAGAGGCTTCGGGGGAGACTGAAGCACAAAAGGAGCCATGGGGAGCGGACCGGTAGAGGCTTCGGGGCAGACTGAAGCACGGAAGGAGCCGCGGAGAGCGGACCGGTAGAGGCTTCGGGGCAGACTGTATAAGGAGAGAATAAAGAAAAGCCTGACCACCGCCAGACCTTGTCGTGTGTCTTTCCTGCCGGCCGGGAGCGACATCGACAGGGTGGTGTGAATCGGAGGATCTGAATTAGGATAGGCAGTGAGTGGCAATGTAGGATGGAGAAAAGCACCACGGGGTGGTCAGCATGGGAGGTCAGAAACATGCAGTGGCAATATAGGATAGGTTTCTGAAAAACATCGCGGAGTGCTGCGCATTGTAAGGGTTTCTAACAGGAAATTCCGTAGTATTAGTGAGAAAAACATCACGGAGTGGTGTGAATCGGAGAGTCTGAATTAGGATACGCAGTGAGTGGCAATGTAGGATGGAGAAAAGCACCATGGGGTGGTCAGCATGGGGAGGTCAGGAAACATGCCGTGCAATGTAGGATAGCTTTCTGAAAAACATCGCGGCTTGGTGCACATTGTAAGTGTTTCTAACAGGCCATTCACTAACAGGAAGGAGAAAACATCACGGGGGTGGTGTGAATCGGAGGGTCCGAATTAGGATAGGCAGTGAGTGGCAATGTAGGATGGAGAAAAGTACCACGGGGTGGTCAGCATGGGGAGGTCAGTAAACATGCAGTGGCAATGTAGGATAGGTTTCAGAAAAACATCGCGAGGTGGTGCGCATTGTAAGGGCATGTAACAGAAAATTGCATAGTATTAGTGAGAAAAACATCCCTGGGTGGTATGAATCGTAGGGTCTGAATTAGGATAGGCAGTGAGTGGCAATGTAAGGTGGAGAAAAGCACAACGGGGTGGTCAGCATGGGGGGGGTCTGGAAACATGCAGTGGTAAGGTAGGATAGGTTTCTGAAAAACATCGCTGGGCGGTGCGTGTTGTAAGTGTTTCTTACCGGCCATTCACTAGTAGGAGTGAAAAAACATCACGGGGTGGTGTGAACTGGAGTGTCCCAATTAGGATAGGCAGGGAGTGGCAATGTAGGATGGAGAAAAGCACCATGGGGTGGTCAGCATGGGGAGGTCAAGAAACATGCAGTGGTAATTTAGGATAGTTTTCTGAAAAACATCGCGGGGTGGTGTGCATTGTAAGTGGTTCTAATAGGACATTCATTAGTAGGAGTGAGAAAAATATCACGGGGTGGTGTGATTCGGAGGGTCTGAATTAGGATAGGCAGTGTGTGGCAATGTAGGATGGAGAAAAGTACCACGGGGTGGTCCGCATGGGGAGGTTGTGAAACATGCAGTGGCAATGTAGGATAGGTTTCTGAAAAACATCGTGGGGTGGTGTGCATGGTAAGTGTTTCTAATAGGCGATTCAATAGTAGAAGTGAGAAAAACATCACGGGGTGGTGTGAATCAGCGGTCTGAATTAGGATACACAGTGAGTGGCAATGTAGGATGGAGACAAGCACCACGGGGTGATCAGCATGGGGAGGTCAGGAAACATGCAGTGGCAATATAGGATGGGTTTCTGAAAAACATCGCGTGATGGTCCGAATTGTAAGCGTTTCTAACAGGAAATTCCGTAGTATTAATGAGAAAAACATCATGGGGTGTTGTGAATCGGAGGGTTTGAATTAGGATAGGCAGTGCGTGGCAATGTAGGATGGATCAAAGCACCACGGGGTGGTCATCATGGGGAGGTCAAGATACAGGCAGTGTCATGTAGGATAGGTTTCTGAAAAACATCGTGGGGTGGTGCGCATTGTAAGGGTTTCTAACAGGCCATTCATTAGTAGGAGTGAGAAAAACATCACGGGGTGGTGTGAATCGGATGGTCTGAATTAGGATAGGCAGTGAGTGGCAATGTAGGATGGAGAAAAGCACCATGGTGTGGTCAGGAAACATGCAGTGCAATGTAGGATAGCTTTCTTAAAAACATCGCGCGGTGGTGCACGTTGTAAGTGTTTCTAACAGGCCATTCACTAGTAGGAGTGAGAAAAACATCAAGGGGTGGTGTGAATCGGAGGGTCTCAATTATGATAGGCTGTGACAGGCAATGTAGGATGGAGAAAAGCACCACGGGGGGGTCAGCATGCAGAGGTTAGGAAACATGCAGTGGCAATGTAGGATAGGTTTCTGAAAAACATCGCAGGGTGGTGCGCATTATAAGTGGTTCTAACAAGCCAATCACTGTTTGGAGTGAGAAACACATCATGGGGTGGTGTGAATCGGAGGGTCTGAATTAGCATAGGCAGTGAGTGGCAATGTAGGATGGATAAGAGCACCACGGGGTTGTCAGCATGCGGAGGACAGGAAACATGCAGTGGCAATGTAGGATAGTTTTCTGAAAAATATTGCAGGGTTGTGCGCATTGTAAATGTTTCTAACAGGCCATTCACTAGTAGGAGTGAGAAAAACATTATGGGGTGGTGTGAATCGGAGGGTCTGAATTAGGATAGGCAGTGAGTGGCAATGTAGGATGGAGAAAAGCACCACGGGGTGGTCAGCATGCAGAGGTCAGGAAACATGCAGTGGCAATGTAGGATAGGTTTCTGAAAAACATCGCGGGGTGGTGCGAATTGTAAGTGTTTCTAACAGGCCATTCCCTAGCAGGAGGGAGAAAATCATCACGGGGTGGTGTGAATCCGAGGGTCCCAGTTACGATAAGCAGTGTGTGGCAATGTAGGATGGAGAAAAGAACCACGGGGTGGTAGGCATGGGGAGGTAAGGAAACATGCAGTGGCAATGTAGGATAGGTTTCTGAAAAACATCGTGGGGTAGTGCGCATTGTAAGGGTTTCTAACAGGAAATTCCTTAGTATTAGTGAGAAAAACATCACGGGGTGGTGTGAACCGGAGGGTCTGATTAGGGTAGGCAGTGAGTGGCAATGTAGGATTGAGAAAAGCACCACGGGGTGATCAGCATGGGGTGGTCAGAAAACATGCAGTGGTAATATAGGATAGGTTTCTGAAAAACATCGCAGGGTGGTGCGCCTTGTAAGTGTTTCTTACAGGCCATTCACTATAGGAGTGAGAAAAACATCATGCGGTGGTATGACACGGAGGGTCTGAATTAGGATAGGCAGTGAGTGGCAATGTACGATGGAGAAAAGTTCCACGGGGTGATCAGCATGGGGAGGTCAGGAAACATGCAGTGGCAATGTAGGATAGGTTTCTGAAAAACATCGCAGAGTGGTGGGCCTTGTAAGGGTTTCTAACAGGCCATTTACTAGTAGGAGTGAGAAAAACATCACAGGGTGGTGTGAATCGGAGGATCTGAATTAGAATAGGCAGTGAGTGGCAATGTAGGACTGAGAAAAGCACCACGGGGTGATCAGCATGCGGTGGTCAGAAAACATGCAGTGGTAATATAGGATAGGTTTCTGAAAAACATCGCAGGGTGGTGCGCCTTGTAAGTATTTCTTACAGGCCATTCACTATAGGAGTGAGAAAAACATCATGGGGTGGTATGACACGGAGGGTCTGAATTAGGACAGGCAGTAAGGGGCAATGTAGGATAGAGAAAAGCACCACGGGTTGGTCAGCATGGGGAGGTTAGAAAACATGCAGTGGCAATGTAGGATAGGTTTCTGAAAACTTCACGAGTTGTGTGCTTTGTAAGTGTTTCTAACAGGCCATTCACTAGTACGAGTGAGAAAAACATCTCGGGGAGGTGTGAATCGGAGGGTCTGAATTAGGATAGGCAGTGAGTGGCAATGTAGGATGGAGAAAAGCACCACGGGGTGGTCAGCATGGGGAGGTCAGAAAACTTGCAGTGGCTATGTAGGATAGGTTTCTGAAAAACATCACGGGGTGGTGTGCATTGTTTCTTACAGGCCATTCACTAGTAGGAGTGAGAAAAACATCACGGGGTGGTGTGAATCTGAGGGTTTGAATTATTATAGGCAGTGAGTTAGCAATGTAAGATGGAGTAAAGCAGCACGGGTTGTCAGCATGGGGAGGTCAGGGAGCACGCAGTGGAAATGTATGATAGGTTTCTGAAAAACTTCTTGGTTTGGTGCGCATTTTAAGTGTTTCTAACAGGCCATTCATTACTAGGATTGAGAAAAACATCACGGGGTGGTGTGAATCGGAGGGTCTGAATAAGGATAGGCAGTGAGTGGCAATGTAGGATGGAGAAAAGCACCATGGGGTGGTCATCATGGGGAGGTCAGGAAACATGCAGTGCAATGTAGGATAGCTTTCTGAAAAACATCTCGGCGTGGTGCGCATTGCAAGTGTTTCTAACAGGCCATTCACTAGCAGGAGGGAGAAAAACATCACGGGGTGGTGTGAATCAGAGGGTCTGAATTAGCATAGGCAGTGAGTGGCAATGTAGGATTGAGAAAAGCACCACGGGGTGGTCAACATGGGGAGATCAGGAAACATGCAGTGGCAATGTAGGATAGGTTTCTGAAAAACATCGCGTGGTGGTGCGCGTTGTAAGGATTTCTAGCAGGTAATTCCGTAGTATTAGTGAGAAGAACATCACGGGGTGCTGTGAATCGGAGGGTCCCAATTAGGATAGGCAGTAAGTGGCAATGTAGGATGGAGAAAAGCACCACGGGTTGGTCAGCATGGTGAGGTCATTAAACATGCAGTGGCAATGTAGGATAGGTTTCTGAAAAACATCACGGGGTTGTGTGCTATGTAAGTGTTTATAACAGGCCATTCACTAGTAGGAGTGAGAAACGCGTCACGGGGTGGTGCCAACCAGAGGGTCTTAATTAGAATAGGCAGTGAGAGGCAATGTAGTATGGAGAAAAGCACCACTGTGTGGTCAGCATGGGGAGGTCAGAAAACTTGCAGTCGCTATGTAGGATAGGTTTCTGAAAAACATCGCGGGGTGGTGTGCATTGTAAGTGTTTCTAACAGGCCATTCACTAGTAGGACTGAGAAAAACATCATGGGGTGGTGTGAATCGGAGGGTCTGAATTAGGATAGGCAGTGAGTGTCAATGTAGGATGGAGGAAAGCACCACGGTGTGGTCAGCATTTGTGGGTCAGGAAACATGTAGTGGCAATGTAGGATACTTTTCTGAAAAACGTTGCGAGGTGGTGTGCATTTTAAGTGTTTCTAACAGGCCATTTCCTAGTAGGAGTGCGAAAAACATCATGGGGTGGTGTCAATCGGAGTGTCTGAATTAGGATAGGCAGTGAGTGGCAATGTAGGATGGAGTAAAGCACCACGGGGTGATCAGCATGGGGAGGTCAGGAAACATGCAGTGGCAATGTAGGATAGATTTCTGAAAAACATCACGGGGTGATGCGCATTGTAAGGGTTTCTAACAGGCCATTCACTAGTAGGAGTGAGAAAAGCATCACTGGGTGGTGTGAATCAGAGTGTCTGAATTAGGATAGGCAGTGAGTGGCAACGTAGGATGGAGAAAGGCACCACGGGGTGGTAAGCATGGGGAGGTCAGGAAAAACACAGTATGAATGTAGGATAGGGTTCTGAAAAACATCACGGGGTGGTGTGAATCGGACGGTCTGAATTATGATAGGCAGTGAGTGGCAATGTAGGATCGAGTAAACCACCATGGCGTGGTCAGCATGGGGAGATCAGGAAACATGCAGTGGCAGTGTAGGAGAGGATGCTGAAAAACCTCACGGGGTGGTGCGCATTGTAAGGGTTTCTAACAGGCCATTCACTAGTAGGAGTGAGAAAACCATCACGGGGTGGTTGAATCGGATGGTCTGAATTAGGTTAGGCTGGGAGTGGCAATCTAACATGGAGAAAACCACCACGGTTTGATTAGCATGGGGAGGTCAAGAAACATGCAGTGTCAATATAGGATAGGTTTCTGAAAAACATCGCGTGGTGGTGCGCATTGTAAGTGTTTCTAACATGCCATTCACTAGTAGGAGTGAGAAAAACATCATGGGGTGATGTGAATCAGAACGTCTGAATTAGAATAGGCAGTGAGTGTCAATGTAGGATGAAGAAAATCACCACGGGGTGGTGAGCACGTGTGGGTCATGAAACATGCAGTGGCAATGTAGGATACTTTTCTGAAAAACATTGCGGGTTCTGCACATTTTAAGTGTTTCTATCAGGCCATTCACTAGTAGGAGTCAGAAAAACATCACGGGGTGGTGTGAACCCGAGGGTCTGAATTAGGATAGGCAGTGAGTGGCAATGAACGATGGAGAAAAGTTCCACGGGGTGATCAGCATGAGGAGGTCAGGAAACATGCAGTGGCAATGTAGGATAGGTTTCTGAAAAACATCACAGAGTGGTGGGCCTTGTAAGGGTTTCTAACAGGCCATTCACTAGTAGGAGTGAGAAAATCATCATGGGGTGGTGTGAATTGGAGGGTCTGAATTAGGATAGGCAGTGAGTGTCAATATAGGATGGCGAAAAGCACCACGGGATGGTAAGCATGGGGAGGTCAGGAAACATACTGTGCCAATGTAGGATAGGTTTGTGAAAAACATCACGGGGTTGTGCGCCTTGTAAGTGTTTCTAACAGGCCATTCACTAGTAGAAGTGAGAAAAACATCACGGAATGGTGTGAATCTTAGGGTCTGAATTAGGATAGGCCGTGAGTGGCAATGTAAAATCGAGAAAAGCACCACGGGGTTGTCAGCATGGAGAGGTCCGGAAACATGCATTGGCACTGTAGGATAGGTTTCGGAAAATCATCGCGGGTGGTGCGCATTGTAAGTGTTTCTAACAGGCCACTTACTAGTAGGAGTGAGAAAAACATCATGGGGTGGTGTGAAATGGAGGGTCTGAATTAGGATAGGCCGTGAGTGGCAATGTAGGATGGAGAAAAGCACCACGGGTTGGTCATCATGTGTGGGTCAGGAAACATGCATTGGCACTGTAGGATAGGTTTCGGAAAAACGTTGTGGGGTGGTGCGCATTTTAAGTGTTTCTAACAGGACATTCATTAGTAGGAGTGAGAAAATCATCACGGGGTGGTGTGAATCGGAGGGTCTGAATTAGGATCGGCAGTGAGTAGCAATGTAGGATGGAGAAAGGCACACGGGGTGGTAAGCATGGGGCGGTCAGGAAACATACAGTGGCAATGTAGTATAGGGTTCTGAAAAACATCGCGGGGTTGTGCGCATTGTAAGTGTTTCTAACAGGCCATTCACTAGCAGAAGTGAGAAAAACATCACAGGGTGGTGTGAATCCGAGGGTCTGAATTAGGATAGGCAATGAATGGCAATGTAAGATGGAGAAAAGCACCACGGGGTGGTCAGCATGGGGAGGTCAGGAAACATGCAGTGGCCATGTAGGATAGGTTTCTGACAAAACATCCCATGGTGGTGCGCATTGTAAGTGTTTCTAACAGACCATTCACTCGTAGGAGTGAGAAAAACATCACGGGGTGGTGTGAATTGGAGAGTCTGAATTATTATAGGCAGTGATTGGCATTGTAGGATGGAGAAAAACACCACGGGGTCGTCAGCATGGGGATGTCAGGAAACATGCAGTGGCTATGTGTGATAGGTTTCTGAAAAGCATTGTGTGGTGGTTTGCATTGTAAGTGTTTCTAACAGGACATACACTTCTAGGATAGCGAAAAACATCACGGCTGGTGTGAATCGGAGTGTCTGATTGCAATGAGTTGCAATGTAGGATGGAGAAAAGCACTACGGGTTGGTCAGCATGGGGAGGTCAGGAAAAATGCAGTGGCAAAGTAGGATAGGTTTCTGAAAAACATCGTGGGGTGGTGTGTATTGTAAGGGTTCCTAAAAGGCCATTCACTAGTAGGAGTGAGAAAAACATCATGTAGTGGTGTGAATCGGAGGGACTGAATTAGGATAGGCAGTGAGTGGCAATGTAAGATGGAGAAAAGCACCACCGGATGGTCAGCATGGGGAGGTCAAGAAACATGCAGTGGCAATATAGGATAGGTTTCTGAAAAACATCTAGGTGTGGTGTGCATTAAAAGTATTTCTAACAGGCCATTCACTAGTAGGAGTGAGAAAAACATCACGGGATGGTGTGAATCGGAGTGTCTGAATTAGGATAGGCAGTGAGTGGCAATGTAGGATGGAGAAAGGCACCACGGGGTGGTCAGCATGGGGAACTCAGGAAAAATGCAGTTGCAAGGCAGGATAGGTTTCTGAAAAACATCGCGGGTGGTGCACATTGTAAGGGTTTCTTACAGGTCACTCACTAGTAGCAGTGAGAAAAACATCATGGGATGGTGTGAATCAGAGGGTCTGAATTAGGACAGGTCGTGAGTGGCACTGTAGGATGGAGAAAAGCACCACGGGGTGGTCATCATGGGGAGGTCAGGAAACATGCAGTGGCAAAGTCGGATAGGTTTCTGAAAAAAATCGTGGGGTGGTGCGCATTGTAAGGGATTCTAAAAGGCCATTCACTAGTAGGAGTGAGAAAAACATCATAGGGTGGTGTGAATCGGAGGGTCTGAATTAGGATAGGCAGTGAGTGGCAATGTATGATGGAGAAAAGCACCACCGGATGGTCAGCATGGGGAGGTCAGGAAACATGCAGTGGCTATGTAGGATAGGTTTCTGAAAAACATCACGGGGTGGTGCGCATTGTAAGTGTTTCTTACAGGCCACTCACAAGTAGAAGTGTAAAAAACATCATGGGATGGTGTGAATCGGAGGGTGTGAGTTAGGACAGGCCGTGAGTGGCAATGTAGGATGGAGAAAAGCACCACAGGGTGGTCAGAATGTGGAGGTCAGGAAACATGCAGTGCAATGTAGGATAGTTTTCTTAAAAACATCGCAGGGTGGTGCACATTGTAATTCTTTCTAACAGGACATTTACTAGTAGGCGTGAGCAAAATATCACGGGGTGGTGTGAATCGGGGATCTGAATTAGGATAGGCAGTGAGTGTCAATGTAGGATGGAGAAAAGCAACACCGGGTGTTCAGCATGGGGATGTCAAGAAACATGCAGTGGCAATGTAGGATAGGTTTCTGAAAAACATCGCCTAGTGGTGGGCCTTGTAAGTGTTTCTAACAGGCCATTCACTAGAAGGAGGTAGAAAAACATCACGGGGTGGTGTGAATCGGAGGGTCTGAATTAGGATAGGCAGTGAGTGGCAGTGTAGGATGGAGAAAAGCACCAGTGGGTGGTAAGCATGGGGAGGTCAGGAAACATGCAGTAGCAATGTAGTATAGGTTGATGAAAAACATCGCGGGGTGGTGCGCATTATGATTGTTTCTAACAGGCCATTCACTAGTAGGAGTGAGAAAAACATCACGGGGTGGTGTGAATCGGAGGTTCTGAATTAGGATACGCAGTGTGTGGCAACGTAGGATGGAGAAAAGCACCACAGGGTGGTCAGCATGGGGTTGCCAGGAAAAATTCAGCGGCAATGTAGGATAGGTTTCTGAAAAACATCGCGGGTGGTGCGCATTGTAATTGTTTCTAACAAGACACTCACTAGTAGGAGTGAGAAAAATATCACGGGGTGGTGTCAATCGGAGGGTCTGAATTAGGATAGGCAGTGAGTGTCAATGTAGGATTGAGAAAAGCTCCACGGTGTCGTCAGCATGTGTGGGTCAGGAAACATGTAGTGGCAATGTAGGATACTTTTCTGAAAAACATTGCGGGGTGGTGTGCATTTTAAGTGTTTCTAACAGGCCATTCACTAGTAGGAGTGAGAAAAACGTCACGGGGTTGTCTTAATCGGAGGGTCTGAATTAGGATAGGCAGTGAGTGGTAATGTAGGATGGAGTAAAGCACCACGGGGTGATCAGCATGGGGAGGTCAGGAAACATGCAGTGGCAATGTAGGATAGGTTTCTGAAAATCATCGCGGTTGGGTGCGCATTGTAAGTGTTTCTAACAGGCCATTCACTGGTAGGAGTGAGAAAAACATCACGGGGTGGTGAGAATCGGAGTGTCTGTATTAGGATAGGCAGTGACTGGTCATGTAGGATGGAGAAAAGCACCACGGGGTGTTCAGCATGGGGAGGTCCGGAAACATGCTCTGGCAATGTAGCATAGGTTTCTGAAAAACTTGGCGGGGTTAGGGGCCTTGTAAGGGTTTCTAACAGGCCATTCACTAGTAGGAGTGAGAAAAGCATCACTGGGTGGTGTGAATCGGAGGGTCTGAATTAGGATAGGCAGTGAGTGGCAATGTAGGATGGAGAAAGGCACCATGGGATGGTAAGCATGGGGAGGTCAGGAAACATACAGTATCAATGTAGGATAGGGTTCTGAAAAACATCACGGGGTGGTGCGAATCGGACGTTCTGAATTAGGATAGGCAGTGAGTGGCAATGTAGGATCGAGAAAACCACCATGGCCTGCTCAGCATGGGGAGATCAGGAAACATGCAGTGTCAATATAGGATAGGTTTCTGAAAAACATCGCGCGGTGCTGCGCATTGTAAGTGTTTCTAACAGGCCATTCACTAGTAGGAGTGAGAAAAGTATCACGGGGTGGTGTGAATCGGATGGTCTGAATTAGGTTAGGCAGGGAGTAGTAATCTAAGATGGAGAAAATCACCACGGTTTGATCAGCATGGGGAGGTCAAGAAACATGCAGTGTCAATATCGGATAGGTTTCTGAAAAACATCGCGCGGTGGTGCGCATTGTAAGTGTTTCTAACAGGCCATTCACTAGTAGGAGTGCGAAAAACATCATGGGGTGATGTGAATCGGAGGGTCTGAATTAGGATAGGCAGTGAGTGTCAATGTAGGATGGAGAAAATCACCACGGGGTGGTGAGCACGTGTGGGTCACGAAACATGCAGTGGCAATGTCGGGTACTTTTCTGAAATCATTGCGGGGTTCTGCACATTTTAAGTGTTTCTAACAGGCCATTCACTAGTAGGATTCAGAAAAACATCACGGGGTGGTGTGAATCCGAGGGTCTGACTTAGGATTGGCAGTGAGTGGCAATGTACGATGGAGAAAAGTTCCACGGCGTGATCAGCATGGTGAGGTCAGGAAACTTGCAGTGGCAATGTAGGATACGTTTCTGAAAAACATCGCAGAGTGGTGGGCCTTGTAAGGGTTTCTAACAAGCCATTCACTAGTAGGAGTGAGAAAAACATCACGGAGTGGTGTGAATCGGAGGGTCTGAATTAGGATAGGCAGGGAGTGGCAATGTAGGATGGAGAAAAGCACCACGGGGTGGTCAGCATGGGGAAGTCAGGAAACATGCAGTGGCAAGGAAGGATAGGTTTCTGAAAAACATCGCGGGTGTTGCGCATTGTAAGTGTTTCTTACAGGCCACTCACAAGTAGAAGTGTAAAAAACATCATGGGATGGTGTGAATCCGAGGGTGTGAGTTAGGACAGGCCATGAGTGGCAATGTAGGATGGAGAAAAGCACCACAGGGTGGTCAGAATGTGGAGGTCAGGAAACATGCAGTGCAATATAGGATAGTTTTCTTAAAAACATCGCAGGGTGGTGCACATTGAATTCTTTCTAACAGGACATTTACTAGTAGGCGTGAGCAAAATATCACAGGTAGGTGTGAATCGGGGGATCTCTAATTAGGATAGGCAGTGAGTGTCAATGTAGGATGGAGAAAAGCAACACCGGGTGTTCAGCATGGGGATGTCAAGAAACATGCAGTGGCAATGTAGGATAGGTTTCTGAAAAACATCAAGGGTTGGTGCGCATTGTAAGGGTTTCTAACAGGCCATTCACCAGTAGGAGTGAGAAAAACATCACGGGGTGGTGTGAATCGGAGAGTCCGAATTAGCATAGGCAGTGAGTTGTAATGTTGGACGGGGAATAGCACCATGGGGTGGTCAGCATGGGGAGGTCAAGAAACATGTAGTTTCAATGTAGCATAGGTTTGTGAAAAACATCGCGGGGTGGTGCGCATTGTAAGTGTTTCTAACAGGCCATTCACTAGTAGGAGTGAGTAAAACATCACGGGCTGGTGTGAATCGGAGGTTCTGAATTAGGATAGGCAGTGAGTGGCAATGTAGGATGGAGAAAAGCACCACGGGGTGGTCAGCATGGGGAGGTCAGGAAACACGCAGTGGCAATGTAGGATAGGTTTCTGAAAAACTTCGCGGGCGTTGCGCATTGTAAGTGTTTCTAACAGGCCATTCATTAGTAGGACTGAGAAAATCATCAGGGGGTGGTGTGAATTGGAGCGTCTGCATTAGGATAGGCAGTGAGTGGCAATGCACGATGGAGAAAAGTTCCACCGGGTGATCAGCATGGGGAGGTCAGGAAACAGGCAGTGGCAATGCAGGATAGGTTTCTGAAAAACATCGCGGGGTGTTGCGCATTGTAAGGGTATCTAAAAGGCCATTCACCACTGTGAGTGAGAAATACATCATGGGGTGGTGTGAATCGGAGGGTCTGAATTAGGATAGGGAGTGAGTGGCAATGTAGGATGGAAAAAAGCACCACGGGGTGGTCAGCATGGGGAGGTCAGGAAACATGTAGTGCTAAAGTAGGATGGGTTTCTGAAAAACATCCTGGGGTGGCGCGCATTGTAAGTGTTTCTAATAGGAAATTCACTAGTAGGAGTGAGAAAAACATCACGGGGTCGTGTGAATCGGAGGGTCTGAATAAGGATAGGCAGTGAGTGGCAATGTAGGATGGAGAAAAGCACCACGGGGTGGTCAGCATGGGGAGGTCAGGAAACATGCAGTTGCAATGTAGGATACGTTTCTGAAAAACTCTGCGGGGTGGTGCGCTTTGTAAGTGTTTCTAACAGGCCACTGACTACTACGAGTGAGAAAGACATCACGGGGTGGTGTGAATCGGAGGGTCTGAAATAGGATAGGCAGTGAGTGGCAATGTAGGATGGAGAAAAGCACCATGGTGTGGTCAGCATGGGGAGGTCATGAAACATGGAGTGCCAAAGTAGGATAGGTTTCTGAAAAACATCACTGGGTGGCGCGCATTATAAGTGTTTCTAACAGGCCATTCACTAGTAGGAGTGAGAAAACCATCACGGGGTGGGGTGATTTGGAGCATCTGAATTAGGATAGGCAGTGAGTGGCAATGTAGGATGGAGAAAAGGACCGCGGGGTGGTCAGCATGGGGAGGCCAGAAAACATGCAGTGGCAATGTGGGATAGGTTTCTGAAAAACATCGCGGGGTTGTGCGCGTTGTAACGGTTACTAACAGGCCATTCAGTAGTAGGAGTGAAAAAAACATCATGAGATTGTGTGAATCGGAGGGTCTGAAATAGGATAGGCAGTGAGTGGCAATTTAGGATGGAGAAAAGCCCCACGGGGTGGTCAGCTTGGGGACGTCAGGAAACATGCAGTGGTAATGTAGGACAGGTTTCTGAAAAACATCGCGGGGTGGTGCGCATTGTAAGTGTTTCTAAAAGGCCATTAACTAGTAGGAGTGAGAAACACATCACGGGGTTGTGAGAATCGTAGTGACTGAATTAGGATAGGCAATGAGTGGCAATGTAGGATGGAGAAAAGCACCACGGGGTGGTCAGCATGGGGAGGTCAGGAAACAGGCAGTGGCAATGTAGGATATGTTTCTGAAAAACATGGCGGGGTCGTGCGCATTGTAAGGGTTTCTAACAGGCCATTCACTAGTAGGAGTGAGAAAAACATCACGGGGTGGTGTGAATGGGAGGGTCTGAATTAGGATAGGACGTGAGTGGCAATGTAGGATGGAGAAAAGCACCACGGGGAGGTCAGCATGGGGAGGTCAGGAAACAGGCAGTGGCAATGTAGGATAGGTTTCTGAAAAACATCGCGGGGTTGTGCGCATTGTAAGGGTTTCTAACAGGCCATTCACCAGTGGAGTGAGAAAAACATCACGGCGTGGTGTGCATCGGAGGGTGTGAATTAGGATAGGCAGTCAGTGTGAATGCAGGATGGAGAAAAGCACCACGTGGTGGTCTGCATGGGGAGGTCAGGGAACACGCAGTGGCAATGTAGGATAGGTTTCTGAAGAACTTCGTGGGTTGGTGCGCATTGTAAGTGTTTCTAACAGGCCATTCATTAGTAGGAGTGAGAAAAACATCACGGGGTGGTGTGAAGCGGAGGGTCTGAATTAGGATAGGAAGTGAGGGGCAATGTAGTATGGAGAAAAGCACCATGGGGTGGTCAGCATGGAGAGGTCAGGAAACATGCAGTGCAATGTAGGATAGCTTTCTGAAAAACATCGCGGGGTGATGTGCATTTTAAGTGTTTCTAACAGGCCATTCACTAGTAGGAGTGAGAAAAACATCATGGGGAGGTGTGAATCGGAGGGTCTGAATTAGGATAGGCAGTGAGTGGCAATGTAGCATGGGGAAAAGCACCACGGGGTGGTCAGCATGCGGAGCTCAGGAAACATGCAGTGGTAATGTAGGATAACTTTGTGAAAAACATCGCGGGGTGGTGCGCATTGCACTGTTTCTAACAGGCCATTCACTAGCAGTAGGGAGAAAAACATCACGCAGTGGTGTGAATCAGAGGGTCTGAATTAGCATAGGCAGTGAGTGGCAATGTAGGATGGAGAAAAGCACCACGGGGTGGTCAGCATGGGGAGATCAGGAAACATGCAGTGGCAATGTAGGATAGGTTTCTGAAAAACATCGCGGGGTGGTGCGCGTTGTAAAGGTTTCTAACAGGAAATTCCGTAGTATTAGTGAGAAGAACATCACGGGGTGGTGTGAATCGTAGTGTCTGAATTAGGATAGGCAGTGAGTGGCAATGTAGGATGGAGAAAAGCACCACGGGTTGGTCAGCATGGGGAGGTTAGGAAACATGCAGTAGTAATATAGGATAGGTTTCTGAAAAACATCGCGAGGTGGTGCACCTTGTAAGTGTTTCTTCCAGGCCATTCACTAATAGGAGTGAGAAAAACATCACGAGTTGGTGTGAATCGGAGGGTCTGAATTAGAATAGGCAGTGAGTGGCCTTGTAGGATGGAGAAAAGCACCACGGGTTGGTCAGCATGGGGAGTTCAGGAAACATGCAGTGGCAATGTAGGATAGGTTTCTGAAAAACATCACAGGGTTGTGTGCCTTGTAAGTGTTTCTAACAGGCCATTAACTAGTAGGAGTGAGAAAAGCATCACTGGGTGGTGTGAACCGGAGGGTCTCAATTAGTGTAGGCAGTGAGTGCCAATGTAGGATGACTAAAAGCACCACGGGGTGGTCAGCATTGGGAGGTCAGAAAACTTGCAGTGGCAATGTAGGATAGGTTTCTGAAAAACATCACTGGTTGGTTCGCATTGTAAGGGTTACTAACAGGCCATTCACTAGTAGGAGTGAGAAAAACATCACGGGGTGGTGTGAATCTGAGGGTCTGAATTAGGATAGGCAGTGAGTGGCAATGTAGCATGGAGTAAATCACCACGAGTTGTCAGCATGAGGAGCTCAGGGAACACGCAGTGGCAATGTAGGATAGGTTTCTGAAAAACTTAGTGGGTTGGTGTGCATTGTGTTTCTAACAGGCCATTCATTAGTAGGAGTGAGAAAAACATCACGGGGTGGTGTGAATCTGACGGTCTGAATAAGGATAGGCAGCGAGTTGCAATGTAGGATGCAGAAAAGCACCATGGGGTGGTCAGCATGGGGAGGTCAAGAAACATGCAGTACAATGTAGGATAGGTTTTTGAAAAACATTGCAGGGTGGTGTGTATTATAAAGGTTTCTAGCAGGCCATTCACTAGTAGGAGTGAGAAAAATATCATGTGGTGGTGTGAATCGGAGTGTCTGAATAAGGATAGGCAGTGAGTGGCAATGTAGGATGGAGAAAAGCAAAGCGGGGTGGTCAGCATGGGGAGGTCAGCAAACAGGCAGTGGCAATGTAGGATAGGTTTCTGAAAAACATCGCGGGGTGGTGCACATTGTAAGTGTTTCTAACAGGCCATTCACTAGCAGGAGGGAGAAAAACATCACGGGGTGGTGTGAATCAGAAGGTCTGAATTAGGATAGGCCGTGAGTGGCAATGTAGGATGGAGAAAACAACCACGGGGTGGTCAGCATGGGGAGGTCAGGAAACATGCAGTGGCAATGTAGGATAGGTTTCTGAAAAACATCGCGGTGTGGTGCACATTGTAAGGGTTTCTAACAGGCGATTCAATAGTAGGAGTGAAAAAAAATCACGTTTGGTGTGAATTGGAGGGTCTGAATTATGAAAGGCAGTAAGTGGAAATGTAGGATGGAGAAAAGCACAATGGGCTGGTCAGCATGGGGAGGTCAGGAATCATGCAGTGCAATGTAGGATAGTTTTCTGAAAATCATCGTGGGTTGGTGCGCATTGTAAGGCTTTCTAACAGGCCATTCACTAGTAGGAGTGAGGAAAACATCACGGGCTGATGTCAATCGGAGGGTCTGAATTAGTGATGCGCATTGTCAGTGTTTCTAAAAGGCCATTCACTAGCAGTAGGGAGTAAAACATCACGGGGTCGTGTGAATAAGAGGGTCCGAATTAGGATAGGCAGTGAGTGGCAATGTAGGATGGATAAAAGCACCACGGGGTGGTCAGCATGGGGAGGTAAGGAAACATGCAGTGGCAATGTAGGATAGGTTTGTAAAAAACATCGCGGGGTGGTGCGCATTCTAAAGGTTTCTAATAGGTCATTCCATAGTACGAGTGAGAAAAACATCACGGGGTAGTGTGAATCAGAGAGTCTGAATTATTATAGGCAGTGAGTGACAATGTAGGATGGAGTAAAGCACCACGTGGTGGTCAGCATGGGGAGGTCAGGAAACATACATTGGCAATGTAGGATAGGTTTCTGAAAAAGATCAAGGGGTGGTGCACATTGTAAGGGTTTCTAACAGGCCATTCACTGGTAGGAGTGAGAAAAACATCACGGGGTGGTGTGAATCGGATGGTCTGAATTAGCATAGGCAGTGAGAGGAAATGCATGATGGAGAAAAGCACAACGGGGTGGTCAGCATGGGGAGGTAAAAAACATGCAGTGGCAATGTACGATAGGTTTCTGAAAAACATCGCGGGGTGATGCGCATTGTCAGTGTTTCTAAAAGGCCATTCACTAGCAGTAGGGAGTAAAACATCACGGGGTCGTGTGAATAAGAGGGTCCGAATTAGGATAGGCAGTGACTGGCAATGTAGGATGGAGAAAAGCACCATGGGTGGTCAGCATGGGGAGGTCTGGAAACATGCAGTGGCAATGGAGGATAGGTTCCTGAAAAACATCGCGGGTGGTGTGCATTGTAAGGGTTTCTAACAGGAAATTCCGTAGTATTAGTGTGAAAAACATCACGTGGTGGTGTGAAACGGAGGGTCTGAATTAGGATAGGCAGTGAGTGGCAATGTAGGATGGAGAAAAGCGCCACGGGGTGGTCAGCATGGGGAGGTCAGGAAACATGCTGTGGTAATGTAGGATAGGTTTCTGAGAAACATCGTGGGCTGGTGCGCATTGTAAGTGTTTCTTACAGGCCATTCACTAAGAGGAGTGAGAAAAACATCACGGGGTTGTGTGAATCGGAGGTTCTGAATTATTATAGTCAGTGAGTGGCATTTTAGGATGGAGAAAAGCACCATGGGGTGGTCAGCATGGGGAGGTCCGGAATCATGCAGTGGCAATGTAGGATAGGTTTCTGAAAAAAATTGCGGGGTTGTGCGCATTGTAAGTGTTTCTAACAGGCCATTCACTAGTAGGAGTGATAAAATCATCACGGGTGGTGTGAATCGGAGGGTCTGAATTAGGATAGGTAGTGAGTGGCCATGTAGCATGGAGAAAAGCACCACGAGGTTGTCCACTTGGGAGGTCAGGAAACATGCAGTGGTAATGTAGGATAGGTTTCTGAAAAACATCGTGGGATGGTGCGCATTGTAAGTGTTTCTCACAGGCCATTAACAAGTAGGAGTGAAAAAAACATCACGGGGTGGTGTGAATTGGAGGGTCTGAATTAGGATAGGCAGTGAGGGGCCATGTAGGATGGAGAACAGCACCACGGGGTGGTCAGCATGGGGAGGTCAGGAAACAGGCAGTGGCATGTAGGATAAGTTTCTGAAAAACATCGCCGGGTGGTGCACATTGTAAGAGTTTCTAACAGGTCCATTCACTAGTAGGAGTGAGAAAAACATCACGGGGTGGTGTGAATCGGAGGGTCAGAATTAGCATAGGCAGTGAGTGGCAATGTACGATGGAGAAAAGTACCACGGGGAGGTCAACATGGGGAGGTCAGGAAACATGCAGTGGCAATGTATTATAGGTTTCTGAAAAACATCGCGGGGTTGTGTGCCTTGTAAGCTTTTATAACAGGCCATTCCATTGTAGGAGTGAGAAAGGCATCACGGGATGGTGTGAACCAGAGGGTCAGAATTAGAATAGGCAGTGAGTGGCAATGTAGGTTGGCTAAAAGCACCACGAGGTGGTCAGCATGGGGTGGTCAGAAAACTTGCAGTGGCAATGTAGGATAGGTTTCTGAAAAACATCAAGGGGTTGTGCGCATTGTAAGGGTTTCTAAAAGGGCATTCACTAGTAGGAGTGAGAAAAACATCACGTGGTGGTGTGAATCTGAGGGTCTGAATTAGGATAGGCAGTGAGTGGTAATGTAGGATGGAGTAAAGCCCCACGGGTGGTCAGCATGGGTAGGTCAGGGAACATGCAGTGGCAATGTAGGATAGGTTTCTTAAAAACTTCGTGTGTTGATGCGCATTGTAAATGTTTCTAACAGGTCATTCATTAGTAGGAGTGAGAAAAACATCACGGATTGGTGTGAATCGGAGGGTCTTAATTAGAATAGGCAGTGAGTGGCAATGTAGGATGGAGAAAAGCACCATAGGGTGGCCATCATGTGAGGTCAGGAAACATGCAGTGCAATGTAGGATAGCTTTCTGAAAAACATCGCGGGGTGGTGCGCATTGTAAGTGTTACTAACAGGCCATTCACTAGTAGGAGTGAGAAAAACATAACGGGATGGTGTGAATCGGAGGGTCTGAATTAGGCGAGGCAGTGAGTGGCAATGTAGGATGGAGAAAAGCACCACGAGCTGGTCAGCTTGGAGAGGTCAGGAAACATGCATTCGTAATTTAGGATAGGTTTCTGAAAAACATCGTGGGGTGGTGCGCATTGTAAGTGTTTCTAAAAGGCCATTAACTAATAGGAGTGAGAAAAACATCACGTGGTGGTGTGAATCGGAGTGTCTGAATTAGGATAGGCAGTGAGTGGCAATGTAGGATTGAGAAAAGCAAAACATGGTGGTCAGCATGTAGAGGTCAGGATACAGGCAGTGGCATGTAGGATAGGTTTCTCAAAAGCATCGTGGTGTTGTTCTCATTGTAAGGGTTTCTCACAGGCCATTCACTAGTAGGAGTGAGAAAATCATCACGGGGTTGTTTGAATCGAGGGTCTGAATTAGGATAGGCAGTGAGTGGCAATGTAGGATGGAGCAAAGCACCACGGGTGGTCAGCATGGGGAGGTCAGGGAACACGCAGTGGCAATGTAGGACAGGTTTCTGAAAAACTTCGTGGGTTGGTACGCATTGTAAGTGTTTGTAACAGGCATTCATTAGTAGGAGTGAGAAAAACATCATGCGGTGGGGTGAATCGGAGGGTCTGAATTAGGATAGGCAGTGAGCGGCAATGTGGGATGGAGAACGGCACCATGGGGTGGTCAGCATGGGGAGGTCAGGAAACAAGCAGTGCAATGTAGGATAGGTTTCTGAAAAACATCGCGGTGTGTTGCGCACTGTAAGGGTTTCTAATAGGAAATTCCGTAGTATTAGTGAGAAAAACATCATGGAGTGGTGTGAATTGTAGGGTCTGAATTAGGATAGGCAATGAGTGGCAATGTAGGATGGAGTAAAGCACCACGGGTTGATCAGCATGGGGAGGTCAGGAAACATGCAGTGGCAATGTAGGATAGGTTTCTGAAAAACATCATGGGGTGGTGCGCATTGTAAGTGTTTCTAACAGGTCATTAACTAGTAGGAGTGAGAAAAACATCACGGGGTGGTGTGAATCGGAGGTTGTGAATTAGAATAGGCAGTGAGTATCAATGTAGGATGGAGAAAAGCACCACGGGGTCGTCAGCATGGGGAGGTCAAGAAACATGCAGTGGCAATGGAGGATAGTTTTCTGAAAAACCTCGCGGGCCATGCGCATTGTAAGTGTTTCTAACAGGCCACACACTAGTAGGAGTGATAAAAACATCATGGGGTGGTGTGAATTGGAGGGTCTGAATTAGGACCGGCAGTAAGTGGCAATGTAGTATGGAGAAAAGCACCGCGGGGTGGTCAGCATGGGGAGGTCAGGGAACATGCAGTGGCAATGTAGGATAGGTTTCTGAAAAACATCGCGGGGTGGTACGCATTGTAAGGGTTTCTAACAGGAAATTCCATAGTATTAGTGAGAAAAACATTACGGGGTGGTGTGAATCCTAGGGTCTGAATTAGGATAGGCAGTGAGTGGCAATGTAGGATGGAGAAAAGCACCATGGGGCGGTCAGCATGGGGAGGACAGGAAACATGCAATGGTAATATAGGATAGGCTTCTGAAAAACATCGCAGGGTGGTGCGCCTTGTAAGTGTTTCTTACAGGCCATTCACTAGTAGGAGTGGGAAAAAACATCACGCGGTGGTGTGAATCATAGGGTCTGAATTAGGACCGGCAGTGAGTGGCAATGTAGGATGGAGAAAAGCATCACGGGGTGGTCAGCATGGGGAGGTCAGGAAACATGCAGTGTAATGTAGGATAGCTTTCTGAAAAACATCGCGGGGTGGTGCACATTGTAAGTGTTTCTAACAGGCCATTCACTAGCAGGTAGGAGAAAACAACATGGGAGTGGTGTGAATCGGAAGGTCCGAATTAGGATAGGCAGTGAGTGGCAATGTAGGATGGAGAAAAGTACCACGGGGTGGTCAGCATGGGGAGGTAAGGAAACATGCAGTGGCAATGTAGGATAGGTTCCTGAAAAACATCGCGGGGTGGTGCGCATTCTAAGGGCATTTAACAGAAAATTGCGTAGTATTAGTGAGAAAAACATCACTGGGTGGTGTGAATCGTAGGGTCTGAATTAGGATAGGCAGTGAGTGGCAATGTAGGATGGAGAAAAGCACCACGGGGTGGTCAGCATGGGACGGTCAGGAAACATGCAGTGGTAATGTAGGATAGGTTTCTGAATAACATCGCGGGGTGGTGCGCATTCTAAGGGCATGTAACAGAAAATTGCGTAATATTAGTGAGAAAAACATCACTGGGTGGTGTGAATCGCAGGGTCTGAATTAGGATAGGCAGTGAGTGTCAATGTAGGATGGAGAAAAGCACCACGGGTTGGTCAGCATGGGGGGTTCAGGAAACATGCAGTGGTAATGTAGGATAGGTTTCTGAAAAACATCGCTGGGCGGTGCGCGTTGTAAGTGTTTCTTACTGGCCATTCACTAGTAAGAGTGAAAAAAACATCACGGGGTGTTGTGAATTGGAGGGTCCCAATTAGGATAGGCAGGGAGTGGCAATGTAGGATGGAGAAAAGCACCACGGGGTGATCAGCATGGGGAGGTCAGGAAAAATTCAGTGGCAATGTAAGATAGGTTTCTGAAAAACATCGCGGGGTGGCGCGCATTGTAAGGGTTTCTAACAGGCCATTAACTAGTAGGAGTGAGAAAAGCATCACTGGGTGGTGTGAACTGGAGGGTCTCAATTAGTATAGGCAGTCAGTGGCAATGTAGGATGGCGAATAGCACTACGGGGTGGTCAGCATGGGGAGGTCAGGAAATATGCAGTGGCAATGTAGGATAGGTTTCTGAAAAACATCAAGGGGTTGTGCGCATTGTAAGGGTTTCTAAAAGGGCATTCACTAGTAGGAGTGAGAAAAACATCACGTGGTGGTGTGAATCTGAGGGTCTGAATTAGGATAGGCAGTGAGTGGTAATGTAGGATGGAGTAAAGCCCCACGGGTGGTCAGCATGGGTAGGTCAGGGAACATGCAGTGGCAATGTAGGATAGGTTTCTTAAAAACTTCGTGTGTTGATGCGCATTGTAAATGTTTCTAACAGGTCATTCATTAGTAGGAGTGAGAAAAACATCACGGATTGGTGTGAATCGGAGGGTCTTAATTAGAATAGGCAGTGAGTGGCAATGTAGGATGGAGAAAAGCACCATAGGGTGGCCATCATGTGAGGTCAGGAAACATGCAGTGCAATGTAGGATAGCTTTCTGAAAAACATCGCGGGGTGGTGCGCATTGTAAGTGTTACTAACAGGCCATTCACTAGTAGGAGTGAGAAAAACATAACGGGATGGTGTGAATCGGAGGGTCTGAATTAGGAGAGGCAGTGAGTGGCAATGTAGGATGGAGAAAAGCACCACGAGCTGGTCAGCTTGGAGAGGTCAGGAAACATGCATTCGTAATTTAGGATAGGTTTCTGAAAAACATCGTGGGGTGGTGCGCATTGTAAGTGTTTCTAAAAGGCCATTAACTAATAGGAGTGAGAAAAACATCACGTGGTGGTGTGAATCGGAGTGTCTGAATTAGGATAGGCAGTGAGTGGCAATGTAGGATTGAGAAAAGCAAAACATGGTGGTCAGCATGTAGAGGTCAGGATACAGGCAGTGGCATGTAGGATAGGTTTCTCAAAAGCATCGTGGTGTTGTTCTCATTGCAAGGGTTTCTCACAGGCCATTCACTAGTAGGAGTGAGAAAATCATCACTGGGTTGTTTGAATCGAGGGTCTGAATTAGGATAGGCAGTGAGTGGCAATGTAGGATGGAGCAAAGCACCACGGGTGGTCAGCATGGGGAGGTCAGGGAACACGCAGTGGCAATGTAGGACAGGTTTCTGAAAAACTTCGTGGGTTGGTACGCATTGTAAGTGTTTGTAACAGGCATTCATTAGTAGGAGTGAGAAAAACATCATGCGGTGGGGTGAATAGGAGGGTCTGAATTAGGATAGGCAGTGAGCGGCAATGTGGGATGGAGAACGGCACCATGGGGTGGTCAGCATGGGGAGGTCAGGAAACAAGCAGTGCAATGTAGGATAGGTTTCTGAAAAACATCGCGGTGTGTTGCGCACTGTAAGGGTTTCTAACAGGAAATTCCGTAGTATTAGTGAGAAAAACATCATGGAGTGGTGTGAATTGTAGGGTCTGAATTAGGATAGGCAATGAGTGGCAATGTAGGATGGAGTAAAGCACCACGGGTTGATCAGCATGGGGAGGTCAGGAAACATGCAGTGGCAATGTAGGATAGGTTTCTGAAAAACATCATGGGGTGGTGCGCATTGTAAGTGTTTCTAACAGGTCATTAACTAGTAGGAGTGAGAAAAACATCACGGGGTGGTGTGAATCGGAGGTTGTGAATTAGAATAGGCAGTGAGTATCAATGTAGGATGGAGAAAAGCACCACGGGGTCGTCAGCATGGGGAGGTCAAGAAACATGCAGTGGCAATGGAGGATAGTTTTCTGAAAAACCTCGCGGGCCGTGCGCATTGTAAGTGTTTCTAACAGGCCACACACTAGTAGGAGTGAGAAAAACATCATGGGGTGGTGTGAATTGGAGGGTCTGAATTAGGACAGGCAGTAAGTGGCAATGTAGTATGGAGAAAAGCACCGCGGGGTGGTCAGCATGGGGAGGTCAGGGAACATGCAGTGGCAATGTAGGATAGGTTTCTGAAAAACATCGCGGGGTGGTACGCATTGTAAGGGTTTCTAACAGGAAATTCCATAGTATTAGTGAGAAAAACATTACGGGGTGGTGTGGATCCTAGGGTCTGAATTAGGATAGGCAGTGAGTGGCAATGTAGGATGGAGAAAAGCACCATGGGGCGGTCAGCATGGGGAGGACAGGAAACATGCAATGGTAATATAGGATAGGCTTCTGAAAAACATCGCAGGGTGGTGCGCCTTGTAAGTGTTTCTTACAGGCCATTCACTAGTAGGAGTGGGAAAAAACATCACGCGGTGGTGTGAATCATAGGGTCTGAATTAGGACCGGCAGTGAGTGGCAATGTAGGATGGAGAAAAGCATCACGGGGTGGTCAGCATGGGGAGGTCAGGAAACATGCAGTGTAATGTAGGATAGCTTTCTGAAAAACATCGCGGGGTGGTGCACATTGTAAGTGTTTCTAACAGGCCATTCACTAGCAGGTAGGAGAAAACAACATGGGAGTGGTGTGAATCGGAAGGTCCGAATTAGGATAGGCAGTGAGTGGCAATGTAGGATGGAGAAAAGTACCACGGGGTGGTCAGCATGGGGAGGTAAGGAAACATGCAGTGGCAATGTAGGATAGGTTTCTGAAAAACATCGCGGGGTGGTGCGCATTCTAAGGGCATTTAACAGAAAATTGCGTAGTATTAGTGAGAAAAACATCACTGGGTGGTGTGAATCGTAGGGTCTGAATTAGGATAGGCAGTGAGTGGCAATGTAGGATGGAGAAAAGCACCACGGGGTGGTCAGCATGGGACGGTCAGGAAACATGCAGTGGTAATGTAGGATAGGTTTCTGAATAACATCGCGGGGTGGTGCGCATTCTAAGGGCATGTAACAGAAAATTGCGTAATATTAGTGAGAAAAACATCACTGGGTGGTGTGAATCGCAGGGTCTGAATTAGGATAGGCAGTGAGTGTCAATGTAGGATGGAGAAAAGCACCACGGGTTGGTCAGCATGGGGGGTTCAGGAAACATGCAGTGGTAATGTAGGATAGGTTTCTGAAAAACATCGCTGGGCGGTGCGCGTTGTAAGTGTTTCTTACTGGCCATTCACTAGTAAGAGTGAAAAAAACATCACGGGGTGTTGTGAATTGGAGGGTCCCAATTAGGATAGGCAGGGAGTGGCAATGTAGGATGGAGAAAAGCACCACGGGGTGATCAGCATGGGGAGGTCAGGAAAAATTCAGTGGCAATGTAAG
The DNA here is from genome assembly GCF_034190915.1 of Cavia porcellus. Taxonomy (NCBI): domain Eukaryota; kingdom Metazoa; phylum Chordata; class Mammalia; order Rodentia; family Caviidae; genus Cavia; species Cavia porcellus. The sequence goes on along the minus strand of NW_026947598.1, from coordinate 400,659 downwards.
ATAGGTTTCTGAAAAACATCGCGGGGTGGCGCGCATTGTAAGGGTTTCTAACAGGCCATTAACTAGTAGGAGTGAGAAAAGCATCCCTGGGTGGTGTGAACCGGAGGGTCTCAATTAGTGTAGGCAGTGAGTGGCAATGTAGGATGGCTAAAAGCACCACGGGGTGGTCAGAATTGGGAGGTCAGAAAACTTGCAGTGGCAATCTAGGAGAGGTTTTTTTAAAAACATCACGGGGTGGTGCGCTTTGTAATGGTTTCTAACAGGCCATTAACTAGTAGGAGTGAGAAAAACATGACGGGGTGGTGTGAATCGGAGGTTCAGAATTAGAATAGGCAGTGAGTGGCAATGTAGGATGGAGAAAAGCACCATGGGGTGGTCAGCATGGGGATTTCAGGAAACATGCAGTGGCAATGTACGATAGGTTTCTGAAAAACATCGCGGGGTTGTGTGCCTTGTAAGTGTTTATAACAGGCCATTCACTAGTAGGAGTGAGAAAAGCATCACGGGCTGGTGTGAAAAAGAGGGTCTGAATTGGAATAGGCAGTGACTGGCTATGTAGGATGGAGAAAAGCACCACGGGGTGATCAGCATGGGGAGGTCAGGAAACATTCAGTGGCAATGTAGGATAGGTTTCTGAAAAGCATCGCTGGGTGGCGCGCATTGTAAGGGTTTCTAACAGGCCATTAACTAGTAGGAGTGAGAAAAGCATCACTGGGTGGTGTGAACTGGAGGGTCTCAATTAGTATAGACAGTCAGTGGCAATGTAGGATGGCGAATAGCACTACGGGGTGGTCAGCATGGGGAGGTCAGGAAATATGCAGTGGCAATGTAGTACAGGTTTCTGAAAAACATCGCAGCGAGGTGCGCATTGTAAGTGTTTCTAACAGGCCATTCACTAGTAGGAGTGAGAAAAACATCACGGGGTGGTGTGAATCAAAGGGTCTGATTAGGGTAGGCGGTGAGTAGCAATGTACGATGGAGAAATGTACCACGGGTGGTCAGCATGGGGAGGTCAGGAAACATGCAGTGGCAATGTAGGATAGGTTTCTGAAAAACAACCCAGGGTTGTGCGCCTTGTAAAGTTTTCTAAGAGGCCATTCACCATTAGGAGTGAGAAAAGCATCACTGGGTGGTGTGAACCGGAGGGTCTGAATTAGGATAGGCAGGGAGTCGCAATGTAGGATGGAGAAAAGCACCACTGGGTGGTCAGCATGGGGAGGTCAGGAATCATGCAGTGGCAATGTAGGATAAGTTTCTGAAAAACATCGCGGGGTGGTGCGCATTGTAAGGTTTTCTAATAGGCCATTCACCAGTAGCAGTGAGAAAATCATCACGGGGTGGTGTGAATCCCAGGGTCTGAATTAGGATAGGCAGTGAGTTGCAATGTACGATGGAGAAAAGTTCCACGGGGTGGTCAGCATGGGGAGATCAGGAAACTTGCAGTGGCAATGTAGGATAGGTTTTTTAAAAAACATCGCGGGGTGGTGCGCTTTGTAATGGTTTTAACAGGCCATTAACTAGTAGCAGTGAGAAAAGCATCACGGGGTGGTGTGAACTGGAGAGTCTCAATTAAGATAGGCAGTGAGTGGCAATGTAGGATGGCGAAAAGCACCACGGGGTGGTCCGCATGGAGAGGTCAGGAAATATGCAGTGGCAATGTAGGATAGGTTTCTGAAAAACTTCGCGGGCAGTGCGCATTGTAAGTGTTTCTAACAGGCCATTCACTAGTAGGAGTGAGAAAAACATCATGGGGTGATGTGAATCAGAGGGTCTATATTAGGACAGGCAGTAAGTGGCAATGTAGGATGGAGAAAAGCACCACGGGGTGGTCAGCATGGGGAGGTCTGGAAACAGGCAGTGGCATGTACGATAGGTTTCTGAAAATCATCGCGGTGTGGTGCGCATTGAAAGGGTTTCTAACAGGCCATTCACTAGTAGGAGTGAGAAAAACATCACTGGGTGGTGTGAATCTGAGGGACTGAATTAGGATAGGCAGTGAGTGGCAATATAGGATGGAGAAAACCACCATGGGGTGGTCAGCATGGGGAGGTCAGACAACATGCAGTGATAATGTAGGATAGGTTTCTGAAAAACATCGCGAAGTGGTGTGCATTGTATGTGTTTCTAACAGGCCATTCACTAGTAGGCGTGAGAAAAACATCATTGGGTGGTGTGAATCTGAGGGACTGAATTAGGATAGGCAGTGAGTGGCAATATAGGATGGAGAAAACCACCAAGGGGTGGTCAGCATGGGGACGTCAGGAAACATGCAGTGCAATGTAGGATAGCTTTCTGAAAATAATCGCAGGGCGGTGCGCATTGTCATTGTTTCTAACAGGCCATTCACTAGTAGTAGTGAGAAAAAATCACCGGGTGGTGTTGGGAGCCGTGGCACTGTCAAGTCATCAGACGCGGTGATTGCGAGGCCTGTGGGAAAGTACAAAAGCCTGGGCTAGATTACCCCTCTCATCGAGCCCGCCTGTGTGGCACCTGTTTCTTATCACCCCACTAAGTTCCCGCCTCACAGGGTAGTCTGCCTAGCTATTAATCCTATATATAGCCAGTGCCTCCACCCCCGAGAGAGAGAGAGACTGAAGCACAAAAGGAGCCGCGGGGAGCGGACCGGTAGAGGCTTCGGGGCAGACTGAAGCACAAAAGGAGCCGCGGGGAGCGGACCGGTAGAGGCTTCGGGGGAGACTGAAGCACAAAAGGAGCCGCGGGGAGCGGACCGGTAGAGGCTTCGGGGCAGACTGAAGCACGGAAGGAGCCGCGGAGAGCGGACCGGTAGAGGCTTCGGGGCAGACTGTATAAGGAGAGAATAAAGAAAAGCCTGACCACCGCCAGACCTTGTCGTGTGTCTTTCCTGCCGGCCGGGAGCGACATCGACATTTGGTGGCCCGCACGGGGATTGATCAACCCCGAGACGCGGCGGTGGACTGCATTCTCCTACACAGTGCTGCAGCTGCAGGACAGGTGAGTAGAGGATAAGCCTGGGCCCTGGGTGGCGCGCACCTACAGGGTTTGTAGACTCCTCTCAACCTCACGCGTAAGTGGCGGGTTTCTTGGGCCTCACGCGGTGAGTATGAAACATAACACCAGAACTTAAGGTAATAAAAGAGTGTAAAACATAAACATAGAAGTAAAAATAACAGAAGATATATTAAAAATGGGAAACATGCCAAGTAAAGATACACAGCCTTGGTGTTGGTCCTTCGGAGACTCCTAAAGTCCAAGGACCTCAAGGTGGGGCGTAAGACTTTAGAAAATTTCCTTGCAGAGATTGACAGCTTTGCTCCCTGGTTTCTGCCTACAGGGCATGTAAACCTGCCCTCCTGGGAAAAGTTGGGCAGAGACCTTTCCCTAGCAGAGCGGGAGGGTAGAGCTTCAGTCTCTGCTCGTCCATTGTGGGAAATGATACACACGTGCCTAAAGAGTGAGGGTAGTTACGGGGGGAGCTCTCAAGAACTTGTAGAAGTACGCGAGGTGTTTGAACAGGCACAGTCAGGAAGCTCCCGAGAAGGGTCCGTCAAGGAGGGCAGAGATACAAAAGAGGAAGCCGAGGCGCGGTTTGTGTCTTTCCGCAGGAATCGGGACGAGAGCCAATGTGGATCCCAGAGAGGTTGACGCGACAAGTCCCTCGACTGAAGATCAGGCCTGTTCCACCAGAGGCCAACCGCAGACCCAACAACAAGATGAGCCCTAAAAGAACCGCAGGACGGTCCCTTTTTGGGGGCCTGGAACGGCTTGCTCCCCTATGTGCTACCCTTGTATACGCATGGCTCGCTCGCATGGCCTACGACCGCGTTTAAAAGTGACAGGCTTCCCACATTCTCCTCCCTAGACAACAACATGTAGCAGGGTGGGTGAGTCAATGACGGGTAAGAGCGTGCCTCCCCAGCACGACTCAACCTAAGCCAGGCCCTACCCCGTTCCGCTCGAAAGCCGCTGGATTGTTAGATAAATTTCTCTCTGAGGGGATTCGTGGAGAGAAATGAGTGCATGCCTATGTGCAACCAGGTTCCGTCCGGTTCATTCCTGGCCCTAGAAAAAAGGACGAGGGCCTCAGGGCCTTGGTGGACCCTGGGACGGCCAACCAGGGTCTACGCTAAGGGCCTACGGTGGGCCTCAGTTCGGGGCATAGGCCTCTGCACTCTATCCAGGACGGGCTGCGATGCGCGTAGCCATCATTTAAAATAAAATAGGGGGAGATGTTGGGAGCCGTGGCACTGTCAAGTCATCAGACGCGGTGATTGCGAGGCCTGTGGGAAAGTACAAAAGCCTGGGCTAGATTACCCCTCTCATCGAGCCCGCCTGTGTGGCACCTGTTTCTTATCACCCCACTAAGTTCCCGCCTCACAGGGTAGTCTGCCTAGCTATTAATCCTATATATAGCCAGTGCCTCCACCCCCGAGAGAGAGAGAGACTGAAGCACAAAAGGAGCCGCGGGGAGCGGACCGGTAGAGGCTTCGGGGCAGACTCAAGCACAAAAGGAGCCGCGGGGAGCGGACCGGTAGAGGCTTCGGGGGAGACTGAAGCACAAAAGGAGCCATGGGGAGCGGACCGGTAGAGGCTTCGGGGCAGACTGAAGCACGGAAGGAGCCGCGGAGAGCGGACCGGTAGAGGCTTCGGGGCAGACTGTATAAGGAGAGAATAAAGAAAAGCCTGACCACCGCCAGACCTTGTCGTGTGTCTTTCCTGCCGGCCGGGAGCGACATCGACAGGGTGGTGTGAATCGGAGGATCTGAATTAGGATAGGCAGTGAGTGGCAATGTAGGATGGAGAAAAGCACCACGGGGTGGTCAGCATGGGAGGTCAGAAACATGCAGTGGCAATATAGGATAGGTTTCTGAAAAACATCGCGGAGTGCTGCGCATTGTAAGGGTTTCTAACAGGAAATTCCGTAGTATTAGTGAGAAAAACATCACGGAGTGGTGTGAATCGGAGAGTCTGAATTAGGATACGCAGTGAGTGGCAATGTAGGATGGAGAAAAGCACCATGGGGTGGTCAGCATGGGGAGGTCAGGAAACATGCCGTGCAATGTAGGATAGCTTTCTGAAAAACATCGCGGCTTGGTGCACATTGTAAGTGTTTCTAACAGGCCATTCACTAACAGGAAGGAGAAAACATCACGGGGGTGGTGTGAATCGGAGGGTCCGAATTAGGATAGGCAGTGAGTGGCAATGTAGGATGGAGAAAAGTACCACGGGGTGGTCAGCATGGGGAGGTCAGTAAACATGCAGTGGCAATGTAGGATAGGTTTCAGAAAAACATCGCGAGGTGGTGCGCATTGTAAGGGCATGTAACAGAAAATTGCATAGTATTAGTGAGAAAAACATCCCTGGGTGGTATGAATCGTAGGGTCTGAATTAGGATAGGCAGTGAGTGGCAATGTAAGGTGGAGAAAAGCACAACGGGGTGGTCAGCATGGGGGGGGTCTGGAAACATGCAGTGGTAAGGTAGGATAGGTTTCTGAAAAACATCGCTGGGCGGTGCGTGTTGTAAGTGTTTCTTACCGGCCATTCACTAGTAGGAGTGAAAAAACATCACGGGGTGGTGTGAACTGGAGTGTCCCAATTAGGATAGGCAGGGAGTGGCAATGTAGGATGGAGAAAAGCACCATGGGGTGGTCAGCATGGGGAGGTCAAGAAACATGCAGTGGTAATTTAGGATAGTTTTCTGAAAAACATCGCGGGGTGGTGTGCATTGTAAGTGGTTCTAATAGGACATTCATTAGTAGGAGTGAGAAAATATCACGGGGTGGTGTGATTCGGAGGGTCTGAATTAGGATAGGCAGTGTGTGGCAATGTAGGATGGAGAAAAGTACCACGGGGTGGTCCGCATGGGGAGGTTGTGAAACATGCAGTGGCAATGTAGGATAGGTTTCTGAAAAACATCGTGGGGTGGTGTGCATGGTAAGTGTTTCTAATAGGCGATTCAATAGTAGAAGTGAGAAAAACATCACGGGGTGGTGTGAATCAGCGGTCTGAATTAGGATACACAGTGAGTGGCAATGTAGGATGGAGACAAGCACCACGGGGTGATCAGCATGGGGAGGTCAGGAAACATGCAGTGGCAATATAGGATGGGTTTCTGAAAAACATCGCGTGATGGTCCGAATTGTAAGCGTTTCTAACAGGAAATTCCGTAGTATTAATGAGAAAAACATCATGGGGTGTTGTGAATCGGAGGGTTTGAATTAGGATAGGCAGTGCGTGGCAATGTAGGATGGATCAAAGCACCACGGGGTGGTCATCATGGGGAGGTCAAGATACAGGCAGTGTCATGTAGGATAGGTTTCTGAAAAACATCGTGGGGTGGTGCGCATTGTAAGGGTTTCTAACAGGCCATTCATTAGTAGGAGTGAGAAAAACATCACGGGGTGGTGTGAATCGGATGGTCTGAATTAGGATAGGCAGTGAGTGGCAATGTAGGATGGAGAAAAGCACCATGGTGTGGTCAGGAAACATGCAGTGCAATGTAGGATAGCTTTCTTAAAAACATCGCGCGGTGGTGCACGTTGTAAGTGTTTCTAACAGGCCATTCACTAGTAGGAGTGAGAAAAACATCAAGGGGTGGTGTGAATCGGAGGGTCTCAATTAGGATAGGCTGTGACAGTCAATGTAGGATGGAGAAAAGCACCACGGGGGGGTCAGCATGCAGAGGTTAGGAAACATGCAGTGGCAATGTAGGATAGGTTTCTGAAAAACATCGCAGGGTGGTGCGCATTATAAGTGGTTCTAACAAGCCAATCACTGTTTGGAGTGAGAAACACATCATGGGGTGGTGTGAATCGGAGGGTCTGAATTAGCATAGGCAGTGAGTGGCAATGTAGGATGGATAAGAGCACCACGGGGTTGTCAGCATGCGGAGGACAGGAAACATGCAGTGGCAATGTAGGATAGTTTTCTGAAAAATATTGCAGGGTTGTGCGCATTGTAAATGTTTCTAACAGGCCATTCACTAGTAGGAGTGAGAAAAACATTATGGGGTGGTGTGAATCGGAGGGGCTGAATTAGGATAGGCAGTGAGTGGCAATGTAGGATGGAGAAAAGCACCACGGGGTGGTCAGCATGCAGAGGTCAGGAAACATGCAGTGGCAATGTAGGATAGGTTTCTGAAAAACATCGCGGGGTGGTGCGAATTGTAAGTGTTTCTAACAGGCCATTCCCTAGCAGGAGGGAGAAAATCATCACGGGGTGGTGTGAATCCGAGGGTCCCAGTTACGATAAGCAGTGAGTGGCAATGTAGGATGGAGAAAAGAACCACGGGGTGGTAGGCATGGGGAGGTAAGGAAACATGCAGTGGCAATGTAGGATAGGTTTCTGAAAAACATCGTGGGGTAGTGCGCATTGTAAGGGTTTCTAACAGGAAATTCCTTAGTATTAGTGAGAAAAACATCACGGGGTGGTGTGAACCGGAGGGTCTGATTAGGGTAGGCAGTGAGTGGCAATGTAGGATTGAGAAAAGCACCACGGGGTGATCAGCATGGGGTGGTCAGAAAACATGCAGTGGTAATATAGGATAGGTTTCTGAAAAACATCGCAGGGTGGTGCGCCTTGTAAGTGTTTCTTACAGGCCATTCACTATAGGAGTGAGAAAAACATCATGCGGTGGTATGACACGGAGGGTCTGAATTAGGATAGGCAGTGAGTGGCAATGTACGATGGAGAAAAGTTCCACGGGGTGATCAGCATGGGGAGGTCAGGAAACATGCAGTGGCAATGTAGGATAGGTTTCTGAAAAACATCGCAGAGTGGTGGGCCTTGTAAGGGTTTCTAACAGGCCATTTACTAGTAGGAGTGAGAAAAACATCACAGGGTGGTGTGAATCGGAGGATCTGAATTAGAATAGGCAGTGAGTGGCAATGTAGGACTGAGAAAAGCACCACGGGGTGATCAGCATGCGGTGGTCAGAAAACATGCAGTGGTAATATAGGATAGGTTTCTGAAAAACATCGCAGGGTGGTGCGCCTTGTAAGTATTTCTTACAGGCCATTCACTATAGGAGTGAGAAAAACATCATGGGGTGGTATGACACGGAGGGTCTGAATTAGGACAGGCAGTAAGGGGCAATGTAGGATAGAGAAAAGCACCACGGGTTGGTCAGCATGGGGAGGTTAGAAAACATGCAGTGGCAATGTAGGATAGGTTTCTGAAAACTTCACGAGTTGTGTGCTTTGTAAGTGTTTCTAACAGGCCATTCACTAGTACGAGTGAGAAAAACATCTCGGGGAGGTGTGAATCGGAGGGTCTGAATTAGGATAGGCAGTGAGTGGCAATGTAGGATGGAGAAAAGCACCACGGGGTGGTCAGCATGGGGAGGTCAGAAAACTTGCAGTGGCTATGTAGGATAGGTTTCTGAAAAACATCACGGGGTGGTGTGCATTGTTTCTTACAGGCCATTCACTAGTAGGAGTGAGAAAAACATCACGGGGTGGTGTGAATCTGAGGGTTTGAATTATTATAGGCAGTGAGTTAGCAATGTAAGATGGAGTAAAGCAGCACGGGTTGTCAGCATGGGGAGGTCAGGGAGCACGCAGTGGAAATGTATGATAGGTTTCTGAAAAACTTCTTGGTTTGGTGCGCATTTTAAGTGTTTCTAACAGGCCATTCATTACTAGGATTGAGAAAAACATCACGGGGTGGTGTGAATCGGAGGGTCTGAATAAGGATAGGCAGTGAGTGGCAATGTAGGATGGAGAAAAGCACCATGGGGTGGTCATCATGGGGAGGTCAGGAAACATGCAGTGCAATGTAGGATAGCTTTCTGAAAAACATCGCGGCGTGGTGCGCATTGCAAGTGTTTCTAACAGGCCATTCACTAGCAGGAGGGAGAAAAACATCACGGGGTGGTGTGAATCAGAGGGTCTGAATTAGCATAGGCAGTGAGTGGCAATGTAGGATTGAGAAAAGCACCACGGGGTGGTCAACATGGGGAGATCAGGAAACATGCAGTGGCAATGTAGGATAGGTTTCTGAAAAACATCGCGTGGTGGTGCGCGTTGTAAGGATTTCTAGCAGGTAATTCCGTAGTATTAGTGAGAAGAACATCACGGGGTGCTGTGAATCGGAGGGTCCCAATTAGGATAGGCAGTAAGTGGCAATGTAGGATGGAGAAAAGCACCACGGGTTGGTCAGCATGGTGAGGTCATTAAACATGCAGTGGCAATGTAGGATAGGTTTCTGAAAAACATCACGGGGTTGTGTGCTATGTAAGTGTTTATAACAGGCCATTCACTAGTAGGAGTGAGAAATGCGTCACGGGGTGGTGCCAACCAGAGGGTCTTAATTAGAATAGGCAGTGAGAGGCAATGTAGTATGGAGAAAAGCACCACTGTGTGGTCAGCATGGGGAGGTCAGAAAACTTGCAGTCGCTATGTAGGATAGGTTTCTGAAAAACATCGCGGGGTGGTGTGCATTGTAAGTGTTTCTAACAGGCCATTCACTAGTAGGACTGAGAAAAACATCATGGGGTGGTGTGAATCGGAGGGTCTGAATTAGGATAGGCAGTGAGTGTCAATGTAGGATGGAGGAAAGCACCACGGTGTGGTCAGCATTTGTGGGTCAGGAAACATGTAGTGGCAATGTAGGATACTTTTCTGAAAAACGTTGCGAGGTGGTGTGCATTTTAAGTGTTTCTAACAGGCCATTTCCTAGTAGGAGTGCGAAAAACATCATGGGGTGGTGTCAATCGGAGTGTCTGAATTAGGATAGGCAGTGAGTGGCAATGTAGGATGGAGTAAAGCACCACGGGGTGATCAGCATGGGGAGGTCAGGAAACATGCAGTGGCAATGTAGGATAGATTTCTGAAAAACATCACGGGGTGATGCGCATTGTAAGGGTTTCTAACAGGCCATTCACTAGTAGGAGTGAGAAAAGCATCACTGGGTGGTGTGAATCAGAGTGTCTGAATTAGGATAGGCAGTGAGTGGCAACGTAGGATGGAGAAAGGCACCACGGGGTGGTAAGCATGGGGAGGTCAGGAAAAACACAGTATGAATGTAGGATAGGGTTCTGAAAAACATCACGGGGTGGTGTGAATCGGACGGTCTGAATTATGATAGGCAGTGAGTGGCAATGTAGGATCGAGTAAACCACCATGGCGTGGTCAGCATGGGGAGATCAGGAAACATGCAGTGGCAGTGTAGGAGAGGATGCTGAAAAACCTCACGGGGTGGTGCGCATTGTAAGGGTTTCTAACAGGCCATTCACTAGTAGGAGTGAGAAAACCATCACGGGGTGGTTGAATCGGATGGTCTGAATTAGGTTAGGCTGGGAGTGGCAATCTAACATGGAGAAAACCACCACGGTTTGATTAGCATGGGGAGGTCAAGAAACATGCAGTGTCAATATAGGATAGGTTTCTGAAAAACATCGCGTGGTGGTGCGCATTGTAAGTGTTTCTAACATGCCATTCACTAGTAGGAGTGAGAAAAACATCATGGGGTGATGTGAATCAGAACGTCTGAATTAGAATAGGCAGTGAGTGTCAATGTAGGATGAAGAAAATCACCACGGGGTGGTGAGCACGTGTGGGTCATGAAACATGCAGTGGCAATGTAGGATACTTTTCTGAAAAACATTGCGGGTTCTGCACATTTTAAGTGTTTCTATCAGGCCATTCACTAGTAGGAGTCAGAAAAACATCACGGGGTGGTGTGAACCCGAGGGTCTGAATTAGGATAGGCAGTGAGTGGCAATGAACGATGGAGAAAAGTTCCACGGGGTGATCAGCATGAGGAGGTCAGGAAACATGCAGTGGCAATGTAGGATAGGTTTCTGAAAAACATCACAGAGTGGTGGGCCTTGTAAGGGTTTCTAACAGGCCATTCACTAGTAGGAGTGAGAAAATCATCATGGGGTGGTGTGAATTGGAGGGTCTGAATTAGGATAGGCAGTGAGTGTCAATATAGGATGGCGAAAAGCACCACGGGATGGTAAGCATGGGGAGGTCAGGAAACATACTGTGCCAATGTAGGATAGGTTTGTGAAAAACATCACGGGGTTGTGCGCCTTGTAAGTGTTTCTAACAGGCCATTCACTAGTAGAAGTGAGAAAAACATCACGGAATGGTGTGAATCTTAGGGTCTGAATTAGGATAGGCCGTGAGTGGCAATGTAAAATCGAGAAAAGCACCACAGGGTTGTCAGCATGGAGAGGTCCGGAAACATGCATTGGCACTGTAGGATAGGTTTCGGAAAATCATCGCGGGTGGTGCGCATTGTAAGTGTTTCTAACAGGCCACTTACTAGTAGGAGTGAGAAAAACATCATGGGGTGGTGTGAAATGGAGGGTCTGAATTAGGATAGGCCGTGAGTGGCAATGTAGGATGGAGAAAAGCACCACGGGTTGGTCATCATGTGTGGGTCAGGAAACATGCATTGGCACTGTAGGATAGGTTTCGGAAAAACGTTGTGGGGTGGTGCGCATTTTAAGTGTTTCTAACAGGACATTCATTAGTAGGAGTGAGAAAATCATCACGGGGTGGTGTGAATCGGAGGGTCTGAATTAGGATCGGCAGTGAGTAGCAATGTAGGATGGAGAAAGGCACACGGGGTGGTAAGCATGGGGCGGTCAGGAAACATACAGTGGCAATGTAGTATAGGGTTCTGAAAAACATCGCGGGGTTGTGCGCATTGTAAGTGTTTGTAACAGGCCATTCACTAGCAGAAGTGAGAAAAACATCACAGGGTGGTGTGAATCCGAGGGTCTGAATTAGGATAGGCAATGAATGGCAATGTAAGATGGAGAAAAGCACCACGGGGTGGTCAGCATGGGGAGGTCAGGAAACATGCAGTGGCCATGTAGGATAGGTTTCTGACAAAACATCCCATGGTGGTGCGCATTGTAAGTGTTTCTAACAGACCATTCACTCGTAGGAGTGAGAAAAACATCACGGGGTGGTGTGAATTGGAGGGTCTGAATTATTATAGGCAGTGAGTGGCATTGTAGGATGGAGAAAAACACCACGGGGTCGTCAGCATGGGGATGTCAGGAAACATGCAGTGGCTATGTGTGATAGGTTTCTGAAAAGCATTGTGTGGTGGTTTGCATTGTAAGTGTTTCTAACAGGACATACACTTCTAGGATAGCGAAAAACATCACGGCTGGTGTGAATCGGAGTGTCTGATTGCAATGAGTTGCAATGTAGGATGGAGAAAAGCACCACGGGGTGGTCAGCATGGGGAGGTCAGGAAAAATGCAGTGGCAAAGTAGGATAGGTTTCTGAAAAACATCGTGGGGTGGTGTGTATTGTAAGGGTTCCTAAAAGGCCATTCACTAGTAGGAGTGAGAAAAACATCATGTAGTGGTGTGAATCGGAGGGACTGAATTAGGATAGGCAGTGAGTGGCAATGTAAGATGGAGAAAAGCACCACCGGATGGTCAGCATGGGGAGGTCAAGAAACATGCAGTGGCAATATAGGATAGGTTTCTGAAAAACATCTAGGTGTGGTGTGCATTAAAAGTATTTCTAACAGGCCATTCACTAGTAGGAGTGAGAAAAACATCACGGGATGGTGTGAATCGGAGTGTCTGAATTAGGATAGGCAGTGAGTGGCAATGTAGGATGGAGAAAGGCACCACGGGTTGGTCAGCATGGGGAACTCAGGAAAAATGCAGTTGCAAGGCAGGATAGGTTTCTGAAAAACATCGCGGGTGGTGCACATTGTAAGGGTTTCTTACAGGTCACTCACTAGTAGCAGTGAGAAAAACATCATGGGGTGGTGTGAATCAGAGGGTCTGAATTAGGACAGGTCGTGAGTGGCACTGTAGGATGGAGAAAAGCACCACGGGGTGGTCATCATGGGGAGGTCAGGAAACATGCAGTGGCAAAGTCGGATAGGTTTCTGAAAAAAATCGTGGGGTGGTGCGCATTGTAAGGGATTCTAAAAGGCCATTCACTAGTAGGAGTGAGAAAAACATCATAGGGTGGTGTGAATCGGAGGGTCTGAATTAGGATAGGCAGTGAGTGGCAATGTATGATGGAGAAAAGCACCACCGGATGGTCAGCATGGGGAGGTCAGGAAACATGCAGTGGCTATGTAGGATAGGTTTCTGAAAAACATCACGGGGTGGTGCGCATTGTAAGTGTTTCTTACAGGCCACTCACAAGTAGAAGTGTAAAAAACATCATGGGATGGTGTGAATCGGAGGGTGTGAGTTAGGACAGGCCGTGAGTGGCAATGTAGGATGGAGAAAAGCACCACAGGGTGGTCAGAATGTGGAGGTCAGGAAACATGCAGTGCAATGTAGGATAGTTTTCTTAAAAACATCGCAGGGTGGTGCACATTGTAATTCTTTCTAACAGGACATTTACTAGTAGGCGTGAGCAAAATATCACGGGGTGGTGTGAATCGGGGATCTGAATTAGGATAGGCAGTGAGTGTCAATGTAGGATGGAGAAAAGCAACACCGGGTGTTCAGCATGGGGATGTCAAGAAACATGCAGTGGCAATGTAGGATAGGTTTCTGAAAAACATCGCCTAGTGGTGGGCCTTGTAAGTGTTTCTAACAGGCCATTCACTAGAAGGAGGTAGAAAAACATCACGGGGTGGTGTGAATCGGAGGGTCTGAATTAGGATAGGCAGTGAGTGGCAGTGTAGGATGGAGAAAAGCACCAGTGGGTGGTAAGCATGGGGAGGTCAGGAAACATGCAGTAGCAATGTAGTATAGGTTGATGAAAAACATCGCGGGGTGGTGCGCATTATGATTGTTTCTAACAGGCCATTCACTAGTAGGAGTGAGAAAAACATCACGGGGTGGTGTGAATCGGAGGTTCTGAATTAGGATACACAGTGTGTGGCAACGTAGGATGGAGAAAAGCACCACAGGGTGGTCAGCATGGGGTTGCCAGGAAAAATTCAGCGGCAATGTAGGATAGGTTTCTGAAAAACATCGCGGGTGGTGCGCATTGTAATTGTTTCTAACAAGACACTCACTAGTAGGAGTGAGAAAAATATCACGGGGTGGTGTCAATCGGAGGGTCTGAATTAGGATAGGCAGTGAGTGTCAATGTAGGATTGAGAAAAGCTCCACGGTGTCGTCAGCATGTGTGGGTCAGGAAACATGTAGTGGCAATGTAGGATACTTTTCTGAAAAACATTGCGGGGTGGTGTGCATTTTAAGTGTTTCTAACAGGCCATTCACTAGTAGGAGTGAGAAAAACGTCACGGGGTTGTCTTAATCGGAGGGTCTGAATTAGGATAGGCAGTGAGTGGTAATGTAGGATGGAGTAAAGCACCACGGGGTGATCAGCATGGGGAGGTCAGGAAACATGCAGTGGCAATGTAGGATAGGTTTCTGAAAATCATCGCGGTTGGGTGCGCATTGTAAGTGTTTCTAACAGGCCATTCACTGGTAGGAGTGAGAAAAACATCACGGGGTGGTGAGAATCGGAGTGTCTGTATTAGGATAGGCAGTGACTGGTCATGTAGGATGGAGAAAAGCACCACGGGGTGTTCAGCATGGGGAGGTCCGGAAACATGCTCTGGCAATGTAGCATAGGTTTCTGAAAAACTTGGCGGGGTTAGGGGCCTTGTAAGGGTTTCTAACAGGCCATTCACTAGTAGGAGTGAGAAAAGCATCACTGGGTGGTGTGAATCGGAGGGTCTGAATTAGGATAGGCAGTGAGTGGCAATGTAGGATGGAGAAAGGCACCATGGGATGGTAAGCATGGGGAGGTCAGGAAACATACAGTATCAATGTAGGATAGGGTTCTGAAAAACATCACGGGGTGGTGCGAATCGGACGTTCTGAATTAGGATAGGCAGTGAGTGGCAATGTAGGATCGAGAAAACCACCATGGCCTGCTCAGCATGGGGAGATCAGGAAACATGCAGTGTGAATATAGGATAGGTTTCTGAAAAACATCGCGCAGTGCTGCGCATTGTAAGTGTTTCTAACAGGCCATTCACTAGTAGGAGTGAGAAAAGTATCACGGGGTGGTGTGAATCGGATGGTCTGAATTAGGTTAGGCAGGGAGTAGTAATCTAAGATGGAGAAAATCACCACGGTTTGATCAGCATGGGGAGGTCAAGAAACATGCAGTGTCAATATCGGATAGGTTTCTGAAAAACATCGCGCGGTGGTGCGCATTGTAAGTGTTTCTAACAGGCCATTCACTAGTAGGAGTGCGAAAAACATCATGGGGTGATGTGAATCGGAGGGTCTGAATTAGGATAGGCAGTGAGTGTCAATGTAGGATGGAGAAAATCACCACGGGGTGGTGAGCACGTGTGGGTCACGAAACATGCAGTGGCAATGTCGGGTACTTTTCTGAAATCATTGCGGGGTTCTGCACATTTTAAGTGTTTCTAACAGGCCATTCACTAGTAGGATTCAGAAAAACATCACGGGGTGGTGTGAATCCGAGGGTCTGACTTAGGATTGGCAGTGAGTGGCAATGTACGATGGAGAAAAGTTCCACGGCGTGATCAGCATGGTGAGGTCAGGAAACTTGCAGTGGCAATGTAGGATACGTTTCTGAAAAACATCGCAGAGTGGTGGGCCTTGTAAGGGTTTCTAACAAGCCATTCACTAGTAGGAGTGAGAAAAACATCACGGAGTGGTGTGAATCGGAGGGTCTGAATTAGGATAGGCAGGGAGTGGCAATGTAGGATGGAGAAAAGCACCACGGGGTGGTCAGCATGGGGAAGTCAGGAAACATGCAGTGGCAAGGAAGGATAGGTTTCTGAAAAACATCGCGGGTGTTGCGCATTGTAATTGTTTCTTACAGGCCACTCACAAGTAGAAGTGTAAAAAACATCATGGGATGGTGTGAATCCGAGGGTGTGAGTTAGGACAGGCCATGAGTGGCAATGTAGGATGGAGAAAAGCACCACAGGGTGGTCAGAATGTGGAGGTCAGGAAACATGCAGTGCAATATAGGATAGTTTTCTTAAAAACATCGCAGGGTGGTGCACATTGAATTCTTTCTAACAGGACATTTACTAGTAGGCGTGAGCAAAATATCACAGGTAGGTGTGAATCGGGGGATCTCTAATTAGGATAGGCAGTGAGTGTCAATGTAGGATGGAGAAAAGCAACACCGGGTGTTCAGCATGGGGATGTCAAGAAACATGCAGTGGCAATGTAGGATAGGTTTCTGAAAAACATCAAGGGTTGGTGCGCATTGTAAGGGTTTCTAACAGGCCATTCACCAGTAGGAGTGAGAAAAACATCACGGGGTGGTGTGAATCGGAGAGTCCGAATTAGCATAGGCAGTGAGTTGTAATGTTGGACGGGGAATAGCACCATGGGGTGGTCAGCATGGGGAGGTCAAGAAACATGTAGTTTCAATGTAGCATAGGTTTGTGAAAAACATCGCGGGGTGGTGCGCATTGTAAGTGTTTCTAACAGGCCATTCACTAGTAGGAGTGAGTAAAACATCACGGGCTGGTGTGAATCGGAGGTTCTGAATTAGGATAGGCAGTGAGTGGCAATGTAGGATGGAGAAAAGCACCACGGGGTGGTCAGCATGGGGAGGTCAGGAAACACGCAGTGGCAATGTAGGATAGGTTTCTGAAAAACTTCGCGGGCGTTGCGCATTGTAAGTGTTTCTAACAGGCCATTCATTAGTAGGACTGAGAAAATCATCAGGGGGTGGTGTGAATTGGAGCGTCTGCATTAGGATAGGCAGTGAGTGGCAATGCACGATGGAGAAAAGTTCCACCGGGTGATCAGCATGGGGAGGTCAGGAAACAGGCAGTGGCAATGCAGGATAGGTTTCTGAAAAACATCGCGGGGTGTTGCGCATTGTAAGGGTATCTAAAAGGCCATTCACCACTGTGAGTGAGAAATACATCATGGGGTGGTGTGAATCGGAGGGTCTGAATTAGGATAGGGAGTGAGTGGCAATGTAGGATGGAAAAAAGCACCACGGGGTGGTCAGCATGGGGAGGTCAGGAAACATGTAGTGCTAAAGTAGGATGGGTTTCTGAAAAACATCCTGGGGTGGCGCGCATTGTAAGTGTTTCTAATAGGAAATTCACTAGTAGGAGTGAGAAAAACATCACGGGGTCGTGTGAATCGGAGGGTCTGAATAAGGATAGGCAGTGAGTGGCAATGTAGGATGGAGAAAAGCACCACGGGGTGGTCAGCATGGGGAGGTCAGGAAACATGCAGTTGCAATGTAGGATACGTTTCTGAAAAACTCTGCGGGGTGGTGCGCTTTGTAAGTGTTTCTAACAGGCCACTGACTACTACGAGTGAGAAAAACATCACGGGGTGGTGTGAATCGGAGGGTCTGAAATAGGATAGGCAGTGAGTGGCAATGTAGGATGGAGAAAAGCACCATGGTGTGGTCAGCATGGGGAGGTCATGAAACATGGAGTGTCAAAGTAGGATAGGTTTCTGAAAAACATCACTGGGTGGCGCGCATTATAAGTGTTTCTAACAGGCCATTCACTAGTAGGAGTGAGAAAACCATCACGGGGTGGGGTGATTTGGAGCATCTGAATTAGGATAGGCAGTGAGTGGCAATGTAGGATGGAGAAAAGGACCGCGGGGTGGTCAGCATGGGGAGGCCAGAAAACATGCAGTGGCAATGTGGGATAGGTTTCTGAAAAACATCGCGGGGTTGTGCGCGTTGTAACGGTTACTAACAGGCCATTCAGTAGTAGGAGTGAAAAAAACATCATGAGATTGTGTGAATCGGAGGGTCTGAAATAGGATAGGCAGTGAGTGGCAATTTAGGATGGAGAAAAGCCCCACGGGGTGGTCAGCTTGGGGACGTCAGGAAACATGCAGTGGTAATGTAGGACAGGTTTCTGAAAAACATCGCGGGGTGGTGCGCATTGTAAGTGTTTCTAAAAGGCCATTAACTAGTAGGAGTGAGAAACACATCACGGGGTTGTGAGAATCGTAGTGACTGAATTAGGATAGGCAGTGA
Organism: Cavia porcellus; assembly: GCF_034190915.1. Lineage (NCBI taxonomy): Eukaryota > Metazoa > Chordata > Mammalia > Rodentia > Caviidae > Cavia > Cavia porcellus. Next base: position 382,768 of record NW_026947598.1, on the reverse strand, counting down.
GTGGCAATGTAGGATGGAGAAAAGCACCACGGGGTGGTCAGCATGGGGAGGTCAGGAAACAGGCAGTGGCAATGTAGGATATGTTTCTGAAAAACATGGCGGGGTCGTGCGCATTGTAAGGGTTTCTAACAGGCCATTCACTAGTAGGAGTGAGAAAAACATCACGGGGTGGTGTGAATGGGAGGGTCTGAATTAGGATAGGACGTGAGTGGCAATGTAGGATGGAGAAAAGCACCACGGGGAGGTCAGCATGGGGAGGTCAGGAAACAGGCAGTGGCAATGTAGGATAGGTTTCTGAAAAACATCGCGGGGTTGTGCGCATTGTAAGGGTTTCTAACAGGCCATTCACCAGTGGAGTGAGAAAAACATCACGGCGTGGTGTGCATCGGAGGGTGTGAATTAGGATAGGCAGTCAGTGTGAATGCAGGATGGAGAAAAGCACCACGGGGTGGTCTGCATGGGGAGGTCAGGGAACACACAGTGGCAATGTAGGATAGGTTTCTGAAGAACTTCGTGGGTTGGTGCGCATTGTAAGTGTTTCTAACAGGCCATTCATTAGTAGGAGTGAGAAAAACATCACGGGGTGGTGTGAAGCGGAGGGTCTGAATTAGGATAGGAAGTGAGGGGCAATGTAGTATGGAGAAAAGCACCATGGGGTGGTCAGCATGGAGAGGTCAGGAAACATGCAGTGCAATGTAGGATAGCTTTCTGAAAAACATCGCGGGGTGATGTGCATTGTAAGTGTTTCTAACAGGCCATTCACTAGTAGGAGTGAGAAAAACATCATGGGGAGGTGTGAATCGGAGGGTCTGAATTAGGATAGGCAGTGAGTGGCAATGTAGCATGGGGAAAAGCACCACGGGGTGGTCAGCATGCGGAGCTCAGGAAACATGCAGTGGTAATGTAGGATAACTTTGTGAAAAACATCGCGGGGTGGTGCGCATTGCACTGTTTCTAACAGGCCATTCACTAGCAGTAGGGAGAAAAACATCACGCAGTGGTGTGAATCAGAGGGTCTGAATTAGCATAGGCAGTGAGTGGCAATGTAGGATGGAGAAAAGCACCACGGGGTGGTCAGCATGGGGAGATCAGGAAACATGCAGTGGCAATGTAGGATAGGTTTCTGAAAAACATCGCGGGGTGGTGCGCGTTGTAAAGGTTTCTAACAGGAAATTCCGTAGTATTAGTGAGAAGAACATCACGGGGTGGTGTGAATCGTAGTGTCTGAATTAGGATAGGCAGTGAGTGGCAATGTAGGATGGAGAAAAGCACCACGGGTTGGTCAGCACGGGGAGGTTAGGAAACATGCAGTAGTAATATAGGATAGGTTTCTGAAAAACATCGCGAGGTGGTGCACCTTGTAAGTGTTTCTTCCAGGCCATTCACTAATAGGAGTGAGAAAAACATCACGAGTTGGTGTGAATCGGAGGGTCTGAATTAGAATAGGCAGTGAGTGGCCTTGTAGGATGCAGAAAAGCACCACGGGTTGGTCAGCATGGGGAGTTCAGGAAACATGCAGTGGCAATGTAGGATAGGTTTCTGAAAAACATCACAGGGTTGTGTGCCTTGTAAGTGTTTCTAACAGGCCATTAACTAGTAGGAGTGAGAAAAGCATCACTGGGTGGTGTGAACCGGAGGGTCTCAATTAGTGTAGGCAGTGAGTGCCAATGTAGGATGACTAAAAGCACCACGGGGTGGTCAGCATTGGGAGGTCAGAAAACTTGCAGTGGCAATGTAGGATAGGTTTCTGAAAAACATCACTGGTTGGTTCGCATTGTAAGGGTTACTAACAGGCCATTCACTAGTAGGAGTGAGAAAAACATCACGGGGTGGTGTGAATCTGAGGGTCTGAATTAGGATAGGCAGTGAGTGGCAATGTAGCATGGAGTAAATCACCACGAGTTGTCAGCATGAGGAGCTCAGGGAACACGCAGTGGCAATGTAGGATAGGTTTCTGAAAAACTTAGTGGGTTGGTGTGCATTGTGTTTCTAACAGGCCATTCATTAGTAGGAGTGAGAAAAACATCACGGGGTGGTGTGAATCTGACGGTCTGAATAAGGATAGGCAGCGAGTTGCAATGTAGGATGCAGAAAAGCACCATGGGGTGGTCAGCATGGGGAGGTCAAGAAACATGCAGTACAATGTAGGATAGGTTTTTGAAAAACATTGCAGGGTGGTGTGTATTATAAAGGTTTCTAGCAGGCCATTCACTAGTAGGAGTGAGAAAAATATCATGTGGTGGTGTGAATCGGAGTGTCTGAATAAGGATAGGCAGTGAGTGGCAATGTAGGATGGAGAAAAGCAAAGCGGGGTGGTCAGCATGGGGAGGTCAGCAAACAGGCAGTGGCAATGTAGGATAGGTTTCTGAAAAACATCGCGGGGTGGTGCACATTGTAAGTGTTTCTAACAGGCCATTCACTAGCAGGAGGGAGAAAAACATCACGGGGTGGTGTGAATCAGAAGGTCTGAATTAGGATAGGCCGTGAGTGGCAATGTAGGATGGAGAAAACAACCACGGGGTGGTCAGCATGGGGAGGTCAGGAAACATGCAGTGGCAATGTAGGATAGGTTTCTGAAAAACATCGCGGTGTGGTGCACATTGTAAGGGTTTCTAACAGGCGATTCAATAGTAGGAGTGAAAAAAAATCACGTTTGGTGTGAATTGGAGGGTCTGAATTATGAAAGGCAGTAAGTGGAAATGTAGGATGGAGAAAAGCACAATGGGCTGGTCAGCATGGGGAGGTCAGGAATCATGCAGTGCAATGTAGGATAGTTTTCTGAAAATCATCGTGGGTTGGTGCACATTGTAAGGCTTTCTAACAGGCCATTCACTAGTAGGAGTGAGGAAAACATCACGGGCTGGTGTCAATCGGAGGGTCTGAATTAGGATAGGCAGTGAGTGGCAATGTAGGATCGAGAAAAGCACCACGGGGTGGTCAGTATGGGGAGGTCAGGAAACATGCAGTGGCAATGTAGGATAGTTTTCTGAAAAACATCGCGGTGATTTGAGGTTTGTAAGGGTTTCTAACAGGCCATTCACTAGTAGGAGTGAGAAAAGCATTACGGGGTGGTGTGAATCGGAGGGTATCAATTAGGATAGGCAGTGAGTGGCAATGTACGAGGGAGACAAGTTCTACGGGGTGATCAGCATGGGAATGTCAGGAAACATGCAGTGCTAAAGAAGGATGGGTTTCTGAAAAACATCACGGGGTGGCGCGCATTGTAAGTGTTTCTAACAGGAAATTTACTAGTAGGAGTGAGAAAAACTTCACGGGGTGGTGTGAATCGGATGGTCTGAATTAGGATAGGCAGTGAGTGGCAATGTAGGATGGAGAAAAGCACCACGGGGTGGTCAGCTTGGGGAGGTCAAAAACCATGCCGTGGTAATGTAAGACAGGTTTCTGAAAAACATCGCGGGGTGGTGCGCAATCTAACTGTTTCTAACAGGCCATTCACTAGTAGGAGTGAGAAAAACATCACGGTGTGGTGAGAATCAGAGTGTCTGAATTAGGACAGGCAGTGTGTGGCAATGTAGGATGGAGAAAAGCACCACGGGGTGCTCAGCAAGGGGAGGTCAAGAAACATGCAGTGGCAATGTAGGATACGTTTCTGAAAAACTCTGCGGGGTGGTGCGCTTTGTAAGTGTTTCTAACAGTCCACTGACTACTACGAGTGAGAAAAACATCACGGGGTGGTGTGAATCGGAGGGTCTGAATTAGGATAGGCAGGGAGTGGCAATGTAGGATGCACAAAAGCACCACGGTGTGGTCACCATGGGGAGGTCATGAACATGCAGTGCCAAAGTAGGATAGGTTTCTGAAAAACATCATGGGGTGGCATGCATTGTAAGTGTTTCTAACAGGCCATTCACTAATAGGAGTGAGAAAACCATCACGGGGTGGTGTGAATCGGAGGTCTGAATTAGGATAGGCAGTGAGTGGCAATGTAGGATGGAGAATAGGACCACGGGGTGGTCAGCATGGGGAGGCCAGGAAACATGCAGTGGCAATGTGGGATAGGTTTCTGAAAAACATGGCGGGGTGGTGCGCATTGTAATGGTATCTAACAGGCCATTCAGTAGTAGGAGTGAAAAAAACATCACGAGGTGGTGTGAATCGGAGGGTCTGAATTAGGATAGGCAGTGAGTGGCAATGTAGGATGGAGAAAAGCCCCACAGGGTGGTCAGCTTGGGGAGGTCAGGAAACATGCAGTCTTAATGTGGGATAGGTTTCTGAAAAACATCGCTGGGTTGTGCGCATTGTAACGGTTACTAACAGGCCTTTCAGTAGTAGGAGTGAAAAAAACATCACGAGGTGGTGTGAATAGGAGGGTCTGAATTAGGATAGCCAGTGAGTGGCAATGTAGGATGGAGAAAAGCACCAAGGGGTGGTCACCTTGGGGAGGTCAGGAAACATGCAGTGGTAATGTAGGACAGGTTTCTGAAAAACATCGCGGGGTGGTGAGCATTGTAAGTATTTCTAACAGGCAATTAACTAGTAGGAGTGAGAAAAACATCACGGGGTTGTGAGAATCGTAGTGACTGAATTAGGATAGGCAGTGAGTGGAAATGTAGGATGGAGAAAATCACCACGGGGTGGTCAGCATGGGGAGGTCAGGAAACAGGCAGTGGCAATGTAGGATAGGTTTCTGAAAAACATGGCGGGGTCGTGCTCATTGTAAGTGTTTCTAACAGGCCATTCACTAGTAGGAGTGAGAAAAAAACTACGGGGTGGTGTGAATCGGAGGGTGTGAATTAGGATAGGTAGTGCGTGGCAATGCAGGATGGAGAAGGGCAACACGGGGTGTTCAAAATGGGGAGGTCGTGAAACATGCAGTGGCAATATAGGATAGGTTTCTGAAAAAGATCGCAGGGTGGTGTGCTTTGTAAGTGTTTCTAACAGGCCATTCACTAGTAGGAGTGAGAAAAACATCACGGAGTAGTGTGAATCGGAGGTCTGAATTAGGATACAAAGTGAGTGGCAATGTAGGATGGAGAAAAGCCCCACGGGGTGGTCAGCATGGGCAGGTCAGAAAAAATGCAGTGGCAGTGTAGGATAGGTTTCTGAAAATCATCGCGGGGTTGTCCGCATTGTAAGGGTTTCTAACAGGCCATTCACTAGTAGTAGTGAGAAAAGCAAGTCGGAGTGGTGTGAACCGGAGGGTCTGAATTAAGATAGGAAGTGAGTGGCAATGTAGGATGGAGAAAAGCACAACTTGGTGGTCAGCATGGGGAGGTCAGGAAACATGCAGTGGCAATGTAGGATAGGTTTCTGAAAAACATCGCGTGGTGGCGAGCATTGCAAGTGTTTCTAACAGGCCATTCTGTAGTAGGAGTGAGAAAAACATCACGAGTTGGTGTGAATCGGAGGGTCTGAAATAGGATAGGCAGTGACTGGCAATGTAGGATAGAGAAAAGCACCACGGGGTGCTCAGCATGGGGAGGTCAGGAAACAGGCAGCGGCAATGTAGGATAGGTTTCTGAAAAAAACATCGTGGTGTGGTGCACATTGTAAGTGTTTCTAACAGGCCATTCACTAGTAGGAGGGAGAAAATCATCACGGGGTGGTGTGAATCAGAGGGTCTGAATTAGGATAGGCAGTGAGTGGCAATGTAGGATGGAGAAAAGCACCACCTGGTGGTCAGCATGGGGAGGTCAGAAACATGCAGTGGTAATGTAGGATAGTTTTCTGAAAAACATCGCGTGGTGGTGTTCATTGTAAGTGTTTCTAACAGACCATTCACTACTAGGAGTGAGAAAAACATCACGGGGTGATGTGAATCGGAGGGTGTGAATTAGGATAGGCAGTGGGTGTACAATGTAGAATGGAGAAAGGCACCACAGCGTGTTCAGCATGGGGAGGTCGTGAAACATGTAGTGGCAATGTAGGATAGGTTTCTTAAAAACATCGCGGGGTGGTGTGCATTGTAAGTGTTTCTAACAGGCCATTCACTAGTAGGAGTTAGAAAAAGATCACCGGGTGCTGTGAATTCGAGGTGTGAATTAGGATACACAGTAAGTGGCAATGTATGATGGAGAAAAGCACCACCGGGTGGTCAGCATGGGGAGGTCAGGAAACATGCAGTGGCAATGTAGGATAGGTTTCTGAAAAACATCGCGTGGTGGCGGGCATTGTAAGTGTTTCTAACAGGCCTTTCACTAGTAGGAGTGAGAAAAACATCACGGGGTGGTGTGAATCGGAGGGTCTGAATTAGGAGAGCCAGTAAGTAGCAAGGTAGGATGGAGAAAAGCACCACGGGGTGGTCAGCATGGGGAAGTCATAAAACATGCAGTGGCAATGTAGGATACGTTTCTGAAAAACTTTGTGGGGTGGTGCGCTTTGTAAGTGTTTCTAACAGGCCATTCACTAGTAGGAGTGAGAAAAAACCACGGGGTGGTGTGAATCGGAGAGTCTGAATAAGGATAGGCAGTGAGTGGCAATGTAGGATGGAGAAAAGGACCACGGGGTGGTCAGCATGGGGAGGTCAGGAAACATGCAGTGGCAATGTAGGATAGGTTTCTGGAAAACATCGCGGGGTGTTGCGCATTGTAACGGTTTCTAACAGGCCATTCCGTATTAGGAGTTAAAAAAACATCACGAGGTGGTGTGAATCGGAGGGTCAGAATTAGGATGGGCAGTGAGTGACAATGTAGGATGGAGAAAAGCACCACGGGGTGATCAGCTTGGGGAGGTCAGGAAACATGCAGTTGTAATATAGGACAGGTTTCTGAAAAACATCGCGGGGTAGTGCGCATTGTAAGTGTTTCTAACAGGCCATTAACTAGTAGGAGAGAGAAAAACATCATGGGGTGGTGAGAATTGGATTGTCTGAATTCGGATTGGTAGTGAGTGGCAATGTAGGATGGAGAAAAGCAACACGGGTTGGTCAGCATGGGGAGGTCATGAAACATGCAGTGGCAATGTAGGATAGGTTTCTGAAAAACATCGCGGGGTGGTGCGCATTGTAATTGTTTCTTACAGGCCATTTACTAGTAGGAGTGAGAAAAACATCACTCGGGGTGTGAATCAGAGGGTCTGAATTAGGATAGGCAGTGAGTGACAATGTAGGATGTAGAAAAGCACCACGGGGTTATCAGCATGGAGAGGTCAGGAAACATGCAGTGGCAATGTAGCCTAGGTTTCTGAAAAACATCGAGGCGTGGTGCGTATTGTAAGTGTTTCTAACAGGCCATTCACTAGTAGGAGTGAGAAAATCATCAAGGGGTGGTGTAAATCGGAGGCAGTGAATTAGGATAGGCCGTGAGTGGCAAGATAGAATGGAGAAAAGCACCACGGGTTGGTCAGCTGGGGGAGGTAAGGAAACATGCAGTGGTAATGTAGGATAGGTTTCTGCAAAACATCGCGTGGTGGTGTGCCTTGTAAGTGTTTCTAACAGGCCACTCACTAGTAGGAGTAAGAAAAACATCACGGGGTGGTGTGAATCGGATGGTCTGAATTAGGATACGCAGTGTGTGGCAATGTAGGATGGAGAAAAGCACCACGGGTTGGTCAGCATGGGGCGGTCAGGAAACATGCAGTGGCAATGTAGGATAGGTTTCTGCAAAACATCGCATGGTGGTGTGCATTGTAAGTGTTTCTAACAGGCCATTCACTAGTAGGAGTAAGATAAACATCACGGGGTGGTGTGGATCGGATGGTCTGAAATAGGATACGCAGTGCGTGGCAATGTAGGATGGAGAAAAGCACCACGGGGTGGTCAGCAAGGGGAGGTCGTGAAACATGCAGTGGCAATGTAGGATAGGTTTCTGAAAAACTTCGCGGCGTGGTGTGTATTGTAAGCGTTTCTAACAGGCCATTCACTAGTAGGAGGGAGAAAAACATCACGGGGTTGTGTGAATTGGAGGTCTGATTTAGGATACGCAGTGAGTGGGAATGTAGGACGGAGAAAAGCACAACGGCGTTTTCACCTTGGGGAGGTCAGGAAACATTCAGTGGCAATGCAGGATAGGTTTCTGAAAAACATCGCGGGGTGGGGCGCAAAGTCTGTTTCTAACAGGCCATTCACTAGTAGGAGTGAGAAAAACATCACGGGGTGGTGTGAATCGGAGAGTCTGAATTAGGATAGGCAGTGAGTGGCAATGTACGATGGAGAAAAGTACCCCGGGGAGGTCAGCATGGGGAGGTCAGGAAACATGCAGTGGCAATGTAGGATAGGTTTCTGAAAAACATCGCGGGGTTGTGTGCCTTGTAAGTGTTTATAGCAGGCCATTTACTAGTAGGGCTGAGAAAAGCATCACGGGGTGGTGTGAACCAAAGGGTCTGAATTAGAATAGGCAGTGAGTGGCAATGTAGGATGGAGAAAAGCACCACGGGGTGGTCTGCATGGGGAGGTCAGGAAACATTCAGTCGCAATGTAAGATACGTTTCTGAAAAACAAAGCGGGTGGTGCGCATTGTAAGGGTTTCTAACAGGCCACTCACTAGTAGGAGTGAGAAAAACATCATGGGATGGTGTGAATCGGAGGGTCTGAATTAGGATAGGCAGTGAGTGGAAAGATAGGATGGAGTAAAGCACCACGGGGTGGTCAGCAAGGGGAGGTCAGGAAACATGCATTGTCAATGTAGGATAGGTTTCTGAAAAACATCAAGGGGTGGTGCACATTGTAAGGGTTTCTAAGAGGTCATTTACTAGTAGGGGTGAGAAAAACATCACGGGGTGGTGTGAATCATAGGGTCTGAATTAGGATAGGCTGTGAGTGGCAATGTAGGATGGAGAAAAGCACCACGGGTTGTTCAGCATGGGGAGGTCATGAAACATGCAGTGGCAATGTAGGATAGGTTTCTGAAAAACATCGCGGGGTGGTGCGCATTGTAAGTGTTTCTTACAGGCCATTTACTAGTAGGAGTGAGAAAAACATCACTCGGTGTTGTGAATCAGAGGGTCTGAATTAGGATAGGCAGTGAGTGGCAATGTAGTATGTAGAAAAGCACCACGAGGTTATCAGCATGGAGAGGTCAGGAAACATGTAGTGGCAATGTAGCCTAGGTTTCTGAAAAACATCGAGGCGTGATGCGCATTGTAAGTGTTTCTAACAGGCCATTCACTAGTAGGAGTGAGAAAATCATCAAGGGGTGGTTTAAATCGGAGGCAGTGAATTAGGATAGGCCGTGAGTGGCAAGATAGAATGGAGAAAAGCACCACGGCTTGGTCAGCTGGGGGAGGTAAGGAAACATGCAGTGGTAATGTAGGATAGGTTTCTGCAAAACATCGCGTGGTGGTGTGCCTTGTAAGTGTTTCTAACAGGCCATTCACTAGTAGGAGTAAGAAAAACATCACGGGGTGGTGTGCATCGGATGGTCTGAATTAGGATACGCAGTGCATGGCAATGTAGGATGGAGAAAAGCACCACGGGTTGGTCAGCATGGGGAGGTCAGGAAACATGCATTGGCAATGTAGGATAGGTTTCTGAAAAACTTCAAGGGGTGTTGCGCCTTGTAAGGTTTTCTAACAGGTGATTCACTAGTAGGAGTGAGAAAAATATCACGGGGTGGTGTGAATCGGAGGGTCTGAATTCGGATAGGCAGTGAGAGGCAATGTAGGATGGAGAAAAGCACCACAGGGTGGTCAGCATGGGGAGATCAAGAAACATGCAGTGGAAATGTAGGATAGGTTTCTGAAAAACATCACGGGGTGGTGCGCATTGTAAGTGTTTTTAACAGGCCATTCACTAGCAGTAGGGAGGAAAACATCACGGGGTGGTGTGAATCGGAGGGTCTGAATTAGGATAGGCAGTGAGTGGCAATGTAGGATGGAGAAAAGCACCAGAGGGTGGTCAGCATGGGGAGGTCAGGAAACATGCAGTGGTAATGTAGGATAGGTTTCTGAAAAACATCGCGGGGTGGTGCGCATTGTAATTATTTCTTACAGGCCATTCACTAGTACGAGTGAGAAAAACCTCACGGGGTTTAGTGAATCGGAGGGTCTAATTAGGATAGGCAGTGAGTGGCAATGTGGGATGGAGAAAAGCACCACGGGGTGGTCAGCATGGGGACGTCTGGAAACAGGCAGTGGCAATGTAGGATAGGTTTTTGAAAAACATCGCGGGGAGGTGCGCCTTGTAAGTGTTTCTAACAGGCCATTCACTAGTAGGAGTGAGAAAAACAGCACGGGGTGGTGTGAATCGGATGGTCTCAATTAGGATACGCAGTGCATGGCAATGTAGGATGGAGAAAAGCACCACGGGGTGGTCAGCATGGGGAGGTCAAGAAACATGCAGTGGAAATGTAGGATAGGTTTCTGAAAAACATCACGGGGTGGTGCGCATTGTAAGTGTTTTTAACAGGCCATTCACTAGCAGTAGGGAGGAAAACATCACGGGGTGGTGTGAATCGGAGGGTCTGAATTAGGATAGGCCGTGAGTGGCAATGTAGGATGGAGAAAAGCACCAGAGGGTGGTCAGCATGGGGAGGTCAGGAAACATGCAGTGGTAATGTAGGATAGGTTTCTGAAAAACATCGCGGGGTGGTGCGCATTGTAATTATTTCTTACAGGCCATTCACTAGTACGAGTGAGAAAAACCTCACGGGGTTTAGTGAATCGGAGGGTCTAATTAGGATAGGCAGTGAGTGGCAATGTGGGATGGAGAAAAGCACCACGGGGTGGTCAGCATGGGGACGTCTGGAAACAGGCAGTGGCAATGTAGGATAGGTTTTTGAAAAACATCGCGGGGTGGTGAGCATTGTAAGGGTTTCTAACAGGCCATTCACTAGTACGAAGGAGAAAAGCATCACAGGGTGGTGTGAATCGGAGGCAGTGAATTAGGATAGGCAGTTAGTGGCAATGTAGGATGGAGAAAAGCACCACCAGGTGGTCTGCATGGGAAGGACAGAAACATGCAGTGGTAATGTAGGATAGGTTTCTGAAAAACATCGTGGGGTGGCGTGCATTGTAAGTGTTATCTACATGCCATTCACTACTAGGAGTGAGAATAACATCGTGGAGTGGTGTGAATCGGAGGGTCTGAATTAGGATAGGCAGTGCGTGGCAATGTAGGAAGGAGAAAAGCACCATGGGGTGATCAGCATGTAGAGGTCTGGAATCAAGGAGTGGCAATGTAGGTTAGCTTTCTGAAAAATATCGCGGCGTGGTGCGCATTGTAAGTGTTTCTCACAGGCATTCACTAGTACGAGTGATAAAAAATCACGGGGTGGTGTGAATCGGAGGGTCTGAATTTTGATATCCAGTGAGTGGCAATGTACGATGGAGAAAAGTACCACGGGGTGGTCCGCATGTGGAGGTCAGGAAACATGCAGTGGCAATGTAGTATAGCTTTCTGAAAAACATCGCGTGGTGGTGTGCCTTGTAAGTGTTTCTAACAGGCCATTCACTAGTAGGAGTGAGAAAAACATCACGGGGTGGTGTAAATCGGATGGTCTCAATTAGGATACGCAGTGCATGGCAATGTAGGATGGAGAAAAGCACCACGGTGTGGTCAGCATGGGGAGGTCAGGAAACATGCAGTGGTAATGTAGGATAGGTTTCTGAAAAACATCGCGTGGTGTTGCACATTGTAAGTGTTTCTAACAGGCCATTCACTAGTAGGAGTGAGAAAAACATCACGGGGTGGTGTGAATCGAATGGTCTCAATTAGGATACGCAGTACATGGCAATGTAGGATGGAGAAAAGCACCACGGGGTGGTCAGCAAGGGGAGGTCGTGAAACATGCAGTGGCAATGTAGGATAGGTTTCTGAAAAACTTCGCGGCGTGGTGTGTATTGTAAGCGTTTCTAACAGGCCATTCACTAGTAGGAGGGAGAAAAACATCACGGGGTTGTGTGAATTGGAGGTCTGATTTAGGATACGCAGTGAGTGGGAATGTAGGACGGAGAAAAGCACCACGGTGTTTTCACCTTGGGGAGGTCAGGAAACATTCAGTGGCAATGCAGGATAGGTTTCTGAAAAACATCGCGGGGTGGGGCGCAAAGTCAGTGTTTCTAACAGGCCATTCACTAGTAGGAGTGAGAAAAACATCACGGGGTGGTGTGAATCGGAGAGTCTGAATTAGGATAGGCAGTGAGTGGCAATGTACGATGGAGAAAAGTACCCCGGGGAGGTCAGCATGGGGAGGTCAGGAAACATGCAGTGGCAATGTAGGATAGGTTTCTGAAAAACATCGCGGGGTTGTGTGCCTTGTAAGTGTTTATAGCAGGCCATTTACTAGTAGGACTGAGAAAAGCATCACGGGGTGGTGTGAACCAAAGGGTCTGAATTAGAATAGGCAGTGAGTGGCAATGTAGGATGGAGAAAAGCACCACGGGGTGGTCTGCATGGGGAGGTCAGGAAACATTCAGTCGCAATGTAAGATACGTTTCTGAAAAACAAAGCGGGTGGTGCGCATTGTAAGGGTTTCTAACAGGCCACTCACTAGTAGGAGTGAGAAAAACATCACGGGATGGTGTGAATCGGAGGGTCTGAATTAGGATAGGCAGTGAGTGGAAAGATAGGATGGAGTAAAGCACCACGGGGTGGTCAGCAAGGGGAGGTCAGGAAACATGCATTGTCAATGTAGGATAGGTTTCTCAAAAACATCAAGGGGTGGTGCACATTGTAAGGGTTTCTAACAGGTCATTCACTAGTAGGGGTGAGAAAAACATCACGGGGTGGTGTGAATCATAGGGTCTGAATTAGGTTAGGCTGTGAGTGGCAATGTAGGATGGAGAAAAGCACCACGGGTTGTTCAGCATGGGGAGGTCATGAAAGATGCAGTGACAATGTAGGATAGGTTTCTGAAAAACATCGCGGGGTGGTGCGCATTGTAAGTGTTTCTTACAGGCCATTTACTAGTAGGAGTGAGAAAAACATCACTCGGTGTTGTGAATCAGAGGGTCTGAATTAGGATAGGCAGTGAGTGGCAATGTAGTATGTAGAAAAGCACCACGAGGTTATCAGCATGGAGAGGTCAGGAAACATGTAGTGGCAATGTAGCCTAGGTTTCTGAAAAACATCGAGGCGTGATGCGCATTGTAAGTGTTTCTACAGGCCATTCACTAGTAGGAGTGAGAAAATCATCAAGGGGTGGTTTAAATCGGAGGCAGTGAATTAGGATAGGCCGTGAGTGGCAAGATAGAATGGAGAAAAGCACCACGGGTTGGTCAGCTGGGGGAGGTAAGGAAACATGCAGTGGTAATGTAGGATAGGTTTCTGCAAAACATCGCGTGGTGGTGTGCCTTGTAAGTGTTTCTAACAGGCCATTCACTAGTAGGAGTAAGAAAAACATCACGGGGTGGTGTGGATCGGATGGTCTGAATTAGGATACGCAGTGCATGGCAATGTAGGATGAAGAAAAGCACCACGGGTTGGTCAGCATGGGGAGGTCAGGAAACATGCATTGGCAATGTAGGATAGGTTTCTGAAAAACTTCAAGGGGTGTTGCGCCTTGTAAGGTTTTCTAACAGGTGATTCACTAGTAGGAGTGAGAAAAATATCACGGGGTGGTGTGAATCGGAGGGTCTGAATTCGGATAGGCAGTGAGAGGCAATGTAGGATGGAGAAAAGCACCACGGGGTGGTCAGCATGGGGAGGTCAAGAAACATGCAGTGGAAATGTAGGATAGGTTTCTGAAAAACATCACGGGGTGGTGCGCATTGTAAGTGTTTTTTACAGGCCATTCACTAGCAGTAGGGAGGAAAACATCACGGGGTGGTGTGAATCGGAGGGTCTGAATTAGGATAGGCAGTGAGTGGCAATGTAGGATGGAGAAAAGCACCAGAGGGTGGTCAGCATGGGGAGGTCAGGAAACATGCAGTGGTAATGTAGGATAGGTTTCTGAAAAACATCGCGGGGTGGTGCGCATTGTAATTATTTCTTACAGGCCATTCACTAATACGAGTGAGAAAAACCTCACGGGGTTTAGTGAATCGGAGGGTCTAATTAGGATAGGCAGTGAGTGGCAATGTGGGATGGAGAAAAGCACCACGGGGTGGTCAGCATGGGGACGTCTGGAAACAGGCAGTGGCAATGTAGGATAGGTTTTTGAAAAACATCGCGGGGAGGTGCGCCTTGTAAGTGTTTCTAACAGGCCATTCACTAGTAGGAGTGAGAAAAACATCACGGGGTGGTGTGAATCGGATGGTCTCAATTAGGATACGCAGTGCATGGCAATGTAGGATGGAGAAAAGCACCACGGGGTGGTCAACAAGGGGAGGTCGTGAAACATGCAGTGGCAATGTAGGATAGGTTTCTGAAAAACTTCGCGGCGTGGTGTGTATTGTAAGTGTTTCTAACAGGCCATTCACTAGTAGGAGGGAGAAAAACATCACGGGGTTGTGTGAATTGGAAGTCTGATTTAGGATACGCAGTGAGTGGGAATGTAGGACGGAGAAAAGCACCATGGCGTTTTCACCATGGGGAGGTCAGGAAACATTCAGTGGCAATGCAGGATAGGTTTCTGAAAAACATTGCGGGGTGGGGCGCAAGGTCAGTGTTTCTAACAGGCCATACACTAGTAGGAGTGAGAAAAACATCACGGGGTGGTGTGAATCGGAGAGTCTGAATTAGGATAGGCAGTGAGTGGCAATGTACGATGGAGAAAAGTACCCCGGGGAGGTCAGCATGGGGAGGTCAGGAAACATGCAGTGGCAATGTAGGATAGGTTTCTGAAAAACATCGCGCGGTGGTGTGCATTGTATGGGTGTGTAACATTACATTCACTAGTAGGAGTGAGAAAAACATCACGGGGTGGTGTGAATCGGAGGGTATGAATTAGGATAGGCAGTGAGTGGAAAGATAGGATGGAGTAAAGCACCACGGGGTGGTCAGCAAGGGGAGGTCAGGAAACATGCATTGTCAATGTAGGATAGGTTTCTGAAAAACATCAAGGGGTGGTGCACATTGTAAGGGATTCTAACAGGTCATTCACTAGTAGGAGTGTGAAAAACATCACGGGGTGGTGTGAAACGGAGGGTCTGAATTAGGATAGGCAGTGAGTGGCAATGTAGGATGGAGAAAAGCACCACGGGGTGGTCAGCATGGGGAGGCCAGGAAACATGCAGTGATAATGTTGGATAGGTTTCTGAAAAACATCGCGGGCTGGTGCGCATTATAAGTGTTTCTTCCAGGCCATTCACTAGTAGGAGTGAGAAAAACATCATGGGGTGGTGTGAATCGGAGGGTCTGAATTAGGATAGGCAGTGAGTGGCAAGGTAGGATGGAGAAAAGCACCACGGGGTGGTCAGCATGGGGAGGTCGTGAAACATGCAGTGGCAATGTAGGATAGGTTTCTGAAAAACATCGTGGTGTGGTGCGCCTTGTAAGGTGTTCTAACAGGCCATTAACTAGTAGCAGTGAGAAAAGCATCACGGGGTGTGTGAACTGGAGGGTGTCAATTAGGTTAGGCAGTGAGTGGCAATGTAGGATGGCGAAAAGAACCCCGGGGTGGTCAGCATGGGGAGGTCAGGAAACATGCAGTGCCAATGTAGGATTGGTTTCTGAAAAATATCACGGGGTGGTGCGCATTGTAAGGGTTTCTAAAAGGCCATTCCCTAGTAGGTGTGAGAAAAACATCTCGGGGTGGTGTGAATCGGAGGTTCTGAATTAGGATTGGCAGTGCGTATCAATGTAGGATGGAGAAAAGCACCACGGGGTGGTCAGCATGGGGACGTCAAGAAACATGCAATTGCAATGTAGGATAGGTTTCTGAAAAAAATCGCGGCGTGTTGTGTATTGTAATTGTTTCTAACAGGCCATTCACTGGTACGAGTGAGGAAAACATCACGGGGTGGTGTGAATCGGAGGGTCTGAACTAGGATAGGCAGTGGCTGGCAATGTACGATGGAGAAAAGTACCACGGGGAGGTCAGCATGGGGAGGTCAGGAAACATGCAGTGGCAATGTAGGATAGGTTTCTGAAAAACATCGCGGTGTTGTGTGCCTTGTAAGTGTTTATAGCAGGCCATTCACTAGTAGGAGGGAGAAAATCATCACGGGATGGTGTGAAAAGGAGGGTGAATTAGAATAGGCAGTGTGTGGCAATGTAGGATGGAGAAAAGCACCACGGGATGGTCAGCATGGGGAGGTCAGGAAACATGCAGAGGCAATGTAGGATAGGTTTCTAAAAAACATCACGGGGTGTTGGGCATTGTAAGTGTTTCTAACAGGCCATTCACTAGTAGGAGTGAGAAAAACATCACGGGGTGTTGTGAATCGGAGGTTCTGAATTAGGTTCGGCAGTGAGAAACAATGTAGAATGGAGAAAAGAACCACGGGGTGATCAGCATGGGGAGGTCATGAAACATGCAGTGGCAACGTAGGATAGGTTTCTAAAAAACATGGCGGCGTGGTGTGTTTTGTAAGTGTTTCTAACAGGCCATTCACTAGTAGGAGTGAGAAAAACATTATGGAGTGGTGTGAATCGAAGGTCTGAAATAGGATACGCAGTGAGTGGCAATGTAGGATGGAGAAAAGCACCACGGGCTTTTCAGCATGGGGAGGTCAGGAAACATGCAGTGTCAATGTAGGATAGGTTTCTGAAAAACATCGCGGGGTGGTGCGCCTTGTAAGTGTTTCTTACAAGCCATTCACTAGTAGGAGTGAGAAAAACATCACGGGGTGGTGTGAATCGGAGGGTCTGAATTAGAATAGGCAGTGAGTCTCAATGTAGGATGGAGAAAATCACCACCAGGTGGTCAGCATGGGGAGGTCAGGAAACATGCAGTGGCAATGTAGGATAGGTTTCTGAAAAACATCGCGGGGTGGTGCGCATTGTAAAGGTTTCTAATAGGCCATTCCCAAGTAGGAGTGTGAAAAACATCACGGGGTTGTGTGAATCGGAGGGTCTGAATTAGGATAGGCAGTGAGTGGCAATGTAGGATGGAGAAAACACCACGGGGTTGTCAGCATGGGGAGGTCGTGAAACATGCAGTGGCAAGTAGGATAGGTTTCTGAAAAACTTGGCGTCTTGGTGTGCATTGGAAGTGTTTCTAACAGTCCATTCACTAGCAGGAGGGAGAAAAACATCACGGGGTGGTGTGAATCAGAGGATCCGAATTAGGATAGGCAGTGAGTGGCAATGTAGGATGGAGAAAAGCATCATGGGGTGGTCAGAATGGGAAGGTCAGGAAACATGCTGTGGTAATGTAGAATAGGTTTCTGAGAAACATCGTGTTGTGGTGCGCATTGTAAGTGTTTCTTACAGGCCATTAACTACTAGGAGTGAGAAAAACATCACGGGGTGGTGTGAATGGAGGGTCTGAATTAGGATAGGCAGTGAGTGGCAATATAGGATGGAGAAAAGCACCACGGGGTGGTCAGCATGGGGAGGTCAGAAATCATGTAGTGGCAATGTAGGATCGGTTTTTGAAAATATCGCGGTCTTGTGCGCATTGTAAGTGTTTCTAACAGGCCATTCACTAGCAGGAGTTAGAAAAACATTACGGGGTAGTGTGAATCGGATGGTCCGAATTAGGATAGGCAGGGAGTGGCAATGTAGGATGGAGAAAAGCACCACAGGGTGTTCAGCATGGGGAGGTCAGGAAACAGGCAGTGGCTACGTAGGATAGGTTTCTAAAAAACATCGCGGGGTGGTGCGCATTGTAAGGGTTTCTAAGAGGCCATTCACCAGTAGGAGTGAGAAAAACATCACGGAGTGGTGTGAATCACAGGGTCTGAATTAGTATAGGCAGTGAGTGGCAATGTATGATGGAGAAAAGTACCACGGGGTGGTCAGCATTGGGAGGTCCGGAAACATGCAGTGGCAAAGTAGGATAGTTTTCTGAAAAACATCGCCGGGTGGTGCGCCTTGTTAGGGTTTCTAACAGGCCATTAACCAGTCGCAGTGAGAAAAGCATCACGGGGTGGTGGAACCTGGAGGATGTCAATTAGGTTAGGCAGCGAGTGGCAATGTAGGATGGCGAAAAGCACCACGAGGTGGTCAGCATGGGGAGGTCAGGAAACATGCATTGGCAAAGTAGGATAGTTTTCTGAAAAACATCGCGGGGTTTTGCGCATTGTCAGGGTTTCTAACAGAAAATTCCGTAGTATTAGTGAGAAAAACATCACGGGGTGGTGAGAATGGAGGGTCTGAATTAGGATAGGCAGTGTGTGGCAATGTAGGATGGAGAAAAGCACCATGCGGTGGTAAGCATGGGGAGGTCGTGAAACATTCAGTGGCAATGTAGGATAGGTTTCTGAAAAACTTGGTGGGTTAGTGTGCATTGTAAGTGTTTCTAACAGGCCATTCACTAGCAGGAGGGAGAAAAACATCACGGGGTGGTGTGAATCGGAGGGTGTGAATTAGGATAGGCAGTGAGTGGCAATTAAGGATGGAGAAAAGCACCACGGGGTGGTCAGCATGGGGAGGTATGAAATATGCAGTATCAATGTAGGATAGGTTTCTGAAAAACATCGAAGGGTTGTGCGCATTGTAAGTGTTTCTAACAGGCCATTCACTAGCAGGAGTGAGAAAATATGACGGGGTGGTGTGATTCGGATGGTCCGAATTAGGATAGGGAGTGAGTGGCAATGTAGGATGGAGTAAAGCACCACGGGGTGGTCAGCAAGGGGAGGTCAGGAAACATGCAGTGGCAATGTAGAATAGGTGTCTGAAAAACTTAGCAGGCCGTGCGCATTGTAAGTGTTTCTAACAGGCCACTCACTAGTAGGAGTGAGAAAAACATCACGGGATGGTGTGAATCGGAGGGTCTGAATTAGGACAGGCAGTAAGGGGCAATGTAGGATGGAGAAAAGCACCACGGGGTGGTCAGCATGCGGAGGTCAGAAAACATGCAGTAGCAACGTAGGATAGGTTTCTGAAAAACATCGCGAGGTGGTGCACATTGTAAGTGTTTCTAACAGGCCATTCACTAGCAGGCTGGAGAAAAACATGACGGGGTGGTGTGAATCGGAGGGTCCCAATTATGATAGGCAGTGAGTGGCCATGTAGGTTGGAGAAAAGCACCATGGGGTGGTCAGCATGGGGGGGTCAGGAAACATGCAGTGGCAATGTAGGATAAGTTTCTGAAAAACATCACGGGGTGGTGCGCATTGTAAGGGTTTCTAACAGGAAATTCCGTAGTAATAGTGAGAAAAACATCACGGGGTGGTGTGAATCGTAGGGTCTGAATTAGGATAGGCAGTGAGTGGCAATGTAGGATTAAGAAAAGCACCACAGGGTGGTCAGCCTGGGGAGGTCAGGAAACATGCAGTGCTAATGCACGATAGGTTTCTGAAAAACATCGCGGGGAGGTGCGCCTTGTAAGTGTTTCTTACAGGCCATTCACTAGTAGGAGTGAGAAAAATATCACAGGGTGGTGTGAATCGGAGGGTCTGAATTAGGATAGGCAGTGAGTGGCAATGTAGGATGGAGAAAAGCAACACGGGGTGGTCAGCCTGGGGAGGTCAGGAAACATGCAGTGGCAATGTAGGATAGGTTTCTTGAAAACATCGCAGGCCGTGCGCATTGTAAATGTTTCTAACAGGCCACTCACTAGTAGGAGTGAGAAAAACATCACGGGATGGTGTGAATCGGAGGGTCTGAATTAGGATAGGCAGTGAGTGGCAATGTAGGATGGAGAAAAGTTGATTGGGGTGGCCAGCATGGGGAGGTCAGGAAACATGCAGTGCAATGTAGGATAGCTTTCTGAAAAACATCGCGGAGTGGTGCGCATTGTAAGTGTTTCTAACAGGCCATTCACTAGCAGGAGTGAGAAAAACATCACGGGGTGGTGTGAATCAGTGGGTCTGAATTAGAATAGGCAGTGAGTGGCAATGAAGGATGGAGAAAGGCACCACGGGGTGGTCAGCATGCGGAGCTCAGGAAACATGCAGTGGTAATGTAGGATAACTTTGTGAAAAACATCGCGGGGTGGTGCGCATTGCAGTGTTTCTAACAGGCCATTCACTAGCAGTAGGGAGAAAAACATCACGCAGTGGTGTGAATCAGAGGGTCTGAATTAGCATAGGCAGTGAGTGGCAATGTAGGATGGAGAAAAGCACCACGGGGTGGTCAGCATGGGGAGGTCAGAAAACATGCAGTGGCAATGTGGGATAGGTTTCTGAAAAACATCGCGGGCCGTGCGCATTGTAAGGGTTTCTAACAGGCCACTCACTAGTAGGAGTGATAAAAACATCACGGGTTGGTGTGAATCGGAGGGTCTGAATTAGGATTGGCAGGGAGTGGCAATGTAGGATGGAGAAAAGCACTACGGGGTGGTCAGCATGCGGAGGTCAGGAAACATGCAGTGCCAAAGTAGGATAGGTTTCTGAAAAACATCATGGGGTGGCGCACATTGTAAGGGTTTATAACAGGCCATTCACTAGTAGCAGTGAGAAAAGCATCATGGGGTGGTGTGAACTGGAGAGTGTCAGTTAGGTTAGGCAATCAGTGGCAATGTAGGATGGAGAAAAGCTCCACGGGGTGGTCAGCATGGGGAGGTCAGGAAACAAGCAGTGACAATGTAGGATAGGTTTCTGAAAAACATCACGGTGTGGTGCCCATTGTAATTGTTTATAAAAGGCCATTCACTAGTAGGAGTGAGAAAAACATCACTGGGTGGTGTGAATCAGAGGGTCTGACTGAGGATATTCAGTGAGTGGCAATGTAGGATGGAGAAAAGAACCACGGGGTGTTCAGCATGCAGAGGTAAGGAAACATGCAGTGGTAATGCACGATAGGTTTCTGATAAACATCGCGGTGTGGTGCGCATTGTAAGCGTTTCTAACAGGCCATTGACTAGCAGGAGGGAGAACAACATCACTGGGTGGTGTGAATCAGAGGATCAGAATTAGGATAGGCAGTGAGTGGCAATGTAGGATGGAGAAAAGCGCCACGGGGTGGTCAGTATGGGGAGGTCAGGAAACATGCAGGCGAAATGTAGGATAGGTTTCTGAAAAACATCGCAGGGTAGTGCGCATTTTAAGGGTTTCTAACAGAAAATTCCGTAGTATTAGTGAGAAAACATCACGGGGTGGTGTGAATCGCAGGGTCTGAATTAGGATAGGCAGTGAGTGGCAATTTCAGATGGAGTAAAGCACCACGGGGTGGTCAGCATGGGGAGGTCATGAAACATGCAGTGGAAATGTAGGATAGGTTTCTGAAAAACATCGCGGGGTGGTGCGCATTGTAAGTGTTTCTTACAGGCCATTTACTAGTAGGAGTGAGAAAAACATCACTCGGGGTGTGAATCAGAGGGTCTGAATTAGGATAGGCAGTGAGTGACAATGTAGGATGTAGAAAAGCACCACGGGGTTATCAGCATGGAGAGGTCAGGAAACATGCAGTGGCAATGTAGCCTAGGTTTCTGAAAAACATCGAGGCGTGGTGCGCATTGTAAGTGTTTCTAACAGGCCATTCACTAGTAGGAGTGAGAAAATCATCAAGGGGTGGTGTGAATCGGAAGGTCTGAATTATGATAGGCTGTGAGTGGCAATGTAGGATGGAGAAAAGCACCACGGGTTGTTCAGCATGGGGAGGTCATGAAACATGTAGTGGCAATGTAGGATAGGTTTCTGAAAAACATCGCGGGGTGGTGCGCATTGTAAGTGTTTCTTACAGGCCATTTACTAGTAGGAGTGAGAAAAACATCACTCGGTGTTGTGAATCAGAGGGTCTGAATTAGGATAGGCAGTGAGTGGCAATGTAGGATGTAGAAAAGCACCACAAGGTTATCAGCATGGAGAGGTCAGGAAACATGCAGTGGCAATGTAGCCTAGGTTTCTGAAAAACATCGAGTAGTGGTGCGCATTGTAAGTGTTTCTAACAGGCCATTCACTAGTAGGAGTGAGAAAATCATCAAGGGGTGGTTTAAATCGGAGGCAGTGAATTAGGATAGGCCGTGAGTGGCAAGATAGAATGGAGAAAAGCACCACGGGTTGGTCAGCTGGGGAAGGTAAGGAAACATGCAGTGGTAATGTAGGATAGGTTTCTGCAAAACATCGCGTGGTGGTGTGCATTGTAAGTGTTTCTAACAGGCCATTCACTAGTAGGAGTAAGAAAAACATCACGGGGTGGTGTGGATCGGATGGTCTGAATTAGGATACGCAGTGCATGGCAATGTAGGATGGAGAAAAGCACCACGGGTTGGTCAGCATGGGGAGGTCAGGAAACATGCATTGGCAATGTAGGATAGGTTTCTGAAAAACTTCAAGGGGTGTTGCGCCTTGTAAGGTTTTCTAACAGGTGATTCACTAGTAGGAGTGAGAAAAATATCACGGGGTGGTGTGAATCGGAGGGTCTGAATTCGGATAGGCAGTGAGAGGCAATGTAGGATGGAGAAAAGCACCACGGGGTGGTCAGCATGGGGAGGTCAAGAAACATGCAGTGGAAATGTAGGATAGGTTTCTGAAAAACATCACGGGGTGGTGCGCATTGTAAGTGTTTTTAACAGGCCATTCACTAGCAGTAGGGAGAAAAACATCACGGGGTGGTGTGAATCTGAGGGTCTGAATTAGGATAGGCAGTGAGTGGCAATGTAGGATGGAGAAAAGCACCACCAGGTGGTCAGCATGGGGAGGACAGAAACATGCAGTGGTAATGTAGGATAGGTTTCTGAAAAACATCGCGGGGAGGTGCGCATTGTAATTATTTCTTACAGGCCATTCACTAGTACGAGTGAGAAAAACATCACGGGGTGGTGTGAATCGAATGGTCTCAATTAGGATACGCAGTGCATGGCAATGTAGGATGGAGAAAAGCACCACGGGGTGGTCAGCAAGGGGAGGTCGTGAAACATGCAGTGGCAATGTAGGATAGGTTTCTGAAAAACTTCGCGGCGTGGTGTGTATTGTAAGTGTTTCTAACAGGCCATTCACTAGGAGGAGGGAGAAAAACATCACGGGGTTGTGTGAATTGGAGGTCTGATTTAGGATACGCAGTGAGTGGGAATGTAGGACGGAGAAAAGCACCACGGCGTTTTCACCTTGGGGAGGTCAGGAAACATTCAGTGGCAATGCAGGATAGGTTTCTGAAAAACATCGCGGGGTGGTGCGCAAAGTCAGTGATTCTAACAGGCCATTCACTAGTAGGAGTGAGAAAAACATCACGGGGTGGTGTGAATCAGAGAGTCTGAATTAGGATAGGCAGTGAGTGGCAATGTACGATGGAGAAAAGTACCCCGGGGAGGTCAGCATGGGGAGGTCAGGAAACATGCAGTGGCAATGTAGGATAGGTTTCTGAAAAACATCGCAGGGTTGTGTGCCTTGTAAGTGTTTATAGCAGGCCATTTACTAGTAGGACTGAGAAAAGCATCACGGGGTGGTGTGAACCAAAGGGTCTGAATTAGAATAGGCAGTGAGTGGCAATGTAGGATGGAGAAAAGCACCACGGGGTGGTCTGCATGGGGAGGTCAGGAAACATTCAGTCGCAATGTAAGATACGTTTCTGAAAAACATAGCGGGTGGTGCGCATTGTAAGGGTTTCTAACACGCCACTCACTAGTAGGATTGAGAAAAACATCACGGGATGGTGTGAATCGGAGGGTCTGAATTAGGATAGGCAGTGAGTGGCAATGTAGGATGGAGAAAAGCACCACGGGGTGGTCAGCATGGGGAGGCCAGGAAACATGCAGTGATAATGTTGGATAGGTTTCTGAAAAACATCGCGGGCTGGTGCGCATTATAAGTGTTTCTTCCAGGCCATTCACTAGTAGGAGTGAGAAAAACATCATGGGGTGGTGTGAATCGGAGGGTCTGAATTAGGATAGGCAGTGAGTGGCAAGGTAGGATGGAGAAAAGCACCACGGGGTGGTCAGCCTGGGGAGGTCGTGAAACATGCAGTGGCAATGTAGGATAGGTTTCTGAAAAACATCGCGGTGTGGTGCGCCTTGTAAGGTGTTCTAACAGGCCATTAACTAGTAGCAGTGAGAAAAGCATCACGGGGTGTGTGAACTGGAGGGTGTCAATTAGGTTAGGCAGTGAGTGGCAATGTAGGATGGCGAAAAGCACCCCGGGGTGGTCAGCATGGGGAGGTCAGGAAACATGCAGTGCCAATGTAGGATTGGTTTCTGCAAAATATCACGGGGTGGTGCGCATTGTAAGGGTTTCTAAAAGGCCATTCACTAGTAGGAGTGAGAAAAACATCTCGGGGTGGTGTGAATCGGAGGTTCTGAATTAGGATTGGCAGTGCGTATCAATGTAGGATGGAGAAAAGCACCACGGGGTGGTCAGCATGGGGACGTCAAGAAACATGCAATTGCAATGTAGGATAGGTTTCTGAAAAAAATCGCGGCGTGTTTTGTATTGTAATTGTTTCTAACAGGCCATTCACTGGTACGAGTGAGGAAAACATCACGGGGTGGTGTGAATCGGAGGGTCTGAACTAGGATAGGCAGTGGCTGGCAATGTACGATGGAGAAAAGTACCACGGGGAGGTCAGCATGGGCAGGTCAGGAAACATGCAGTGCTAATGCAAGATAGGTTTCTGAAAAACATCGCGGGGAGGTGCGCCTTGTAAGTGTTTCTTACAGGCCATTCACTAGTAGGAGTGAGAAAAATATCACAGGGTGGTGTGAATCGGAGGGTCTGAATTAGAATAGGCAGTATTGTCAATGTAGGATGGAGAAAAGCAACACGGGGTGGTCAGCCTGGGGAGGTCAGGAAACATGCAGTGGCAATGTAGGATAGGGTTCTTGAAAACATCGCAGGCCGTGCGCTTTGTAAATGTTTCTAACAGGCCACTCACTAGTAGGAGTGAGAAAAACATCACGGGGTGGTGTGAATCAGTGGGTCTGAATTAGAATAGGCAGTGAGTGGCAATGAAGGATGCAGAAAGGCACCACGGGGCGGTCAGCATGCCGAGGTCAGGAAACATGCAGTGGCAATGTAGGATAGGTTTCTGAAAAACATCGTGGGCCGTGCACATTGTAAGGGTTTCTAACAGGCCACTCACTAGTAGGAGTGAGAAAAACATCATGGGGTGGTGTGAATCGGAGGGTCTGAATTAGGACAGGCAGTAAGTGGCAATGTAGGATGGAGAAAAGCACCACGGGGTGGTCACCATGGGGAGGTCAGAAAACATGCACTGGCAATGTGGGATAGGTTTCTGAAAAACATCTCGGGCCGTGCGCATTGTAAGGGTTTCTAACAGGCCACTCACTAGTAGGAGTGATAAAAACATCACGGGTTGGTGTGAATCGGAGGGTCTGAATTAGGATTGGCAGTGAGTGGCAATGTAGGATGGAGAAAAGCACTACGGGGTGGTCAGCATGCGGAGGTCAGGAAACATGCAGTGCCAAAGTAGGATAGGTTTCTGAAAAACATCATGGGGTGGCGCACATTGTAAGGGTTTAAAACAGGCCATTCACTAGTAGCAGTGAGAAAAGCATCACGGGGTGGTGTGAACTGGAGGGTGTCAGTTCGGTTAGGCAATCAGTGGCAATGTAGGATGGAGAAAAGCTCCATGGGGTGGTCAGCATGGGGAGGTCAGGAAACAAGCAGTGACAATGTAGGATAGGTTTCTGAAAAACATCACGGTGTGGTGCCCATTGTAATTGTTTATAAAAGGCCATTCACTAGTAGGAGTGAGAAAAACATCACTGGGTGGTGTGAATCAGAGGGTCTGACTTAGGATATTCAGTGAGTGGCAATGTAGGATGGAGAAAAGAACCACGGGGTGTTCAGCATGCAGAGGTAAGGAAACATGCAGTGGTAATGCACGATAGGTTTCTGATAAACATCGCGGTGTGGTGCGCATTGTAAGCGTTTCTAACAGGCCATTGACTAGCAGGAGGGAGAACAACATCACTGGGTGGTGTGAATCAGAGGATCAGAATTAGGATAGGCAGTGAGTGGCAATGTAGGATGGAGAAAAGCGCCACGGGGTGGTCAGTATGGGGAGGTCAGGAAACATGCAGGCGAAATGTAGGATAGGTTTCTGAAAAACATCGCAGGGTAGTGCGCATTTTAAGGGTTTCTAACAGAAAATTCCGTAGTATTAGTGAGAAAACATCACGGGGTGGTGTGAATCGCAGGGTCTGAATTAGGATAGGCAGTGAGTGGCAATTTCGGATGGAGTAAAGCACCACGGGGTGGTCAGCATGGGGAGGTCATGAAACATGCAGTGGCAATGTAGGATAGGTTTCTGAAAAACATCGCGGGGTGGTGCGCATTGTAAGTGTTTCTTACAGGCCATTTACTAGTAGGAGTGAGGAAAACATCACTCGGGGTGTGAATCAGAGGGTCTGAATTAGGATAGGCAGTGAGTGACAATGTAGGATGTAGAAAAGCACCACGGGGTTATCAGCATGGAGAGGTCAGGAAACATGCAGTGGCAATGTAGCCTAGGTTTCTGAAAAACATCGAGGCGTGGTGCGCATTGTAAGTGTTTCTAACAGGCCATTCACTAGTAGGAGTGAGAAAATCATCAAGGGGTGGTGTAAATCGGAGGCAGTGAATTAGGATAGGCCGTGAGTGGCAAGATAGAATGGAGAAAAGCACCACGGGTTGGTCAGCTGGGGGAGGTAAGGAAACATGCAGTGGTAAAGTAGGATAGGTTTCTGCAAAACATCGCGTGGTGGTGTGCCTTGTAAGTGTTTCTAACAGGCCACTCACTAGTAGGAGTAAGAAAAACATCACGGGGTGGTGTGAATCGAATGGTCTGAATTAGGATACGCAGTGCGTGGCAATGTAGGATGGAGAAAAGCACCACGGTTTGGTCAGCATGGGGCGGTCAGGAAACATGCAGTGGCAATGTAGGATAGGTTTCTGCAAAACATCGCATGGTGGTGTGCATTGTAAGTGTTTCTAAAAGGCCATTCACTAGTAGGAGTAAGATAAACATCACTGGGTGGTGTGGATCGGATGGTCTGAATTAGGATACGCAGTGCGTGGCAATATAGGATGGAGAAAAGCACCACGGGTTGGTCAGCATGGGGAGGTCAGGAAACATGCATTGGCAATGTAGGATAGGTTTGTGAAAAACTTGAAGGGGTGTTGCGCCTTGTAAGGGTTTCTAACAGGTGATTCACTAGTAGGAGTGAGAAAAATATCACGGGGTGGTGTGAATCGGAGGGTCTGAATTCGGATAGGCAGTGAGAGGCAATGTAGGATGGAGAAAAGCACCACGGGGTGGTCAGCATGGGGAGGTCAAGAAACATGCAGTGGAAATGTAGGATAGGTTTCTGAAAAACATCACGGGGTGGTGCGCATTGTAAGTGTTTTTAAGAGGCCATTCACTAGCAGTAGGGAGAAAAACATCACGGGGTGGTGTGAATCGGAGGGTCTGAATTAGGATAGGCAGTGAGTGGCAATGTAGGATGGAGAAAAGCACCACAGGGTGGTCAGCATGGGGAGGTCAGGAAACATGCAGTGGTAATGTAGGATAGGTTTCTGAAAAACATCGCGGTGTGGTGCGCATTGTAATTATTTCTTACAGGCCATTCACTAGTACGAGTGAGAAAAACCTCACGGGGTTTAGTGAATCGGAGGGTCTAATTAGGATAGGCAGTGAGTGGCAATGTGGGATGGAGAAAAGCACCACGGGGTGGTCAGCATGGGGACATCTGGAAACACGCAGTGGCAATGTAGGATAGGTTTTTGAAAAACATCGCGGGGTGGTGCGCATTGTAAGGGTTTCTAACCGGCCATTCACTAGTACGAAGGAGAAAAGCATCACAGGGTGGTGGGAATCGGAGGCAGTGAATTAGGATACGCAGTTAGTGGCTATGTAGGATGGAGAAAAGCACCACCAGGTGGTCAGCATGGGGAGGACAGAAACATGCAGTGGTAATGTAGGATAGGTTTCTGAAAAACATCGTGGGGTGGCGTGCATTGTAAGTGTTTCCTACATGCCATTCACTAGTAGGAGTGAGAATAACATCGTGGAGTGGTGTGAATCGGAGGGTCTGAATTAGGATAGGCAGTGCGTGGCAATGTAGGAAGGAGAAAAGCACCACGGGGTGATCAGCATGTAGAGGTCTGGAATCAAGCAGTGGCAATGTAGGTTAGCTTTCTGAAAAATATCGCGGCGTGGTGCGCATTGTAAGTGTTTCTAACAGGCATTCACTAGTACGAGTGATAAAAAATCACGGGGTGGTGTGAATCGGAGGGTCTGAATTAGGATATCCAGTGAGTGGCAATGTACGATGGAGAAAAGTACCACGGGGTGGTCAGCATGGGGAGGTCAGGAAACATGCAGTGGCAATGTAGTATAGCTTTCTGAAAAACATCGCGGGGTTGTGCGCCTTGCAAGGGTTTCTAACAGGACATTCACTAGTAGGAGCAAGCAAAGCATCACGGGTTGGTGTGAACCGGAGGGTCTGAATTAGGATAGGCAGTGAGTGGCAATGTAGGATGGAGAAAACAACCACAGGGTGGTCAGCATGGGGAGGTCAGGAAACCTGCAGTGGTAATGTAGGATAGGTTTCTGAAAAACATCACGCAGTGGCACGAATTGTAAGTATTTCTTACAGGCCATTCACTACTAGGAGTAAGAAAAACATCACGGCGCGGTGTGAATCGGAAGGTCTGAATTATGATAGGCAGTGACTGGTAATGTAGGATGGAGAAAAGCAACACGGGGTGGTCAGCATGGGGAGGTCAGGAAACAGGCAGAGGCAATTTAGCATAGGTTTCTGAAAAACATCGCGGGGTGGTGCACATTGCAAGGTTTCTAAAAGGCCATTCACTATTAGGAGCGAGAAAAACATCACGGGATGGTGTAAATCAGAGGCAGTGAATTAGGATAGGCCGTGATTGGCAAGGTAGGATGCAGAAAAGCACCACGGTGTGGTCAGCATGCGGAGGTCAGGAAACATGCAGTGGTAATGTAGGATAGGTTTCTGCAAAACATCGCGTGGTGTTGCGCATTGTAAGTGTTTCTAACAGGCCATTCACTAGTAGGAGTGAGAAAAACATCACGGGGTGGTGTAAATCGGATGGTCTCAATTAGGATACGCAGTGCATGGCAATGTAGGATGGAGAAAAGCACCACGGTGTGGTCAGCATGGGGAGGTCAGGAAACATGCAGTGGTAATGTAGGATAGGTTTCTGAAAAACATCGCGTGGTTTTGCACATTGTAAGTGTTTCTAACAGGCGATTCACTAGTAGGAGTGAGAAAAACATCACGGGGTGGTGTGAATCGAATGGTCTCAATTAGGATACGCAGTGCATGGCAATGTAGGATGGAGAAAAGCACCACGGGGTGGTCAGCAAGGGGAGGTCGTGAAACATGCAGTGGCAATGTAGGATAGGTTTCTGAAAAACTTCGCGGCGTGGTGTGTATTGTAAGTGTTTCTAACAGGCCATTCACTAGTAGGAGGGAGAAAAACATCACGGGGTTGTGTGAATTGGAGGTCTGATTTAGGATACGCAGTGAGTGGGAATGTAGGACGGAGAAAAGCAACACGGCGTTTTCACCTTGGGGAGGTCAGGAAACATTCAGTGGCAATGCAGGATAGGTTTCTGAAAAACATCGCGGGGTGGGGCGCAAAGTCAGTGTTTCTAACAGGCCATTCACTAGTAGGAGTGAGAAAAACATCACGGGGTGGTGTGAATCGGAGAGTCTGAATTAGGATAGG
This sequence comes from Cavia porcellus, assembly GCF_034190915.1. Taxonomy (NCBI): domain Eukaryota; kingdom Metazoa; phylum Chordata; class Mammalia; order Rodentia; family Caviidae; genus Cavia; species Cavia porcellus. The sequence continues at coordinate 353,302 of NW_026947598.1, read as the reverse complement.
CAGTGAGTGGCAATGTACGATGGAGAAAATTACCCCGGGGAGGTCAGCATGGGGAGGTCAGGAAACATGCAGTGGCAATGTAGGATAGGTTTCTGAAAAACATCGCGGGGTTGTGTGCCTTGTAAGTGTTTATAGCAGGCCATTTACTAGTAGGACTGAGAAAAGCATCACGGGGTGGTGTGAACCAAAGGGTCTGAATTAGAATAGGCAGTGAGTGGCAATGTAGGATGGAGAAAAGCACCACGGGGTGGTCTGCATGGGGAGGTCAGGAAACATTCAGTCGCAATGTAAGATACGTTTCTGAAAAACATAGCGGGTGGTGCGCATTGTAAGGGTTTCTAACAGGCCACTCACTAGTAGGAGTGAGAAAAACATCACGGGATGGTGTGAATCGGAGGGTCTGAATTAGGATAGGCAGTAAGTGGAAAGATAGGATGGAGTAAAGCACCACGGGGTGGTCAGCAAGGGGAGGTCAGGAAACATGCATTGTCAATGTAGGATAGGTTTCTGAAAAACATCAAGGGGTGGTGCACATTGTAAGGGTTTCTAACAGGTCATTCACTAGTAGGAGTGAGAAAAACATCACGGGGTGGTGTGAATCATAGGGTCTGAATTAGGATAGGCTGTGAGTGGCAATGTAGGATGGAGAAAAGCACCACGGGTTGTTCAGCATGGGGAGGTCATGAAACATGCAGTGGCAATGTAGGATAGGTTTCTGAAAAACATCGCGGGGTGGTGCGCATTGTAAGTGTTTCTTACAGGCCATTTACTAGTAGGAGTGAGAAAAACATCACTCGGTGGTGTGAATCAGAGGGTCTGAATTAGGATAGGCAGTGAGTGGCAATGTAGGATGTAGAAAAGCACCACAAGGTTATCAGCATGGAGAGGTCAGGAAACATGCAGTGGCAATGTAGCCTAGGTTTCTGAAAAACATCGAGGCGTGGTGCGCATTGTAAGTGTTTCTAACAGGCCATTCACTAGTAGGAGTGAGAAAATCATCAAGGGGTGGTTTAAATCGGAGGCAGTGAATTAGGATAGGCCGTGAGTGGCAAGATAGAATGGAGAAAAGCACCACGGGTTGGTCAGCTGTGGGAGGTAAGGAAATATGCAGTGGTAATGTAGGATAGGTTTCTGCAAAACATCGCGTGGTGGTGTGCCTTGTAAGTGTTTCTAACAGGCCATTCACTAGTAGGAGTAAGAAAAACATCACGGGGTGGTGTGGATCGGATGGTCTGAATTAGGATACGCAGTGCATGGCAATGTAGGATGGAGAAAAGCACCACGGGTTGGTCAGCATGGGGAGGTCAGGAAACATGCATTGGCAATGTACGATAGGTTTCTGAAAAACTTGAAGGGGTGTTGCGCCTTGTAAGGTTTTCTAACAGGTGATTCACTAGTAGGAGTGAGAAAAATATCACGGGGTGGTGTGAATCGGAGGGTCTGAATTCGGATAGGCAGTGAGAGGCAATGTAGGATGGAGAAAAGCACCACGGGGTGGTCAGCATGGGGAGGTCAAGAAACATGCAGTGGAAATGTAGGATAGGTTTCTGAAAAACATCACGGGGTGGTGCGCATTGTAAGTGTTTTTAACAGGCCATTCACTAGCAGTAGGGAGAACAACATCACGGGGTGGTGTGAATCGGAGGGTCTGAATTAGGATAGGCAGTGAGTGGCAATGTAGGATGGAGAAAAGCACCACAGGGTGGTCAGCATGGGGAGGTCAGGAAACATGCAGTGGTAATGTAGGATAGGTTTCTGAAAAACATCGCGGGGTGGTGCGCATTGTAATTATTTCTTACAGGCCATTCACTAGTACGAGTGAGAAAAACATCACGGGGTGGTGTGAATCGGAGGGTCTGAATTAGGATAGGCAGTGAGTGGCAATGTAGGATGGAGAAAAGCACCACAGGGTGGTCAGCATGGGGAGGTCAGGAAACATGCAGTGGTAATGTAGGATAGGTTTCTGAAAAACATCGCGGTGTGGTGCGCATTGTAATTATTTCTTACAGGCCATTCACTAGTACGAGTGAGAAAAACCTCACGGGGTTTAGTGAATCGGAGGGTCTAATTAGGATAGGCAGTGAGTGGCAATGTGGGATGGAGAAAAGCACCACGGGGTGGTCAGCATGGGGACATCTGGAAACACGCAGTGGCAATGTAGGATAGGTTTTTGAAAAACATCGCGGGGTGGTGCGCATTGTAAGGGTTTCTAACCGGCCATTCACTAGTACGAAGGAGAAAAGCATCACAGGGTGGTGGGAATCGGAGGCAGTGAATTAGGATACGCAGTTAGTGGCTATGTAGGATGGAGAAAAGCACCACCAGGTGGTCAGCATGGGGAGGACAGAAACATGCAGTGGTAATGTAGGATAGGTTTCTGAAAAACATCGTGGGGTGGCGTGCATTGTAAGTGTTTCCTACATGCCATTCACTAGTAGGAGTGAGAATAACATCGTGGAGTGGTGTGAATCGGAGGGTCTGAATTAGGATAGGCAGTGCGTGGCAATGTAGGAAGGAGAAAAGCACCACGGGGTGATCAGCATGTAGAGGTCTGGAATCAAGCAGTGGCAATGTAGGTTAGCTTTCTGAAAAATATCGCGGCGTGGTGCGCATTGTAAGTGTTTCTAACAGGCATTCACTAGTACGAGTGATAAAAAATCACGGGGTGGTGTGAATCGGAGGGTCTGAATTAGGATATCCAGTGAGTGGCAATGTACGATGGAGAAAAGTACCACGGGGTGGTCAGCATGGGGAGGTCAGGAAACATGCAGTGGCAATGTAGTATAGCTTTCTGAAAAACATCGCGGGGTTGTGCGCCTTGCAAGGGTTTCTAACAGGACATTCACTAGTAGGAGCAAGCAAAGCATCACGGGTTGGTGTGAACCGGAGGGTCTGAATTAGGATAGGCAGTGAGTGGCAATGTAGGATGGAGAAAACAACCACAGGGTGGTCAGCATGGGGAGGTCAGGAAACCTGCAGTGGTAATGTAGGATAGGTTTCTGAAAAACATCACGCAGTGGCACGAATTGTAAGTATTTCTTACAGGCCATTCACTACTAGGAGTAAGAAAAACATCACGGCGCGGTGTGAATCGGAAGGTCTGAATTATGATAGGCAGTGACTGGTAATGTAGGATGGAGAAAAGCAACACGGGGTGGTCAGCATGGGGAGGTCAGGAAACAGGCAGAGGCAATTTAGCATAGGTTTCTGAAAAACATCGCGGGGTGGTGCACATTGCAAGGTTTCTAAAAGGCCATTCACTATTAGGAGCGAGAAAAACATCACGGGATGGTGTAAATCAGAGGCAGTGAATTAGGATAGGCCGTGATTGGCAAGGTAGGATGCAGAAAAGCACCACGGTGTGGTCAGCATGCGGAGGTCAGGAAACATGCAGTGGTAATGTAGGATAGGTTTCTGCAAAACATCGCGTGGTGTTGCGCATTGTAAGTGTTTCTAACAGGCCATTCACTAGTAGGAGTGAGAAAAACATCACGGGGTGGTGTAAATCGGATGGTCTCAATTAGGATACGCAGTGCATGGCAATGTAGGATGGAGAAAAGCACCACGGTGTGGTCAGCATGGGGAGGTCAGGAAACATGCAGTGGTAATGTAGGATAGGTTTCTGAAAAACATCGCGTGGTTTTGCACATTGTAAGTGTTTCTAACAGGCGATTCACTAGTAGGAGTGAGAAAAACATCACGGGGTGGTGTGAATCGAATGGTCTCAATTAGGATACGCAGTGCATGGCAATGTAGGATGGAGAAAAGCACCACGGGGTGGTCAGCAAGGGGAGGTCGTGAAACATGCAGTGGCAATGTAGGATAGGTTTCTGAAAAACTTCGCGGCGTGGTGTGTATTGTAAGTGTTTCTAACAGGCCATTCACTAGTAGGAGGGAGAAAAACATCACGGGGTTGTGTGAATTGGAGGTCTGATTTAGGATACGCAGTGAGTGGGAATGTAGGACGGAGAAAAGCAACACGGCGTTTTCACCTTGGGGAGGTCAGGAAACATTCAGTGGCAATGCAGGATAGGTTTCTGAAAAACATCGCGGGGTGGGGCGCAAAGTCAGTGTTTCTAACAGGCCATTCACTAGTAGGAGTGAGAAAAACATCACGGGGTGGTGTGAATCGGAGAGTCTGAATTAGGATAGGCAGTGAGTGGCAATGTACGATGGAGAAAAGTACCCCGGGGAGGTCAGCATGGGGAGGTCAGGAAACATGCAGTGGCAATGTAGGATAGGTTTCTGAAAAACATCGCGGGGTTGTGTGCCTTGTAAGTGTTTATAGCAGGCCATTTACTAGTAGGACTGAGAAAAGCATCACGGGGTGGTGTGAACCAAAGGGTCTGAATTAGAATAGGCAGTGAGTGGCAATGTAGGATGGAGAAAAGCACCACGGGGTGGTCTGCATGGGGAGGTCAGGAAACATTCAGTCGCAATGTAAGATACGTTTCTGAAAAACATAGCGGGTGGTGCGCATTGTAAGGGTTTCTAACAGGCCACTCACTAGTAGGAGTGAGAAAAACATCACGGGATGGTGTGAATCGGAGGGTCTGAATTAGGATAGGCAGTAAGTGGAAAGATAGGATGGAGTAAAGCACCACGGGGTGGTCAGCAAGGGGAGGTCAGGAAACATGCATTGTCAATGTAGGATAGGTTTCTGAAAAACATCAAGGGGTGGTGCACATTGTAAGGGTTTCTAACAGGTCATTCACTAGTAGGAGTGAGAAAAACATCACGGGGTGGTGTGAATCATAGGGTCTGAATTAGGATAGGCTGTGAGTGGCAATGTAGGATGGAGAAAAGCACCACGGGTTGTTCAGCATGGGGAGGTCATGAAACATGCAGTGCCAATGTAGGATAGGTTTCTGAAAAACATCGCGGGGTGGTGCGCATTGTAAGTGTTTCTTACAGGCCATTTACTAGTAGGAGTGAGAAAAACATCACTCGGTGGTGTGAATCAGAGGGTCTGAATTAGGATAGGCAGTGAGTGGCAATGTAGGATGTAGAAAAGCACCACAAGGTTATCAGCATGGAGAGGTCAGGAAACATGCAGTGGCAATGTAGCCTAGGTTTCTGAAAAACATCGAGGCGTGGTGCGCATTGTAAGTGTTTCTAACAGGCCATTCACTAGTAGGAGTGAGAAAATCATCAAGGGGTGGTTTAAATCGGAGGCAGTGAATTAGGATAGGCCGTGAGTGGCAAGATAGAATGGAGAAAAGCACCACGGGTTGGTCAGCTGTGGGAGGTAAGGAAATATGCAGTGGTAATGTAGGATAGGTTTCTGCAAAACATCGCGTGGTGGTGTGCCTTGTAAGTGTTTCTAACAGGCCATTCACTAGTAGGAGTAAGAAAAACATCACGGGGTGGTGTGGATCGGATGGTCTGAATTAGGATACGCAGTGCATGGCAATGTAGGATGGAGAAAAGCACCACGGGTTGGTCAGCATGGGGAGGTCAGGAAACATGCATTGGCAATGTACGATAGGTTTCTGAAAAACTTGAAGGGGTGTTGCGCCTTGTAAGGTTTTCTAACAGGTGATTCACTAGTAGGAGTGAGAAAAATATCACGGGGTGGTGTGAATCGGAGGGTCTGAATTCGGATAGGCAGTGAGAGGCAATGTAGGATGGAGAAAAGCACCACGGGGTGGTCAGCATGGGGAGGTCAAGAAACATGCAGTGGAAATGTAGGATAGGTTTCTGAAAAACATCACGGGGTGGTGCGCATTGTAAGTGTTTTTAACAGGCCATTCACTAGCAGTAGGGAGAACAACATCACGGGGTGGTGTGAATCGGAGGGTCTGAATTAGGATAGGCAGTGAGTGGCAATGTAGGATGGAGAAAAGCACCACAGGGTGGTCAGCATGGGGAGGTCAGGAAACATGCAGTGGTAATGTAGGATAGGTTTCTGAAAAACATCGCGGGGTGGTGCGCATTGTAATTATTTCTTACAGGCCATTCACTAGTACGAGTGAGAAAAACCTCACGGGGTTTAGTGAATCGGAGGGTCTAATTAGGATAGGCAGTGAGTGGCAATGTGGGATGGAGAAAAGCACCACGGGGTGGTCAGCATGGGGACGTCTGGAAACAGGCAGTGGCAATGTAGGATAGGTTTTTGAAAAACATCGCGGGGAGGTGCGCCTTGTAAGTGTTTCTAACAGGCCATTCACTAGTAGGAGTGAGAAAAACATCACGGGGTGGTGTGAATCGGATGGTCTCAATTAGGATACGCAGTGCATGGCAATGTAGGATGGAGAAAAGCACCACGGGGTGGTCAGCAAGGGGAGGTCGTGAAACATGCAGTGGCAATGTAGGATAGGTTTCTGAAAAACTTCGCGGCGTGGTGTGTATTGTAAGTGTTTCTAACAGGCCATTCACTAGTAGGAGGGAGAAAAACATAACGGGGTTGTGTGAATTGGAGGTCTGATTTAGGATACGCAGTGAGTGGGAATGTAGGACGGAGAAAAGCACCATGGCGTTTTCACCATGGGGAGGTCAGGAAACATTCAGTGGCAATGCAGGATAGGTTTCTGAAAAAACATCGCGGGGTGGGGCGCAAGGTCAGTGTTTCTAACAGGCCATTCACTAGTAGGAGTGAGAAAAACATCACGGGGTGGTGTGAATCGGAGAGTCTGAATTAGGATAGGCAGTGAGTGGCAATGTACGATGGAGAAAAGTACCCCGGGGAGGTCAGCATGTGGAGGTCAGGAAACATGCAGTGGCAATGTAGGATAGGTTTCTGAAAAACATCGCGCGGTGGTGTGCATTGTATGGGTGTGTAACATTACATTCACTAGTAGGAGTGAGAAAAACATCACGGGGTGGTGTGAATCGGAGGGTATGAATTAGGATAGGCAGTGAGTGGAAAGATAGGATGGAGTAAAGCACCACGGGGTGGTCAGCAAGGGGAGGTCAGGAAACATGCATTGTCAATGTAGGATAGGTTTCTGAAAAACATCAAGGGGTGGTGCACATTGTAAGGGTTTCTAACAGGTCATTCACTAGTAGGAGTGAGAAAAACATCACGGGGTGGTGTGAAACGGAGGGTCTGAATTAGGACAGGCAGTGAGTGGCAATGTAGGATGGAGAAAAGCACCACGGGGTGGTCAGTATGGGGAGGCCAGGAAACATGCAGTGATAATGTTGGATAGGTTTCTGAAAAATATCACGGGGTGGTGCGCATTGTAAGGGTTTCTAAAAGGCCATTCACTAGTAGGAGTGAGAAAAACATCTCGGGGTGGTGTGAATCGGAGGTTCTGAATTAGGATTGGCAGTGCGTATCAATGTAGGATGGAGAAAAGCACCACGGGGTGGTCAGCATGGGGATGTCAAGAAACATGCAATTGCAATGTAGGATAGGTTTCTGAAAAAAATCGCGGCGTGTTGTGTATTGTAATTGTTTCTAACAGGCCATTCACTGGTACGAGTGAGGAAAACATCACGGGGTGGTGTGAATCGGAGGGTCTGAACTAGGATAGGCAGTGGCTGGCAATGTACGATGGAGAAAAGTACCACGGGGATGTCAGCATGGGGAGGTCAGGAAACATGCAGTGGCAATGTAGGATAGGTTTCTGAAAAACATCGCGGTGTTGTGTTCCTTGTAAGTGTTTATAGCAGGCCATTCACTAGTAGGAGGGAGAAAAGCATCACGGGATGGTGTGAAACGGAGGGTGAATTAGAATAGGCAGTGTGTGGCAATTTAGGATGGAGAAAAGCACCACGGGATGGTCAGCATGGGGAGGTCAGGAAACATGCAGAGGCAAGGTAGGATAGGTTTCTAAAAAACATCACGGGGTGGTGGGCATTGTAAGTGTTTCTAACAGGCCATTCACTAGTAGGAGTGAGAAAAACATCACGGGGTGTTGTGAATCGGAGGTTCTGAATTAGGTTCGGCAGTGAGAATCAATGTAGAATGGAGAAAAGAACCACGGGGTGAGCAGCATGGGGAGGACGTGAAACATGCAGTGGCAATGTAGGATAGGTTTCTGAAAAACATGGCGGCGTGGTGTGTTTTGTAAGTGTTTCTAACAGGCCATTCACTAGTAGGAGTGAGAAAAACATTATGGAGTGGTGTGAATCGAAGGTCTGAAATAGGATACGCAGTGAGTGGCAATGTAGGATGGAGAAAAGCACCACGGGGTTTTCAGCATGGGGAGGTCAGGAAACATGCAGTGTCAATGTAGGATAGGTTTCTGAAAAATATCGCGGGGTGGTGCGCCTTGTAAGTGTTTCTTACAAGCCATTCACTAGTAGGAGTGAGAAAAACATCACGGGGTGGTGTGAATCGGAGGGTCTGAATTAGAATAGGCAGTGAGTCGCAATATAGGATGGAGAAAATCACCACCAGGTGGTCAGCATGGGGAGGTCAGGAAACATGCAGTGGCAATGTAGGATAGGTTTCTGAAAAACATCGCGGGGTGGTGCGCATTGTAAAGGTTTCTAATAGGCCATTCCCAAGTAGGAGTGTGAAAAACATCACGGGGTTGTGTGAATCGGAGGGTCTGAATTAGGATAGGCAGTGAGTGGCAATGTAGGATGGAGAAAACACCACGGGGTTGTCAGCATGGGGAGGTCGTGAAACATGCAGTGGCAATGTAGGATAGGTTTCTGAAAAACTTGGCGTCTTGGTGTGCATTGGAAGTGTTTCTAACAGTCCATTCACTAGCAGGAGGGAGAAAAACATCACGGGGTGGTGTGAATCAGAGGATCCGAATTAGGATAGGCAGTGAGTGGCAATGTAGGATGGAGAAAACCATCATGGGGTGGTCAGAATGGGAAGGTCAGGAAACATGCTGTGGTAATGTAGAATAGGTTTCTGAGAAACATCGTGTTGTGGTGCGCATTGTAAGTGTTTCTTACAGGCCATTAACTACTAGGAGTGAGAAAAACATCACGGGGTGGTGTGAATGGAGGGTCTGAATTAGGATAGGCAGTGTGTGGCAATGTAGGATGGAGAAAAGCACCACGGGGTGATCAGCATGGGGAGGTATGAAATATGCAGTATCAATGTAGGATAGGTTTCTGAAAAACATCGCGGGGTTGTGCGCATTGTAAGTGTTTCTAACAGGCCATTCACTAGCAGGAGTGAGAAAATATGACGGGGTGGTGTGATTCGGTTGGTCCGAATTAGGATAGGGAGTGAGTGGCAATGTAGGATGTAGAAAAGCACCACGGGATGGTCAGCATGAGGAGGTCAGGAAACATGCAGTGGCAATGTAGGATAGGTTTCTGAAAAACATCGCGGGGTGGTGTGCATTGTAAGGGTTTCTAACAGGCCATTCACTAGTAGGAGTGAGAAAAACATCGCGGGGTGGTGCGAATCGGAGGCTCTGAATTAGAATAGGCAGTGAGTGGCAATGTAAGATGGAGAAAAGCACCACGGGGTGGTCAGCTTGGTGAGGTCAGGAAACATGCAGTGGTAATGTAGGATAGGTTTCTGTAAAACATCGCGGGGTGGTGCGCCTTGTAAGTGTTTCTCACAGGCCATTCCCTACTAGGAGTGAAAAAAACATCACGTGGTGGTGTGAAGCGTAGGGTCTGAATTAGGATAGGCAGTGAGTATCAATGTAGGATGGAGAAAAGCACCACGGGGTGGCCAGCATGGGGAGGTCAGGAAACATGCTGTGCCAAAGTAGGATAGGTTTCTGAAAAACATCACAGTGTGGGGCGCATTGTAAGTGTTTCTAACAGGCCATTCACCAGTAGGAGTGAGAAAAACATCATGGGGTGGTGTCAATCGGAGGGTCTGAATTAGGATAGGCAGTTAGTGACAATGTAGGATGGAGAAAAGCACCAGGGGGTGGTAAGCACGGGGAGGTCATGAAACATGCAGTGGCAATGTAGGATAGGTTTCTGAAAAACATCGCGGGGTGGTGCGCATTGTAAAGGTTTCTAATAGGCCATTCCCAAGTAGGAGTGTGAAAAACATCACAGGGTTGTGTGAATCGGAGAGTCTGAATTAGGATAGGCAGGGAGTGGTAATGTAGGATGGAGAAAATCACCACGGGGTGGTCAGCATGGGGAGGTCAGGAAACACGCAGTGGCAATGTAGGATAGGTTTCTGAAAAACTTTGTGGGTTGGTGCGCATTGTAAGTGTTTCTCACAGTCCATTCACTAGTAGGAGTGAGAAAAACATCACTGGGTGGATAGAATCGGAGGGTCTGAATTAGGATAGGCAGTGAGAGGCAATGTAGGATGGAGAAAGCACCACGGGGTTGTCAGCATGGGGAGGTCGTGAAACATGCAGTGGCAATGTAGGATAGGTTTCTGAAAAACTTGGCGTCTTGGTGCGCATCGTATGTGTTTCTAACAGGCCATTCACTAGCAGGAGGGAGAAAAACATCACGGTGTGGTGTGCATCAGAGGATCCGAATTAGGATAGGCAGTGAGTGGCAATGTAGGATGGAGAAAAGCACTATGGGGTGGTCAGAATGGGAAGGTCAGGAAACATGCTGTGGTAATGTAGAATAGGTTTCTGAGAAACATCGTGTTGTGGTGCGCATTGTAAGTGTTTCTTACAGGCCATTCACTACTAGGAGTGAGAAAAACCTCACGGGGTTGTGTGAATCGGAGGGTCTCAGTTAGGATAGGCAGTGAGTGGCAATTTAGGATGGAGAAAAGAACCACGGGGTGGTCAGCATGGGGAGGTTAGAAAACATGCAGTGGCAATGTAGGATAGGTTTCTGAAAATATCGCGGTCTTGTGCGCATTGTAAGTGTTTCTAACAGGCCATTCACTAGCAGGAGTTAGAAAAACATTACGGGGAGGTGTGAATCGGATTGTCCGAATTAGGATAGGGAGGGAGTGGCAATGTAGGATGGAGAAAAGCACCACAGGGTGGTCAGCATGGGGAGGTCAGGAAACAGGCAGTGGCAATGTAGGATAGGTTTCTGAAAAACATTGCGGGGTTGTGCGCATTGTAAGTGTTTCTAACAGGCCATTCACTAGCAGGAGTGAGAAAAACATGACGGGGTGGTGTGAATCGGATGGTCTGAATTAGGATAGGGAGTGAGTTGCAATGTAGTTTGGAGAAAAGCACCACGAGGTGGTCTGCTTGGGGAGGTCAGGAAACATGCAGTGGTAATGTAGGATAGGTTTCTGAAAAACATCGCGGGTGGGGCGCATTGTAAATGTTTCTCACAGGCCATTCACTAGTAGGAGTGAGAAAAGCATCACGTGGTGGTGTGAATCGAGGGGTCTGAATAAGGATAGGCATTGAGTGGTAATGCAGAATGGAGAAAAGCACCACGGGGTGGTCAGAATCGGGAGGTCAGGAAACATGTAGTGGTAATGTAGGATAGGTTTCTGAAAAACATCGCGAAGTGGTGTGCATTGTTAGTTTTTCTAAAAGGCCATTCACAAGTAGGAGTGAGAAAAACATCACGGGGTCGTGTGATTCGGGGGGTCTGAATAAGGATAGGCAGTGAGTGGTAATGTAGAATGGAGAAAAGCACCACGGGCTGTTCAGCATGCAGAGGTAAGGAAACATGCAGTGGCAATGTAGGATAGGTTTCTGAAAAACTTCGTGGGTTGGTGCGCATTGTAAGTGTTTCTAACAGGCCATTCACTAGTAGGAGTTAGAAAAACATCACTGGGTGGTGTGAATCGGAGGGTCTCAATTAGGATAGGCAGTGAGTGGCCATGTAGGATGGAGAAAAGCATCACGGGGTTGTCACCATGGGCAGGTCAGGAAACATGAAGTGGCAATGTAGGATAGGTTTCTGAAAAACATCGCGGCGTGGTGCGCATTGTAAGGGTTTCTAACAGAAAATTCCGTAGTATTAGTACGAAAAACATCACTGGGTGGTGTGAATCGGAGGGTCTGAATTAGGATAGGCAATGTATGGCAATGTAGGATGGAGAAAAGCACCATGCGGTGGTGAGCATGGGGAGGTCGTGAAACATGCATGTCAATGTAGGATAGGTTTCTGAAAAACTTGGTGGGTTAGTGTGCATTGTAAGTGTTTCTAACAGGCCATTCACTAGCAGGAGGGAGAAAAACATCACGGGGTGGTGTGAACCGGAGGGTCTGAATTAGGATAGGCAGTGAGTGGCAATTTAGGATGGAGAAAAGCAACACGGGGTGGTCAGCATGGGGAGGTAGGAAATATGCAGTATCAATGTAGGATAGGATTCTGAAAAACATCGCGGGGTTGTGCGCATTGTAAGTGTTTCTAACAGGCCATTCACTAGCAAGAGTGAGAAAACATGACGAGGTGGTGTGATTCGGATTGTCCGAATTAGGATAGGGAGTGAGTGGCAATGTAGGATGGAGAAAAGCACCACGGGATGGTCCGCATGGGGAGGTCAGGAAACATGCAGTGGCAATGTAGGATAGGTTTCTGAAAAACATCGCGAGGTGGTGTGCATTGTAAGGGTTTCTAACAGGCCATTATCTAGTAGGAGTGAGAAAAGCATCACGGGGTGGTGTGAACTGAAGGGTTTCAATTAGGTTAGGCATTGAGTGGCAATGCTGGATGGCGAAAAGCACCACGGGGATGTCAGCATGGGGAGGTCAGGAAACATGCAGTGGCTATGTAGGATAGGTTTCTGAAAAACATCACGGGGTGGTGCGCATTGTAAGGGTTTCTAACAGGAAATTCCGTAGTATTAGTGAGAAAAACATCACGGGCTGGTGTGAATCGTAGGGTCTGAATTATGATAGGCAGTGAGTGGCAATGTAGGATTGAGAAAAGCACCATGGGGTTTTCAGCCTGGGGAGGTCAGGAAACATGCAGTGGTAATGCACGATAGGTTTCTGAAAAACATCGCGGGGAGGTGCGCCTTGTAAGTGTTTCTTACAGGCCATTCACTAGTAGGAGTGATAAAAACATCTCAGGGTGGTGTGAATCGGAGGGTCTGAATTAGAATACGCAGTGTGTGGCAATGTAGGATGGAGAAAAGCACCACAGGGTGGTCAGCCTGGGGAGGTCAGGAAACATGGAGTGGCAATGTAGGACAGGTTTCGGAAAAACATCTCAGGCGGTGCGCATTGTAAGTGTTTCTAACAGTCCACTCACTAGTAGGAGTGAGAAAAACATCACGGGATGGTGTGAATTGGAGGGTCTGAATTAGGATAGGCAGTGAGTGGCAATGTAGGATGGAGAAAAGTACCACGGGGTGGCCAGCATGGGGAGGTCAGGAAACATGCAGTGCAATGTAGGATAGCTTTCTGAAAAACATCGCGGAGTGGTGTGCATTGTAAGTGTTTCTAACAGGCCACTCACTAGTAGAAGTGAGAAAAACATCACGGGGTGGTGTGAATCGGAGGGTCTGAATTAGAATAGGCAGTGAGTGGCAATGAAGGATGGAGAAAGCCACCACGGGGTGGTCAGCATGCGGAGGTCAGGAAACATGCAGTGGCAATGTAGGATAGGTTTCTGAAAAACTTCAAGGGCCGTGCGCATTGTAAGTGTTTCTAACAGGCCACTCACTAGTAGGAGTGAGAACAACATAACTGGGTGGTGTGAATCAGAGGATCAGAATTAGGATAGGCAGTGAGTGGCAATGTAGGATGGAGAAAAGCGCCACGGGGTGGTCAGTATGGGGAGGTCAGGAAACATGCAGGCGAAATGTAGGATAGGTTTCTGAAAAACATCGCAGGGTAGTGTGCATTGTAAGGGTTTTTAACAGAAAATTCCGTAGTATTAGTGAGAAAAACATCACGGTGTGGTGTGAATTGGAAGGTCTGAATTAGGATAGGCAGTGAGTGGCAATTTCGGATGGAGTAAAGCACCACGGGGTGGTCAGCATGGGGAGGTCAGGAAACATGCAGTGGCAATGTAGAATAGGTGTCTGAAAAATTTAGCAGGCCGTGCGCATTGTAAGTGTTTCTAACAGGCCACTCACTAGTAGGAGTGAGAAAAACATCACGGGATGGTGTGAATCGGAGGGTCTGAATTAGGACAGGCAGTAAGGGGCAATGTAGGATGGAGAAAAGCACCACGGGGTGGTCAGCATGCGGAAGCCAGAAAACATGCAGTAGCAATGTAGGATAGGTTTCTGAAAAACTTCGAGGGTTGTGCACATTGTAAGTGTTTCTAACAGGCCATTCACTAGTAGCAGTGAGAAAAACATCACGGGTGGTGTGAATCGGAGGGTCTGAATTAGGACAGGCAGTAAGTGGCAATGTAGGATGGAGAAAAGCGCCACGGGGTGGTCAGCATGGGGAGGTCAGGAAACATGCAGTCGCAATGTAGGATACGTTTCTGGAAAACATCGCAGGGTGGTGCGCATTGTAAGGGTTTTAACAGAAAATTCCGTAGTATTAGTGAGAAAAACATCACGGTGTGGTGTGAATCGGAAGGTCTGAATTAGGATAGGCAGTGAGTGGCAATGTAGGATGCAGAAAAGCACCACGGGGTGGTCAGCATGGGGAGGTCAGGAAACATGCAGTGGCAATGTAGGATAGGTTTCTGAAAAACATCGTGGGGTTGTGCGCATTGTATGTGTGTGTAAGATTACATTCACTAGTAGGAGTGAGAAAAACATCACGGGGTGGTGTGAATCATAGGGTCTGAATTAGTATAGGCAGTGAGTGGCAATGTAGGATGGAGAAAAGCACCACGGTGTGGTCAGCATGGGGAGTTCAGGAAACATGCAATGGCAATGTAGGATAGGTTTCCGAATAACATCGCGGCGTGGTGGTTATTGTAAGTGTTTCTCACAGGCCATTCACTAGTAGGAGTGAGAAAAACATCACGGGGTATTGGGAATTGGAGGGTCTGAATTAGAATAGGCAGTGAGTGGCAATGTAGGATGGAGAAAAGCACCACGGGGTGCTCAGCATGGGGAGTTCAGGAAACATGCAGTGGCAATGTAGAATAGGTGTCTGAAAAACTTAGCAGGCCATGCGCATTGTAAGTGTTTCTAACAGGCCACTCACTAGTAGGAGTGAGAAAAACATCACGGGATGGTGTGAATCGGAGGGTCTGAATTAGGACAGGCAGTAAGGGGCAATGTAGGATGGAGAAAAGCACCACGGGGTGGTCAGCATGCGGAGGTCAGAAAACATGCAGTAGCAACGTAGGATAGGTTTCTGAAAAACATCGCGAGGTGGTGCACATTGTAAATGTTTCTAACAGGCCATTCACTAGCAGGCTGGAGAAAAACATGACGGGGTGGTGTGAATCGGAGGGTCCCAATTAGGATAGGCAGTGAGTGGCCATGTAGGTTGGAGAAAAGCACCATGGGGTGGTCAGCATGGGGAGGTCAGGAAACATGCAATGGCAATGTAGGATAGGTTTCTGAAAAACATCGCGGGGTGGTGCGCATTGTAAGTGTTTCTAACAGGCCATTCACTATCAGGAGGGAGAAAAACATCACGGGGTGGTGTGAATCGTAGGGTCTGAATTAGGATAGGCAGTTAGTGGCAATGTAGGATTAAGAAAAGCACCACAGGGTGGTCAGCCTGGGGAGGTCAGGAAACATGCAGTGGTAATGCACGATAGGTTTCTGAAAAACATCGCGGGGAGGTGCGCCTTGTAAGTGTTTCTTACAGGCCATTCACTAGTAGGAGTGAGAAAAATATCACAGGGTGGTGTGAATCGGAGGGTCTGAATTAGAATAGGCAGTGTTGTCAATGTATAATGGAGAAAAGCAACACGGGGTGGTCAGCCTGGGGAGGTCAGGAAACATGCAGCGGCAATGTAGGATAGGTTTCTTGAAAACATCGCAGGCCGTGCGCATTGTAAATGTTTCTAACAGGCCACTCACTAGTAGGAGTGAGAAAAACATCACGGGATGGTGTGAATCGGAGGGTCTGAATTAGGATAGGCAGTGAGTGGCAATGTAGGATGGAGAAAAGTTGATTGGGGTAGCCAGCATGGGGAGGTCAGGAAACATGCAGTGCAATGTAGGATAGCTTTCTGAAAAACATCGCGGAGTGGTGCGCATTGTAAGTGTTTCTAACAGGCCATTCACTAGTAGGAGTGAGAAAAACATCACGGGGTGGTGTGAATCAGTGGGTCTGAATTAGAATAGGCAGTATGTGGCAATGAAGGATGGAGAAAGACACCACGGGGCGGTCAGCATGCCGAGGTCAGGAAACATGCAGTGGCAATGTAGGATAGGTTTCTGAAAAACATCGCGGGCCGTGCGCATTGTAAGGGTTTCTAAAGGGGCACTCACTAGTAGGAGTGAGAAAAACATCATGGGGTGGTGTGAATCGGAGGGTCTGAATTAGGACAGGCAGTAAGTGGCAATGTAGGATGGAGAAAAGCTCCACGGGGTGGTCAGCATGGGGAGGTCAGAAAACATGCAGTGGCAATGTGGGATAGGTTTCTGAAAAACATCGCGGGCCGTGCGCATTGTAAGGGTTTCTAACAGGCCACTCACTAGTAGGAGTGATAAAAACATCACGGGTTGGTGTGAATCGGAGGGTCTGAATTAGGATTGGCAGGGAGTGGCAATGTAGGATGGAGAAAAGCACTACGGGGTGGTCAGCATGCGGAGGTCAGGAAACATGCAGTGCCAAAGTAGGATAGGTTTCTGAAAAAACATCATGGGGTGGCGCACATTGTAAGGGTTTATAACAGGCCATTCACTAGTAACAGTGAGAAAAGCATCACGGGGTGGTGTGAACTGGAGGGTGTCAGTTAGGTTAGGCAATCAGTGGCATTGTAGGATGGAGAAAAGCTCCACGGGGTGGTCAGCATGGGGAGGTCAGGAAACAAGCAGTGACAATATAGGATAGGTTTCTGAAAAACATCATGGTGTGGTGCCCATTGTAATTGTTTATAAAAGGCCATTCACAAGTAGGAGTGAGAAAAACATCACGGGGTGGTGTGAATGGGAGGGTCTGAATTAGGATAGGACGTGAGTGGCAATGAAGGATGGAGAAAGGCACCACGGGGTGGTCAGCATGCGGAGGTCAGGAAACATGCAGTGGTAATGCACGATAGGTTTCTGATAAACATCGCGGTGTGGTGCGCATTGTAAGCGTTTCTAACAGGCCATTGACTAGCAGGAGGGAGAACAACATCACTGGGTGGTGTGAATCAGAGGATCAGAATTAGGATAGGCAGTGAGTGGCAATGTAGGATGGAGAAAAGCGCCACGGGGTGGTCAGTATGGGGAGGTCAGGAAACATGCAGGCGAAATGTAGGATAAGTTTCTGAAAAACATCGCAGGGTAGTGCGCATTTTAAGGGTTTCTAACAGAAAATTCCGTAGTATTAGTGAGAAAACATCACGGGGTGGTGTGAATCGCAGGGTCTGAATTAGGATAGGCAGTGAGTGGCAATTTCGGATGGAGTAAAGCACCACAGGGTGGTCAGCATGGGGAGGTCAGGAAACATGCAGTGGCAATGTAGAATACGTGTCTGAAAAACTTAGCAGGCCGTGTGCATTGTAAGTGTTTCTAAAAGGCCACTCACTATTAGGAGTGAGAAAAACATGACGGGATATTGTGAATCGAAGGGTCTGAATTAGGACATGCAGTAAGGGGCAATGTAGGATGGAGAAAAGCACCACGGGGTGGTCAGCATGCGGAGGTCAGAAAACATGCAGTAGCAATGTAGGATAGTTTTCTGAAAAACATCGCGGGGTGGTGCGCATTGTAAGTGTTTCTAACAGGCCATTCACTAGCAGGATGGAGAAAAACATCACGGGGTGGTGTGAATCGGAGGGTCTGAATTAGAATAATCAGTGAGTGGCAATGAAGGATGGAGAAAGGCACCACGGGGTGGTCAGCATGCGGAGGTCAGGAAACATGCAGTGGCAATGTCGGATAGGTTGCTGAAAAACATCGCGGGCCGTGCGCATTGTAAGTGTTTCTAACAGTCCACTCACTAGTAGGAGTGAGAAAAACATCATGGGGTGGTGTGAATCAGAGGGTCTGAATTAGGACAGGCAGTAAGGGGCAATGTAGGATGGAGAAAAGCACCACGGGGTGGTCAGCATGGGGAGGTCAGAAAACATGCAGTGGCAATGTAGGATAGGTTTCTGAAAAACTTCGCGGGTTGTGCGCATTGTAAGTATTTCTAACAGGCCATGCAACTGTAGCATTGAGAAAAACATCACGGGGTGGTGTGAATCAGAGGGTCTGAATTAGGATTGGGAGTGAGTGGCAATGTAGGATGGAGAAAAGCACCACGGGGTGGTCAGCATGCGGAAGTCAGGAAACATGCAGTGCCAAAGTAGAATAGGTTTCTGAAAAACATCATGGGGTGGCGCGCATTGTAAGGGTTTCTAACAGGCCATTCACTAGTAGCAGTGAGAAAAGCATCACGGGGTGGTGTGAATCGGAGGGTGTCAATTAGTTTAGGCAAAGAGTGGCAATGTAGGATGGCAAAAAGCGCCACGGCGTGGTCAGCATGGGGAGGTCAGGAAACATGCAGTGACAATGTAGGATAGGTTTCTGAAAAACATCACGGGGTGGTGCCCATTGTAAGTGTTTATAACAGGCCATTCACTATTAGGAGTGACAAAAACATCACTGGGTGGTGTGAATCGGCGGGTCTGAATTAGGATATTCAGTGAGTGGCAATGTAGGATGGAGAAAAGAACCACGGGGTGTTCAGCATGCAGAGGTAAGGAAACATGCAGTGGTAATGTAGGATAGGTTTCTGAAAAACATCATGGGGTGGTGCCCATTGTAAGTGTTTATAACAGGCCATTGACTAGCAGGAGGGAGAACAACATCACTGGGTGGTGTGAATCAGAGGATCAGAATTAGGAGAGGCAGTGAGTGGCAATGTAGGATGGAGAAAAGCGCCACGGGGTGGTCAGTATGGGGAGGTCAGGAAACATGCAGGCGAAATGTAAGATAGGTTTCTGAAAAACATCGCAGTGTAGTGCGCATTGTAAGGGTTTCTAACAGAAAATTCCGTAGTATTAGTGAGAAAGACATCACGGGGTGGTGTGAATCGGAGGTTCTGAATTAGGATAGGCAGTGAGTGGCAATTTCGGATGGAGTAAAGCACCACGGTGTAGTCAGCATGGGGAGGTCAGGAAACATGCAGTGGCAATGTAGAATAGGTGTCTGAAAAACTTAGCAGGCCGTGCGCATTGTAAGCGTTTCTAACAGGCCATTTACGAGTAGGAGTGGGAAAAACATCACGGGTGGTGTGAATCGGAGGGTCTGAATTAAGATAGGCAGTGAGTGCCAATGTAGGATGGAGAAAAGCGCCACGGGGTGGTCAGCATGGGGAGGTCAGGAAACATGCAGTCGCAATGTAGGATATGTTTCTAAAAAACATCGCAGGGTGGTGCGCATTGTAAGGGTTTCTAACAGAAAATTCCGTAGTATTAGTGAGAAAAACATCACGGGGTGGTGTGAATCGGAGGGTCTGAATTAGGACATGCAGTAAGGGGCAATGTAGGATGGAGAAAAGCACCACGGGGTGGTCAGCATGCAGAGGTCAGAAAACATGCAGTAGCAATGTAGTATAGGTTTCTGAAAAACATTCGCAGGGTGGTGCGCATTGCAAGTGTTTCTAACAGGCCATTCACTAGCAGCATGGAGAAAAACACGACGGGGTGGTGTGAATCGGAGGGTCCCAATTAGGATAGGAAATTCGTGGCCATGTAGGTTGGAGAAAAGCACCATGGGGTGGTCAGCATGGGGAGGTCAGGAAACATGCAGTGGCAAAGTAGGATAAGTTTCTGAAAAACATTACGGGGTGGTGCGCATTGTAAGGGTTTCTAACAGGAAATTCCGTAGTATTAGTGAGAAAAACATCACGTGGTGGTGTGAATCGTAGGGTCTGAATTAGGATAGGCAGTGAATGGCAATGTAGGATTGAGAAAAGCACCACGGGGTGGTCAGCCTGGGGAGGTAAGGAAACATGCTGTGGTAATGCACGATAGGTTTCTGAAAAAAATCGCGGGGAGGTGCGCCTTGTAAGTGTTTCTTACAGGCCATTCACTAGTAGGAGTGAGAAAAACATCACAGGGTGGTGTGAATCGGAGGTTCTGAATTAGAATAGGCAGTGTTGGCAATGTAGGATGGAGAAAAGCACCACGGGGTGGTCAGCCTGGGGAGGTCAGGAAACATGCAGTGGCAATGTAGGATAGGTTTCTGAAAAACATCGCGGGGTGGTGCGCATTGTATGGGTGTGTAACATTACATTCACCAGTAGGAGTGAGAAAAACATCACGGGGTGGTGTGAATCGGAGGGTCTGAATTCGAATAGGCAGTGAATGGCAATGAAGGATGGAGAAAGGCACCACGGGGTGGTCAGCATGCGGAGGTCAGAAAACATGCAGTGGCAATGTAGGATAGGTTTCTGAAAAACATCGCGGGCCGTGCGCATTGTAAGTGTTTCTAACAGGCCACTCACTAGTAGGAGTGAGAAAAACATCATGGGGTGGTGTGAATCGGAGGGTCTGAATTAGGACAGGCAGTACGGGGCAATGTAGGATGGAGAAAAGCAACACGGGGTGGTCAGCATGGGGAGGTCAGAAAACATGCAGTGGCAATGTAGGATAGGTTTCTGAAAAACTTCGCGGGTTGTGCGCATTGTAAGTATTTCTAACAGGCTAGGCACCAGTAGCAGTGAGAAAAACATCACGGGGTGGTGTGAATCAGAGGGACTGAATTAGGATAGGCACTGACAGTCAATGTAGGATGGAGAAATGCACCACGGGGTGGTCAGCATGGGGAGGTCAGGAAACAGGCAGTGGCAATGTAGGATACGTTTCTGAAAAACATGATGGGTTGGCATGCATTGTAAGGGTTTCTAACAGGCCATTCACAGGTAGCAGTGAGAAAAGCATCACGGGGTGGTGTGAACTGGAGTGTGTCAATTAGGTTAGGCAATGAGTGGCAATGTAGGATGGCGAAAAGCACCACGGGGTGGTCACCATGGGGAGGTCAGGAAACATGCAGTGCCAATGTAGGATAGCTTTCTGAAAAACATCAGGACACAGGCAGTGGAATGTAGGATAGGTTTCTGAAAAGCATCGTGGGTTGGATAGCATTGTAAGTGTTTGTAACAGAACATTCATTTATAGGAGTGAGAAAAACACCACGGGGTGTTGTGAATCAGAGGGTCTGAATTAGGATAGGCAGAGAGCAGCATTGTAGGTTGGAGAAAAGCACCATGGGGTGGAAAGCATGGTGAGGTCAGGAAACATGCAGTGCAATGTAGGATAGCTTTCTGAAAAACATCGCGGTGTGTTGCGCATTGGAAGTGTTTCTAACAGGCCATTCACTAGCAGGAGGGAGAAAAACATCACGGGGTGTTGTTAATCGGAGGTTCCGAATTAGGGTAGACAGTGGCAATGTAGGATGGATAAAAGCACCACGGCGTGGTCTGCATGGGGAGGTCAGGAAACATGCAGTGGCAATGTAGGATAGGTTTCTGAAAAACATCACGAGGTGGTGCGCATTGTAAGGGTTTCTAGCAGGAAATTCCGTAGTATTAGTGAGAAAAACATCACGGGGTGGTGTGAAATGTAGGGTCTGAAATAGGATAGGCAGTGAGTGGCAATGTAGGATTGAGAAAATGACCACGTGGTGGTCAGCATGGGGAAGTCAGGAAACATGCAGTGGTAATGTACAATAGGTTTCTGAAAAACATTGCGGGGTGGTGCGCCTTGTAAGTTTTTCTTACATGCCATTCATTAGTAGGAGTGAGAAAAACATCACGGGGTGGTGTGAATCGGAGGGTCTCAATCAAGAGAGGCAGGGAGTGGCAATGTAGGATGGAGAAAAGCACCGTGGGGTGGTCAGCATAGGAAAGTCAGTAAACATGCAGTGCAATGTAGGATAGCTTTCTGAAAAAGATCGCGGTGTGGTGTGCATTGTAAGTGTTTCTAACAGGCCATTCACACGTACGAGTGAGAAAAACATCATGGGGTGGTGTGAATCGGAGGTTCTGAATTAGGCTAGGCAGTGAGTGGCAATGTAGGATGGAGAAAAGCACCACGCGGTGGTCAGCATGCGGAGGTCAGGAAACATGCAGTGGCAATGTAGGATAGGTTTCTGAAAAACATCGCGGGGTGGTGCGCATTGTAAGTGTTTCTAACAGGCCATTCCCTAGCAGGAGGGAGAAAAACATTACGGGGTGGTGTGAATCGGAGCGTCCGAATTAGGATAGGCAGTGAGTGGCAATGTAGGATGGAGAAAAGCACCACGGGTTGGTCAGCATGGGGATGTCAGGAAACATGCAGTGGTAATGTAAGATAGGTTTCTGAAAAACATCGCGCGGTGGTGCGCCTTCTATGTGTTTCTTACAGGCCTATCAGTAGTAGGAGTGAGAAAAACATCATGGGGTGGTGTGAATCGGAAGTTCTGAATTACAATAGGCAGTGAGTGGCAATGTAGGATAGAGAAAAGCACCACGGGGTGGTCAGCATGGGGAGGTCAGGAAACATGCAGTGGCAATGTAGGACAGGTTTCTGAAAAACATCGTGGGGTTGTGTGCCTTGTAAGTGTTTATAACAGGCCATTCACTAGTTGGAGTGAGAAAAGCATCAAGGAGTGGTTTGAACCAGAGGGTCTGAATTAGAAAAGGCAGTGAGTGGCAATGTAGTGTGGAGAAAAGCGCCACGGGTGATCAGCATGGGGAGGTCAGGAAACATTCATTTTCAATGTAGGATAGGGTTCTGAAAAGCATCGCGGGGTGGCGTGCATTGTAAGTGTATCTAACAGACCATTAACTAGTAGGAGTGAGAAAAACATCACGGGGTGGTGTGAATCGGAGTGTCTGAATTAGGATAGGCAGTGAGTGGCAATGTAGGATGGAGAAAAGCACCACGCGGTGGTCAGCATGGGAAGGTCAGGATACAGGCAGTGGCATGTAGGATAGGTTTCTGAAAAGCATCGTGGTGTTATTCGCATTGTAAGGGATTCTATCAGGCCATTCACTTGTAGGAGTGAGAAAATCATCACGGGGTCGTGTGAATCTGAGGGTGTGAATTAGGATAGGCAGTGAGTGGCAATGTAGGATGGAGCAAAGCACCACGGGTGGTCAGCATGGGGAGGTCAGGGAACCCACAGTGGCAATCTAGGATAGGTTTCTGAAAAACTTCGTGTGTTGGTACGCATTGTAAGTGTTTGTTACAGGCCTATCAGTAGTAGGAGTGAGAAAAACATCACGGGGTGGTGGAATAGGAGGGTCTGAATTAGTATAGGCAGTGAAAGGCAATGTAGGATAGAGAAAAGCACAACAGGGTGGTCAGCATGGGGAGGTCAGGAAACATGCAGTGCCAAAGTAGGATAGGTTTCTGAAAAACTTCACGGGGTGGCACGCATTGTAAGTGTTTCTAACAGGCCATTCACTAGTGGGAGTGAGCAAAACATCATGGGGTGGTGTGAATCGAAGGGTCTGAATTAGGATATGCAGTGAGTGACAATGTAGGATGGAGAAAAGCACCACGGGGTGGTCGACAAGGGGAGGTCAAGAAACATGCA
Organism: Cavia porcellus; assembly: GCF_034190915.1. NCBI lineage: Eukaryota > Metazoa > Chordata > Mammalia > Rodentia > Caviidae > Cavia > Cavia porcellus. The sequence goes on along the minus strand of NW_026947598.1, from coordinate 329,943 downwards.
GTGGCAATGTAGGATTGGTTTCTGAAAAACATCGCGTGGTCGTGTGCATTGTAATGTTTTCTAACAGGCCATTCACTAGTAGGAGTGAGAAAAATATCACGGGGTGGCGTGAATCGGAGGGTCTGAATTAGTAGAGCCAGTGAGTGGCAATGTAGGATGGAGAAAAGCACCACGAGCTGGTCAGCTTGGGGAGGTCAGGAAACATGCAGTGATAATGTAGGATAGGTTTCTCCAAAACATCGCGGGGTGGTGCGCATTGTGTTTCTAACAGGCCATTCACTAATAGGAGTGAGAAAAAACATCACGTGGTGGTGTGAATCGGAGTGGCTGAATTAGGATAGGCAGTGAGTGGCAATGTAGGATGGAAAAAAGCACCACGCGGTGGTCAGCGTGGGGAGGTCAGGATACATGCAGTGGTAATGTAGGATAGGTTTCTGAAAAACATCGCGGGGTTGTGCGCATTGTAATAGTTTCTAACAGGCCATTCACTAGTAGGAGTGAGAAAAATATCACGGGGTGGTGTGAATCGGAGTGTCTGAATTAGGAGAGGCAGTGAGTGGCAATGTAGGATGGAGAAAAGCACCACAGGGTGGTCAGCATGGGGAGGTCAGGAAACATGCAGTGGTAATGTAGGATAGGTTTCTGAAAAACATCGCGGGGTTTTGCGCATTGTAATAGTTTCTAACAGGCCATTCACTAGTAGGAGTGAGAAAAATATCACAGGGTGGTGTGAATCGGAGTTTCTGAATTAGGAGAGGCAGTGAGTGGCAATGTAGGATGGAGCAAAGCACCACGGGTGGTCAGCATGGGGAGGTCAGGGAACCTGCAGTGGCAATGTAGGTTAGGTTTCTGAAAAACTTCATGGGTTGGTACGCATTGCAAGTGTTTGTAACAGGCCATTCATTAGTAGGTGTGAGAAAAACATCACAGGGTGGTGTGAATCGGAGGGTCTGAATTAGGATAGGCAGTGAGTGACAATGTAGGATGGAGAAAAGTACCATGGGGTGGTCAACCTGGGGAGGTCAGTAAACATGCAGTGCAATGTAGGATAGCTTTCTGAAAACCATCGCGGGGTGGTGCGCATTGTAAGTGTTTCTAACAGGCCATTCACTTGTAGGAGTGAGAAAAACATTATAGGGTGGTGTGAATCAGAGGGTCTGAGTTAGGATAGGCAGTGAGTGGCAATGTATGATGGAGAAATGCACCACGGGGTGGTCAGCATGCGGAGGTCAGGAAACATGCAGTGGCAATGTAGGATAGGTTTCTGAAAAACATCGCGGGGTGGTGCGCAATGTAAGTGTTTCTCACAGGCCATTCACTAGCAGGAGGGAGAAAAACATCATGGGGTGGTGTGAATCGGAGGGTCCGAATTAGGATAGGCAGTGAGTGGCAATGTAGGATGGAGAAAAGCGCCACGGCGTGGTCATCATGGGGAGTTCAGTAAATATGCAGTGGCAATGTAGGATAGTTTTCTGAAAAACATCGCGGTGTGGTGCGCATTGTAAGGGCTTCTAACAGGAAATTCTGTAGTATTAGTGAGAAAAACATCACAGGGTGGTGTGAATCGTAGGGTCTAAATAAGGATAGGCAATGAGTGGCAATGTAGGATGGAGAAAAGCACCACGGGGTAGTCAGCATGGGGAGGTCAGGAAACATGCAGTGCCAAAGTAGGATAGGTTTCTGAAAAACATCACGGGGTGGCGCGCATTGTAAGTGTTTCTAACAGGCCATTCACTAATAGGAGTGAGAAAAACATCATGGGGTGGTGTCAATCGGAGGGTCTGAATTAGGATATGCAGTGAGTCACAATGTAGGATGGAGAAAAGCACCACGGGTTGGTCAGCATGCGGAGGTCAGGAAACATGCAGTGGCAATGTAGGATAGGTTTCTTAAAAACATCGCAGGGTGGTGCGCATTGTAATGGTTTTTAAGAGTCCATTCACTAGTAGGAGTGAGAAAAACATCACGGGGTGGTGTGAATCGGAGGGTCCGAATTAAGAGAGGCAGGGAGTGGCAATATAGGATGGAGAAAAGCACGAAGAGGTGGTCAGCTTGGGGTGGTCATGAAACATGCAGTGGTAATGTAGGATAGGTTTCTGAAAAACGTCGTGGGGTGGTGCGCATTGTAAGTGTTTCTAACAGGGCATTCACTAGTAGGAGTGAGAAAAACATTATGGGGTGGTGTGAATCGGAGGGTCTGAGTTAGGATAGGCAGTGAGTGGCAATGTAGGATGGAGAAATGCACCACGGGGTGGTCAGCATGCGGAGGTCAGGAAACATGCAGTGGCAATATAGGATAGGTTTCTGAAAAACATCGCGGGGTGGTGCGCATTGTAAGGGCTTCTAACAGGAAATTCCGTAGTATTAGTGAGAAAAACATCACAGGGTGGTGTGAATCATAGGGTCTAAATAAGGATAGGCAATGAGTGGCAATGCAGGATGGAGAAAAGCACGAAGGGGTGGTCAGCTTGGGGATGTCAGGAAACATGCAGTGGTTATGTAGGATAGGTTTCTGAAAAAGATCGCGCAGTTGTGCGCATTGTAATGGTTTCTAACAGGCCATTAACTAGTAGGAGTGAGAAAAGCATCACTGGGTGGTGTGAACCGGAGGGTTTCAATTAGTATAGGCAGTGGGTGGCAATGTAGGATGGCTAAAAGCACCACGGGGTGGTCAGCATGGGGAGGTCAGAAAACTTGCAGTTGCTATGTAGGATAGGTTTGTGAAAAACGTCACGGGGTGGTGCGCATTGTAAGGGTTTCTAACAGGCCATTCACTAGTAGGAGTGAGAAAAACATCACGGGTTTGTGTGAATCTGAGCATCTGAATTAGTATAGGCAGTGAGTGGCAATGTAGGATTGAGAAAAGCACCACGGGTTGTCAGCATCGGGAGGTCAGGAAACAAGCAGTGGTAATGTACGATAGATTTCTAAAAAAACATCACGGGGTGGTGCGTCTTGTAAGTGTTTCTTACAGGCCATTAACTAGTAGGAGTGAGAAAAACATCACGGGGTTGTGTGAATCGGAAGTCTGAATTTAAATAGGCAGTGAGTGGCAATGTAGGATGGAGAAAAGAACCACGGGGTGCTCAGCATGGGGAGGTCAGGAAACATGCAGTGGCAATGTAGGATAGGTTTCTGAAAACCATCGCGGGCCGTGCCCATTGTAAGTGTTTTTCACAGGCCACTCACTAGTAGGAGTGAGAAAAACATCACGGGGTGGTGTGAATCGGAGGATCTGAATTCGGATAGGCAGTGAGTGACAATGTAGGATGGAGAAAAGCACCACGGGGTAGTCAGCATGGGGAGGTCATGAAACATGCAGTGGTAATGTAGGATAGGTTTCTGAAAAACATCGCGGGGTGGTGCGCATTGTAAGTGTTTCTAACAGGCCATTAACTAGCAAGAGTGAGAAAATCATCACGGGGTGGTGTGAATCGGAGTGTCTGAATTAGTATAGGCAGTGAGTGGCAATGTAGGCTGGAGAAAATCACCACGGGGTGGTTAGCATGGGGAAGTCAGGAAACATGCAGTGCCAAGTTAGGATAGGTTTCTGAAAAACATCACGGGGTGGTGCGCCTTGTAAGTGTTGCTTAAAGCCCTATCAGTAGTACGAGTGAGAAAAAGATCACGGGGTGGTGTGAATAGGAGAGTCTGAATTACAATAAACAGTGAGTGTCAATGTAGGATAGAGAGAAGCACAACGGGGTGGTCAGCATGGGGAGGTCAGGAAACATGCAGTGCCAAAGTAGGATAGGGTTCTGAAAAACATGGCGGGGTGGTGCACATTGTAAGTGTTTCTAACAGGCCATTCACTAGCAGGAGGGAGAAAAACATCATGGGTGGTGTGAATCGGAGGCTCCGAATTAGGATAGGCAGTGAGTGGCAATGTAGGATGGAGAAAAGCACCACAGCGTGGTCAGCATTGGGTGGTCAGTAAACATGCAGTGGCAATGTAGGATAGGTTTCTGAAAAACATCGCGGTGTGGTGCGCATTGTAAGGGCTTCTAACAGGAAATTCCGTAGTATTAGTGAGAAAAACATCACGGGGTGGTGTGAATCGGAGGGTCTGAATTAGGATAGGCAATGAGTGGCAATGTAGGATGGAGAAAAGCATCACGCTGTGGTCAGCATGGTGAGGTCAGGAAACATGCAGTGGTAATGTAGGATAGGTTTTTGAAAAACTTCGCGGGGTGGTGTGCCTTGTACGTGTTTCTTACAGGACTATCAGTAGTAGGAGTGAGAAAAACATCAAGGGGTAGTGTGAATAGGAGGGTCTGAATTAGAATAGGCAGTGAGTGGCAATGTAGGATAGAGAAAAGCACAAAGGGGTGGTCAGCATGGGGAGGTCAGGAAACATGCAGTGCCAAAGTAGGATAGGTTTCTGAAAAACATCACGGGGTGGCGCGCATTGTAAGTGTTTCTAACAGGCCATTCACTAGTAGGAGTGAGAAAAACATCAAGGGCTGGTGAGAATCGGAGGGTGTGAATTAGTATATGCAGTGAGTGACAATGTAGGATGGAGAAAAGCACCACGGGGTGGTCAACATGGGGAGGTCAGAAAACATGCAGTGGCAATATTGGAATGGTTTCTGAAAAACATCGCGATGTGGTGCACATTGTAATGGTTTCTAACAGTCCATTCACTAGTAGGAGTGAGAAAAACATCACGGGGTGGTGTGAATCGGAGTGTCTGTATTAGGATAGGCAGTGAGGGGCAATGTAGGATGGAAAAAAGCACCACGCGGTGGTCAGCGTGGGGAGGTCAGGATACAGGCAGTGGCTTGTAGGATAGGTTTCTGAAAAGCATCGTGGTATTGTACGCATTGTAAGGGTTTCTAACAGGCCATTCACTAGTAGGTGTGTGAAAAACATCACGAAGTGGTGTGACTCTGAGTGTCTGAATCAGGATAGGCAGTGATTGGCAATGTAGGATGGAGCTAAGCACCATGGGTGATCAGCATTGGAGGTCAGGGAACACGCAGTAGCAATGTAGGATACGTTTCTGAAAACCTTTGTGGGTTGGTACGCATTGTAAGTGTTTGTAACAGGCCATTCATTAGTAGGAGTGAGAAAAACATCACGGGGTGGTGTGAATCTGAGGGTCCCAATTAGAATGGGCAGTGAGTGGCAATGTAGGATGGAGAAAACCACAACGGGGTGGTCACCATGGGGAGGTAATGAAACATGCAGTGGCAATGTAGGATAGGTTTCTGAAAAACATCACGGGATGGTGCGCATTGTAAGGGTTTCTAACAGGAAATTCTTTAGTATTAGTGACAAAAACATCATGGGGTGGTGTGAATCATAGGGTCTGAATTAGGATAGGCAGTGAGTGGCAATGTAGGATTGAGAAAAGCACCACGGGTGGTCAGCATGGGGCGGTCAGGAAACATGCAGTGGTAATGTAGGATAGGTTTCTGAAAAACATAGCGGAGTGATGCGCATTGTAAGTGTTTCAAACAGGCCATTCACTAGCAGGATGGAGAAAAACATCACGGGGTGGTGTGAATCGGAGCGTCCGACTTAGGTTAGGCAGTGAGTGCCAATGTAGGATGGAGAAAAGCACCACGGCGTGGTCAGCATGAGGAGGTCAAGAAACATGCAGTGGTAATGTTGGATAGGTTTCTGAAATACATCGCTTGATTGTGCGCCTTGTAAGTGTTTCTTACAGGCCTATCAGTAGTAGGAGTGAGAAAAACATCACGGGGAGGTGTGAATCGGAGGGTATGAATTAGAATAGGCAGTGAGTGGCAATGTAGAATGGAGAAAAACACCAAGGGGTGTGTCTCATGGGGAGGTCAGGAAACATTCTGTGGCAATGTAGGTTAGGTTTCTGAAAAATATCGCGGGTGGTGTGCATTGAAAGGGTTTCTAACAGGCCATTCACTAGTAGTAGTGAGAAAAACCTCACGGGTTGGTGTGAATCGGAGGGTCTGAATTAGGATAGGCAGTGAGTGGCAATGTAGGATGCTGAATAGCACCACGGGGTGGTCAGCATGGGGAGGTCAGGAATCATGCAGTGGCAATGTAGGATAGGTTTCTGAAAAACATCGCGGGTTGTGAGCATTGTAAGGGTTTCTAAAAGGCCAATCACTTGTAGAAGTGAGAAAAACATCACGGGGTGGTGTGAATCGGTGGGGCTGAATTAGGATAGGCAGTGAGTGGCAAGGTAGGATTGAGAAAAGCACCACGGGGTGCTCAGCACGTGTGTGTCAGGAAACATGCAGTGGCAATGTAGGATAGGTTTCTGAAAAACATCGCGGGGTGGTGCGCATTGTAAGTGTTTCTAACAGGCCATTCACCAGTAGGAGTGAGAAAAACATCACGGGGTAATGTGAATCGGAGGGTCTGAATTAGGATAGGCTGTGAGTGGCAATGTAGGATGGAGTAAAGCACCACGGGGTGATCAGTATGGGGAGGTCAGGAAACATGCAGTGGCAATGTATGATAGGTTGCTGAAAAACATCACAAGCCATGCGTATTGTAAGTCTTTCTAACAGGCCACTCACTAGTAGGAGTGAGAAAAGCATCACGGGGTGACGTGAACAAGAAGGTCTCAATTAGAATAGGCATTGAGTGGCAATGTAGGATGGCTAAAAGCACCACGGGGTGGTCAGCATGGGGAGGTCAGAAAACTTGCAGTGGCTATGTAGGATAGGTTTCTGAAAAACGTCACGGGGTGGTTCGCATTGTAAGGGTTTCTAACAGGCCATTCACTAGTAGGAGTGAGAAAAACTTCACGGGTTTGTGTGAATCTGAGCGTCTGAATTAGTATAGGCAGTGAGTGGCAATGTAGGATTGAGAAAAGCACCCCGTGGTGGTCAGCATGGGGATGACAGGAAACATGCAGTGGTAATGTACGATAGGTTTCTAAAAAAACATCGCGGGGTGGTGCGCCTTGTAAGTGTTTCTTACAGGCCATTCACTACTAGGAGTGAGAAAAACATCACGGGGTGGTGTGAATCGGAGAGTCTGAATTAGAATAGGCAGTGAGTGGCATTGTAGGATGGAGAAAAGCAACACGGGGTGGTCAGCATGGGGAGGTCAGGAAACATGCAGTGGTAATGTAGGATAGGTTTCTGAAAAACATCACGGGGTGGCGCGCATTGTAAGTGTTTCTAACAGGCCATTCAATAGTAGGAGTGAGAAAAACATCACGGGGTGGTGTGAAGCGGAGGGTCCGAATTAGGAGAGGCAGTGAGTGGCAATGTAGGATGGAGAAAAGCACCACCGGTGTTCAGCATGGGGAGGTCAGGAAACATGCAGTGCAATGTTGGATCGCTTTCTGAAAAACATCGCGGTGTGGTGTGCATTGTAAGTGTTTCTAACAGGCCATTCACTAGTTGGAGTGAGAAAAACATCATGGGATGGTGTGAATCCTAGGGTCTGAAATAGGATACGCAGTGAGAGGCAATGTAGGATGGCTAAAAGCACCACGGGGTGGTCACCATTGGGAAGTCAGAAAACTTGCACTGGCAATGTAGGATAGGTTTCTGGAAAGCATCACAGTGTGGTTCGCATTGTAAGGGTTTCTAACAGGCCATTCACTAGTAGGATTGAGAAAAACATCACGGGGTGGTGTGAATCTGAGGTTCTGAATTAGGATAGGCAGTGAGTGGCAATGTAGCATGGAGTAAAGCACCACGGGTAGTCAGCATGGGGATGTCAGTGAACACGTAGTGGCAATGTAGGTTAGGTTTCTGGAAAACTTTTTGGGTTGGTGCGCATTGTAAGTGTTTCTAACAGGCCATTCACTAGCAGGAGGGAGAAAACATCACGGGGTGGTGTGATTCGTAGGGTCTGAATTAGGATAGGCAGTGAGTGACAATGTAGGAAGGAGAAAAGCACCATGGGATGGTCAGCATGGGGAGGTCAGGAAACATGCAGTGGTAACGTAGCATAGATTTCTGAAAAACATCGCGGGGTGGTGCGGCTTGTAAATGTTTCTTACAGGCCATTCACAAGTAAGAGTGAGAAAAACATCACGGGGTGGTGTGAAGCGGAAGGTCTGAATTAGAATAGGCAGTGAGTGGCAATGTAGGATGGAGAAATGCACCATGGGGTGGTTAGCATGGGGAGGTCAGGAAACATGCAGTGCAATGTAGAATAGCTTTCTGAAAAACATCGCCAGGTGGTGCGCATTGTAAGTGTTTCTAAGAGGCCATTCACTAGCAGGAGGGAGAAAACATCACGGGGTGGTGTGAATCGGAGGGTCCCAATTAAGATAGGCAATGAGTGGCAATGTAGGATGGAGAAAAGCACCACGGGGTGGTCAGCATGGGGAGGTCAGGAAACATGCAGTGGCAATGTAGGATAGGTTTCTGAAAAACATCGCAGGGTGGTGCGCATTGTAAGGGTTTCTAACAGGAAATTCCGTAGTATTAGTAAGAAAAACATCACGGGGTGGTGTGAATCGTAGAGTCTGAATTAGGATAGGGAATGAGTGGCAATGTAGGATGGAGAAAAACACCACGGCGTGGTCAGCATGGGGAGGTCAGCAAACATGCAGTGGCATTGTAGGATAGGTTTCTGAAAAACATCGCGGGGTGGTGCGCCTTCGAAGTGTTTCTTACAGGCCATTCACTAGTAGGGGTGAGTAAAACATCACGGAGAGGTGTGAATCAGAGGGTCTGAATTAGAATAGGCAGTGAGAGGCCATGTAGGATGGAGAAAAGCACCACGTGGTGGTCAGCATGGGGAGGTTAGGGAACACGCAGTGGCAATGTAGGATAGGTTTCTGAAAAACTTCGTGGGTTGGTGCGCAATGTAAGTGTTTCTAACAGGCCATTCACTAGTAGGAGTGAGTAAAACATCATGTGGTGGTGGGAATTGGAGGGTCTGAATTAGGATAGGCAGTTAGTGGCAATGTAGGATGGAGAAAAGCACCACGGGGTGGTCAGCATGCGGAGGTCAGGAAACATGCAGTGGCAATGTAGGAAAAGTTTTTTGAAAAACATTGCAGGGTGGTGCGCATTGTAAGTGTTTCTTACAGGCCTATCAGTAGTAGGAGTGAGAAAAACATCACGGGGTGGTGGAATAGGAGGGTCTGAATTAGTATAGGCAGTGAAAGGCAATGTAGGATAGAGAAAAGCACAACAGGGTGGTCAGCATGGGGAGGTCAGGAAACATGCAGTGCCAAAGTAGGATAGGTTTCTGAAAAACTTCACGGGGTGGCACGCATTGTAAGTGTTTCTAACAGGCCATTCACTAGTGGGAGTGAGCAAAACATCATGGGGTGGTGTGAATCGAAGGGTCTGAATTAGGATATGCAGTGAGTGACAATGTAGGATGGAGAAAAGCACCACGGGGTGGTCGACAAGGGGAGGTCAAGAAACATGCAGTGGCAATGTAGGATTGGTTTCTGAAAAACATCGCGTGGTCGTGTGCATTGTAATGTTTTCTAACAGGCCATTCACTAGTAGGAGTGAGAAAAACATCACGGGGTGGCGTGAATCGGAGGGTCTGAATTAGTAGAGCCAGTGAGTGGCAATGTAGGATGGAGAAAAGCACCACGAGCTGGTCAGCTTGGGGAGGTCAGGAAACATGCAGTGATAATGTAGGATAGGTTTCTCCAAAACATCGCGGGGTGGTGCGCATTGTGTTTCTAACAGGCCATTCACTAATAGGAGTGAGAAAAAACATCACGTGGTGGTGTGAATCGGAGTGGCTGAATTAGGATAGGCAGTGAGTGGCAATGTAGGATGGAAAAAAGCACCACGCGGTGGTCAGCGTGGGGAGGTCAGGATACATGCAGTGGTAATGTAGGATAGGTTTCTGAAAAACATCGCGGGGTTGTGCGCATTGTAATAGTTTCTAACAGGCCATTCACTAGTAGGAGTGAGAAAAATATCACGGGGTGGTGTGAATCGGAGTGTCTGAATTAGGAGAGGCAGTGAGTGGCAATGTAGGATGGAGAAAAGCACCACAGGGTGGTCAGCATGGGGAGGTCAGGAAACATGCAGTGGTAATGTAGGATAGGTTTCTGAAAAACATCGCGGGGTTTTGCGCATTGTAATAGTTTCTAACAGGCCATTCACTAGTAGGAGTGAGAAAAATATCACAGGGTGGTGTGAATCGGAGTTTCTGAATTAGGAGAGGCAGTGAGTGGCAATGTAGGATGGAGCAAAGCACCACGGGTGGTCAGCATGGGGAGGTCAGGGAACCTGCAGTGGCAATGTAGGTTAGGTTTCTGAAAAACTTCATGGGTTGGTACGCATTGCAAGTGTTTGTAACAGGCCATTCATTAGTAGGTGTGAGAAAAACATCACAGGGTGGTGTGAATCGGAGGGTCTGAATTAGGATAGGCAGTGAGTGACAATGTAGGATGGAGAAAAGTACCATGGGGTGGTCAACCTGGGGAGGTCAGTAAACATGCAGTGCAATGTAGGATAGCTTTCTGAAAACCATCGCGGGGTGGTGCGCATTGTAAGTGTTTCTAACAGGCCATTCACTTGTAGGAGTGAGAAAAACATTATAGGGTGGTGTGAATCAGAGGGTCTGAGTTAGGATAGGCAGTGAGTGGCAATGTATGATGGAGAAATGCACCACGGGGTGGTCAGCATGCGGAGGTCAGGAAACATGCAGTGGCAATGTAGGATAGGTTTCTGAAAAACATCGCGGGGTGGTGCGCAATGTAAGTGTTTCTCACAGGCCATTCACTAGCAGGAGGGAGAAAAACATCATGGGGTGGTGTGAATCGGAGGGTCCGAATTAGGATAGGCAGTGAGTGGCAATGTAGGATGGAGAAAAGCGCCACGGCGTGGTCATCATGGGGAGTTCAGTAAATATGCAGTGGCAATGTAGGATAGTTTTCTGAAAAACATCGCGGTGTGGTGCGCATTGTAAGGGCTTCTAACAGGAAATTCTGTAGTATTAGTGAGAAAAACATCACAGGGTGGTGTGAATCGTAGGGTCTAAATAAGGATAGGCAATGAGTGGCAATGTAGGATGGAGAAAAGCACCACGGGGTAGTCAGCATGGGGAGGTCAGGAAACATGCAGTGCCAAAGTAGGATAGGTTTCTGAAAAACATCACGGGGTGGCGCGCATTGTAAGTGTTTCTAACAGGCCATTCACTAATAGGAGTGAGAAAAACATCATGGGGTGGTGTCAATCGGAGGGTCTGAATTAGGATATGCAGTGAGTCACAATGTAGGATGGAGAAAAGCACCACGGGTTGGTCAGCATGCGGAGGTCAGGAAACATGCAGTGGCAATGTAGGATAGGTTTCTTAAAAACATCGCAGGGTGGTGCGCATTGTAATGGTTTTTAAGAGTCCATTCACTAGTAGGAGTGAGAAAAACATCACGGGGTGGTGTGAATCGGAGGGTCCGAATTAAGAGAGGCAGGGAGTGGCAATATAGGATGGAGAAAAGCACGAAGAGGTGGTCAGCTTGGGGTGGTCATGAAACATGCAGTGGTAATGTAGGATAGGTTTCTGAAAAACGTCGTGGGGTGGTGCGCATTGTAAGTGTTTCTAACAGGGCATTCACTAGTAGGAGTGAGAAAAACATTATGGGGTGGTGTGAATCGGAGGGTCTGAGTTAGGATAGGCAGTGAGTGGCAATGTAGGATGGAGAAATGCACCACGGGGTGGTCAGCATGCGGAGGTCAGGAAACATGCAGTGGCAATATAGGATAGGTTTCTGAAAAACATCGCGGGGTGGTGCGCATTGTAAGGGCTTCTAACAGGAAATTCCGTAGTATTAGTGAGAAAAACATCACAGGGTGGTGTGAATCATAGGGTCTAAATAAGGATAGGCAATGAGTGGCAATGCAGGATGGAGAAAAGCACGAAGGGGTGGTCAGCTTGGGGATGTCAGGAAACATGCAGTGGTTATGTAGGATAGGTTTCTGAAAAAGATCGCGCAGTTGTGCGCATTGTAATGGTTTCTAACAGGCCATTAACTAGTAGGAGTGAGAAAAGCATCACTGGGTGGTGTGAACCGGAGGGTTTCAATTAGTATAGGCAGTGGGTGGCAATGTAGGATGGCTAAAAGCACCACGGGGTGGTCAGCATGGGGAGGTCAGAAAACTTGCAGTTGCTATGTAGGATAGGTTTGTGAAAAACGTCACGGGGTGGTGCGCATTGTAAGGGTTTCTAACATGCCATTCACTAGTAGGAGTGAGAAAAACATCACGGGTTTGTGTGAATCTGAGCATCTGAATTAGTATAGGCAGTGAGTGGCAATGTAGGATTGAGAAAAGCACCACGGGTTGTCAGCATCGGGAGGTCAGGAAACAAGCAGTGGTAATGTACGATAGATTTCTAAAAAAACATCACGGGGTGGTGCGTCTTGTAAGTGTTTCTTACAGGCCATTAACTAGTAGGAGTGAGAAAAACATCACGGGGTTGTGTGAATCGGAAGTCTGAATTTAAATAGGCAGTGAGTGGCAATGTAGGATGGAGAAAAGAACCACGGGGTGCTCAGCATGGGGAGGTCAGGAAACATGCAGTGGCAATGTAGGATAGGTTTCTGAAAACCATCGCGGGCCGTGCCCATTGTAAGTGTTTTTCACAGGCCACTCACTAGTAGGAGTGAGAAAAACATCACGGGGTGGTGTGAATCGGAGGATCTGAATTCGGATAGGCAGTGAGTGACAATGTAGGATGGAGAAAAGCACCACGGGGTAGTCAGCATGGGGAGGTCATGAAACATGCAGTGGTAATGTAGGATAGGTTTCTGAAAAACATCGCGGGGTGGTGCGCATTGTAAGTGTTTCTAACAGGCCATTAACTAGCAAGAGTGAGAAAATCATCACGGGGTGGTGTGAATCGGAGTGTCTGAATTAGTATAGGCAGTGAGTGGCAATGTAGGCTGGAGAAAATCACCACGGGGTGGTTAGCATGGGGAAGTCAGGAAACATGCAGTGCCAAGTTAGGATAGGTTTCTGAAAAACATCACGGGGTGGTGCGCCTTGTAAGTGTTGCTTAAAGCCCTATCAGTAGTACGAGTGAGAAAAAGATCACGGGGTGGTGTGAATAGGAGAGTCTGAATTACAATAAACAGTGAGTGTCAATGTAGGATAGAGAGAAGCACAACGGGGTGGTCAGCATGGGGAGGTCAGGAAACATGCAGTGCCAAAGTAGGATAGGGTTCTGAAAAACATGGCGGGGTGGTGCACATTGTAAGTGTTTCTAACAGGCCATTCACTAGCAGGAGGGAGAAAAACATCATGGGTGGTGTGAATCGGAGGCTCCGAATTAGGATAGGCAGTGAGTGGCAATGTAGGATGGAGAAAAGCACCACAGCGTGGTCAGCATTGGGTGGTCAGTAAACATGCAGTGGCAATGTAGGATAGGTTTCTGAAAAACATCGCGGTGTGGTGCGCATTGTAAGGGCTTCTAACAGGAAATTCCGTAGTATTAGTGAGAAAAACATCACGGGGTGGTGTGAATCGGAGGGTCTGAATTAGGATAGGCAATGAGTGGCAATGTAGGATGGAGAAAAGCATCACGCTGTGGTCAGCATGGTGAGGTCAGGAAACATGCAGTGGTAATGTAGGATAGGTTTTTGAAAAACTTCGCGGGGTGGTGTGCCTTGTACGTGTTTCTTACAGGACTATCAGTAGTAGGAGTGAGAAAAACATCAAGGGGTAGTGTGAATAGGAGGGTCTGAATTAGAATAGGCAGTGAGTGGCAATGTAGGATAGAGAAAAGCACAAAGGGGTGGTCAGCATGGGGAGGTCAGGAAACATGCAGTGCCAAAGTAGGATAGGTTTCTGAAAAACATCACGGGGTGGCGCGCATTGTAAGTGTTTCTAACAGGCCATTCACTAGTAGGAGTGAGAAAAACATCAAGGGCTGGTGAGAATCGGAGGGTGTGAATTAGTATATGCAGTGAGTGACAATGTAGGATGGAGAAAAGCACCACGGGGTGGTCAACATGGGGAGGTCAGAAAACATGCAGTGGCAATATTGGAATGGTTTCTGAAAAACATCGCGATGTGGTGCACATTGTAATGGTTTCTAACAGTCCATTCACTAGTAGGAGTGAGAAAAACATCACGGGGTGGTGTGAATCGGAGTGTCTGTATTAGGATAGGCAGTGAGGGGCAATGTAGGATGGAAAAAAGCACCACGCGGTGGTCAGCGTGGGGAGGTCAGGATACAGGCAGTGGCTTGTAGGATAGGTTTCTGAAAAGCATCGTGGTATTGTACGCATTGTAAGGGTTTCTAACAGGCCATTCACTAGTAGGTGTGTGAAAAACATCACGAAGTGGTGTGACTCTGAGTGTCTGAATCAGGATAGGCAGTGATTGGCAATGTAGGATGGAGCTAAGCACCATGGGTGATCAGCATTGGAGGTCAGGGAACACGCAGTAGCAATGTAGGATACGTTTCTGAAAACCTTTGTGGGTTGGTACGCATTGTAAGTGTTTGTAACAGGCCATTCATTAGTAGGAGTGAGAAAAACATCACGGGGTGGTGTGAATCTGAGGGTCCCAATTAGAATGGGCAGTGAGTGGCAATGTAGGATGGAGAAAACCACAACGGGGTGGTCACCATGGGGAGGTAATGAAACATGCAGTGGCAATGTAGGATAGGTTTCTGAAAAACATCACGGGATGGTGCGCATTGTAAGGGTTTCTAACAGGAAATTCTTTAGTATTAGTGACAAAAACATCATGGGGTGGTGTGAATCATAGGGTCTGAATTAGGATAGGCAGTGAGTGGCAATGTAGGATTGAGAAAAGCACCACGGGTGGTCAGCATGGGGCGGTCAGGAAACATGCAGTGGTAATGTAGGATAGGTTTCTGAAAAACATAGCGGAGTGATGCGCATTGTAAGTGTTTCAAACAGGCCATTCACTAGCAGGATGGAGAAAAACATCACGGGGTGGTGTGAATCGGAGCGTCCGACTTAGGTTAGGCAGTGAGTGCCAATGTAGGATGGAGAAAAGCACCACGGCGTGGTCAGCATGAGGAGGTCAAGAAACATGCAGTGGTAATGTTGGATAGGTTTCTGAAATACATCGCTTGATTGTGCGCCTTGTAAGTGTTTCTTACAGGCCTATCAGTAGTAGGAGTGAGAAAAACATCACGGGGAGGTGTGAATCGGAGGGTATGAATTAGAATAGGCAGTGAGTGGCAATGTAGGATGGAGAAAAACACCAAGGGGTGTGTCTCATGGGGAGGTCAGGAAACATTCTGTGGCAATGTAGGTTAGGTTTCTGAAAAATATCGCGGGTGGTGTGCATTGAAAGGGTTTCTAACAGGCCATTCACTAGTAGTAGTGAGAAAAACCTCACGGGTTGGTGTGAATCGGAGGGTCTGAATTAGGATAGGCAGTGAGTGGCAATGTAGGATGCTGAATAGCACCACGGGGTGGTCAGCATGGGGAGGTCAGGAATCATGCAGTGGCAATGTAGGATAGGTTTCTGAAAAACATCGCGGGTTGTGAGCATTGTAAGGGTTTCTAAAAGGCCAATCACTTGTAGAAGTGAGAAAAACATCACGGGGTGGTGTGAATCGGTGGGGCTGAATTAGGATAGGCAGTGAGTGGCAAGGTAGGATTGAGAAAAGCACCACGGGGTGCTCAGCACGTGTGTGTCAGGAAACATGCAGTGGCAATGTAGGATAGGTTTCTGAAAAACATCGCGGGGTGGTGCGCATTGTAAGTGTTTCTAACAGGCCATTCACCAGTAGGAGTGAGAAAAACATCACGGGGTAATGTGAATCGGAGGGTCTGAATTAGGATAGGCTGTGAGTGGCAATGTAGGATGGAGTAAAGCACCACGGGGTGATCAGTATGGGGAGGTCAGGAAACATGCAGTGGCAATGTATGATAGGTTGCTGAAAAACATCACAAGCCATGCGTATTGTAAGTCTTTCTAACAGGCCACTCACTAGTAGGAGTGAGAAAAGCATCACGGGGTGACGTGAACAAGAAGGTCTCAATTAGAATAGGCATTGAGTGGCAATGTAGGATGGCTAAAAGCACCACGGGGTGGTCAGCATGGGGAGGTCAGAAAACTTGCAGTGGCTATGTAGGATAGGTTTCTGAAAAACGTCACGGGGTGGTTCGCATTGTAAGGGTTTCTAACAGGCCATTCACTAGTAGGAGTGAGAAAAACTTCACGGGTTTGTGTGAATCTGAGCGTCTGAATTAGTATAGGCAGTGAGTGGCAATGTAGGATTGAGAAAAGCACCCCGTGGTGGTCAGCATGGGGATGACAGGAAACATGCAGTGGTAATGTACGATAGGTTTCTAAAAAAACATCGCGGGGTGGTGCGCCTTGTAAGTGTTTCTTACAGGCCATTCACTACTAGGAGTGAGAAAAACATCACGGGGTGGTGTGAATCGGAGAGTCTGAATTAGAATAGGCAGTGAGTGGCATTGTAGGATGGAGAAAAGCAACACGGGGTGGTCAGCATGGGGAGGTCAGGAAACATGCAGTGGTAATGTAGGATAGGTTTCTGAAAAACATCACGGGGTGGCGCGCATTGTAAGTGTTTCTAACAGGCCATTCAATAGTAGGAGTGAGAAAAACATCACGGGGTGGTGTGAAGCGGAGGGTCCGAATTAGGAGAGGCAGTGAGTGGCAATGTAGGATGGAGAAAAGCACCACCGGTGTTCAGCATGGGGAGGTCAGGAAACATGCAGTGCAATGTTGGATCGCTTTCTGAAAAACATCGCGGTGTGGTGTGCATTGTAAGTGTTTCTAACAGGCCATTCACTAGTTGGAGTGAGAAAAACATCATGGGATGGTGTGAATCCTAGGGTCTGAAATAGGATACGCAGTGAGAGGCAATGTAGGATGGCTAAAAGCACCACGGGGTGGTCACCATTGGGAAGTCAGAAAACTTGCACTGGCAATGTAGGATAGGTTTCTGGAAAGCATCACAGTGTGGTTCGCATTGTAAGGGTTTCTAACAGGCCATTCACTAGTAGGATTGAGAAAAACATCACGGGGTGGTGTGAATCTGAGGTTCTGAATTAGGATAGGCAGTGAGTGGCAATGTAGCATGGAGTAAAGCACCACGGGTAGTCAGCATGGGGATGTCAGTGAACACGTAGTGGCAATGTAGGTTAGGTTTCTGGAAAACTTTTTGGGTTGGTGCGCATTGTAAGTGTTTCTAACAGGCCATTCACTAGCAGGAGGGAGAAAACATCACGGGGTGGTGTGATTCGTAGGGTCTGAATTAGGATAGGCAGTGAGTGACAATGTAGGAAGGAGAAAAGCACCATGGGATGGTCAGCATGGGGAGGTCAGGAAACATGCAGTGGTAACGTAGCATAGATTTCTGAAAAACATCGCGGGGTGGTGCGGCTTGTAAATGTTTCTTACAGGCCATTCACAAGTAAGAGTGAGAAAAACATCACGGGGTGGTGTGAAGCGGAAGGTCTGAATTAGAATAGGCAGTGAGTGGCAATGTAGGATGGAGAAATGCACCATGGGGTGGTTAGCATGGGGAGGTCAGGAAACATGCAGTGCAATGTAGAATAGCTTTCTGAAAAACATCGCCAGGTGGTGCGCATTGTAAGTGTTTCTAAGAGGCCATTCACTAGCAGGAGGGAGAAAAACATCACGGGGTGGTGTGAATCGGAGGGTCCCAATTAAGATAGGCAATGAGTGGCAATGTAGGATGGAGAAAAGCACCACGGGGTGGTCAGCATGGGGAGGTCAGGAAACATGCAGTGGCAATGTAGGATAGGTTTCTGAAAAACATCGCAGGGTGGTGCGCATTGTAAGGGTTTCTAACAGGAAATTCCGTAGTATTAGTAAGAAAAACATCACGGGGTGGTGTGAATCGTAGAGTCTGAATTAGGATAGGGAATGAGTGGCAATGTAGGATGGAGAAAAACACCACGGCGTGGTCAGCATGGGGAGGTCAGCAAACATGCAGTGGCATTGTAGGATAGGTTTCTGAAAAACATCGCGGGGTGGTGCGCCTTCGAAGTGTTTCTTACAGGCCATTCACTAGTAGGGGTGAGTAAAACATCACGGAGAGGTGTGAATCAGAGGGTCTGAATTAGAATAGGCAGTGAGAGGCCATGTAGGATGGAGAAAAGCACCACGTGGTGGTCAGCATGGGGAGGTTAGGGAACACGCAGTGGCAATGTAGGATAGGTTTCTGAAAAACTTCGTGGGTTGGTGCGCAATGTAAGTGTTTCTAACAGGCCATTCACTAGTAGGAGTGAGTAAAACATCATGTGGTGGTGGGAATTGGAGGGTCTGAATTAGGATAGGCAGTTAGTGGCAATGTAGGATGGAGAAAAGCACCACGGGGTGGTCAGCATGCGGAGGTCAGGAAACATGCAGTGGCAATGTAGGAAAAGTTTTTTGAAAAACATTGCAGGGTGGTGCGCATTGTAAGTGTTTCTTACAGGCCTATCAGTAGTAGGAGTGAGAAAAACATCACGGGGTGGTGGAATAGGAGGGTCTGAATTAGTATAGGCAGTGAAAGGCAATGTAGGATAGAGAAAAGCACAACAGGGTGGTCAGCATGGGGAGGTCAGGAAACATGCAGTGCCAAAGTAGGATAGGTTTCTGAAAAACTTCACGGGGTGGCACGCATTGTAAGTGTTTCTAACAGGCCATTCACTAGTGGGAGTGAGCAAAACATCATGGGGTGGTGTGAATCGAAGGGTCTGAATTAGGATATGCAGTGAGTGACAATGTAGGATGGAGAAAAGCACCACGGGGTGGTCGACAAGGGGAGGTCAAGAAACATGCAGTGGCAATGTAGGATTGGTTTCTGAAAAACATCGCGTGGTCGTGTGCATTGTAATGTTTTCTAACAGGCCATTCACTAGTAGGAGTGAGAAAAACATCACGGGGTGGCGTGAATCGGAGGGTCTGAATTAGTAGAGCCAGTGAGTGGCAATGTAGGATGGAGAAAAGCACCACGAGCTGGTCAGCTTGGGGAGGTCAGGAAACATGCAGTGATAATGTAGGATAGGTTTCTCCAAAACATCGCGGGGTGGTGCGCATTGTGTTTCTAACAGGCCATTCACTAATAGGAGTGAGAAAAAACATCACGTGGTGGTGTGAATCGGAGTGGCTGAATTAGGATAGGCAGTGAGTGGCAATGTAGGATGGAAAAAAGCTCCACGCGGTGGTCAGCGTGGGGAGGTCAGGATACATGCAGTGGTAATGTAGGATAGGTTTCTGAAAAACATCGCGGGGTTGTGCGCATTGTAATAGTTTCTAACAGGCCATTCACTAGTAGGAGTGAGAAAAATATCACGGGGTGGTGTGAATCGGAGTGTCTGAATTAGGAGAGGCAGTGAGTGGCAATGTAGGATGGAGAAAAGCACCACAGGGTGGTCAGCATGGGGAGGTCAGGAAACATGCAGTGGTAATGTAGGATAGGTTTCTGAAAAACATCGCGGGGTTTTGCGCATTGTAATAGTTTCTAACAGGCCATTCACTAGTAGGAGTGAGAAAAATATCACAGGGTGGTGTGAATCGGAGTTTCTGAATTAGGAGAGGCAGTGAGTGGCAATGTAGGATGGAGCAAAGCACCACGGGTGGTCAGCATGGGGAGGTCAGGGAACCTGCAGTGGCAATGTAGGTTAGGTTTCTGAAAAACTTCATGGGTTGGTACGCATTGCAAGTGTTTGTAACAGGCCATTCATTAGTAGGTGTGAGAAAAACATCACAGGGTGGTGTGAATCGGAGGGTCTGAATTAGGATAGGCAGTGAGTGACAATGTAGGATGGAGAAAAGTACCATGGGGTGGTCAACCTGGGGAGGTCAGTAAACATGCAGTGCAATGTAGGATAGCTTTCTGAAAACCATCGCGGGGTGGTGCGCATTGTAAGTGTTTCTAACAGGCCATTCACTTGTAGGAGTGAGAAAAACATTATAGGGTGGTGTGAATCAGAGGGTCTGAGTTAGGATAGGCAGTGAGTGGCAATGTATGATGGAGAAATGCACCACGGGGTGGTCAGCATGCGGAGGTCAGGAAACATGCAGTGGCAATGTAGGATAGGTTTCTGAAAAACATCGCGGGGTGGTGCGCAATGTAAGTGTTTCTCACAGGCCATTCACTAGCAGGAGGGAGAAAAACATCATGGGGTGGTGTGAATCGGAGGGTCCGAATTAGGATAGGCAGTGAGTGGCAATGTAGGATGGAGAAAAGCGCCACGGCGTGGTCATCATGGGGAGTTCAGTAAATATGCAGTGGCAATGTAGGATAGTTTTCTGAAAAACATCGCGGTGTGGTGCGCATTGTAAGGGCTTCTAACAGGAAATTCTGTAGTATTAGTGAGAAAAACATCACAGGGTGGTGTGAATCGTAGGGTCTAAATAAGGATAGGCAATGAGTGGCAATGTAGGATGGAGAAAAGCACCACGGGGTAGTCAGCATGGGGAGGTCAGGAAACATGCAGTGCCAAAGTAGGATAGGTTTCTGAAAAACATCACGGGATGGCGCGCATTGTAAGTGTTTCTAACAGGCCATTCACTAATAGGAGTGAGAAAAACATCATGGGGTGGTGTCAATCGGAGGGTCTGAATTAGGATATGCAGTGAGTCACAATGTAGGATGGAGAAAAGCACCACGGGTTGGTCAGCATGCGGAGGTCAGGAAACATGCAGTGGCAATGTAGGATAGGTTTCTTAAAAACATCGCAGGGTGGTGCGCATTGTAATGGTTTTTAAGAGTCCATTCACTAGTAGGAGTGAGAAAAACATCACGGGGTGGTGTGAATCGGAGGGTCCGAATTAAGAGAGGCAGGGAGTGGCAATATAGGATGGAGAAAAGCACGAAGAGGTGGTCAGCTTGGGGTGGTCATGAAACATGCAGTGGTAATGTAGGATAGGTTTCTGAAAAACGTCGTGGGGTGGTGCGCATTGTAAGTGTTTCTAACAGGGCATTCACTAGTAGGAGTGAGAAAAACATTATGGGGTGGTGTGAATCGGAGGGTCTGAGTTAGGATAGGCAGTGAGTGGCAATGTAGGATGGAGAAATGCACCACGGGGTGGTCAGCATGCGGAGGTCAGGAAACATGCAGTGGCAATATAGGATAGGTTTCTGAAAAACATCGCGGGGTGGTGCGCATTGTAAGGGCTTCTAACAGGAAATTCCGTAGTATTAGTGAGAAAAACATCACAGGGTGGTGTGAATCATAGGGTCTAAATAAGGATAGGCAATGAGTGGCAATGCAGGATGGAGAAAAGCACGAAGGGGTGGTCAGCTTGGGGATGTCAGGAAACATGCAGTGGTTATGTAGGATAGGTTTCTGAAAAAGATCGCGCAGTTGTGCGCATTGTAATGGTTTCTAACAGGCCATTAACTAGTAGGAGTGAGAAAAGCATCACTGGGTGGTGTGAACCGGAGGGTTTCAATTAGTATAGGCAGTGGGTGGCAATGTAGGATGGCTAAAAGCACCACGGGGTGGTCAGCATGGGGAGGTCAGAAAACTTGCAGTTGCTATGTAGGATAGGTTTGTGAAAAACGTCACGGGGTGGTGCGCATTGTAAGGGTTTCTAACAGGCCATTCACTAGTAGGAGTGAGAAAAACATCACGGGTTTGTGTGAATCTGAGCATCTGAATTAGTATAGGCAGTGAGTGGCAATGTAGGATTGAGAAAAGCACCACGGGTTGTCAGCATCGGGAGGTCAGGAAACAAGCAGTGGTAATGTACGATAGATTTCTAAAAAAACATCACGGGGTGGTGCGTCTTGTAAGTGTTTCTTACAGGCCATTAACTAGTAGGAGTGAGAAAAACATCACGGGGTTGTGTGAATCGGAAGTCTGAATTTAAATAGGCAGTGAGTGGCAATGTAGGATGGAGAAAAGAACCACGGGGTGCTCAGCATGGGGAGGTCAGGAAACATGCAGTGGCAATGTAGGATAGGTTTCTGAAAACCATCGCGGGCCGTGCCCATTGTAAGTGTTTTTCACAGGCCACTCACTAGTAGGAGTGAGAAAAACATCACGGGGTGGTGTGAATCGGAGGATCTGAATTCGGATAGGCAGTGAGTGACAATGTAGGATGGAGAAAAGCACCACGGGGTAGTCAGCATGGGGAGGTCATGAAACATGCAGTGGTAATGTAGGATAGGTTTCTGAAAAACATCGCGGGGTGGTGCGCATTGTAAGTGTTTCTAACAGGCCATTAACTAGCAAGAGTGAGAAAATCATCACGGGGTGGTGTGAATCGGAGTGTCTGAATTAGTATAGGCAGTGAGTGGCAATGTAGGCTGGAGAAAATCACCACGGGGTGGTTAGCATGGGGAAGTCAGGAAACATGCAGTGCCAAGTTAGGATAGGTTTCTGAAAAACATCACGGGGTGGTGCGCCTTGTAAGTGTTGCTTAAAGCCCTATCAGTAGTACGAGTGAGAAAAAGATCACGGGGTGGTGTGAATAGGAGAGTCTGAATTACAATAAACAGTGAGTGTCAATGTAGGATAGAGAGAAGCACAACGGGGTGGTCAGCATGGGGAGGTCAGGAAACATGCAGTGCCAAAGTAGGATAGGGTTCTGAAAAACATGGCGGGGTGGTGCACATTGTAAGTGTTTCTAACAGGCCATTCACTAGCAGGAGGGAGAAAAACATCATGGGTGGTGTGAATCGGAGGCTCCGAATTAGGATAGGCAGTGAGTGGCAATGTAGGATGGAGAAAAGCACCACAGCGTGGTCAGCATTGGGTGGTCAGTAAACATGCAGTGGCAATGTAGGATAGGTTTCTGAAAAACATCGCGGTGTGGTGCGCATTGTAAGGGCTTCTAACAGGAAATTCCGTAGTATTAGTGAGAAAAACATCACGGGGTGGTGTGAATCGGAGGGTCTGAATTAGGATAGGCAATGAGTGGCAATGTAGGATGGAGAAAAGCATCACGCTGTGGTCAGCATGGTGAGGTCAGGAAACATGCAGTGGTAATGTAGGATAGGTTTTTGAAAAACTTCGCGGGGTGGTGTGCCTTGTACGTGTTTCTTACAGGACTATCAGTAGTAGGAGTGAGAAAAACATCAAGGGGTAGTGTGAATAGGAGGGTCTGAATTAGAATAGGCAGTGAGTGGCAATGTAGGATAGAGAAAAGCACAAAGGGGTGGTCAGCATGGGGAGGTCAGGAAACATGCAGTGCCAAAGTAGGATAGGTTTCTGAAAAACATCACGGGGTGGCGCGCATTGTAAGTGTTTCTAACAGGCCATTCACTAGTAGGAGTGAGAAAAACATCAAGGGCTGGTGAGAATCGGAGGGTGTGAATTAGTATATGCAGTGAGTGACAATGTAGGATGGAGAAAAGCACCACGGGGTGGTCAACATGGGGAGGTCAGAAAACATGCAGTGGCAATATTGGAATGGTTTCTGAAAAACATCGCGATGTGGTGCACATTGTAATGGTTTCTAACAGTCCATTCACTAGTAGGAGTGAGAAAAACATCACGGGGTGGTGTGAATCGGAGTGTCTGTATTAGGATAGGCAGTGAGGGGCAATGTAGGATGGAAAAAAGCACCACGCGGTGGTCAGCGTGGGGAGGTCAGGATACAGGCAGTGGCTTGTAGGATAGGTTTCTGAAAAGCATCGTGGTATTGTACGCATTGTAAGGGTTTCTAACAGGCCATTCACTAGTAGGTGTGTGAAAAACATCACGAAGTGGTGTGACTCTGAGTGTCTGAATCAGGATAGGCAGTGATTGGCAATGTAGGATGGAGCTAAGCACCATGGGTGATCAGCATTGGAGGTCAGGGAACACGCAGTAGCAATGTAGGATACGTTTCTGAAAACCTTTGTGGGTTGGTACGCATTGTAAGTGTTTGTAACAGGCCATTCATTAGTAGGAGTGAGAAAAACATCACGGGGTGGTGTGAATCTGAGGGTCCCAATTAGAATGGGCAGTGAGTGGCAATGTAGGATGGAGAAAACCACAACGGGGTGGTCACCATGGGGAGGTAATGAAACATGCAGTGGCAATGTAGGATAGGTTTCTGAAAAACATCACGGGATGGTGCGCATTGTAAGGGTTTCTAACAGGAAATTCCTTAGTATTAGTGACAAAAACATCATGGGGTGGTGTGAATCATAGGGTCTGAATTAGGATAGGCAGTGAGTGGCAATGTAGGATTGAGAAAAGCACCACGGGTGGTCAGCATGGGGCGGTCAGGAAACATGCAGTGGTAATGTAGGATAGGTTTCTGAAAAACATAGCGGAGTGATGCGCATTGTAAGTGTTTCAAACAGGCCATTCACTAGCAGGATGGAGAAAAACATCACGGGGTGGTGTGAATCGGAGCGTCCGACTTAGGTTAGGCAGTGAGTGCCAATGTAGGATGGAGAAAAGCACCACGGCGTGGTCAGCATGAGGAGGTCAAGAAACATGCAGTGGTAATGTTGGATAGGTTTCTGAAATACATCGCTTGATTGTGCGCCTTGTAAGTGTTTCTTACAGGCCTATCAGTAGTAGGAGTGAGAAAAACATCACGGGGAGGTGTGAATCGGAGGGTATGAATTAGAATAGGCAGTGAGTGGCAATGTAGGATGGAGAAAAACACCAAGGGGTGTGTCTCATGGGGAGGTCAGGAAACATTCTGTGGCAATGTAGGTTAGGTTTCTGAAAAATATCGCGGGTGGTGTGCATTGAAAGGGTTTCTAACAGGCCATTCACTAGTAGTAGTGAGAAAAACCTCACGGGTTGGTGTGAATCGGAGGGTCTGAATTAGGATAGGCAGTGAGTGGCAATGTAGGATGCTGAATAGCACCACGGGGTGGTCAGCATGGGGAGGTCAGGAATCATGCAGTGGCAATGTAGGATAGGTTTCTGAAAAACATCGCGGGTTGTGAGCATTGTAAGGGTTTCTAAAAGGCCAATCACTTGTAGAAGTGAGAAAAACATCACGGGGTGGTGTGAATCGGTGGGGCTGAATTAGGATAGGCAGTGAGTGGCAAGGTAGGATTGAGAAAAGCACCACGGGGTGCTCAGCACGTGTGTGTCAGGAAACATGCAGTGGCAATGTAGGATAGGTTTCTGAAAAACATCGCGGGGTGGTGCGCATTGTAAGTGTTTCTAACAGGCCATTCACCAGTAGGAGTGAGAAAAACATCACGGGGTAATGTGAATCGGAGGGTCTGAATTAGGATAGGCTGTGAGTGGCAATGTAGGATGGAGTAAAGCACCACGGGGTGATCAGTATGGGGAGGTCAGGAAACATGCAGTGGCAATGTATGATAGGTTGCTGAAAAACATCACAAGCCATGCGTATTGTAAGTCTTTCTAACAGGCCACTCACTAGTAGGAGTGAGAAAAGCATCACGGGGTGACGTGAACAAGAAGGTCTCAATTAGAATAGGCATTGAGTGGCAATGTAGGATGGCTAAAAGCACCACGGGGTGGTCAGCATGGGGAGGTCAGAAAACTTGCAGTGGCTATGTAGGATAGGTTTCTGAAAAACGTCACGGGGTGGTTCGCATTGTAAGGGTTTCTAACAGGCCATTCACTAGTAGGAGTGAGAAAAACTTCACGGGTTTGTGTGAATCTGAGCGTCTGAATTAGTATAGGCAGTGAGTGGCAATGTAGGATTGAGAAAAGCACCCCGTGGTGGTCAGCATGGGGATGACAGGAAACATGCAGTGGTAATGTACGATAGGTTTCTAAAAAAACATCGCGGGGTGGTGCGCCTTGTAAGTGTTTCTTACAGGCCATTCACTACTAGGAGTGAGAAAAACATCACGGGGTGGTGTGAATCGGAGAGTCTGAATTAGAATAGGCAGTGAGTGGCATTGTAGGATGGAGAAAAGCAACACGGGGTGGTCAGCATGGGGAGGTCAGGAAACATGCAGTGGTAATGTAGGATAGGTTTCTGAAAAACATCACGGGGTGGCGCGCATTGTAAGTGTTTCTAACAGGCCATTCAATAGTAGGAGTGAGAAAAACATCACGGGGTGGTGTGAAGCGGAGGGTCCGAATTAGGAGAGGCAGTGAGTGGCAATGTAGGATGGAGAAAAGCACCACCGGTGTTCAGCATGGGGAGGTCAGGAAACATGCAGTGCAATGTTGGATCGCTTTCTGAAAAACATCGCGGTGTGGTGTGCATTGTAAGTGTTTCTAACAGGCCATTCACTAGTTGGAGTGAGAAAAACATCATGGGATGGTGTGAATCCTAGGGTCTGAAATAGGATACGCAGTGAGAGGCAATGTAGGATGGCTAAAAGCACCACGGGGTGGTCACCATTGGGAAGTCAGAAAACTTGCACTGGCAATGTAGGATAGGTTTCTGGAAAGCATCACAGTGTGGTTCGCATTGTAAGGGTTTCTAACAGGCCATTCACTAGTAGGATTGAGAAAAACATCACGGGGTGGTGTGAATCTGAGGTTCTGAATTAGGATAGGCAGTGAGTGGCAATGTAGCATGGAGTAAAGCACCACGGGTAGTCAGCATGGGGATGTCAGTGAACACGTAGTGGCAATGTAGGTTAGGTTTCTGGAAAACTTTTTGGGTTGGTGCGCATTGTAAGTGTTTCTAACAGGCCATTCACTAGCAGGAGGGAGAAAACATCACGGGGTGGTGTGATTCGTAGGGTC
Organism: Cavia porcellus; assembly: GCF_034190915.1. Taxonomy (NCBI): domain Eukaryota; kingdom Metazoa; phylum Chordata; class Mammalia; order Rodentia; family Caviidae; genus Cavia; species Cavia porcellus. The sequence goes on along the minus strand of NW_026947598.1, from coordinate 303,461 downwards.
TGAATTAGGATAGGCAGTGAGTGACAATGTAGGAAGGAGAAAAGCACCATGGGATGGTCAGCATGGGGAGGTCAGGAAACATGCAGTGGTAACGTAGCATAGATTTCTGAAAAACATCGCGGGGTGGTGCGGCTTGTAAATGTTTCTTACAGGCCATTCACAAGTAAGAGTGAGAAAAACATCACGGGGTGGTGTGAAGCGGAAGGTCTGAATTAGAATAGGCAGTGAGTGGCAATGTAGGATGGAGAAATGCACCATGGGGTGGTTAGCATGGGGAGGTCAGGAAACATGCAGTGCAATGTAGAATAGCTTTCTGAAAAACATCGCCAGGTGGTGCGCATTGTAAGTGTTTCTAAGAGGCCATTCACTAGCAGGAGGGAGAAAAACATCACGGGGTGGTGTGAATCGGAGGGTCCCAATTAAGATAGGCAATGAGTGGCAATGTAGGATGGAGAAAAGCACCACGGGGTGGTCAGCATGGGGAGGTCAGGAAACATGCAGTGGCAATGTAGGATAGGTTTCTGAAAAACATCGCAGGGTGGTGCGCATTGTAAGGGTTTCTAACAGGAAATTCCGTAGTATTAGTAAGAAAAACATCACGGGGTGGTGTGAATCGTAGAGTCTGAATTAGGATAGGGAATGAGTGGCAATGTAGGATGGAGAAAAACACCACGGCGTGGTCAGCATGGGGAGGTCAGCAAACATGCAGTGGCATTGTAGGATAGGTTTCTGAAAAACATCGCGGGGTGGTGCGCCTTCGAAGTGTTTCTTACAGGCCATTCACTAGTAGGGGTGAGTAAAACATCACGGAGAGGTGTGAATCAGAGGGTCTGAATTAGAATAGGCAGTGAGAGGCCATGTAGGATGGAGAAAAGCACCACGTGGTGGTCAGCATGGGGAGGTTAGGGAACACGCAGTGGCAATGTAGGATAGGTTTCTGAAAAACTTCGTGGGTTGGTGCGCATTGTAAGTGTTTCTAACAGGCCATTCATTAGTAGGAGTGAGAAAAACATCACCGGGTAGTGTGATTCGGATGGTCTGAATTAGGATAGGCAGATAGAGGCAATGTAGGATGGAGAAAAGCACCACGGGGTGGTCAGGATGCGGAGGTCAGGAAACATGCAGTGGCAATGTAGGATAGGTTTCCGAAAAACATTGCGGGATGGTGCGCATTGTAAGGGTTTCTAACAGGAAATTCCGTAGTATTAGTGAGAAAAACATCACGGGGTGGTGTGAATCCTAGGGTCCGAATTAGGATAGGAAGTGAGTGGCAATGTAGGATGGAGAAAAGCACCACGGGGTGGTCAGCATTGGGAGGTCAGGAAACATGCAGTGGCAATGTAGGATAGGTTTCTGAAAAACATCGCGAGGTGGTACGCAATAGAAGTGTTTCTTACAGGCCATTCACTAGTAAGAGTAAGAAAAACATCACTGGGTTGTGTGATCGGAGGGTCTGAATTAGAATAGGCAGAGAGTGGCAATGTAGGATGGAGAAAACCACCATGGGGTGGTCAGCATGTGGATTTCAGGAAACATGCAGTGGCAATGTAGGATAGGTTTCTGAAAAACATCGCGGGTTTGGGTGCCTTGTAAGTGTTTATAACAGGCCATTCACGAGTAGGAGAGAGAAAAGCATCACGGGGTGGTTTGAACCAGAGGGTCTGAATTAGAATAGGCATTGAGTGGCAATGTAGTATGGAGAAAAGCACCACGGGTGATCAGCATGTGGAGGTCAGGAAAAATTCAGTGGCAATGTAGGATAGGTTTCTGAAAAACATCGCGGGGTTGCGCATATTGTAAGGGTTTCTAACAGGCCATTAACCAGTAGGAGTGAGAAAAACATCACTGGGTGGTGTGAACCGGAGGGTCTCAATTAGTGTAGGAAGTGAGAGGCAATGTAGGATTGCTAAAAGCACCAAGGGGTGGTCACCATTGGGAGGTCAGAAAACTTGCACTGGCAATGTAGGATAGGTTTCTGAAAAACATAGCGTGGTAGTGCGCATTGTAAGGGTTTCTAACAGGAAATTCAGTAGTATTAATGAGAAAAACATCACGGGGTGGTGTGATTCGTAGGGTCTGAATTAGGATAGGCAGTGAGTGGCAATGTAGGATGGAAAAAAGCACCATGGGGTGGTCAGCATGGGGAGGTCAGGAAACATGCAGTGGTAAAATAGTATAGGTTTCTGAAAAACATCGCAGGCCGTGCGCATTGTAAGTGTTTCTAATAGGCCACTCACTAGTAGGAGTGAGAAAAACATCACATGATGGTGTGAATCGGAGGGTCTGAATTAGAATAGGCAGTGAGTGGCAATGGAGGATGGAGAAAAGCACCATGGGGTGGTCAGCATGGGGAAGTCAGGAAACATGCAGTGGTAATGTAGGATAGGTTTCTGAAAAACATCGTGGGGTGGTGCTCCTTCTAAGTGTTTCTTACAGGCCATTCACTAGTATGAGTGAGTAAAACATCACGGGGTGGTGTGAATCGGAGGGTCTGAATTAGAATAGGCAGTGAGTGGCAATGTAGGATGGAGAAAAGCACCACGGGGTGGATAGCATGGGGAGGTCAGGAAACATGCAGTGGCAATGTACGATTGGTTTCCGAAAAACATCGCGAGGTTGTGGGCCTTGTAAGTGTTTATAACAGGCCATTCACTAGTAGGACTGAGAAAAGCATCACGGGGTGGTGTGAACCAGAGGGTCTGAATTAGAATAGGCAGTGCGTGGCAATGTAGTTTGGAGAAAAGCACCACGGGGTGGTCAGCATGGAGAGGTCAGGAAACATGCAGTGGCAATGTAGGATAGGTTTCTGAAAAACACCGTGGGGTGGCGCGAATTGTAAGGGTTTCTAACAGGCCATTAACTAGTAGGCGTGAGAAAAGCATCACTGGTTGGTGGGAATCGGAGGGTCTCAATTAGTATAGGCAGTGAGTGGCAATATAGCATGGCTAAAAGCAAAACGGGGTGGTCAGCATGGGGAGGTCAGAAAACTTGCAGTGGCAATGTAGGATAGGTTTCTGAGAAACATCACGGGGTGGTGCGCATTGTAAGGGTTTCTAACAGGCCATTCACTACTAGGAGTGAGAAAAACATCACGGGCTGGTGTGAACCTGAGGGTCTCAATTAGGATAGGCAGTGAGTGGCAAAGTAGGATGGAGTAAAGCACCACGGGTGGTCAGCATGGGGAGGTCATGGAACACGCAGTGGCAATGTAGGATAGGTTTCTGAAAAACATCGCGGCGTGGTGCGCATTGTAAGGGTTCCTAACAGGAAATTCAGTAGTTTTAGTGAGAAAAACATCACGGGGTGGTGTGAATTGTAGGGTCTGAATTAGGATAGGCAGTGAGTGGCAATGTAGGATGCAGAAAAGCACCACGGGGTGGTCAGCATGGGGAGGTAAGGAAACATGCAGTGTCAATGTAGGATAGGTTTCTGAAAAACATCGCGGGGTGGTGCGCATTGTATGGGTGTGTAACATTACATTTACTAGTAGGAGTGAGAAAAACATCACGGTGTGGTGTGTATCATAGGGTCTGAATTAGGATAGGCAGTGATGGGCAATGTAGTATGGAGAAAAGCACCACGGGGTGGTCAGCATGGAGAGGTCAGGAAACATGCAGTGGCAATGTAGGATAGCTTTCGGAAAAACATCGCGGGGTGGTGCGCATTGTATGGATGTGTAACATTACATTCACTAGTAGGAGTGAGAAAATCATCGCGGGGTGGTGTGAATCATAGGGTCTGAATTAGGATAGGCAGTGAGTGGCAATGTAGAATGGAGAAAAGCACCACGGGGTGGTCAGCATTGGGAGGTCAGGAAACATGCAGTGGCAATGTAGGACAGGTTTCTGAAAATCATCGCGGGGTGGTGCGCATTGTAAGGGTTCCTAACAGGAAATTCCGTAGTATTAGTGACAAAAACATCACGGGGTGGTGTTAATTGTAGGGTCTGAATTAGGATAGGCAGTGAGTGGCAATGTAGGATGCAGAAAAGCACCACGGGGTGGTCAGCATGGGGAGGTCAGGAAACATGCAGTGGTAATGTAGGATAGGTTTCTGAAAAACTTCCCGGGGTGGTGCCCCTTGTAAGTGTTTCTTCCAGGCCATTTAATAGTAGGAGTGAGAAAAACATCATGGGGTGGTGTGAATCGGAAGTCTGAATTAGGATAGGCAGTGAGTGGCAATGTAGGATGGAGAAAAGCACCACGGGGTGGTCAGCATGCGGAGGTCAGGAAACATGCAGTTGCAATGTAGGATAGGTTTCTGAAACACATCGCGGGGTGGTGTGCATTGTAAGTGTTTCTAACAGGAAATTCCATAGTATTAGTAAGAAAAACATCACGGGGTTGTGTGAATCGTAGAGTCTGAATTAGGATAGGGAATGAATGGCAATGTAGGATGTAGAAAAACACCACGTCGTGGTCAGCCTGGGGAGGTCAGCAAACATGCAGTGGCATTGTAGGATAGGTTTCTGAAAAACATCGCGGGGTGGTGCGCCATCGAAGTGTTTCTTACAGCCCATTCACTAGTAGGGGTGAGTAAAACATCACGGAGAGGTGTGAATCAGAGGGTCTGAATTAGAATAGGCAGTGAGAGGCCATGTAGGATGGAGAAAAGCACCACGGGGTGGTCAGCATGGGGAGGTTAGGGAACACGCAATGGCAATGTAGGATAGGTTTCTGAAAAACTTCGTGGGTTGGTGCGCATTGTAAGTGTTTCTAACAGGCCATTCATTAGTAGGAGTGAGAAAAACATCACGGGGTAGTGTGATTCGGATGGTCTGAATTAGGATAGGCAGAGAGTGGCAATGTAGGATGGAGAAAACCACCATGGGGTGGTCAGCATGGGGATTTCAGGAAACATGCAGTGGCAATGTAGGATAGGTTTCTGAAAAACATCGCGGGTTTGGGTGCCTTGTAAGTGTTTATAACAGGCCATTCACGAGTAGGAGAGAGAAAAGCATCACGGGGTGGTGTGAACCAGAGGGTCTGAATTAGAATAGGCATTGAGTGGCAATGTAGTATGGAGAAAAGCACCACGGGTGATCAGCATGTGGAGGTCAGGAAACATTCAGTGGCAATGTAGGATAGGTTTCTGTAAAACATCGCGGGGTTGCGCATATTGTAAGGGTTTCTAACAGGCCATTAACTAGTAGGAGTGAGAAAAACATCACTGGGTGGTGTGAACCGGAGGGTCTCAATTAGTGTAGGAAGTGAGAGACAATGTAGGATTGCTAAAAGCACCAAGGGGTGGTCACCATTGGGAGGTCAGAAAACTTGCACTGGCAATGTAGTATAGGTTTCTGAAAAACATAGCGTGGTAGAGCGCATTGTAAGGGTTTCTAACAGGAAATTCAGTAGTATTAATGAGAAAACCATCACGGGGTGGTGTGTTTCGTAGGGTCTGAATTAGGATAGGCAGTGAGTGGCAATGTAGGATGGAAAAAAGCACCATGGGGTGGTCAGCATGGGGAGGTCAGGAAACATGCAATGGCAATGTAGGATAGGTTTCTGAAAAACATCGCGGGGTGGTGCGCATTGTAAGTGTTTCTAACAGGCCATTCACTATCAGGAGGGAGAAAAACATCACGGGGTGGTGTGAATCGGAGGGTCTGAATTAGGATAGGCAATGAGTGGCAATGTAGGATGGAGAAAAGCACCATGGGGTGGTCAGCATGCGGAGGTCAGGAAACATGCAGTGGCAATGTAGGATAGGTTTCTGAAAAACATCGCGGGATGGTGCGCATTGTAAGGGTTTCTAACAGGAAATTCCGTAGTATTAGTGAGAAAAACATCACGGGGTGGTGTGAATCCTAGGGTCCGAATTAGGATAGGCACTTAGTGGCAATGTAGGATGGAGAAAAGCACCACGGGGTGGTCAGCATGGGGAGGTCAGGAAACATGCAGTGGTAAAATAGGATAGGTTTCTGAAAAACATCGCGGGGTGGTGCGCAATGGAAGTGTTTCTTACAGGCCATTCACTAGTAAGAGTGAGAAAAACATCACTGGGTGGTGTGATCGGAGGGTCTGAATTAGAATAGGCAGTGAGTGGCAATGTAGGTTGGATAAAACCACCATGGGGTGGTCAGCATGGGGATTTCAGGAAACATGCAGTGGCAATGTAGGATAGGTTTCTGAAAAACATCGCGGGGTTGGGTGCCTTGTAAGGGTTTATAACAGGCCATTCACGAGTAGGAGTGAGAAAAGCAACACAGGGTGGTGTGAACCAGAGGGTCTGAATTAGAATAGGCAGTGAGTGGCAATGTAGGATGGAGAAAAGCTCCACGGATGGTCAGCATGGGGATGTCAGTGAACACGTAGTGGCAATGTAGGTTAGGTTTCTGGAAAACTTTGTGGGTTGGTGCGAAATTGTAAGTGTTTCTAACAGGCCATTCACTAGCAGGAGGGAGAAAACATCACGGGGTGGTGTGAATCGGAGGGTCTGAATTAGGATAGGCAGTGAGTGGCAATGTAGGATGGAGAAAAGCACCACGGGGTGGGCAGCATGGGGAGGTCAGGAAACATGCAGTGGCAATGTAGGATAGGTTTCTGAAAAACATCGCGTGGTAGTGCGAATTGTAAGGGTTTCTAACAGGAACTTCCGTAGTATTAATGAGAAAAACATCACGGGGTGGTGTTATTCGTAGGGTCTGAATTAGGATAGGCAGTGAGTGGCAATGTAGGATGGAGAAAAGCACCATGGGGTGGTCAGCACGGGGAGGTCAGGAAACATGCAGTGGTAACATAGCATAGGTTTCTGAAAAACATGGCGGGGTGTTGCGGCTTGTAAGTGTTTCTAACAGGCCATTCACTAGTAGGAGTGAGAAAAACATCACAGGGTGGTGTGAATCATAAGGTCGGAATTAGGAAAGACAGTGAGAGGCAATGTAGGATGGAGAAAAGCACCACGGGGTGGACAGTATAGGGAGGTAAGGAAACATGCAGTGTCAATGTAGGATAGGTTTCTGAAAAACATTGCGGGGTGGTGCGCATTGTATGGGTGTGTAACATTACATTTACTAGTAGGAGTGAGAAAAACATCACGGTGTGGTGTGAATCATAGGGTCTGAATTAGGATAGGCAGTGATGGGCAATGTAGGAAGGAGAAAAGCACCACGGGGTGGTCAGCATGGAGAGGTCAGGAAACATGCAGTGGCAATGTAGGATAGCTTTCGGAAAAACATCGCGTGGTGGTGCGCATTGTATGGGTGTGTAACATTACATTCACTAGTAGGAGTGAGAAAATCATCGCGGGGTGGTGTGAATCATAGGGTCTGAATTAGCATAGGCAGGGAGTGGCAATGTAGAATGGAGAAAAGCACCACAGGGTGGTCAGCATTGGGAGGTCAGGAAACATGCAGTGGCAATGTAGGACAGGTTTCTGAAAATCATCGTGGGGTGGTGCGCATTGTAAGGGTTCCTAACAGGAAATTCCGTAGTATTAGTGAGAAAAACATCACGGGGTGGTGTGAATTGTAGGGTCTGAATTAGGATAGGCAGTGAGTGGCAATGTAGGATGCAGAAAAGCACCACGGGGTGGTCAGCATGGGGAGGTCAGGAAACATGCAGTGGTAATGTAGGATAGGTTTCTGAAAAACTTCCCGGGGTGGTGCCCCTTGTAAGTGTTTCTTCCAGGCCATTTACTAGTAGAAGTGAGAAAAACATCATGGGGTGGTGTGAATCGGAGGGTCTGAATTAGGATAGGCAGTGAGTGGCAATGTAGGATGGAGAAAAGCACCACGGGGTGGTCAGCATGCGGAGGTCAGGAAACATGCAGTTGCAATGTAGGATAGGTTTCTGAAAAACATCGCGGGGTGGTGTGCATTGTAAGTGTTTCTAACAGGAAATTCCGTAGTATTAGTAAGAAAAACATCACGGGGTTGTGTGAATCGTAGAGTCTGAATTAGGATAGGGAATGAATGGCAATGTAGGATGTAGAAAAACACCACGTCGTGGTCAGCCTGGGGAGGTCAGCAAACATGCAGTGGCATTGTAGGATAGGTTTCTGAAAAACATCGCGGGGTGGTGAGCCTTCGAAGTGTTTCTTACAGGCCATTCACTAGTAGGGGTGAGTAAAACATCACGGAGAGGTGTGAATCAGAGGGTCTGAATTAGAATAGGCAGTGAGAGGCCATGTAGGATGGAGAAAAGCACCACGGGGTGGTCAGCATGGGGAGGTTAGGGAACACGCAGTGGCAATGTAGGATAGGTTTCTGAAAAACTTCGTGGGTTGGTGCGCATTGTAAGTGTTTCTAACAGGCCATTCATTAGTAGGAGTGAGAAAAACATCACGGGTTAGTGTGATTCGGATGGTCTGAATTAGGATAGGCAGAGAGTGGCAATGTAGGATGGAGAAAAGCACCATGGGGTGGTCAGCATGTGGAGGTCAGGAAACATGCAGTGCAATGTAGGATACCTTTCTGAAAAACATCGCGGTGTGGTGTGCATTGTAAGTGTTTCTAACAGGCCATTCACTAGTAGGAGTGAGAAAAACATCATGGGGTGGTGTGAATCAGAGGGTGTGAATTAGGATAGGCAGTGAGTGGCAATGTAGGATGGAGAAAAGCACCATGGGGTGGTCAGCACGGGGAGGTCAGGAAACATGCAGTGGTAACGTAGCATAGGTTTCTGAAAAACATGGCGGGGTGTTGCGGCTTGTAAGTGTTTCTAACAGGCCATTCACTAGTAGGAGTGAGAAAATCATCACAGGGTGGTGTGAATCATAAGGTCGGAATTAGGAAAGACAGTGAGAGGCAATGTAGGATGGAGAAAAGCACCACGGGGTGGACAGCATAGGGAGGTAAGGAAACATGCAGTGTCAATGTAGGATAGGTTTTTGAAAAACATCGCGGTGTGGTGCGCATTGTATGGGTGTGTAACATTACATTTACTAGTAGGAGTGAGAAAACCATCACGGTGTGGTGTGAATCATAGGGTCTGAATTAGGATAGGCAGTGATGGGCAATGTAGGATGGAGAAAAGCACCACGGGGTGGTCAGCATGGAGAGGTCAGGAAACATGCAGTGGCAATGTAGGATAGCTTTCGGAAAAACATCGCGTTGTGGTGCGCATTGTATGGGTGTGTAACATTACATTCACTAGTAGGAGTGAGAAAATCATCGCGGGGTGGTGTGAATCATAGGGTCTGAATTAGCATAGGCAGTGAGTGGCAATGTAGAATGGAGAAAAGCACCAATGGGTGGTCAGCATGGGGAGGTCAGAAACATGCAGTGGCAATGTAGGACAGGTTTCTGAAAATCATCGCGGGGTGGTGTGTATTGTAAGGGTTCCTAACAGGAAATTCCGTAGTATTAGTGAGAAAAACATCACGGCGTGGTGTGAATTGTAGGGTCTGAATTAGGATAGGCAGTGAGTGGCAATGTAGGATGCAGAAAAGCACCAAGGGGTGGTCAGCATGGGGAGGTCAGGAAACATGCAGTGGTAATGTAGGATAGGTTTCTGAAAAACTTGCCGGGGTGGTGCCCCTTGTAAGTGTTTCTTCCAGGCCATTTACTAGTACAAGTGAGAAAAACATCATGGGGTGGTGTGAATCGGAGGGTCTGAATTAGGATAGGCAGTGAGTGGCAATGTAGGATGGAGAAAACCACCACGGGGTGGTCAGCATGCGGAGGTCAGGAAACATGCAGTTGCAATGTAGGATAGGTTTCTGAAAAACATCGCGGGGTGGTGTGCATTGTAAGTGTTTCTAACAGGAAATTCCGTAGTATTAGTAAGAAAAACATCACGGGGTTGTGTGAATCGTAGAGTCTGAATTAGGATAGGGAATGAATGGCAATGTAGGATGTAGAAAAACACCACGTCGTGGTCAGCCTGGGGAGGTCAGCAAAAATGCAGTGGCATTGTAGGATAGGTTTCTGAAAAACATCGCGGGGTGGTGCGCCTTTGAAGTGTTTCTTACAGGCCATTCACTAGTAGGGGTGAGTAAAATATCACGGAGAGGTGTGAATCAGAGGGTCTGAATTAGAATAGGCAGTGAGAGGCCATGTAGGATGGAGAAAAGCAACACGGGGTGGTCAGCATGGGGATGTTAGGGAACACGCAGTGGCAATGTAGGATAGGCTTCTGAAAAAACTTCGTGGGTTGGTGCGCATTGTAAGTGTTTCTAACAGGCCATTCATTAGTAGGAGTGAGAAAAACATCACGGGTTAGTGTGATTCGGATGGTCTGAATTAGGATAGGCAGAGAGTGGCAATGTAGGATGGAGAAAAGCTCCATGGGGTGGTCAGCATGTGGAGGTCAGGAAACATGCAGTGCAATGTAGGATACCTTTCTGAAAAACATCGCGGTGTGGTGTGCATTGTAAGTGTTTCTAACAGGCCATTCACTAGTAGGAGTGAGAAAAACATCATGGGGTGGTGTGAATCAGAGGGTGTGAATTAGGATAGGCAGTGAGGGGCAATGTAGGATGGAGAAAAGCACCACGGGGTGGTCAGCATGGGGAGGTCAGGAAACATGCAATGGCAATGTAGGATAGGTTTCTGGAAAACATCGCGGGGTGGTGAGCATTGTAAGTGTTTCTAACAGGCCATTCACTATCAGGAGGGAGAAAAACATCACGGGGTGGTGTGAATCGGAGGGTCTGAATTAGGATAGGCAAAGAGTGGCAATGTAGGATGGAGAAAAGCACCACGGGGTGGTCAGGATGCGGAGGTCAGGAAACATGCAGTGGCAATGTAGGATAGGTTTCTGAAAAACATCGCGGGATGGTGCGCATTGTAAGGGTTTCTAACAGGAAATTCCGTAGTATTAGTGAGAAAAACATCACGGGGTGGTGTGAATCATAGTGTCTGAATTAGGATAGGCAGTGAGTGGCAATGTAGGATGGAGAAAAGCACCATGGGGTGGGCAGCATGCGGAGGTCAGGAAACATGCAGTGGCAATGTAGGATATTTTTCAGAAAAACATCCCGGGTGGTGCGCATTGTATGGGTGTGTAACATTACATTCACTAGTAGGAGTGAGAAAAATATCACGGTGTGGTGTGAATCATAGGGTCTGAATTAGGATAGGCAGTGATTGTGAATGTAGGATGGAGAAAAGCACCATGGGGCGGTCAGCATGGGGAGGTCAGGAAACATGCAGTGGCAATGTAAGATAGGTTTCTGAAAAACATCGCGGGGTGGTGCGCATTGTATGGGTGTGTAACATTACATTCACAAGTAGGATTGAGAAAAACATCACGGATTGGTGTGAATCATAGGGGCTGAATTAGGATAGGCAGTGAGTGGCAATGAAGGATGGAGAAAAGCACCACAGTGTGGTCAGGATGGGGAGGTCAGGAAACATACAGTGGCAATGTAGGATAGGTTTCTGAAAAACATCGCGGGGTGGTGCGCATTGTATTGGTGTGTAACATTACCTTCACTAGTAGGAGTGAGAAAAACATCACGGGGTGGTGTGAATCATAGGGTCTGAATTAGGATAGGCAGTGAGTGGCAATGTAGGATGGAGAAAAGCACCACGGGGAGGTCAGCATGGGGTGGTAAGGAAACATGCAGTGGCAATGTAGGATAGGTTTCTGAAAAAAATCGCGGGGTGGTGTGCATTGTATGGGTGTGTAACATTACCTTCACTAGTAGGAGTGAGAAAAACATCACGGGTTGGTGTGAATCATACGGTCTGAATTAGGATAGGCAGTGAGTGGCAATGTAGGATGGAGAAAATTCCCACGGGGTGGTCAGCATTGGGAGGTCAGGAAACATGCAGTGGCAATGTAGGATAGGTTTCGGAAAAACATCGCGGGGTGGTGCGCATTGTATGGGTGTGTAACATTACATTCAATAGTAGGAGTGAGAAAAACATCACGGGTTGGTGTGAATCATAGGGTCCGAATTAGTATAGGCAGTGAGTGGCAATGTAGGATGGAGAAAAGCACCATGGTTCTTTCAGCATGGGGAGGTCAGGAAACATGCAGGGGCAATATAGGATAGGTTTCTGAAAAACATCGCGGGGTGGTGCACATTGTATGGGTTTGTAACATTACATTAACTATTAGGAGTGAGAAAAACATCACGGGGTGGTGTGAATCATAGGGGCTGAATTAGGATAGGCAGTGAGTGGCAATATAGGATGGAGAAAAGCACCACGGGGTGGTCAGCATGGGGAGGTCAGGAAACATGCTCGGCAATGTAGGACAGGTTTCTGAAAAACATCGTGGAGTGGTGCACATTGTATGGGTGTGTAACGTTACATTCACTAGTGGGAGTGAGAAAAACATCACGGGGTGGTGTGAATCATAGGGTCTGAATTAGGATAGGCAGTGAGTGGCAATGTAGGATGGAGAAAAGCACAACGTGGTGGTCACATGGGGAGTTTAGGAAACATGCAGTGGCAGTGTAGAATAGGTTTCTGAAAAACATCGCGGGGTGGTTCGCATTGTATGGGTGTGTAACATTACATTCACTAGTAGGAGTGAGAAAAACATCACGGGGTGGTGTGAACCATAGGATCTGAATTAGGATAGGCAGTGAGTTGCAATGTAGGATGGAGAAAAGCACCATGGGGTGGTCAGCATGGGGAGGTCAGGAAATATGCAGTGGCAATTTAGGATAGGTTTCTGATAAACATCGTGGGGTGGTGCGCATTGTATGGGTGTGTAAGATAACATTCACTAGTAGGAGTGAGAAAAACATCACGGAGTGGTGTGAATCACAGGGTCTGAATTAGAATAGGCAGTGATTGGCAATGTAGGATAGAGAAAAGCACCACGGGGTGGTCAGCATTGGGAGGTCAGAAAACATGCAGGGGCAATGTTGGATAGGTTTCTAAAAAACATCGCGGGGTGGTGCGCATTGTGTTGGTGTGTAACATTACATTCACTATTAGGAGTGAGAAAAACATCACGGGGTGGTGTGAATCATCGGGTCTGATTTAGGATAGGCAGTGAGTGGCAATATAGGATGGAGAAAAGCACCACGGGGTGGTCAGCATGGTGAGGTCAGGAAACATGCAGTGGCAATGTAGGATAGGTTTCTGAAAAACATCGCAGGGTGGTGCGCATTGTATGGGTGTGTAACATTACATTCACTAGTAGGAGTGAGAAAAACATCACCGACTGGTGTGAATCATAGGGTCCGAATTAGTATAGGCAGTGAGTGGCAATGTAGGATGGAGAAAAGCACCAGGGTGTGTTGAGCATGGGGAGGTCAGGAAACATGCAGGGGCAATATAGGATAGGTTTCTGAAAAACATCGCGGGGTTGTGCGCATTGTATGGGTGTGTACCATTACCTTCACTAGTAGCAGTGCGAAAAACATCACGAAGTGGTGTGAATCATAGGGTCTGAATTAGGATAGGCAGTGAGTGGCAATGTAGGATGGAGAAAAGCACCACGGGGAGGTCAGCATGGGGAGGTCAGGAAACATGCAGTGGCAATGTAGGATAGGTTTCTTAAAAACATCGCGGGGTGGTGCGCATTGTATGGGTGTGTAACATTACACTCACTAGTAGGAGTGAGAAAAACATCGCGGGGTGGTGTGAATCATAGGGTCTGAATTAGGATGGGCAGTGAGTGGCAATGTAGGATGGAGAAAAACACCACGGGATGGTCAGCATGGGCAGGTCAGGAAACATGCAGTGGCAATGTAGGATAGGTTTCTGATAAACATCGCGGGGTGGTGCGCATTGTATGGGTGTGTAACATTACCTTCACTAGTAGGAGTGAGAAAAACATCACGGGGTGGTGTGAATCATAGGGTCTGAATTAGGATAGGCAGTGAATGGCAATGTAGGATGGAGAAAAGCACCACGGTGTGGTCAGCATGAAGAGGTTAGTAAACATGCAGGTGCAATGTAAGATAGGTTTCTGATAAACATCGCGGGGTGGTGTGCATTGTATGGGTGTGTAACACTACATTCACTAGTAGGAGTGAGAAAAACATAACGGGGTGGTGTGAATCATAGGGTCTGAATTAGGATAGCCAGTGAGTGGCAATGTAGGATGGAGAAAAGCACCACGGTGTGGTCAGCATGGGGAGATCAGAAAACATGCAGTGGCAATGTAGGATAGGTTTCTGAAAAACATGGGGGGTGCTGCGCATTGTATGGGTGTGTAACATTACATTCACTAGTAAGACTGAGAAAAACATCACGGAGTGGTGTGAATCATAGGGTCTGAATTAGGATACGCAGTGAGTGTCAATGTAGGATGGAGAAAAGCACCACGGGGTGGTCAGCATGGGGACGTCAGGAAACATGCAGTGACAATGTAGGATAGTTTTCTGAAAAACATCGTGGGGTTATGCGCATTCTATGGGTGTGTAACTTTACATTCACTAGTAGGAGTGATAAAAACATCACGGGGTAGTGTGAATCATAGGGTCTGAATTAGGATAGGCAGTGAGTGGCAATGTAGGATGGAGAAAAGCACCATGGGGTGGGCAGCATGCGGAGGTCAGGAAACATGCAGTGGCAATGTAGGATAGTTTTCTGAAAACCATCCCGGGTGGTGCGCATTGTATGGGTGTGTAACATTACATTCACTAGTAGGAGTGAGAAAAACATCACGGTGTGGTGTGAATCATAGGGTCTGAATTAGGATAGGCAGTGAGTGGCAATGTAGTATGGAGAAAAGCACCACGGGGTGGTCAGCATGTGGAGGTCAGGAAACATACAGGGGCAATGTAGGATAGGTTTCTGAAAAACATCGCGGGGTGTGCGCTTTGTATGGGTGTGTAACAATACATTCACTAGTAGGAGTGAGAAAAACATCACGGGGTGGTGTGAATCATAGGGTCTGAATTAGGATAGGCAGTGAGTGGCAATGTAGGATGGAGAAAAGCACCATGGGGTGGGCAGCATGCGGAGGTCAGGAAACATGCAGTGGCAATGTAGGATAGGTTTCTGAAAAACATCGCGGGGTCGTGCGCATTGTATGGGTGTGTAACATTACATTCACTAGTAGGATTGAGAAAAACATCACGGATTGGTGTGAATCATAGGGGCTGAATTATGATAGGCAGTGAGTGGCAATGAAGGATGGAGAAAAGCACCACAGTGTGGTCAGCATGGGGAGGTCAGGAAACATGCAGTGGCAATGTAGGATAGGTTTCTGAAAAACATCGCGGGGTGGTGCGCATTGTATTGGTGTGTAACATTACCTTCACTAGTAGGAGTGAGAAAAACATCACGGGGTGGTGTGAATCATAGGGTCTGAATTAGGATAGGCAGTGAGTGGCAATGTAGGATGGAGAAAAGCACCACGGGGTGGTCAGCATGGGGAGGTCAGGAAACATGCAGTGGCAATGTAGGATAGGTTTCTGAAAATAATCGCGGGGTGGTGTGAATTGTATGGGTGTGTAACATTACCTTCACTAGTAGGAGTGAGAAAAACATCACGGGTTGGTGTGAATCATACGGTCTGAATTAGGATAGGCAGTGAGTGGCAATGTAGGATGGAGAAAAGCACCACGGGGTGGTCAGCATTGGGAGGTCAGAAAACATGCAGGGGCAATGTAGGATAGGTTTCTGAAAAACATCGCGGGGTGGTGCGCATTGTGTTGGTGTGTAACATTACATTCACTAGTAGGAGTGAGAAACACATCACGGGGTGGTGTGAATCATCGGGTCTGATTTAGGATAGGCAGTGAGTGGCAATGTAGGATGGAGAAAAGCACCACGGGGTGGTCAGCATGGGGAGGTCAGGAAACATGCTCGGCAATGTAGGACAGGTTTCTGAAAAACATCGCGGAGTGGTGCACATTGTATGGGTGTGTAACGTTACATTCACTAGTAGGAGTGAAAAAAACATCACGGGGTGGTGTGAATCATAGGGTCTGAATTAGGATAGGCAGTGAGTGACAATGTAGGATGGAGAAAAGCACAACGTGGTGGTCACATGGGGAGGTCAGGAAACATGCAGTGGCAGTGTAGAATAGGTTTCTGAAAAACATCGCGGGGTGGTGCGCATTGTATGGGTGTGTAACATTACATTCACTAGTAGGAGTGAGAAAAACATCACGGGGTGGTGTGAACCATAGGATCTGAATTAGGATAGGCAGTGACTTGCAATGTAGGATGTAGAAAAGCACCATGGGGTGGTCAGCATGGGGAGGTCAGGAAATATGCAGTGGCAATGTAGGATACGTTTCTGATAAACATCGTGGGATGGTGCGCATTGTATGGGTGTGTAACATAACATTCACTAGTAGGAGTGAGAAAAACATCATGGAATGGTGTGAATCATAGGGTCTGAATTAGGATAGTCAGTGAGTGGCAATGTAGGATGGAGAAAAGCACCACGGGGTGGTCAGCATGGGGAGGTCAGAAAACATGCAGGGGCAATGTAGGATAGGTTTCTGAATAACATCGCGGGGTGTTGCGCATTGTGTGGGTGTGTAACATTACATTCACTAGTAGGAGTGAGAAAAACAACACGGGGTGGTGTGAATCATCGGTCTGAATTAGGATAGGCAGTGAGTGGCAATGTAGGATGGAGAAAAGCACCACGGGGTGGTCAGCATGGGGAGGTCAGGAAACATGCAGGGGCAATGTAGGATAGGTTTCTGAAAAACATCGCGGGGTGGTGCGCATTGTATGGGTGTGTAACATTACCTTCACTAGTAGGAGTGAGAAAAACATCACGGGGTGGTGTGAATCATAGGGTCTGAATTAGGATAGGCAGTGAATGGCAATGTAGGATGGAGAAAAGCACCACGGTGTGGTCAGCATGAAGAGGTTAGTAAACATGCAGGTGCAATGTAAGATAGGTTTCTGATAAACATCGCGGGGTGGTGTGCATTGTATGGGTGTGTAACACTACATTCACTAGTAGGAGTGAGAAAAACATAACGGGGTGGTGTGAATCATAGGGTCTGAATTAGGATAGCCAGTGAGTGGCAATGTAGGATGGAGAAAAGCACCACGGTGTGGTCAGCATGGGGAGATCAGAAAACATGCAGTGGCAATGTAGGATAGGTTTCTGAAAAACATGGGGGGTGCTGCGCATTGTATGGGTGTGTAACATTACATTCACTAGTAAGACTGAGAAAAACATCACGGAGTGGTGTGAATCATAGGGTCTGAATTAGGATACGCAGTGAGTGTCAATGTAGGATGGAGAAAAGCACCACGGGGTGGTCAGCATGGGGACGTCAGGAAACATGCAGTGACAATGTAGGATAGTTTTCTGAAAAACATCGTGGGGTTATGCGCATTCTATGGGTGTGTAACTTTACATTCACTAGTAGGAGTGATAAAAACATCACGGGGTAGTGTGAATCATAGGGTCTGAATTAGGATAGGCAGTGAGTGGCAATGTAGGATGGAGAAAAGCACCATGGGGTGGGCAGCATGCGGAGGTCAGGAAACATGCAGTGGCAATGTAGGATAGTTTTCTGAAAACCATCCCGGGTGGTGCGCATTGTATGGGTGTGTAACATTACATTCACTAGTAGGAGTGAGAAAAACATCACGGTGTGGTGTGAATCATAGGGTCTGAATTAGGATAGGCAGTGAGTGGCAATGTAGTATGGAGAAAAGCACCACGGGGTGGTCAGCATGTGGAGGTCAAGAAACATACAGGGGCAATGTAGGATAGGTTTCTGAAAAACATCGCGGGGTGTGCGCTTTGTATGGGTGTGTAACAATACATTCACTAGTAGGAGTGAGAAAAACATCACGGGGTGGTGTGAATCATAGGGCCTGAAATAGCATAGGCAGTGAGTGGCAATGTAGGATGGAGAAAAGCACCATGGGGCGGTCAGCATGGGGAGGTCAGGAAACATGCAGTGGCAATGTAGGATAGGTTTCTGAAAAACATCGCGGGGTCGTGCGCATTGTATGGGTGTGTAACATTACATTCACTAGTAGGATTGAGAAAAACATCACGGATTGGTGTGAATCATAGGGGCTGAATTATGATAGGCAGTGAGTGGCAATGAAGGATGGAGAAAAGCACCACAGTGTGGTCAGCATGGGGAGGTCAGGAAACATGCAGTGGCAATGTAGGATAGGTTTCTGAAAAACATCGCGGGGTGGTGCGCATTGTATTGGTGTGTAACATTACCTTCACTAGTAGGAGTGAGAAAAACATCACGGGGTGGTGTGAATCATAGGGTCTGAATTAGGATAGGCAGTGAGTGGCAATGTAGGATGGAGAAAAGCACCACGGGGTGGTCAGCATGGGGAGGTCAGGAAACATGCAGTGGCAATGTAGGATAGGTTTCTGAAAATAATCGCGGGGTGGTGTGAATTGTATGGGTGTGTAACATTACCTTCACTAGTAGGAGTGAGAAAAACATCACGGATTGGTGTGAATCATACGGTCTGAATTAGGATAGGCAGTGAGTGGCAATGTAGGATGGAGAAAAGCACCACGGGGTGGTCAGCATTGGGAGGTCAGAAAACATGCAGGGGCAATGTAGGATAGGTTTCTGAAAAACATCGCGGGGTGGTGCGCATTGTGTTGGTGTGTAACATTACATTCACTAGTAGGAGTGAGAAACACATCACGGGGTGGTGTGAATCATCGGGTCTGATTTAGGATAGGCAGTGAGTGGCAATGTAGGATGGAGAAAAGCACCACGGGGTGGTCAGCATGGGGAGGTCAGGAAACATGCTCGGCAATGTAGGACAGGTTTCTGAAAAACATCGCGGAGTGGTGCACATTGTATGGGTGTGTAACGTTACATTCACTAGTAGGAGTGAGAAAAACATCACGGGGTGGTGTGAATCATAGGGTCTGAATTAGGATAGGCAGTGAGTGACAATGTAGGATGGAGAAAAGCACAACGTGGTGGTCACATGGGGAGGTCAGGAAACATGCAGTGGCAGTGTAGAATAGGTTTCTGAAAAACATCGTGGGATGGTGCGCATTGTATGGGTGTGTAACATAACATTCACTAGTAGGAGTGAGAAAAACATCACGGGGTGGTGTGAACCATAGGATCTGAATTAGGATAGGCAGTGACTTGCAATGTAGGATGTAGAAAAGCACCATGGGGTGGTCAGCATGGGGAGGTCAGGAAATATGCAGTGGCAATGTAGGATACGTTTCTGATAAACATCGTGGGATGGTGCGCATTGTATGGGTGTGTAACATAACATTCACTAGTAGGAGTGAGAAAAACATCATGGAATGGTGTGAATCATAGGGTCTGAATTAGGATAGTCAGTGAGTGGCAATGTAGGATGGAGAAAAGCACCACGGGGTGGTCAGCATGGGGAGGTCAGAAAACATGCAGGGGCAATGTAGGATAGGTTTCTGAATAACATCGCGGGGTGTTGCGCATTGTGTGGGTGTGTAACATTACATTCACTAGTAGGAGTGAGAAAAACAACACGGGGTGGTGTGAATCATCGGTCTGAATTAGGATAGGCAGTGAGTGGCAATGTAGGATGGAGAAAAGCACCACGGGGTGGTCAGCATGGGGAGGTCAGGAAACATGCAGGGGCAATGTAGGATAGGTTTCTGAAAAATATCGCGGGGTGGTGCGCATTGTATGGGTGTGTAAAATTACCTTCACTAGTAGGAGTGAGAAAAACATCGCGGGGTGGTGTTAATCATATGGTCTGAATTAGGATAGGCAGTGAGTGGCAATGTAGGATGGAGAAAATTCCCAAGGGGTGGTCAGCATGGGGAGGTCAGGAAACATGCAGTGGCAATGTAGGATAAGTTTCTGAAAAACATCGCGGGGTGGTGCGCATTGTATGGGTGTGTAACATTACCTTCACTAGTAGGAGTGAGAAAAACATCACGGTTTGTTGTGAATCATAGGGTCCGAATTAGTATAGGCAGTGAGTGGCAATGTATGATGGAGAAAAGCACGAAGGTGTTTTCAGCATTCGGAGTTCAGGAAACATGCAGGGGCAATATAGGATAGGTTTCTGAAAAACATCGCGGGGTGGTGCGCATTGTATGGGTGTGTAACATTACATTCACTAGTAGGAGGGAGAAAAACATCACGGGGTGGTGTGAATCATAGGGTCTGAATTAGCATAGGCAGTGAGTGGCAATGTAGGATGGATAAAAGCACCATGGGGTGGTCAGCATGGGGAGGTCAGGAAACATGCAATGGCAATGTAGGATAGGTTTCTGAAAAACATCGCGGGGTGGTGTGCATTGTATGGGTGTGTAACATTAAACTCACTAGTAGGAGTGAGAAAAACATCGCGGGGTGGTGTGAATCATAGGGTCTGAATTAGGATAGGCAGTAAGTGGAAATGTAGGATGGAGAAAAGCACCACGGGGTGGTCAGCATGGGGAGGTCAGGAAACATGCAGTGGCAATGTAGGATAGGTTTCTTAAAAACATCGCGGGGTGGTACGCATTGTATGGTTGTGTAACATTACACTCACTAGTAGGAGTGAGAAACACATCGCGGGGTGGTGTGAATCATAGGGTCTGAATTAGGATGGGCAGTGAGTGGCAATGTAGGATGGAGAAAAGCACCACGGGGTGGTCAGCATGGGCAGGTCAGGAAACATGCAGTGGCAATGTAGGATAGGTTTCTGAAAAACATCGCGGGGTGGTGCGCATTGTATGGGTGTGTAACATTACCTTCACTAGTAGGAGTGAGAAAAACATCACGGGGTGGTGTGAATCATAGGGTCTGAATTAGGATAGGCAGTGAGTGGCAATGTAGGATGGAGAAAAGCACCACGGTGTGGTCAGCATGAAGAGGTCAGTAAACATGCAGGTGCAATGTAAGATAGGTTTCTGATAAACATCGCGGGGTGGTGCGCATTGTATGGGTGTGTAACACTACATTCACTAGTAGGAGTGAGAAAAACATCACGGGGTCGTGTGAATCATAGGGCCTGAATTAGCATAGGCAGTGAGTGGCAATGTAGGATGGAGAAAAGCACCATGGGGCAGTCAGCATGGGGAGGTCAGGAAACATGCAGTGGCAATGTAGGATAGGTTTCTGAAAAACATCGCGGGGTGGTGCGCATTGTATGGGTGTGTAACATTACATTCACTAGTAGGATTGAGAAAAACATCACGGATTGGTGTGAATCATAGGGGCTGAATTATGATAGGCAGTGAGTGGCAATGAAGGATGGAGAAAAGCACCACAGTGTGGTCAGCATGGGGAGGTCAGGAAACATGCAGTGGCAATGTAGGATAGGTTTCTGAAAAACATCGCGTGGTGGTGCACATTGTATGGGTTTGTAACATTACATTCACTATTAGGAGTGAGAAAAACATCACGGGGTGGTGTGAATCATAGGGTCCGAATTAGTATAGGCAGTGAGTGGAAATGTAGGATGGAGAAAAGCACCACGGGATGGTCAGCATGGGGAGGTCAGGAAACATGCAGGGGCAATGTAGGATAGGTTTCTGAAAAACATCGCGGGGTGGTGCGCATTGTATGGGTGTGTAAAATTACCTTCACTAGTAGGAGTGAGAAAAACTTCACGGGGTGGTGTGAATCATAGGGGCTGAATTAGGATAGGCAGTGAGTGGCAATGTAGGATGGAGAAAATTCCCACGGGGTGGTCAGCATGGGGATGTCAGGAAACATGCAGTGGCAATGTAGGATAGGTTTCTGAAAAACATCGCAGGGTGGTGCGCATTGTATGGGTGTGTAACATTACATTCACTAGTAGGAGTGAGAAAAACATCACGGGCTGGTGTGAATCATAGGGTCCGAATTAGTATACGCAGTGAGTGGCAATGTAGGATGGAGAAAAGCACCAGGGTGTGTTGAGCATGGGGAGGTCAGGAAACATGCAGGGGCAATATAGGATGGGTTTCTGAAAAACATCGCGGGGTGGTGCGCATTGTATGGGTGTGTACCATTACCTTCACTAGTAGCAGTGCGAAAAACATCACGAAGTGGTGTGAATCATAGGGTCTGAATTAGGATAGGCAGTGAGTGGCAATGTAGGATGGAGAAAAGCACCACGGGGTGGTCAGCATGGGGAGGTCAGGAAACATGCAGTGGCAATGTAGGATAGGTTTCTGATAAACATCGTGGGATGGTGCGCATTGTATAGGTGTGTAACATAACATTCACTAGTAGGAGTGAAAAAAACATCATGGAGTGGTGTGAATCATAGGGTCTGAATTAGGATAGTCAGTGAGTGGCAATGTAGGATGGAGAAAAGCACCACGGGGTGGTCAGCATGGGGAGGTCAGAAAACATGCAGGGGCAATGTATGATAGGTTTCTGAATAACATCGCGGGGTGTTGCGCATTGTGTGGGTGTGTAACATTACATTCACTAGTAGGAGTGAGAAAAACAACACGGGGTGGTGTGAATCATCGGGTCTGAATTAGGATAGGCAGTGAGTGGCAATGTAGGATGGAGAAAAGCACCACAGGGTGGTCAGCATGGGGAGGTCAGGAAACATGCAGTGGCAATGTAGGATAGGTTTCTGAAAAACATCGCGGTGTGGTGCGCATTGTATGGGTGTGTAACATTACATTCAATAGTAGGAGTGAGAAAAACATCACGGGTTGGTGTGAATCATAGGGTCCGAATTAGTATAGGCAGTGAGTGGCAATGTATGATGGAGAAAAGCACGAAGGTGTTTTCAGCATGGGGAGGTCAGGAAACATGCAGGGGCAATATAGGATAGGTTTCTGAAAAACATCGCGGGGTGGTGCGCATTGTATGGGTGTGTAACATTACATTCACTAGTAGGAGGGAGAAAAACATCACGGGGTGGTGTGAATCATAGGGTCTGAATTAGGATAGGCAGTGAGTGGCAATGTAGGATGGATAAAAGCACCATGGGGTGGTCAGCATGGGGAGGTCAGGAAACATGCAATGGCAATGTAGGATAGGTTTCTGAAAAACATCGCGGGGTGGTGCGCATTGTATGGGTGTGTAACATTACACTCACTAGTAGGAGTGAGAAAAACATCGCGGGGTGGTGTGAATCATAGGGTCTGAATTAGGATAGGCAGTAAGTGGAAATGTAGGATGGAGAAAAGCACCACGGGGTGGTCAGCATGGGGAGGTCAGGAAACATGCAGTGGCAATGTAGGATAGGTTTCTTAAAAACATCGCGGGGTGGTGCGCATTGTATGGGGGTGTAACATTACACTCACTAGTAGGAGTGAGAAAAACATCGCGGGGTGGTGTGAATCATAGGGTCTGAATTAGGATGGGCAGTGAGTGGCAATGTAGGATGGAGAAAAGCAAAACGGGGTGGTCAGCATGGGCAGGTCAGGAAACATGCAGTGGCAATGTAGGATAGGTTTCTGATAAACATCGCGGGGTGGTGCGCATTGTATGGGTGTGTAACATTACCTTCACTAGTAGGAGTGAGAAAAACATCACAGGGTGGTGTGAATCATAGGGTCTGAATTAGGATAGGCAGTGAGTGGCAATGTAGGATGGAGAAAAGCACCACGGTGTGGTCAGCATGAAGAGGTTAGTAAACATGCAGGTGCAATGTAAGATAGGTTTCTGATAAACATCGCGGGGTGGTGCGCATTGTATGGGTGTGTAACACTACATTCACTAGTAGGAGTGAGAAAAACATCACGGGGTGGTGTGAATCATAGGGTCTGAATTAGGATAGCCAGTGAGTGGCAATGTAGGATGGAGAAAAGCACCACGGTGTGGTCAGCATGGGGAGATCAGGAAACATGCAGTGGCAATGTAGGATAGGTTTCTGAAAAACATGGGGGGTGCTGCGCATTGTATGGGTGTGTAACATTACATTCACTAGTAAGACTGAGAAAAACATCACGGAGTGGTGTGAATCATAGGGTCTGAATTAGGATACGCAGTGAGTGTCAATGTAGGATGGAGAAAAGCACCACGGGGTGGTCAGCATGGGGACGTCAGGAAACATGCAGTGGCAATGTAGGATAGTTTTCTGAAAAACATCGTGGGGTTATGCGCATTCTATGGGTGTGTAACTTTACATTCACTAGTAGGAGTGATAAAAACATCACGGGGTAGTGTGAATCATAGGGTCTGAATTAGGATAGGCAGTGAGTGGCAATGTAGGATGGAGAAAAGCACCATGGGGTGGGCAGCATGCGGAGGTCAGGAAACATGCAGTGGCAATGTAGGATAGTTTTCTGAAAAACATCCCGGGTGGTGCGCATTGTATGGGTGTGTAACATTACATTCACTAGTAGGAGTGAGAAAAACATCACGGTGTGGTGTGAATCATAGGGTCTGAATTAGGATAGGCAGTGAGTGGCAATGTAGTATGGAGAAAAGCACCACAGGGTGGTCAGCATGTGGAGGTCAGGAAACATACAGGGGCAATGTAGGATAGGTTTCTGAAAAACATCGCGGGGTGGTCCGCTTTGTATGGGTGTGTAACAATACATTCACTAGTAGGAGTGAGAAAAACATCACGGGGTGGTGTGAATCATAGGGCCTGAATTAGCATAGGCAGTGAGTGGCAATGTAGGATGGAGAAAAGCACCATGGGGCGGTCAGCATGGGGAGGTCAGGAAACATGCAGTGGCAATGTAGGATAGGTTTCTGAAAAACATCGCGGGGTGGTGCGCATTGTATGGGTGTGTAACATTACATTCACTAGTAGGATTGAGAAAAACATCACGGATTGGTGTGAATCATACGGGCTGAATTATGATAGGCAGTGAGTGGCAATGAAGAATGGAGAAAAGCACCACAGTGTGGTCAGCATGGGGAGGTCAGGAAACATGCAGTGGCAATGTAGGATAGGTTTCTGAAAAACATCGCGGGGTGGTGCGCATTGTATTGGTGTGTAACATTACCTTCACTAGTAGGAGTGAGAAAAACATCACGGGGTGGTGTGAATCATAGGGTCTGAATTAGGATAGGCAGTGAGTGGCAATGTAGGATGGAGAAAAGCACCACGGGGTGGTCAGCATGGGGAGGTCAGGAAACATGCAGTGGCAATGTAGGATAGGTTTCTGAAAAAAATCGCGGGGTGGTGTGCATTGTATGGGTGTGTAACATTACCTTCACTAGTAGGAGTGAGAAAAACATCACGGGTTGGTGTGAATCATACGGTCTGAATTAGGATAGGCAGTGAGTGGCAATGTAGGATGGAGAAAATTCCCACGGGGTGGTCATCATGGGGGGGTCAGGAAACATGCAGTGGCAATGTAGGATAGGTTTCGGAAAAACATCGCGGGGTGGTGCGCATTGTATGGGTGTGTAACATTACATTCAATAGTAGGAGTGAGAAAAACATCACGGGGTGGTGTGAATCATAGGGTCCGAATTAGTATAGGCATTGAGTGGCAATGTAGGATGGAGAAAAGCACCACGGTTCTTACAGCATGGGGAGGTCAGGAAACATGCAGGGGCAATATAGGATAGGTTTCTGAAAAACATCGCGTAGTGGTGCACATTGTATGGGTTTGTAACATTACATTCACTATTAGGAGTGAGAAAAATATCACGGGGTGGTGTGAATCATAGGGTCTGAATTAGGATAGGCAGTGAGTGGCAATGTAGGATGGAGAAAAGCACCACGGTTCTTTCAGCATGGGGAGGTCAGGAAACATGCAGGGGCAATATAGGATAGGTTTCTGAGAAACATCGCGGGGTGGTGCACATTGTATGGGTTTGTAACATTACATTCACTATTAGGAGTGAGAAAAACATCACGGATTGGTGTGAATCATAGGGTCTGAATTAGGATAGGCAGTGAGTGGCAATGTAGGATGGAGAAAAGCACCACGGGGTGGTCAGCATTGGGAGGTCAGAAAACATGCAGGGGCAATGTAGGATAGGTTTCTGAAAAACATCGCGGGGTGGTGCGCATTGTGTTGGTGTGTAACATTACATTCACTAGTAGGAGTGAGAAAAACATCACGGGGTGGTGTGAATCATCGGGTCTGATTTAGGATAGGCAGTGAGTGGCAATGTAGGATGGAGAAAAGCACCACGGTTCTTTCAGCATGGGGAGGTCAGGAAACATGCAGGGGCAATATAGGATAGGTTTCTGAAAAACATCGCTGGGTGGTGCACATTGTATGGGTTTGTAACATTACATACACTATTAGGAGTGAGCAAAACATCACGGGGTGGTGTGAATCATAGGGGCTGAATTAGGATAGGCAGTGAGTGGCAATGTAGGATGGAGAAAAGCACCACGGGGTGGTCAGCATGGGGAGGTCAGGAAACATGCTCGGCAATGTAGGACAGGTTTCTGAAAAACATCGCGGAGTGGTGCACATTATATGGGTGTGTAACGTTACATTCACTAGTAGGAGTGAGAAAAACATCACGGGGTGGTGTGAATCATAGGGTCTGAATTAGGATAGGCAGTGAGTGACAATGTAGGATGGAGAAAAGCACAACCTGGTGGTCACATGGGGAGGTCAGGAAACATGCAGTGGCAGTGTAGAATAGGTTTCTGAAAAACATCGCGGGGTGGTGCGCATTGTATGGGTGTGTAACATTCCATTCACTAGTAGGAGTGAGAAAAACATCACGGGGTGGTGTGAACCATAGGATCTGAATTAGGATAGGCAGTGAGTTGCAATGTAGGATGGAGAAAAGCACCATGGGGTGGTCAGCATGGGGAGGTCAGGAAATATGCAGTGGCAATGTAGGATAGGTTTCTGATAAACATCGTGGGATGGTGCGCATTGTATGGGTGTGTAACATAACATTCACTATTAGGAGTGAGAAAAACATCATGGAATGGTGTGAATCATAGGGTCTGAATTAGGATAGTCAGTGAGTGGCAATGTAGGATGGAGAAAAGCACCACGGGGTGGTCAGCATGGGGAGGTCAGAAAACATGCAGGGGCAATGTAGGATAGGTTTCTGAATAACATCGCGGGGTGTTGCGCATTGCGTGGGTGTGTAACATTACATTCACTAGTAGGAGTGAGAAAAACAACACGGGGTGGTGTGAATCATCGGGTCTGAATTAGGATAGGCAGTGAGTGGCAATGTAGGATGGAGAAAAGCACCACGGGGTGGTCAGCATGGGGAGGTCAGGAAACATGCAGGGGCAATGTAGGATAGGTTTCTGAAAAACATCGCGGGGTGGTGCGCATTGTATGGGTGTATAAAATTACCTTCACTAGTAGGAGTGAGAAAAACATCGCGGGGTGGTGTGAATCATATGGTCTGAATTAGGATAGGCAGTGAGTGGCAATGTAGGATGGAGAAAATTCCCAAGGGGTGGTCAGCATGGGGAGGTCAGGAAACATGCAGTGGCAATGTAGGATAGGTTTCTGAAAAACATCGCGGGGTGGTGCGCATTGTATGGGTGTGTAACTTTACCTTCACTAGTAGGAGTGAGAAAAACATCACGGGTTGGTGTGAATCATAGGGTCCGAATTAGTATAGGCAGTGAGTGGCAATGTATGATGGAGAAAAGCACGAAGGTGTTTTCAGCATGGGGAGGTCAGGAAACATGCAGGGGCAATATAGGATAGGTTTCTGAAAAACATCGCGGGGTGGTGCGCATTGTATGGGTGTGTAACATTACATTCACTAGTAGGAGGGAGAAAAACATCACGGGGTGGTGTGAATCATAGGGTCTGAATTAGGATAGGCAGTGAGTGGCAATGTAGGATGGATAAAAGCACCATGGGGTGGTCAGCATGGGGAGGTCAGGAAACATGCAATGGCAATGTAGGATAGGTTTCTGAAAAACATCGCGGGGTGGTGCGCATTGTATGGGTGTGTAACATTACAATCACTAGTAGGAGTGAGAAAAACATTGTGGGGTGGTGTGAATCATAGGGTCTGAATTAGGATAGGCAGTAAGTGGAAATGTAGGATGGAGAAAAGCACCACGGGGTGGTCAGCATGGGGAGGTCAGGAAACATGCAGTGGCAATGTAGGAAAGGTTTCTTAAAAACATCGCGGGGTGGTGCGAATTGTATGGGTGTGTAACATTACACTCACTAGTAGGAGTGAGAAAAACATCGCGGGGTGGTGTGAATCATAGGGTCTGAATTAGGATGGGCAGTGAGTGGCAATGTAGGATGGATAAAAGCACCACGGGGTGGTCAGCATGGGCAGGTCAGGAAACATGCAGTGGCAATGTAGGATAGGTTTCTGAAAAACATCGCGGGGTGGTGCGCATTGTATGCGTGTGTAACATTACCTTCACTAGTAGGAGTGAGAAAAACATCACGGGGTGGTGTGAATCATAGGGTCTGAATTAGGATAGGCAGTGAGTGGCAATGTAGGATGGAGAAAAGCACCACGGTGTGGTCAGCATGAAGAGGTCAGTAAACATGCAGGTGCAATGTAAGATATGTTTCTGATAAACATCGCGGGGTGGTGCGCATTGTATGGGTGTGTAACACTACATTCACTAGTAGGAGTGAGAAAAACATCACGGGGTGGTGTGAATCATAGGGTCTGAATTAGGATAGGCAGTGAGTGGCAATGTAGGATGGAGAAAAGCACCACGGTGTGGTCAGCATGGGGAGATCAGGAAACATGCAGTGGCAATGTAGGATAGGTTTCTGAAAAACATGGGGGGTGCTGCGCATTGTATGGGTGTGTAACATTACATTCACTAGTAGGACTGAGAAAAACATCACGGAGTGGTGTGAATCATAGGGTCTGAATTAGGATACGCAGTGAGTGTCAATGTAGGATGGAGAAAAGCACCACGGGGTGGTCAGCATGGGGACGTCAGGAAACATGCAGTGGCAATGTAGGATAGTTTTCTGAAAAACATCGTGGCGTTATGCGCATTCTATGGGTGTGTAACTTTACATTCACTAGTAGGAGTGATAAAAACATCACGGGGTAGTGTGAATCATAGGGTCTGAATTAGGATAGGCAGTGAGTGGCAATGTAGGATGGAGAAAAGCACCATGGGGTGGGCAGCATGCGGAGGTCAGGAAACATGCAGTGGCAATGTAGGATAGTTTTCTGAAAAACATCCCGGGTGGTGCGCATTGTATGGGTGTGTAACATTACATTCACTAGTAGGAGTGAGAAAAACATCACGGTGTGGTGTGAATCATAGGGTCTGAATTAGGATAGGCAGTGAGTCGCAATGTAGTATGGAGAAAAGCACCACGGGGTGGTCAGCATGTGGAGGTCAGGAAACATACAGGGGCAATGTAGGATAGGTTTCTGAAAAACATCGCGGGGTGGTGCGCTTTGTATGGGTGTGTAACAATACATTCACTAGTAGGAGTGAGAAAAACATCCCGGGGTGGTGTGAATCATAGGGCCTGAATTAGCATAGGCAGTGAGTGGCAATGTAGGATGGAGAAAAGCACCATGGGGCAGTCAGCATGGGGAGGTCAGGAAACATGCAGTGGCAATGTAGGATAGGTTTCTGAAAAACATCGCGGGGTGGTGCGCATTGTATGGGTGTGTAACATTACATTCACTAGTAGGATTGAGAAAAACATCACGGATTGGTGTGAATCATAGGGGCTGAATTATGATAGGCAGTGAGTGGCAATGAAGGATGGAGAAAAGCACCACAGTGTGGTCAGCATGGGGAGGTCAGGAAACATGCAGTGGCAATGTAGGAGAGGTTTCTGAAAAACATCGCGTGGTGGTGCACATTGTATGGGTTTGTAACATTACATTCACTATTAGGAGTGAGAAAAACATCACGGGGTGGTGTGAATCATAGGGTCTGAATTAGGATAAGCAGTGAGTGGCAATGTAGGATGGAGAAAAGCACCACGGTTCTTTCAGCATGAGGAGGTCAGGAAACATGCAGGGGCAATATAGGATAGGTTTCTGAAAAACATCGCGGGGTGGTGCACATTGTATGGGTTTGTAACATTACATTCACTATTAGGAGTGAGAAAAACATCACGGGGTGGTGTGAATCATAGGGTCCGAACTAGTATAGGCAGTGAGTGGCAATGTAGGATGGAGAAAAGCACCAGGGTGTGTTGAGCATGGGGAGGTCAAGAAACATGCAGGGGCAATATAGGATAG
The DNA here is from genome assembly GCF_034190915.1 of Cavia porcellus. Taxonomy (NCBI): domain Eukaryota; kingdom Metazoa; phylum Chordata; class Mammalia; order Rodentia; family Caviidae; genus Cavia; species Cavia porcellus. The sequence continues at coordinate 273,647 of NW_026947598.1, read as the reverse complement.
GTTTCTGAAAAACATCGCGGGGTGGTGCGCATTGTATGGGTGTGTACCATTACCTTCACTAGTAGCAGTGAGAAAAACATCACGGGGTGGTGTGAATCATAGGGTCTGAATTAGGATAGGCAGTGAGTGGCAATGTAGGATGGAGAAAAGCACCACGGGGTGGTCAGCATGGGGAGGTCTGGAAACATGCTGTGGCAATGTAGGATAGGTTTCTGATAAACATCGTGGGATGGTGCGCATTGTATGGGTGTGTAACATAACATTCACTAGTAGGAGTGAGAAAAACATCATGGAGTGGTGTGAATCATAGGGTCTGAATTAGGATAGGCAGTGAGTGGCAATGTATGATGGAGAAAAGCACCATGGGGTGGTCAGCATGGGGAGGTAGGAAAACATGCAGGGGCAATGTAGGATAGGTTTCTGAATAACATCGCGGGGTGTTGCGCATTGTGTGGGTGTGTAACATTACATTCACTAGTAGGAGTGAGAAAAACAACACGGGGTGGTGTGAATCATCGGGTCTGAATTAGGATAGGCAGTGAGTGGAAATGTACGATGGAGAAAAGCACCACGGGATGGTCAGCATGGGGAGGTCAGGAAACATGCAGGGGCAATGTAGGATAGGTTTCTGAAAAACATCGCGGGGTGGTGCGCATTGTATGGGTGTGTAAAATTACCTTCACTAGTAGGAGTGAGAAAAACTTCACGGGGTGGTGTGAATCATAGGGTCTGAATTAGGATAGGCAGGGAGTGGCAATGTAGGATGGAGAAAAGCACCGCGGGGTGGTCAGCATGGGGAGGTCAGGAAACATGCAGTGGCAATGTAGGATAGGTTTCTGAAAAACATCGCGGGGTGTTGTGCATTGTATGGGTGTGTAACATTACCTTCACTAGTAGGAGTGAGAAAAACATCACGGGTTGGTGTGAATCATAGGGTCCGAATTAGTATAGGCAGTGAGTGGCAATGTATGATGGAGAAAAGCACCAAGGTGTTTTCAGCATGGGGAGGTCAGGAAACATGCAGGGGCAATATAGGATAGGTTTCTGAAAAACATCGCGGGGTGGTGCGCATTGTATGGGTGTGTAACATTACATTCACTAGTAGGAGGGAGAAAAACATCACGGGGTGGTGTGAATCATAGGGTCTGAATTAGGATAGGCAGTGAGTGGCAATGTAGGATGGATAAAAGCACCATGGGGTGGTCAGCATGGGGAGGGCAGGAAACATGCAATGGCAATGTAGGATAGGTTTCTGAAAAACATCGCGGGGTGGTGCGCATTGTATGGGTGTGTAACATTACACTCACTAGTAGGAGTGAGAAAAACATTGCGGGGTGGTGTGAATAATTGGGTCTGAATTAAGATACGCAGTAAGTGGAAATGTAGGATGGAGAAAAGCACCACGGGGTGGTCAGCATGGGGAGGTCAGGAAACATGCAGTGGCAATGTAGGATAGGTTTCTTAAAAGCATCGCGGGGTGGTGAGCATTGTATGGGTGTGTAACATTACACTCACAAGTAGGAGTGAGAAAAACCGCGGGGTGGTGTGAATCATAGGGTCTGAATTAGGATGGGCAGTGAGTGGCAATGTAGGATGGAGAAAAGCACCACGGGTTGGTCAGCATGGGCAGGTCAGGAAACATGCAGTGGCAATGTAGGATAGGTTTCTGAAAAACATCGCGGGGTGGTGCGCATTGTATGGGTGTGTAACATTACCTTCACTAGTAGGAGTGAGAAAAACATCACAGGGTGGTGTGAATCATTGGGTCTGAATTAGGATAGGCAGTGAGTGGCAATGTAGGATGGAGAAAAGCACCACGGTGTGGTCAGCATGAAGAGGTCAGTAAACATGCAGGTGCAATGTAAGATAGGTTTCTGATAAACATCGCAGGGTGGTGCGCATTGTATGGGTGTGTAACACTACATTCACTAGTAGGAGTGAGAAAAACATCACGGGGTGGTGTGAATCATAGGGTCTGAATTAGGATAGGCAGTGAGTGGCAATGTAGGATGGAGAAAAGCACCACGGTGTGGTCAGCATGGGGAGATCAGGAAACATGCAGTGGCAATGTAGGATAGGTTTCTGAAAAACATGGGGGGTGCTGCGCATTGTATGGGTGTGTAACATTACATTCACTAGCAGGACTGAGAAAAACATCACGGAGTGGTGTGAATCATAGGGTCTGAATTAGGATACGCAGTGAGTGTCAATGTAGGATGGAGAAAAGCACCACGGGGTGGTCAGCATGGGGACGTCAGGAAACATGCAGTGGCAATGTAGGATAGTTTTCTGAAAAACATCGTGGGGTTATGCGCATTCTATGGGTGTGTAACTTTACATTCACTAGTAGGAGTGATAAAAACATCACGGGGTAGTGCGAATCATAGGGTCTGAATTAGGACAGGCAGTGAGTGGCAGTGTAGGATGGAGAAAAGCACCATGGGTGGGCAGCATGCGGAGGTCAGGAAACATGCAGTGGCAATGTAGGATAGTTTTCTGAAAGACATCCCGGGTCGTGCGCATTGTATGGGTGTGTAACATTACATTCACTAGTAGGAGTGAGAAAAACATCACGGTGTGGTGTGAATCATAGGGTCTGAATTAGGATAGGCAGTGAGTGGCAATGTAGTATGGAGAAAAGCACCACGGGGTGGTCAGCATGTGGAGGTCAGGAAACATACAGGGGCAATGTAGGATAGGTTTCTGAAAAACATCGCGGGGTGGTGCGCTTTGTATGGGTGTGTAACAATACATTCACTAGTAGGAGTGAGAAAAACATCACGGGGTGGTGTGAATCATAGGGCCTGAATTAGCATAGGCAGTGAGTGGCAATGTAGGATGGAGAAAAGCACCATGGTGCGGTCAGCATGGGGAGGTCAGGAAACATGCAGTGGCAATGTAGGATAGGTTTCTGAAAAACATCGCGGGGTGGTGCGCATTGTATGGGTGTGTAACATTACATTCACTAGTAGGATTGAGAAAAACATCACGGATTGGTGTGAATCATAGGGGCAGAATTATGATAGGCAGTGAGTGGCAATGAAGGATGGAGAAAAGCACCACAGTGTGGTCAGCATGGGGAGGTCAGGAAACATGCAGTGGCAATGTAGGATAGGTTTCTGAAAAACATCGCGGGGTGGTGCGCATTGTATTGGTGTGTAACATTACCTTCACTAGTAGGAGTGAGAAAAACATCACGGGGTGTTGTGAATCATAGGGTCTGAATTAGGATAGGCAGTGAGTGGCAATGTAGGATGGAGAAAAGCACCACGGGGTGGTCAGCATGGGGAGGTCAGGAAACATGCAGTGGCAATGTAGGATAGGTTTCTGAAAAAAATCGCGCTGTGGTGTGCATTGTATGGGTGTGTAACATTACCTTCACTAGTAGGAGTGAGAAAAACATCACGGGTTGGTGTGAATCATATGGTCTGAATTAGGATAGGCAGTGAGTGGCAATGTAGGATGGAGAAAATTCCCACGGGGTGGTCAGCATGGGGAGGTCAGGAAACATGCAGTGGCAATGTAGGATAGGTTTCTGAAAAACATCGCGGGGTGGTGCGCATTGTATGGGTGTGTAACATTACATTCAATAGTAGGAGTCAGAAAAACATCACGGGGTGGTGTGAATCATAGGGTCCGAATTAGTATAGGCAGTGAGTGGCAATGTAGGATGGAGAAAAGCACCACGGTTCTTTCAGCATGGAGAGGTCAGGAAACATGCAGGGGCAATATAGGATAGGTTTCTGAAAAACATCGCGTGGTGGTGCACATTGTATGGGTTTGTAACATTACATTCACTATTAGGAGTGAGAAAAACATCACGGGGTGGTGTGAATCTTAGGGTCTGAATTAGGATAGGCAGTGAGTGGCAATGTAGGATGGAGAAAAGCACCACGGTTCTTTCAGCATGGGGAGGTCAGGAAACATGCAGGGGCAATATAGGATAGGTTTCTGAAAAACATCGCGGGGTGGTGCACATTGTTTGGGTTTGTAACATTACATTCACTATTAGGAGTGAGAAAAACATCACGGGGTGGTGTGAATCATAGGGTCTGAATTAAGATAGGCAGTGAGTGGCAATGTAGGATGGAGAAAAGCACCATGGGGTGGTCAGCATTGGGAGGTCAGAAAACATGCAGTGGCAATGTAGGATAGGTTTCTGATAAACATCGTGGGATGGTGCGCATTGTATGGGTGTGTAACATAACATTCACTAGTAGGAGTGAGAAAAACATCATGGAGTGGTGTGAATCATAGGGTCTGAATTAGGATAGGCAGTGAGTGGCAATGTAGGATGGAGAAAAGCACCACGGGGTGGTCAGCATGGGGAGGTCAGAAAACATGCAGGGGCAATGTAGGATAGGTTTCTGAATAACATCACGGGGTGTTGCGCATTGTGTGGGTGTGTAACATTACATTCACTAGTAGGAGTGAGAAAAACAACACGGGGTGGGGTAAATCATCGGGTCTGAATTAGGATAGGCAGTGAGTGGAAATGTAGGATGGAGAAAAGCACCACGGGGTGGTCAGCATGGGGAGGACAGGAAACATGCAGGGGCAATGTAGGATAGGTTTCTGAAAAACATCGCGAGGTGGTGCGCATTGTATGGGTGTGTAACATTACCTTCACTAGTAGGAGTGAGAAAAACATCACGGGGTGGTGTGAATCATAGGGTCTGAATTAGGATAGGCAGTGAGTGGCAATGTAGGATGGAGAAAAGCACCACGGTGTGGTCAGCATGAAGAGGTCAGTAAACATGCAGGTGCAATGTAAGATAGGTTTCGGATAAACATCGCGGGGTGGTGCGCATTGTATGGGTGTGTAACACTACATTCACTAGTAGGAGTGAGAAAAACATCACGGGGTGGTGTGAATCATAGGGTCTGAATTAGGATAGGCAGTGAATGGCAATGTAGGATGGAGAAATGCACCACGCGGTGGTCAGCATGTGGAGGTCAGGAAACATACAGGGGCAATGTAGGATAGGTTTCTGAAAAACATCGCGGGGTGGTGCGCTTTGTATGGGTGTGTAACAATACATTCACTAGTAGGAGTGAGAAAAACGTCACGGGGTGGTGTGAATCATAGGGCCTGAATTAGCATAGGCAGTGAGTGGCAATGTAGGATGGAGAAAAGCACCATGGGGCGGTCAGCATGGGGAGGTCAGGAAACATGCAGTGGCAATGTAGGATAGGTTTCTGAAAAACATCGCGGGGTGGTGCGCATTGTATGGGTGTGTAACATTACATTCACTAGTAGGATTGAGAAAAACATCACGGATTGGTGTGAATCATAGGGGCTGAATTATGATAGGCAGTGAGTGGCAATGAAGGATGGAGAAAAGCACCACAGTGTGGTCAGCATGGGGAGGTCAGGAAACATGCAGTGGCAATGTAGGATAAGTTTCTGAAAAACATCGCGGGGTGGTGCGCATTGTATGGGTGTGTAACATTACCTTCACTAGTAGGAGTGAGAAAAACATCACGGGGTGGTGTGAATCATAGGGTCTGAATTAGGATAGGCAGTGAGTGGCAATGTAGGATGGAGAAAAGCACCACGGGGTGGTCAGCATGGGGAAGTCAGGAAACATGCAGTGGCAATGTAGGATAGGTTTCTGAAAAATATCGCGGGGTGGTGTGCATTGTATGGGTGTGTAACATTACCTTCACTAGTAGGAGTGAGAAAAACATCACGGGTTGGTGTGAATCATACGGTCTGAATTAGGATAGGCAGTGAGTGGCAATGTAGGATGGAGAAAATTCCCACGGGGTGGTCAGCATGGGGAGGTCAGGAAACATGCAGTGGCAATGTAGGATAGGTTTCGGAAAAACATCGCGGGGTGGTGCGCATTGTATGGGTGTGTAACATTACATTCAATAGTAGGAGTGAGAAAAACATCACGGGGTGGTGTGAATCATAGGGTCCGAATTAGTATAGGCAGTGAGTGGCAATGTAGGATGGAGAAAAGCACCACGGTTGTTTCAGCCTGGGGAGGTCAGGAAACTTGCAGGGGCAATATAGGATAGGTTTCTGAAAAACATCGCGTGGTGGTGCACATTGTATGGGTTTGTAACATTACATTCACTATTAGGAGTGAGAAAAACATCACGGGGTTGTGTGAATCATAGGGTCTGTATTAGGATAGGCAGTGAGTGGCAATGTAGGATGGAGAAAAGCACCACGGTTCTTTCAGCATGGGGAGGTCAGGAAACATGCAGGGGCAATATAGGATAGGTTTCTGAAAAACATCGCGGGGTGGTGCGCATGGTATGGGTTTGTAACATTACATTCACTATTAGGAGTGAGAAAAACATCACGGGGTGGTGTGAATCATAGGGTCTGAATTAGGATAGGCAGTGAGTGGCAATGTAGGATGGAGAAAAGCACCACGGGGTGGTCAGCATTGAGAGGTCAGAAAACATGCAGGGGCAATGTAGGATAGGTTTCTGAAAAACATCGCGGGGTGGTGTGCATTGTATGGGTGTGTAACATTACCTTCACTAGTAGGAGTGAGAAAAACATCACGGGGTGGTGTGAATCATAGGGTCTGAATTAGGATAGGCAGTGAGTGGCAATGTAGGATGGAGAAAATTCCCACGGGGTGGTCAGCATGGGGAGGTCAGGAAACATGCAGTGGCAATGTAGGATAGGTTTCTGAAAAACATCGCGCTGTGGTGCGCATTGTATGGGTGTGTAACATTACATTCCATAGTAGGAGTGAGAAAAACATCACGGGTTGGTGTGAATCATAGGGTCCGAATTAGTATAGGCAGTGAGTGGCAATGTATGATGGAGAAAAGCACCAAGGTGTTTTCCGCATGGGGAGTTCAGGAAACATGCAGGGGCAATATAGGATAGGTTTCTGAAAAACATCGCGGGGTGGTGCGCATTGTATGGGTGTGTAACATTACATTCACTAGTAGGAGGGAGAAAAACATCACGGGGTGGTGTGAATCATAGGGTCTGAATTAGGATAGGCAGTGAGTGGCAATGTAGGATGGATAAAAGCACCATGGGGTGGTCAGCATGGGGAGGTCAGGAAACATGCAATGGCAATGTAGGATAGGTTTCTGAAAAACATCGCGGGGTGGTGCGCATTGTATGGGTGTGTAAGATTACACTCACTAGTAGGAGTGAGAAAATCATCGCGGGGTGGTGTGAATCATAGGGTCTGAATTAGGATAGACAGTAAGGGGAAATGTAGGATGGAGAAAAGCACCACGGGGTGGTCAGCATGGGGAGGTCAGGAAACATGCAGTTGCAATGTAGGATAGGTTTCTTAAAAACGTCGCGGGGTGGTGCGCATTGTAGGGGTGTGTAACATTACACTCACTAGTAGGAGTGAGAAAAACATCGCGGGGTGGTGTGAATCATAGGGTCTGAATCAGGATGGGCAGTGAGTGGCAATGTAGGATGGAGAAAAGTACCACGGGGTGGTCAGCATGGGCAGGTCAGGAAACATGCAGTGGCAATTTAGGATAGGTTTCTGAAAAACATCGCGGGGTGGTGCGCATTGTATGGGTGTGTAACATTACCTTCACTAGTAGGAGTGAGAAAAACATCACGGGGTGGTGTGAATCATAGGGTCTGAATTAGGATAGGCAGTGAGTGACAATGTAGGATGGAGAAAAGCACCACGGTGTGGTCAGCATGGGGAGATCAGGAAACATGCATTGGCAATATAGGATAGGTTTCTGAAAAACATGGGGGGTGCTGCGCATTGTATGGGTGTGTAACATTACATTCACTAGCAGGACTGAGAAAAACATCACGGAGTGGTGTGAATCATAGGGTCTGAATTAGGATACGCAGTGAGTGTCAATGTAGGATGGAGAAAAGCACCACGGGGTGGTCAGCATGGGGACGTCAGGAAACATACAGTGGCAATGTAGGATAGTTTTCTGAAAAACATCGTGGGGTTATGCGCATTCTATGGGTGTGTAACTTTACATTCACTAGTAGGAGTGACAAAAACATCACGGGGTAGTGTGAATCATAGGGTCTGAATTAGGATAGGCAGTGAGTGGCAATGTAGGATGGAGAAAAGCACCATGGGGTGGGCAGCATGCGGAGGTCAGGAAACATGCAGTGGCAATGTAGGATAGTTTTCTGAAAAACATCCCGGGTGGTGCGCATTGTATGGGTGTGTAACATTACATTCACTAGTAGGAGTGAGAAAAACATCACGGTGTGGTGTGAATCATAGGGTCTGAATTAGGATAGGCAGTGAGTGGCAATGTAGTATGGAGAAAAGCACCACGGGGTGGTCAGCATGTGGAAGTCAGGAAACATACAGGGGCAATGTAGGATAGGCTTCTGAAAAACATCGCGGGGTGGTGCGCTTTGTATGGGTGTGTAACAATACATTCACTAGTAGGAGTGAGAAAAACATCACGGGGTGGTGTGAATCATAGGGTCTGAATTAGGATAGGCAGTGAGTGGCAATGTAGGATGGAGAAAAGCACCACGGGGTGCTCAGCATGGGGAGGTCAGGAAACATGCAGTGGCAATGTAGGATAGGTTTCTGAAAAAAATCGCGGGGTGGTGTGCATTGTATGGGTGTGTAATATTACCTTCACTAGTAAGAGTGAGAAAAACATCACGGGTTGGTGTGAATCATACGGTCTGAATTAGGATAGGCAGTGAGTGGCAATGTAGGATGGAGAAAATTCCCACGGGGTGGTCATCATGGGGAGGTCAGGAAACATGCAGTGGCAATGTAGGATAGGTTTCGGAAAAACATTGCGGGGTGGTGCACATTGTATGGGTGTGTAACATTACATTCACTAGTAGGAGTGAGAAAAACATCACGGGGTGGTGTGAATCATAGGGTCCGAATTAGTATAGGCAGTGAGTGGCAATGTAGGATGGAGAAAAGCACCACGGTTCTTTCAGCATGGGGAGGTCAGGAAACATGCAGGGGCAATATAGGATAGGTTTCTGAAAAACATCGCGTGGTGGTGCACATTGTATGGGTTTGTAACATTACATTCACTATTAGGAGTGAGAAAAACATCACGGGGTGGTGTGAATCATAGGGTCTGAATTAGGATAGGCAGTGAGTGGCAATGTAGGATGGAGAAAAGCACCACGGTTCTTTCAGCATGGGGAGGTCAGGAAACATGCAGGGGCAATATAGGATAGGTTTCTGAAAAACATCGCGGGGTGGTGCGCATTGTATGGGTGTGTAACATTACACTCACTAGTAGGAGTGAGAAAAACATCGCGGGGTGGTGTGAATCATAGGGTCTGAATTAGGATGGGCAGTGAGTGGCAATGTAGGATGGAGAAAAGCACCACGGGGTGGTCAGCATGGGCAGGTCAGGAAACATGCAGTGGCAATGTAGGATAGGTTTCTGAAAAACAACGCGGGGTGGTGCGCATTGTATGGGTGTTTAACATTACCTTCACTAGTAGGAGTGAGAAAAACATCACGGGGTGGTGTGAATCATAGGGTCTGAATTAGGATAGGCAGTGAGTGGCAATGTAGGATGGAGAAAAGCACCACGGTGTGGTCAGCATGAAGAGGTCAGTAAACATGCAGGTGCAATGTAAGATAGGTTTCTGATAAACATCGCGGGGTGGTGCGCATTGTATGGGTGTGTAACACTACATTCACTAGTAGGAGTGAGAAAAACATCACGGGGTGGTGTGAATCATAGGGTCTGAATTAGGATAGGCAGTGAGTGGCAATGTAGGATGGAGAAAAGCACCACGGTGTGGTCAGCATGGGGAGATCAGGAAACATGCAGTGGCAATGTAGGATAGGTTTCTGAAAAATATGGGGGGTGCTGCGCATTGTATGGGTGTGTAACATTACATTCACTAGCAGGACTGAGAAAAACATCATGGAGTGGTGTGAATCATAGGGTCTGAATTAGGATACGCAGTGAGTGTCAATGTAGGATGGAGAAAAGCACCACGGGGTGGTCAGCATGGGGACGTCAGGAAACATGCAGTGGCAATGTAGGATAGTTTTCTGAAAAACATCGTGGGGTTATGCGCATTCTATGGGTGTGTAACTTTACATTCACTAGTAGGAGTGATAAAAACATCACGGGGTATTGTGAATCATAGGGTCTGAATTAGGATAGGCAGTGAGTGGCAATGTAGGATGGAGAAAAGCACCATGGGGTGGGCAGAATGAGGAGGTCAGGAAACATGCAGTGGCAATGTAGGATAGTTTTCTGAAAAACATCCCGGGTGGTGCGCATTGTATGGGTGTGTAACATTACATTCACTAGTAGGAGTGAGAAAAACATCACGGTGTGGTGTGAATCATCGGGTCTGAATTAGGATAGGCAGTGAGTGGAAATGTAGGATGGAGAAAAGCACCATGGGGTGGTCAGCATGGGGAGGTCAGGAAACATGCAGGGGCAATATAGCATAGGTTTCTGAAAAACATCGCGGGGTGGTGCGCATTGTATGGGTGTGTAACATTACATTCACTAGTAGGAGTGAGAAAAACATCACGGGGTGGTGTGAATCATAGGGTCTGAATTAGGATAGGCGGTGAGTGGCAATGTAGGATTGAGAAAATTCCCACGGGGTGGTCAGCATGGGGAGGTCAGGAAACATGCAGTGGCAATGTAGGATAGGATTCTGAAAAACATCGCGGGGTGGTGCGCATTGTATGGGTGTGTAACATTACATTCAATAGTAGGAGTGAGAAAAACATCACGTGTTGGTGTGAATCATAGGTTCCGAATTAGTATAGGCAGTGAGTGGCAACGTATGATGGAGAAAAGCACCAAGGTGTTTTCAGCATGGGGAGCTCCGGAAACATGCAGGGGCAATATAGGATAGGTTTCTGAAAAATATCGCGGGGTGGTGCGCATTGTATGGGTGTGTAACATTACATTCACTAGTAGGAGGGAGAAAAACATCACGGGGTGGTGTGAATCATAGGGTCTGAATTAGGATAGGCAGTGAGTGGCAATGTAGGATGGATAAAAGCACCATGGGGTGGTCAGCATGGGGAGGTCAGGAAACATGCAATGGCAGTGTAGGATAGGTTTCTGAAAAACATCGCGGGGTGGTGCGCATTGTATGGGTGTGTAACATTACACTCACTAGTAGGAGTGAGAAAAACATCACGGGGTGGTGTGAATCATAGGGTCTGAATTAGGATAGGCAGTAAGTGGAAATGTAGGATGGAGAAAAGCACCACGGGGTGGTCAGCATGGGGAGGTCAGGAAACATGCAGTGGCAATGTAGGATAGGTTTCTTAAAAACATCGCGGGGTGGTGCGCATTGTATGGGTGTGTAACATTACACTCACTAGTAGGAGTGAGAAAAACATCGCGGGGTAGTGTGAATCATAGGGTCTAAATTAGGATGGGCAGTGAGTGGCAATGTAGGATGGAGAAAAGTACCACGGGCTGGTCAGCATGGGCAGGTCAGGAAACATGCAGTGGCAATGTAGGATAGGTTTCTGAAAAACATCGCGGGGTGGTGCGCATTGTATGGGTGTGTAACATTACCTTCACTAGTAGGAGTGAGAAAAACATCACGGGGTGGTGTGAATCATAGGGTCTGAATTAGGATAGGCAGTGAGTGGCAATGTAGGATGGAGAAAAGCACCACGGTGTGGTCAGCATGAAGAGGTCAGTAAACATGCAGGTGCAATGTAAGATAGGTTTCTGATAAACATCGCGGGGTGGTGCGCATTGTATGGGTGTGTAACACTACATTCACTAGTAGGAGTGAGAAAAACATCACGGGGTGGTGTGAATCATAGGGTCTGAATTAGGATAGGCAGTGAGTGGCAATGTAGTATGGAGAAAAGCACCACGGGGTGGTCAGCATGTGGAGGTCAGGAAACATACAGGGGCAATGTAGGATAGGTTTCTGAAAAACATCGCGGGGTGGTGCGCTTTGTATGGGTGTGTAACAATACATTCACTAGTAGGAGTGAGAAAAACATCACGGGGTGGTGTGAATCATAGGGCCTGAATTAGCATAGGCAGTGAGTGGCAATGTAGGATGGAGAAAAGCACCATGGGGCGGTCAGCATGGGGAGGTCAGGAAACATGCAGTGGCAATGTAGGATAGGTTTCTGAAAAACATCGCGGGGTGGGGCGCATTGTATGGGTGTGTAACATTACATTCACTAGTAGGATTGAGAAAAACATCACGGATTGGTGTGAATCATAGGGGCTGAATTATGATAGGCAGTGAGTGGCAATGAAGGATGGAGAAAAGCACCACAGTGTGGTCAGCATGGGGAGGTCAGGAAACATGCAGTGGCAATGTAGGATAGGTTTCTGAAAAAAATCGCGGGGTGGTGTGCATTGTATGGGTGTGTAACATTACCTTCACTAGTAGGAGTGAGAAAAACATCACGGGTTGGTGTGAATCATACGGTCTGAATTAGGATAGGCAGTGAGTGGCAATGTAGGATGGAGAAAATTCCCACGGGGTGGTCAACATGGGGAGGTCAGGAAACATGCAGTGGCAATGTAGGATAGGTTTCTGAAAAACATCGCGGGGTGGTGCACATTGTATGGGTGTGTAACATTACATTCAATAGTAGGAGTGAGAAAAACATCACGGGGTGGTGTGAATCATAGGGTCCGAATTAGTATAGGCAGTGAGTGGCAATGTAGGATGGAGAAAAGCACCACGGTTCTTTCAGCATGGGGAGGTCAGGAAACATGCAGGGGCAATATAGGATAGGTTTCTGAAAAACATCGCGTGGTGGTGCACATTGTATGGGTTTGTAACATTACATTCACTATTAGGAGAGAGAAAAACATCACGGGGTGGTGTGAATCATAGGGTCTGAATTAGGATAGGCAGTGAGTGGCAATGTAGGATGGAGAAAAGCACCACGGTTCTTTCAGCATGGGGAGGTCAGGAAACATGCAGGGGCAATATAGGATAGGTTTCTGAAAAACATCGCGGGGTGGTGCGCATTGTATGGGTGTGTAACATTACACTCACTAGTAGGAGTGAGAAAAACATCGCGGGGTGGTGTGAATCATAGGGTCTGAATTAGGATGGGCAGTGAGTGGCAATGTAGGATGGAGAAAAGCCCCACGGGGTGGTCAGCATGGGCAGGTCAGGAAACATGCAGTGGCAATGTAGGATACGTTTCTGAAAAACATCGCGGGGTGGTGCGCATTGTATGGGTGTTTAACATTACCTTCACTAGTAGCAGTGAGAAAAACATCACGGGGTGGTGTGAATCATAGGGTCTGAATTGGATAGGCAGTGAGTGGCAATGTAGGATGGAGAAAAGCACCACGGTGTGGTCAGCATGAAGAGGTCAGTAAACATGCAGGTGCAATGTAAGATAGGTTTCTGATAAACATCGCGGGGTGGTGCGCATTGTATGGGTGTGTAACACTACATTCACTAGTAGGAGTGAGAAAAACATCACGGGGTGGTGTGAATCATAGGGTCTGAATTAGGATAGGCAGTGAGTGGCAATGTAGGATGGAGAAAAGCACCATGGGGTGGGAAGCATGCGGAGGTCAGGAAACATGCAGTGGCAATGTAGGATAGTTTTCTGAAAAACATCCCGGGTGGTGCGCATTGTATGGGTGTGTAACAGTACATTCACTAGTAGGAGTGAGAAAAACATCACGGTGTGGTGTGAATCATAGGGTCTGAATTAGGATAGGCAGTGAGAGGCAATGTACTATGGAGAAAAGCACCACAGGGTGGTCAGCATGTGGAGGTCAGGAAACATACAGGGGCATTGTAGGATAGGTTTCTGAAAAACATCGCGGGGTGGTGCGCTTTTTACGGGTGTGTAACAATACATTCACTATTAGGAGTGAGAAAAACATCACGGGGTGGTGTGAATCATAGGGCCTGAATTAGCATAGGCAGTGAGTGGCAATGTAGGATGGAGAAAAGCACCATGGGGCGGTCAGCATGGGGAGGTCAGGAAACATGCAGTGGCAATGTAGGATAGGTTTCTGAAAAACATCGCGGGGTGGTGCGCATTGTATGGGTGTGGAACATTACATTCACTAGTAGGATTGAGAAAAACATCACGGATTGGTGTGAATCATAGGGGCTGAATTAGGATAGGCAGTGAGTGGCAATGAAGGATGGAGAAAAGGACCACAGTGTGGTCAGCATGGGGAGGTCAGGAAACATGCAGTGGCAATGTAGGATAGGTTTCTGAAAAACATCGCGGGGTGGTGCGCATTGTATGGGTGTGTAACATTACCTTCACTAGTAGGAGTGAGAAAAACATCACGGGGTGGTGTGAATCATAGGGCCTGAATTAGGATAGGCAGTGAGTGGCAATGTAGGATGGAGAAAAGCACCACGGTGTGGTCAGCATGGGGAGATCAGGAAACATGCATTGGCAATATAGGATAGGTTTCTGAAAAACATGGGGGGTGCTGCGCATTGTATGGGTGTGTAACATTACATTCACTAGCAGGACTGAGAAAAACATCACGGAGTGGTGTGAATCATAGGGTCTGAATTAGGATACGCAGTGAGTGTCAATGTAGGATGGAGAAAAGCACCACGGGGTGGTCAGCATGGGGACGTCAGGAAACATACAGTGGCAATGTAGGATAGTTTTCTGAAAAACATCGTGGGGTTATGCGCATTCTATGGGTGTGTAACTTTACATTCACTAGTAGGAGTGACAAAAACATCACGGGGTAGTGTGAATCATAGGGTCTGAATTAGGATAGGCAATGAGTGGCAATGTAGGATGGAGAAAAGCACCATGGGGTGGGCAGCATGCGGAGGTCAGGAAACATGCAGTGGCAATGTAGGATAGTTTTCTGAAAAACATCCCGGGTGGTGCGCATTGTATGGGTGTGTAACATTACATTCACTAGTAGGAGTGAGAAAAACATCACGGTGTGGTGTGAATCATAGGGTCTGAATTAGGATAGGCAGTGAGTGGCAATGTAGTATGGAGAAAAGCACCACGGGGTGGTCAGCATGTGGAGGTCAGGAAACATACAGGGGCAATGTAGGATAGGCTTCTGAAAAACATCGCGGGGTGGTGCGCTTTGTATGGGTGTGTAACAATACATTCACTAGTAGGAGTGAGAAAAACATCACGGGGTGGTGTGAATCATAGGGTCTGAATTAGGATAGGCAGTGAGTGGCAATGTAGGATGGAGAAAAGCACCACGGGGTGCTCAGCATGGGGAGGTCAGGAAACATGCAGTGGCAATGTAGGATAGGTTTCTGAAAAAAATCGCGGGGTGGTGTGCATTGTATGGGTGTGTAATATTACCTTCACTAGTAGGAGTGAGAAAAACATCACGGGTTGGTGTGAATCATACGGTCTGAATTAGGATAGGCAGTGAGTGGCAATGTAGGATGGAGAAAAGCACCACGGGGTGCTCAGCATGGGGAGGTCAGGAAACATGCAGTGGCAATGTAGGATAGGTTTCGGAAAAACATCGCGGGGTGGTGCACATTGTATGGGTGTGTAACATTACATTCACTAGTAGGAGTGAGAAAAACATCACGGGGTGGTGTGAATCATAGGGTCCGAATTAGTATAGGCAGTGAGTGGCAATGTAGGATGGAGAAAAGCACCACGGTTCTTTCAGCATGGGGAGGTCAGGAAACATGCAGGGGCAATATAGGATAGGTTTCTGAAAAACATCGCGTGGTGGTGCACATTGTATGGGTTTGTAACATTACATTCACTATTAGGAGTGAGAAAAACATCACGGGGTGGTGTGAATCATAGGGTCTGAATTAGGATAGGCAGTGAGTGGCAATGTAGGATGGAGAAAAGCACCACGGTTCTTTCAGCATGGGGAGGTCAGGAAACATGCAGGGGCAATATAGGATAGGTTTCTGAAAAACATCGCGGGGTGGTGCGCATTGTATGGGTGTGTAACATTACACTCACTAGTAGGAGTGAGAAAAACATCGCGGGGTGGTGTGAATCATAGGGTCTGAATTAGGATGGGCAGTGAGTGGCAATGTAGGATGGAGAAAAGCACCACGGGGTGGTCAGCATGGGCAGGTCAGGAAACATGCAGTGGCAATGTAGGATAGGTTTCTGAAAAACAACGCGGGTTGGTGCGCATTGTATGGGTGTTTAACATTACCTTCACTAGTAGGAGTGAGAAAAACATCACGGGGTGGTGTGAATCATAGGGTCTGAATTAGGATAGGCAGTGAGTGGCAATGTAGGATGGAGAAAAGCACCACGGTGTGGTCAGCATGAAGAGGTCAGTAAACATGCAGGTGCAATGTAAGATAGGTTTCTGATAAACATCGCGGGGTGGTGCGCGTTGTATGGGGGTGTAACACTACATTCACTAGTAGGAGTGAGAAAAACATCACGGGGTGGTGTGAATCATAGGGTCTGAATTAGGATAGGCAGTGAGTGGCAATGTAGGATGGAGAAAAGCACCACGGTGTGGTCAGCATGGGGAGATCAGGAAACATGCAGTGGCAATGTAGGATAGGTTTCTGAAAAATATGGGGGGTGCTGCGCATTTTATGGGTGTGTAACATTACATTCACTAGCAGGACTGAGAAAAACATCACGGAGTGGTGTGAATCATAGGGTCTGAATTAGGATACGCAGTGAGTGTCAATGTAGGATGGAGAAAAGCACCACGGGGTGGTCAGCATGGGGACGTCAGGAAACATGCAGTGGCAATGTAGGATAGTTTTCTGAAAAACATCGTGGGGTTATGCGCATTCTATGGGTGTGTAACTTTACATTCACTAGTAGGAGTGATAAAAACATCACGGGGTATTGTGAATCATAGGGTCTGAATTAGGATAGGCAGTGAGTGGCAATGTAGGATGGAGAAAAGCACCATGGGGTGGGCAGCATGAGGAGGTCAGGAAACATGCAGTGGCAATGTAGGATAGTTTTCTGAAAAACATCCCGGGTGGTGCGCATTGTATGGGTGTGTAACATTACATTCACTAGTAGGAGTGAGAAAAACATCACGGTGTGGTGTGAATCATCGGGTCTGAATTAGGATAGGCAGTGAGTGGAAATGTAGGATGGAGAAAAGCACCATGGGGTGGTCAGCATGGGGAGGTCAGGAAACATGCAGGGGCAATATAGCATAGGTTTCTGAAAAACATCGCGGGGTGGTGCGCATTGTATGGGTGTGTAACATTACATTCACTAGTAGGAGTGAGAAAAACATCACGGGGTGGTGTGAATCATAGGGTCTGAATTAGGATAGGCGGTGAGTGGCAATGTAGGATTGAGAAAATTCCCACGGGGTGGTCAGCATGGGGAGGTCAGGAAACATGCAGTGGCAATGTAGGATAGGATTCTGAAAAACATCGCGGGGTGGTGCGCATTGTATGGGTGTGTAACATTACCTTCACTAGTAGGAGTGAGAAAAACATCACGTGTTGGTGTGAATCATAGGTTCCGAATTAGTATAGGCAGTGAGTGGCAATGTATGATGGAGAAAAGCACCAAGGTGTTTTCAGCATGGGGAGCTCCGGAAACATGCAGGGGCAATATAGGATAGGTTTCTGAAAAACATCGCGGGGTGGTGCGCATTGTATGGGTGTGTAACATTACATGCACTAGTAGGAGGGAGAAAAACATCACGGGGTGGTGTGAATCATAGGGTCTGAATTAGGATAGGCAGTGAGTGGCAATGTAGGATGGATAAAAGCACCATGGGGTGGTCAGCATGGGGAGGTCAGGAAACATGCAATGGCAGTGTAGGATAGGTTTCTGAAAAACATCGCGGGGTGGGGCGCATTGTATGGGTGTGTAACATTACACTCACTAGTAGGAGTGAGAAAAACATCACGGGGTGGTGTGAATCATAGGGTCTGAATTAGGATAGGCAGTAAGTGGAAATGTAGGATGGAGAAAAGCACCACGGGGTGGTCAGCATGGGGAGGTCAGGAAACATGCAGTGGCAATGTAGGATAGGTTTCTTAAAAACATCGCGGGGTGGTGCGCATTGTATGGGTGTGTAACATTACACTCACTAGTAGGAGTGAGAAAAACATCGCGGGGTAGTGTGAATCATAGGGTCTGAATTAGGATGGGCAGTGAGTGGCAATGTAGGATGGAGAAAAGTACCACGGGGTGGTCAGCATGGGCAGGTCAGGAAACATGCAGTGGCAATGTAGGATAGGTTTCTGAAAAACATCGCGGGGTGGTGCGCATTGTATGGGTGTGTAACATTACCTTCACTAGTAGGAGTGAGAAAAACATCACGGGGTGGTGTGAATCATAGGGTCTGAATTAGGATAGGCAGTGAGTGGCAATGTAGGATGGAGAAAAGCACCACGGTGTGGTCAGCATGAAGAGGTCAGTAAACATGCAGGTGCAATGTAAGATAGGTTTCTGATAAACATCGCGGGGTGGTGCGCATTGTATGGGTGTGTAACACTACATTCACTAGTAGGAGTGAGAAAAACATCACGGGGTGGTGTGAATCATAGGGTCTGAATTAGGATAGGCAGTGAGTGGCAATGTAGTATGGAGAAAAGCACCACGGGGTGGTCAGCATGTGGAGGTCAGGAAACATACAGGGGCAATGTAGGATAGGTTTCTGAAAAACATCGCGGGGTGGTGCGCTTTGTATGGGTGTGTAACAATACATTCACTAGTAGGAGTGAGAAAAACATCACGGGGTGGTGTGAATCATAGGGCCTGAATTAGCATAGGCAGTGAGTGGCAATGTAGGATGGAGAAAAGCACCATGGGGCGGTCAGCATGGGGAGGTCAGGAAACATGCAGTGGCAATGTAGGATAGGTTTCTGAAAAACATCGCGGGGTGGGGCGCATTGTATGGGTGTGTAACATTACATTCACTAGTAGGATTGAGAAAAACATCACGGATTGGTGTGAATCATAGGGGCTGAATTATGATAGGCAGGGAGTGGCAATGAAGGATGGAGAAAAGCACCACAGTGTGGTCAGCATGGGGAGGTCAGGAAACATGCAGTGGCAATGTAGGATAGGTTTCTGAAAAAAATCGCGGGGTGGTGTGCATTGTATGGGTGTGTAACATTACCTTCACTAGTAGGAGTGAGAAAAACATCACGGGTTGGTGTGAATCATACGGTCTGAATTAGGATAGGCAGTGAGTGGCAATGTAGGATGGAGAAAATTCCCACGGGGTGGTCAACATGGGGAGGTCAGGAAACATGCAGTGGCAATGTAGGATAGGTTTCTGAAAAACATCGCGGGGTGGTGCACATTGTATGGGTGTGTAACATTACATTCAATAGTAGGAGTGAGAAAAACATCACGGGGTGGTGTGAATCATAGGGTCCGAATTAGTATAGGCAGTGAGTGGCAATGTAGGATGGAGAAAAGCACCACGGTTCTTTCAGCATGGGGAGGTCAGGAAACATGCAGGGGCAATATAGGATAGGTTTCTGAAAAACATCGCGGGGTGGTGCGCTTTTTACGGGTGTGTAACAATACATTCACTAGTAGGAGTGAGAAAATCATCACGGGGTGGTGTGAATCATAGGGCCTGAATTAGCATAGGCAGTGAGTGGCAATGTAGGATGGAGAAAAGCACCATGGGGCGGTCAGCATGGGGAGGTCAGGAAACATGCAGTGGCAATGTAGGATAGGTTTCTGAAAAACATCGCGGGGTGGTGCGCATTGTATGGGTGTGTAACATTACCTTCACTAGAAGGATTGAGAAAAACATCACGGATTGGTGTGAATCATAGGGGCTGAATTAGGATAGGCAGTGAGTGGCAATGAAGGATGGAGAAAAGGACCACAGTGTGGTCAGCATGTGGAGGTCAGGAAACATGCAGTGGCAATGTAGGATAGGTTTCTGAAAAACATCGCGGGGTGGTGCGCATTGTATGGGTGTGTAACATTACCTTCACTAGTAGGAGTGAGAAAAACATCACGGGTTGGTGTGAATCATACGGTCTGAATTAGGATAGGCAGTGAGTGGCAATGTAGGATGGAGAAAATTCCCACGGGGTGGTCAACATGGGGAGGTGTGGAAACATGCAGTGGCAATGTAGGATAGGTTTCAGAAAAACATCGCGGGGTGGTGCACATTGTATGGGTGTGTAACATTACATTCAATAGTAGGAGTGAGAAAAACATCACGGGGTGGTGTGAATCATAGGGTCCGAATTAGTATAGGCAGTGAGTGGCAATGTAGGATGGAGAAAAGCACCACGGTTCTTTCAGCATGGGGAGGTCAGGAAACATGCAGGGGCAATATAGGATAGGTTTCTGAAAAACATCGCGTGGTGGTGCACATTGTATGGGTTTGTAACATTACATTCACTATTAGGAGTGAGAAAAACATCACGGGGTGGTGTGAATCATAGGGTCTGAATTAGGATAGGCAGTGAGTGGCAATGTAGGATGGAGAAAAGCACCACGGTTCTTTCAGCATGGGGAGGTCAGGAAACATGCAGGGGCAATATAGGATAGGTTTCTGAAAAACATCGCGGGGTGGTGCGCATTGTATGGGTGTGTAACATTACACTCACTAGTAGGAGTGAGAAAAACATCGCGGGGTGGTGTGAATCATAGGGTCTGAATTAGGATGGGCAGTGAGTGGCAATGTAGGATGGAGAAAAGCACCACGGGGTGGTCAGCATGGGCAGGTCAGGAAACATGCAGTGGCAATGTAGGATAGGTTTCTGAAAAACATCGCGGGGTGGTGCGCATTGTATGGGTGTTTAACATTACCTTCACTAGTAGGAGTGAGAAAAACATCACGGGGCGGTGTGAATCATAGGGTCTGAATTAGGATAGGCAGTGAGTGGCAATGTAGGATGGAGAAAAGCACCACGGTGTGGTCAGCATGAAGAGGTCAGTAAACATGCAGGTGCAATGTAAGATAGGTTTCTGATAAACATCGCGGGGTGGTGCGCATTGTATGGGTGTGTAACACTACATTCACTAGTAGGAGTGAGAAAAACATCACTGGGTGGTGTGAATCATAGGGTCTGAATTAGGATAGGCAGTGAGTGGCAATGTAGGATGGAGAAAAGCACCACGGTGTGGTCAGCATGGGGAGATCAGGAAACATGCAGTGGCAATGTAGGATAGGTTTCTGAAAAACATGGGGGGTGCTGCGCATTGTATGGGTGTGTAACATTACATTCACTAGCAGGACTGAGAAAAACATCACGGAGTGGTGTGAATCATAGGGTCTGAATTAGGATACGCAGTGAGTGTCAATGTAGGATGGAGAAAAGCACCACGGGGTGGTCAGCATGGGGACGTCAGGAAACATGCAGTGGCAATGTAGGATAGTTTTCTGAAAAACATCGTGGGGTTATGCGCATTCTATGGGTGTGTAACTTTACATTCACTAGTAGGAGTGATAAAAACATCACGGGGCAGTGTGAATCATAGGGTCTGAATTAGGATAGGCAGTGAGTGGAAATGTAGGATGGAGAAAAGCACCATGGGGTGGGCAGCATGCGGAGGTCAGGAAACATGCAGTGGCAATGTAGGATAGTTTTCTGAAAAACATCCCGGGTGGTGCGCATTGTATGGGTGTGTAACATTACATTCACTAGTAGGAGTGAGAAAAACATCACGGTGTGGTGTGAATCATAGGGTCTGAATTAGGATAGGCAGTGAGTGGCAATGTACTATGGAGAAAAGCACCACGGGGTGGTCAGCATGTGGAGGTCAGGAAACATACAGGGGAAAAGTAGGATAGGTTTCTGAAAAACATCGCGGGGCGGTGCGCTTTTTACGGGTGTGTAACAATACATTCACTAGTAGGAGTGAGAAAAACATCACGGGGTGGTGTGAATCATAGGGCCTGAATTAGCATAGGCAGTGAGTGGCAATGTAGGATGGAGAAAAGCACCATGGGGCGGTAAAGCATGGGGAGGTCAGGAAACATGCAGTGGCAATGTAGGATAGGTTTCTGAAAAACATCGCGGGGTGGTGCGCATTGTATGGGTGTGTAACATTACATTCACTAGTAGGATTGAGAAAAACATCACGGATTGGTGTGAATCATAGGGGCTGAATTAGGATAGGCAGTGAGTGGCAATGAAGGATGGAGAAAAGGACCACAGTGTGGTCAGCATGGGGAGGTCAGGAAACATGCAGTGGCAATGTAGGATAGGTTTCTGAAAAACATCGCGGGGTGGTGCGCATTGTATGGGTGTGTAACATTACCTTCACTAGTAGGAGTGAGAAAAACATCACGGGGTGGTGTGAATCATACGGTCTGAATTAGGATAGGCAGTGAGTGGCAATGTAGGATGGAGAAAATTCCCACGGGGTGGTCAGCATGGGGAGGTCCGGAAACATGCAGTGGCAATGTAGGATAGGTTTCAGAAAAACATCGCAGGGTGGTGCACATTGTATGGGTGTGTAACATTACATTCAATAGTAGGAGTGAGAAAAACATCACGGGGTGGTGTGAATCATAGGGTCCAAATTAGTATAGGCAGTGAGTGGCAATGTAGGATGGAGAAAAGCACCACGGTTCTTTCAGCATGGGGAGGTCAGGAAACATGCAGGGGCAATATAGGATAGGTTTCTGAAAAACATCGCGTGGTGGTGCACATTGTATGGGTTTGTAACATTACATTCACTATTAGGAGTGAGAAAAACATCACGGGGTGGTGTGAATCATAGGGTCTGAATTAGGATAGGCAGTGAGTGGCAATGTAGGATGGAGAAAAGCACCACGGTTCTTTCAGCATGGGGAGGTTAGGAAACATGCAGGGGCAATATAGGATAGGTTTCTGAAAAACATCGCGGGGTGGTGCGCATTGTATGGGTGTGTAACATTACACTCACTAGTAGGAGTGAGAAAAACATCGCGGGGTGGTGTGAATCATAGGGTCTGAATTAGGATGGGCAGTGAGTGGCAATGTAGGATGGAGAAAAGCACCACGGGGTGGTCAGCATGGGCAGGTCAGGAAACATGCAGTGGCAATGTAGGATAGGTTTCTGAAAAACATCGCGGGGTGGTGCGCATTGTATGGGTGTTTAACATTACCTTCACTAGTAGGAGTGAGAAAAACATCACGGGGTGGTGTGAATCATAGGGTCTGAATTAGGATAGGCAGTGAATGGCAATGTAGGATGGAGAAAAGCACCACGGTGTGGTCAGCATGAAGAGGTCAGTAAACATGCAGGTGCAATGTAAGATCGGTTTCTGATAAACATCGCGGGGTGGTGCGCATTGTATGGGTGTGTAACACTACATTCACTAGTAGGAGTGAGAAAAACATCACGGGGTGGTGTGAATCATAGGGTCTGAATTAGGATAGGCAGTGAGTGGCAATGTAGGATGGAGAAAAGCACCACGGTGTGGTCAGCATGAAGAGGTCAGTAAACATGCAGGTGCAATGTAAGATCGGTTTCTGATAAACATCGCGGGGTGGTGCGCATTGTATGTGTGTGTAACACTACATTCACTAGTAGGAGTGAGAAAAACATCACGGGGTGGTGTGAATCATAGGGTCTGAATTAGGATAGGCAGTGAGTGGCAATGTAGGATGGAGAAAAGCACCACGGTGTGGTCAGCATGGGGAGATCAGGAAACATGCAGTGGCAATGTAGGATAGGTTTCTGAAAAACATGGGGGGTGCTGCGCATTGTATGGGTGTGTAACATTACATTCACTAGCAGGACTGAGAAAAACATCACGGAGTGGTGTGAATCATAGGGTCTGAATTAGGATACGCAGTGAGTGTCAATGTAGGATGGAGAAAAGCACCACGGGGTGGTCAGCATGGGGACGTCAGGAAACATGCAGTGGCAATGTAGGATAGTTTTCTGAAAAACATCGTGGGGTTATGCGCATTCTATGGGTGTGTAACTTTACATTCACTAGTAGGAGTGATAAAAACATCACGGGGTAGTGTGAATCATAGGGTCTGAATTAGGATAGGCAGTGAGTGGCAATGTAGGATGGAGAAAAGCACCATGGGGTGGGCAGCATGCGGAGGTCAGGAAACATGCAGTGGCAATGTAGGATAGTTTTCTGAAAAACATCCCGGGTGGTGCGCATTGTATGGGTGTGTAACATTACATTCACTAGTAGGAGTGAGAAAAACATCACGGTGTGGTGTGAATCATAGGGTCTGAATTAGGATAGGCAGTGAGTGGCAATGTACTATGGAGAAAAGCACCACGGGGTGGTCAGCATGTGGAGGTCAGGAAACATACAGGGGCATTGTAGGATAGGTTTCTGAAAAACATCGCGGGGTGGTGCGCTTTTTACGGGTGTGTAACAATACATTCACTAGTAGGAGTGAGAAAATCATCACGGGGTGGTGTGAATCATAGGGCCTGAATTAGCATAGGCAGTGAGTGGCAATGTAGGATGGAGAAAAGCACCATGGGGCGGTCAGCATGGGGAGGTCAGGAAACATGCAGTGGCAATGTAGGATAGGTTTCTGAAAAACATCGCGGGGTGGTGCGCATTGTATGGGTGTGTAACATTACCTTCACTAGTAGGATTGAGAAAAACATCACGGATTGGTGTGAATCATAGGGGCTGAATTAGGATAGGCAGTGAGTGGCAATGAAGGATGGAGAAAAGGACCACAGTGTGGTCAGCATGTGGAGGTCAGGAAACATGCAGTGGCAATGTAGGATAGGTTTCTGAAAAACATCGCGGGGTGGTGCGCATTGTATGGGTGTGTAACATTACCTTCACTAGTAGGAGTGAGAAAAACATCACGGGTTGGTGTGAATCATACGGTCTGAATTAGGATAGGCAGTGAGTGGCAATGTAGGATGGAGAAAATTCCCACGGGGTGGTCAACATGGGGAGGTGTGGAAACATGCAGTGGCAATGTAGGATAGGTTTCAGAAAAACATCGCGGGGTGGTGCACATTGTATGGGTGTGTAACATTACATTCAATAGTAGGAGTGAGAAAAACATCACGGGGTGGTGTGAATCATAGGGTCCGAATTAGTATAGGCAGTGAGTGGCAATGTAGGATGGAGAAAAGCACCACGGTTCTTTCAGCATGGGGAGGTCAGGAAACATGCAGGGGCAATATAGGATAGGTTTCTGAAAAACATCGCGTGGTGGTGCACATTGTATGGGTTTGTAACATTACATTCACTATTAGGAGTGAGAAAAACATCACGGGGTGGTGTGAATCATAGGGTCTGAATTAGGATAGGCAGTGAGTGGCAATGTAGGATGGAGAAAAGCACCACGGTTCTTTCAGCATGGGGAGGTCAGGAAACATGCAGTGGCAATATAGGATAGGTTTCTGAAAAACATCGCGGGGTGGTGCGCATTGTATGGGTGTGTAACATTACACTCACTAGTAGGAGTGAGAAAAACATCGCGGGGTGGTGTGAATCATAGGGTCTGAATTAGGATGGGCAGTGAGTGGCAATGTAGGATGGAGAAAAGCACCACGGGGTGGTCAGCATGGGCAGGTCAGGAAACATGCAGTGGCAATGTAGGATAGGTTTCTGAAAAACATGGGGGGTGCTGCGCATTGTATGGGTGTGTAACATTACATTCACTAGCAGGACTGAGAAAAACATCACGGAGTGGTGTGAATCATAGGGTCTGAATTAGGATACGCAGTGAGTGTCAATGTAGGATGGAGAAAAGCACCACGGGGTGGTCAGCATGGGGACGTCAGGAAACATGCAGTGGCAATGTAGGATAGTTTTCTGAAAAACATCGTGGGGTTATGCGCATTCTATGGGTGTGTAACTTTACATTCACTAGTAGGAGTGATAAAAACATCACGGGGCAGTGTGAATCATAGGGTCTGAATTAGGATAGGCAGTGAGTGGAAATGTAGGATGGAGAAAAGCACCATGGGGTGGGCAGCATGCGGAGGTCAGGAAACATGCAGTGGCAATGTAGGATAGTTTTCTGAAAAACATCCCGGGTGGTGCGCATTGTATGGGTGTGTAACATTACATTCACTAGTAGGAGTGAGAAAAACATCACGGTGTGGTGTGAATCATAGGGTCTGAATTAGGATAGGCAGTGAGTGGCAATGTACTATGGAGAAAAGCACCACGGGGTGGTCAGCATGTGGATGTCAGGAAACATACAGGGGAAATGTAGGATAGGTTTCTGAAAAACATCGCGGGGCGGTGCGCTTTTTACGGGTGTGTAACAATACATTCACTAGTAGGAGTGAGAAAAACATCACGGGGTGGTGTGAATCATAGGGCCTGAATTAGCATAGGCAGTGAGTGGCAATGTAGGATGGAGAAAAGCACCATGGGGCGGTAAAGCATGGGGAGGTCAGGAAACATGCAGTGGCAATGTAGGATAGGTTTCTGAAAAACATCGCGGGGTGGTGCGCATTGTATGGGTGTGTAACATTACATTCACTAGTAGGATTGAGAAAAACATCACGGATTGGTGTGAATCATAGGGGCTGAATTAGGATAGGCAGTGAGTGGCAATGAAGGATGGAGAAAAGGACCACAGTGTGGTCAGCATGGGGAGGTCAGGAAACATGCAGTGGCAATGTAGGATAGGTTTCTGAAAAACATCGCGGGGTGGTGCGCATTGTATGGGTGTGTAACATTACCTTCACTAGTAGGAGTGAGAAAAACATCACGGGGTGGTGTGAATCATATGGTCTGAATTAGGATAGGCAGTGAGTGGCAATGTAGGATGGAGAAAATTCCCACGGGGTGGTCAGCATGGGGAGGTCCGGAAACATGCAGTGGCAATGTAGGCTAGGTTTCAGAAAAACATCGCAGGGTGGTGCACATTGTATGGGTGTGTAACATTACATTCAATAGTAGGAGTGAGAAAAACATCACGGGGTGGTGTGAATCATAGGGTCCAAATTAGTATAGGCAGTGAGTGGCAATGTAGGATGGAGAAAAGCACCACGGTTCTTTCAGCATGGGGAGGTCAGGAAACATGCAGGGGCAATATAGGATAGGTTTCTGAAAAACATCGCGTGGTGGTGCACATTGTATGGGTTTGTAACATTACATTCACTATTAGGAGTGAGAAAAACATCACGGGGTGGTGTGAATCATAGGGTCTGAATTAGGATAGGCAGTGAGTGGCAATGTAGGATGGAGAAAAGCACCACGGTT
Source organism: Cavia porcellus (assembly GCF_034190915.1). Lineage (NCBI taxonomy): Eukaryota > Metazoa > Chordata > Mammalia > Rodentia > Caviidae > Cavia > Cavia porcellus. The sequence goes on along the minus strand of NW_026947598.1, from coordinate 246,674 downwards.
CTTTCAGCATGGGGAGGTTAGGAAACATGCAGGGGCAATATAGGATAGGTTTCTGAAAAACATCGCGGGGTGGTGCGCATTGTATGGGTGTGTAACATTACACTCACTAGTAGGAGTGAGAAAAACATCGCGGGGTGGTGTGAATCATAGGGTCTGAATTAGGATGGGCAGTGAGTGGCAATGTAGGATGGAGAAAAGCACCACGGGGTGGTCAGCATGGGCAGGTCAGGAAACATGCAGTGGCAATGTAGGATAGGTTTCTGAAAAACATCGCGGGGTGGTGCGCATTGTATGGGTGTTTAACATTACCTTCACTAGTAGGAGTGAGAAAAACATCACGGTGTGGTGTGAATCATAGGGTCTGAATTAGGATAGGCAGTGAATGGCAATGTAGGATGGAGAAAAGCACCACGGTGTGGTCAGCATGAAGAGGTCAGTAAACATGCAGGTGCAATGTAAGATCGGTTTCTGATAAACATCGCGGGGTGGTGCGCATTGTATGGGTGTGTAACACTACATTCACTAGTAGGAGTGAGAAAAACATCACGGGGTGGTGTGAATCATAGGGTCTGAATTAGGATAGGCAGTGAGTGGCAATGTAGGATGGAGAAAAGCACCACGGTGTGGTCAGCATGAAGAGGTCAGTAAACATGCAGGTGCAATGTAAGATCGGTTTCTGATAAACATCGCGGGGTGGTGCGCATTGTATGGGTGTGTAACACTACATTCACTAGTAGGAGTGAGAAAAACATCACGGGGTGGTGTGAATCATAGGGTCTGAATTAGGATAGGCAGTGAGTGGCAATGTAGGATGGAGAAAAGCACCACGGTGTGGTCAGCATGGGGAGATCAGGAAACATGCAGTGGCAATGTAGGATAGGTTTCTGAAAAACATGGGGGGTGCTGCGCATTGTATGGGTGTGTAACATTACATTCACTAGCAGGACTGAGAAAAACATCACGGAGTGGTGTGAATCATAGGGTCTGAATTAGGATACGCAGTGAGTGTCAATGTAGGATGGAGAAAAGCACCACGGGGTGGTCAGCATGGGGACGTCAGGAAACATGCAGTGGCAATGTAGGATAGTTTTCTGAAAAACATCGTGTGGTTATGCGCATTCTATGGGTGTGTAACTTTACATTCACTAGTAGGAGTGATAAAAACATCACGGGGTAGTGTGAATCATAGGGTCTGAATTAGGATAGGCAGTGAGTGGCAATGTAGGATGGAGAAAAGCACCATGGGGTGGGCAGCATGCGGAGGTCAGGAAACATGCAGTGGCAATGTAGGATAGTTTTCTGAAAAACATCCCGGGTGGTGCGCATTGTATGGGTGTGTAACATTACATTCACTAGTAGGAGTGAGAAAAACATCACGGTGTGGTGTGAATCATAGGGTCTGAATTAGGATAGGCAGTGAGTGGCAATGTACTATGGAGAAAAGCACCACGGGGTGGTCAGCATGTGGAGGTCAGGAAACATACAGGGGCAATGTAGGATAGGTTTCTGAAAAACATCGCGGGGTGGTGCGCTTTGTACGGGTGTGTAACAATACATTCACTAGTAGGAGTGAGAAAAACATCACGGGGTGGTGTGAATCATAGGGCCTGAATTAGCATAGGCAGTGAGTGGCAATGTAGGATGGAGAAAAGCACCATGGGGCGGTCAGCATGGGGAGGTCAGGAAACATGCAGTGGCAATGTAGGATAGGTTTCTGAAAAACATCGCGGGGTGGTGCGCATTGCATGGGTGTGTAACATTACATTCACTAGTAGGATTGAGAAAAACATCACGGATTGGTGTGAATCATAGGGGCTGAATTATGATAGGCAGTGAGTGGCAATGAAGGATGGAGAAAAGGACCACAGTGTGGTCAGCATGGGGAGGTCAGGAAACATGCAGTGGCAATGTAGGATAGGTTTCTGAAAAACATCGCGTGGTGGTGCGCATTGTATGGGTGTGTAACATTACCTTCACTAGTAGGAGTGAGAAAAACATCACGGGGTGGTGTGAATCATAGGGTCTGAATTAGGATAGGCAGTGAGTGGCAATGTAGGATGGAGAAAAGCACCACGGGGTGGTCAGCATGGGGAGGTCAGGAAACATGCAGTGGCAATGTAGGATAGGTTTCTGAAAAACATCGCGGGGTGGTGCGCATTGTATGGGTGTGTAACATTACCTTCACTAGTAGGAGTGAGAAAAACATCACGGGTTGGTGTGAATCATACGGTCTGAATTAGTATAGGCAGTGAGTGGCAATGTAGGATGGAGAAAATTCCCACGGGGTGGTCAGCATGGGGAGGTCCGGAAACATGCAGTGGCAATGTAGGATAGGTTTCGGAAAAACATCGCGGGGTGGTGCACATTGTATGGGTGTGTAACATTACATTCAATAGTAGGAGTGAGAAAAACATCACGGGGTGGTGTGAATAATAGGGTCCGAATTAGTATAGGCAGTGAGTGGCAATGTAGGATGGAGAAAAGCACCACGGTTCTTTCAGCATGGGGAGGTCAGGAAACATGCAGGGGCAATATAGGATAGGTTTCTGAAAAACATCGCGTGGTGGTGCACATTGTATGGGTTTGTAACATTACATTCACTATTAGGAGTGAGAAAAACATCACGGGGTGGTGTGAATCATAGGGTCTGAATTAGGATAGGCAGTGAGTGGCAATGTAGGATGGAGAAAAGCACCACAGTTCTTTCAGCATGGGGAGGTCAGGAAACATGCAGGGGCAATATAGGATAGGTTTCTGAAAAACATCGCGGGGTGGTGCGCATTGTATGGGTGTGTAACATTACATTCACTAGTAGGAGTGAGAAAAACATCACGGGGTGGTGTGAATCATAGGGTCTGAATTAGGATAGGCAGTGAGTGGCAATGTAGGATGGAGAAAAGCACCATGGGGTGGTCAGCATGGGGAGGTCAGGAAACATGCAGTGGCAATGTAGGATAGGTTTCTGAAAAACATTGCGGGGTGGTGCGCATTGTATGGGTATGTAACATTACACTCAATAGTAGGAGTGAGAAAAACATCGCGGGGTGGTGTGAATCACAGGGAATGAATTAGGATAGGCAGTGAGTGGCAATGTAGGATGGAGAAAAGCACCACGGGGTGGTCAGCATGGGGAGGTCAGGAAACATGCTCGGCAACGTAGGACAGGTTTCTGAAAAACATCGCGGAGTGGTGCGCATTGTATGGGTGTGTACCGTTACCGTCACTAGTAGCAGTGAGAAAAACATCACGGGGTGGTGTGAATCATAGGGTCTGAATTAGCATAGGCAGTGAATGGCAATGTAGGATGGAGAAAAGCACCACGGTGTGGACAGCATGGGGAGGTCAGGAAACAGGCAGTGGCAATGTAGGATAGTTTTCTGAAAAACACCGCGGGGTGGTGTGCATTGTATGGGTGTGTAACATTACCATCACTAGTAGGAGTGAGAAAAACACAACGGGGTGGTGTGAATCATAGGGTCTGAATTAGCATAGGCAGTGAGTGGCAATGTAGGATGGAGAAAAGCAACATGGGGTGGTCAGCATGGGGAGGTCAGGAAACATGCAGTGGCAATGTAGGATAGGTTTCTGAAAAACATTGCGGGGTGGTGTGCATTGTATGGGTGTGTAACATTACATTCACTAGTAGGATTGAGAAAAACATCACGGATTGGTGTGAATCATAGGGGCTGAATTAGGATAGGCAGTGAGTGGCAATGAAGGATGGAGAAAAGCACCACGGTGTGGTCAGCATGGGGAGGACAGGAAACATGCAGTGGCAATGTAGGATAGGTTTCTGAAAAACATCGCGGGGTGGTGCGCATTGTATTGGTGTGTAACATTACCTTCACTAGTAGTAGTGAGAAAAACATCACGGGGTGGTGTGAATCATAGGGTCTGAAATAGGATAGGCAGTGAGTGGCAATGTAGGATGGAGAAAAGCACCACGGGGTGGTCAGCATGGGGAGGTCAGGAAACATGCAGTGGCAATGTAGGATAGGTTTCTGAAAAACATCGCGGGGTGTTGTGCATTGTATGGGTGTGTAACATTACCTTCTCTAGTAGGAGTGAGAAAAACATCAGGGGTTGGTGTGAATCATACGGTCTGAATTAGTATAGGCAGTGAGTGGCAATGTAGGATGGAGAAAATTCCCACGTTGTGGTCAGCATGGGGAGGTCAGGAAACATGCAATGGCAATGTAGGATAGGTTTCGGAAAAACATCGCGGGGTGGTGCGCATTGTATGGGTGTGTAACGTTACACTCAATAGTAGGAGTGAGAAAAACATCACGGGGTGGTGTGAATCATAGGGTCCGAATTAGTATAGGCAGTGAGTGGCAATGTAGGATGGAGAAAAGCACCACGGTGTTTTCAGCATGGGGAGGTCAGGAAACATGCAGTGGCAATGTAGGATAGGTTTCTGAAAAATATCGCGGGGTGGTGCGCATTGTATGGGTGTGTAACATTACCTTCACTAGTAGGAGTGAGAAAAACATCACGGGGTGGTGTGAATCATAGGGTCTGAATTAGGATAGGCAGTGAGTGGCACTGTAGGATGGAGAAAAGCCCCACGGGGTGGTCAGCATGGGGAGGTCAGGAAACATGCAGTGGCAATGTAGGATAGGTTTCTGAAAAACATCGCAGGGTGGTGCGCATTGTATGGGTGTGTAACATTACATTCACTAGTAGGAGTGAGAAAACATCACGGGGTGGTGTGAATCATAGGGGCCGAATTAGTATAGGCAGTGAGTGGCAATGTAGGATGGAGAAAATCACCACGGTGTGTTGAGCATGGGGAGGTCAGGAAACATGCAGGGGCAATATAGGATAGGTTTCTGAAAAACATCGCGGGGTGGTGCGCATTGTATGGGTGTGTACCGTTACCGTCACTAGTAGCAGTGAGAAAAACATCACGGGGTGGTGTGAATCATAGGGTCTGAATTAGCATAGGCAGTGAATGGCAATGTAGGATGGAGAAAAGCACCACGGTGTGGACAGCATGGGGAGGTCAGGAAACAGGCAGTGGCAATGTAGGATAGTTTTCTGAAAAACACCGCGGGGTGGTGTGCATTGTATGGGTGTGTAACATTACCATCACTAGTAGGAGTGAGAAAAACATCACGGGGTGGTGTGAATCATAGGGTCTGAATTAGCATAGGCAGTGAGTGGCAATGTTGGATGGAGAAAAGCAACATGGGGTGGTCAGCATGGGGAGGTCAGGAAACATGCAGTGGCAATGTAGGATAGGTTTCTGAAAAACATTGCGGGGTGGTGTGCATTGTATGGGTGTGTAACATTACATTCACTAGTAGGATTGAGAAAAACATCACGGATTGGTGTGAATCATAGGGGCTGAATTAGGATAGGCAGTGAGTGGCAATGAAGGATGGAGAAAAGCACCACGGTGTGGTCAGCATGGGGAGGACAGGAAACATGCAGTGGCAATGTAGGATAGGTTTCTGAAAAACATCGCGGGGTGGTGCGCATTGTATTGGTGTGTAACATTACCTTCACTAGTAGTAGTGAGAAAAACATCACGGGGTGGTGTGAATCATAGGGTCTGAAATAGGATAGGCAGTGAGTGGCAATGTAGGATGGAGAAAAGCACCACGGGGTGGTCAGCATGGGGAGGTCAGGAAACATGCAGTGGCAATGTAGGATAGGTTTCTGAAAAACATCGCGGGGTGTTGTGCATTGTATGGGTGTGTAACATTACCTTCTCTAGTAGGAGTGAGAAAAACATCAGGGGTTGGTGTGAATCATATGGTCTGAATTAGTATAGGCAGTGAGTGGCAATGTAGGATGGAGAAAATTCCCACGTTGTGGTCAGCATGGGGAGGTCAGGAAACATGCAATGGCAATGTAGGATAGGTTTCGGAAAAACATCGCGGGGTGGTGCGCATTGTATGGGTGTGTAACGTTACACTCAATAGTAGGAGTGAGAAAAACATCACGGGGTGGTGTGAATCATAGGGTCCGAATTAGTATAGGCAGTGAGTGGCAATGTAGGATGGAGAAAAGCACCACGGTGTTTTCAGCATGGGGAGGTCAGGAAACATGCAGTGGCAATGTAGGATAGGTTTCTGAAAAATATCGCGGGGTGGTGCGCATTGTATGGGTGTGTAACATTACCTTCACTAGTAGGAGTGAGAAAAACATCACGGGGTGGTGTGAATCATAGGGTCTGAATTAGGATAGGCAGTGAGTGGCACTGTAGGATGGAGAAAAGCACCACGGGGTGGTCAGCATGAGGAGGTCAGGAAACATGAAGGTGCAATGTAAGATAGGTTTTTGATAAACATTGCGGGGTGGTGCGCATTGTATGGTTGTGTAACATTACATTCACTAGTAGGAGTGAGAAAACATCACGGGGTGGTGTGAATCATAGGGTCTGAATTAGGATAGGCAGTGAGTGACAATGTAGGATGGAGAAAAGCACAACGGGGTGGTCACATGGGGAGGTCAGGAAACATGCAGTGGCAGTGTAGAATAGGTTTCTGAAAAACATCGCGGGGTGGTGCGAATTGTATGGGTGTGTAACATTACATTCACGAGTAGGAGTGAGAAAAACATCACGGGGTGGTGTGAATCATAGGATCTGAATTAGGATAGGCAGTGAGTGGCAATGTAGGATGGAGAAAAGCACCATGGGGTGGTCAGCATGGGGAGGTCAGCAAACATGCAGTGGCAATGCAGGATAGGTTTCTGATAAACATCGTGGGGTGGTGCGCATTGTATGGGTGTGTAAGATAACATTCACTAGTAGGAGTGAAAAAAACATCACGGAGTGGTGTGAATCACAGGGTCTGAATTAGGATAGGCAGTGAGTGGCAATGTAGGATGGAGAAAAGCACCACGGGGTGGTCAGCATGGGGAGGTCAGAAAACATGCAGGGGAATGCAGGATAGGTTTCTGAAAAACATCGCGGGGTGGTGCGCATTGTGTTGGTGTGTAACATTACATTCACTAGTAGGAGTGAGAAAAACATCACGGGGTGGTGTGAATCATCGGGTCTGATTTAGGAAAGGCAGTGCGTGGCAATGTAGGATGGAGGAAAGCACCACGGTTGGTCAGCATGGGGAGGTCAGGAAACATGCAGTGGCAATGTAGGATAGGTTTCTGAAAAACATCGCGGGGTGGTGCGCATTTTTTGGGTGTGTAACATTACATTCACTAGTAGGAGTGAGAAAAACATCACGGGATGGTGTGAATCATAGGGTCTGAATTAGGAAAGGCAGTGAGTGGCAATGTAGGGTGGAGAAAAGCACCACGGGGTGGTCAGCATGGGGAGGTCAGGAAACATGCAGTCGCAATGTAGAATAGGTTTCTGAAAAACATCACGGGGTGGTGTGCATTGTATGGGTGTGTAATTTACATTCACTAGTAGGAGTGAGAAAAACATCACGGGGTGGTGTGAATCATAGGGTCTGAATTAGGATAGGCAGTGAGTGGCAATGTAGGATGGAGAAAAACACCACGCCGTGGTCTGCATAGGGATGTAAGGAAACATACAGTGGCAATATAGGATAGGTTTCTGAAAAACATCGCGGGGTGGTGCGCATTGTATGGGTGTGTATCATTACATTCACTAGTAGGAGTGAGAAAAACATCACGGGGTGGTGAGAATCATAGGGTCTGAATTAGCATAGGCAGTGAGTGGCAATTTAGGATGGAGAAAAGCACCACGTGGTGGTCAGCATGGGGACTTCAGGAAACATGCAGTGGCAATGTAGGATAGGTTTCTGAAAAACATCGCGGGGTGGTGCGCATTGTATGGGTGTGTAACATTACATTCAATAGTAGGAGTGAGAAAAACATCACGGGGTGGTGTGAATCATAGGGTCTGAATTAGTATAGGCAGTGAGTGGCAATGTAGGATGGAGAAAAGCACCTCGGTGTTTTCAGCATGGGGAGGTCAGGAAACATGCAGGGGCAATATAGGATATGTTTCTGAAAAACATCGCGGGGTGGTGTGCATTGTATGGGTGTGTAACACTACATTCACTAGTAGGAGTGAGAAAAACATCACGGGGTGGTGTGAATCATAGGGTCTGAATTAGGATAGGCAGTGAGTGGCAATGTAGGATGGAGAATAGCACCACGGGGTGGTCAGCATGGGGAAGTCAGGAAACATGCAGTGGCAATGTAGGATAGGTTTCTCAAAAACATCGCGGGGTGGTGCGCATTGTATGGGTGTGTAACATTACACTCACTAGTAGGAGTGAGAAAAACATCAAGGGGTGGTGTGAATCATATTGTCTGAATTAGGATAGGCAGTGAGTGGCAATGTAGGATGGAGAAAAAAACCACGGGGTGGTCAGCATGGGCAGGTCAGGAAACATGCAGTGGCAATGTAGGATAGGTTTCTGAAAAACATCGCGGGGTGGTGCGCATTGTATGGGTGTGTAACATTACCTTCACTAGTAGGAGTGAGAAAAACATCACGGGGTGGTGTGAATCATAGGGTCTGAATTAGGATAGGCAGTGAGTGGCACTGTAGGATGGAGAAAAGCACCACGGGGTGGTCAGCATGAGGATGTCAGGAAACATGCAGTCGCAATGTAGAATAGGTTTCTGAAAAACATCGTGGGGTGCTGTGCATTGTATGGGTGTCTAACATTACATTCACTAGTAGGAGTGAGAAAAACATCACGGGGTGGTGTGAATCATAGGGTCTGAATTAGGATAGGCAGTGAGTGGCAATGTAGGATCGAGAAAAACACCACGCTGTGGTCAGCATAGGGAGGTAAGGAAACATACAGTGGCAATATAGGATAGGTTTCTGAAAAACATCGCGGGGTGGTGCGCATTGTATGGGTGTGTAAGATTACCTTCACTAGTAGGAGTCAGAACAACATCACGGGGTGGTGTGAATCATAGGGTCTGAATTAGAATAGGCAGTGAGTGGCAATGTAGGATGGAGAAAAGCACCACGCGGTGGTCAGCATGGGGAGGTCAGGAAACATGCAGGGGCAATGTAGGATAGGTTTCTGAAAAACATCGCGGGGTGGTGCGCATTGTATGGGAGTGTAACATTACATTCACTAGTAGGAGTGAGAAAAACATCACGGGGTGGTGTGAATCATAGGGTCTGAATTAGGATAGGCAGTGAGTGGCAATGTAGGATGGAGAAAAGCAGCACGGGGTGGTCAGCATGGGGAGGTCAGGAAACATGCAGTGGCGATGTAGGATAGGTTTCTTAAAAACATCGCGGGGTGGTGCCATTGTATGGGTGTGTAACACTACATTCACTAGTAGGAGTGAGAAAAACATCACGGGGTGGTGTGAATCATAGGGTCTGAATTAGGATAGGCAGTGAGTGGCAATATAGGATGGAGAAAAGCACCACGGTGTGGTCAGGATGGGGAGGTCAGGAAACATGCAGTGGCAGTGTAGGATAGGATTCTGAAAAACATCGCGGGGTGGTGCGCATTGTATGGGTGTGTAACATTACCTTCACTAGTAGGAGTGAGAAAAACATCACGGGGTGGTGTGAATCATAGGGTCTGAATTAGGATAGGCAGTGAGTGGCAATGTAGGATGGAGTAAAGCACCACGGGGTGGTCAGCATTGGGAGGCCAGGAAACATGCAGTGGCAATGTAGGATAGGTTTCTGAAAAACATCGCGGGGTGGTGCGCATTGTATGGGTGTGTAACATTACATTCACTAGTAGGAGTGAGAAAAATATCACGGGGTGGTGTGAATCATAGGGTCTGAATTAGGAACGGCAGTGAGTGGCAATGTAGGGTGGAGAAGAGCACCACGGGGTGGTCAGCATGGGGAGGTCAGGAAACATGCAGTGGCAATGTAGGATAGGTTTCTGAAAAACATCGCGGGGTGGTGCGCATTGTATGGGTGTGTAACATTACATTCATTAGTAGGAGTGAGAAAAACATCACGAGGTGGTGTGAATCATAGGGTCTGAATTAGGATAGGCAGTGAGTGGCAATGTAGGATGGAGAAAAACACCACGCCGTGGTCAGCATAGGGAGGTAAGGAAACATACAGTGGCAATATAGGATAGTTTTCTGAAAAACATCGCGGGGTGGTGCGCATTGTATGGGTGTGTATCATTACATTCACTAGTAGGAGTGAGAAAAACATCACGGGGTGGTGTGAATCATAGGGTCTGAATTAGGATAGGCAGTGAGTGGCAATTTAGGATGGAGAAAAGCACCACGTGGTGGTCAGCATGGGGATTTCAGGAAACATGCAGTGGCAATGTAGGATAGGTTTCTGAAAAACATAGCGGTGTGGTGCTCAATGCATGGGTGTGTGACATTACATTCACTAGTAGGAGTGAGAAAAACATCACGGGGTGGAGTGAATCATAAGGTCTGAATTAGGTTAGGCAGTGAGTGGCAATGTAGAATGGAGAAAACACCACGGGGTGGTCAGCCATGGGAGGTCAGGAAACATGCAATGGCAATGTAGGATAGGTTTCTGAAAAACATCGAGGGGTGGTGCGCATTGTATGGGTGTGTATCATTACCTTCACTAGTAGGAGTCAGAAAAACATCACGGGGTGGTGTGAATCATAGGGTCTGAATTAGGATAGGCAGTGAGTGGCAATGTAGGATGGAGAAAAGCACCACGGGGTGGTCAGCATAGGGATGTCAGGAAACATCCAGTGGCAATGTAGGATAGGATTCTGAAAAACATCGCGGGGTGGTGTGCATTGTATGGGTGTGTAACATTACCTTCACTAGTAGGAGTGAGAAAAACATCACAGGGTGGTGTGAATCATAGGGTGTGAATGAGGATAGGCAGTGAGTGGCAATGTAGGATGGAGAAAAGCACCACGGGGTGGTCAGCATGGGGAGGTCAGGAAACATGCAGTGGCAATGTAGGATAGGTTTCTGAAAAACATCGCGGGGTGGTGCGCATTGTATGGGAGTGTAATATTAAATTCACTAGTAGGAGTGAGAAAAACATCACGGGGTGGTGTGAATCATAGGGTCTGAATTAGGATAGGCAGTGAGTGGCAATGTAGGACGGAGAAAAGCACCACGGGGTGGTCAGCATGGGGAGGTCAGGAAACATGCAGTGGCGATGTAGGATAGGTTTCTTAAAAACATCGCGGGGTGGTGCCATTGTATGGGTATGTAAAACTACATTCACTAGTAGGAGTGAGAAAAACATCACGGGGTGGTGTGAATCATAGGGTCTGAATTAGGATAGGCAGTGAGTGGCAATATAGGATGGGGAAAAGCACCACGGTGTGGTCAGGATGGGGAGGTCAGGAAACATGCAGTGGCAGTGTAGGATAGGATTCTGAAAAACATCGCGGGGTGGTGCGCATTGTATGGGTGTGTAACATTACCTTCACTAGTAGGAATGAGAAAAACATCACGGGGTGGTGTGAATCATACGGTCTAAGTTAGGATAGGCAGTGAGTGGCAATGTAGGATGGAGAAAAGCACCACGGGGTGGTCAGCATGGGGAGGTCAGGAAACATGCAGTGGCAATATAGGATAGGTTTCTAAAAAACATAGCGTGGTGGTGCTTATTGCATGGGTGTGTAACATTACATTCACTAGTAGGAGTGAGAAAAACATGACGGGGTGGAGTGAATCATAGGGTCTGAATTAGGGTAGGCAGTGAGTGGCAATGTAGAATGGAGAAAAGCACCACGGGCTGGTCAGCCTGGGGAGGTCAGGAAACATGCAGTGGCAATGTAGGATAGGATTCTGAAAAACATCGCGGGGTGGTGCGCATTGTATGGGTGTGCACCATTACCTTCACTAGTAGGTGTGAGAAAAACATCACGGGGTGGTGTGAATCATAGGGTCTAAATTAGGATAGGCAGTGAGTGACAATGTAGGTTGGAGAAAAGCACCACAGGGTGGTCAGCATAGGGATGTCAGGAAACATGCAGTGGCAATGTAGGATAGGTTTCTGAAAAACATCGCGGGGTGGTGCGCATTGTATGGGTGTGTAACATTACATTCATTAGTAGCAGTGAGAAAAACATCACGGGGTGGTGTGAATCATAGGGTCTGAATTAGGAAAGGCAGTGAGTGGCAATGTAGGGTGGAGAAAAGCACCTCGGGGTGGTCAGCATGGGGAGGTGAGGAAACGTACAGGGGAATGTAGGATAGGTTTCTGAAAAACATCGCGGCGTGGTGCGCATTGTATGGGTGTGTAACATTACCTTGACTAGTAGGAGTGAGAAAAACATCACGGGGTGGTGTGAATCATAGGGTCTGAATTAGGATAGTCAGTGAGTGGCAATGTAGGATGGAGTAAAGCACCACTGGGTGGTCAGCATGGGGAGGTCAGGAAACATCCAGTGGCAATGTAGGATAGGTTTCTGAAAAACATCGCGGGGTGGTGCGCATTGTATGGGTGTGTATCATTACATTCACTAGTAGGAGTGAGAAAAACATCACGGGGTGGTGTGAATCATAGGGTCTGAATTAGGATAGGCAGTGAGTGGCAATTTAGGATGGAGAAAAGCACCACGTGGTGGTCAGCATGGGGATTTCAGGAAACATGCAGTGGCAATGTAGGATAGGTTTCTGAAAAACATAGCGGTGTGGTGCTCAATGCATGGGTGTGTGACATTACATTCACTAGTAGGAGTGAGAAAAACATCACGGGGTGGAGTGAATCATAAGGTCTGAATTAGGTTAGGCAGTGAGTGGCAATGTAGAATGGAGAAAACACCACGGGGTGGTCAGCCATGGGAGGTCAGGAAACATGCAATGGCAATGTAGGATAGGTTTCTGAAAAACATCGAGGGGTGGTGCGCATTGTATGGGTGTGTATCATTACCTTCACTAGTAGGAGTCAGAAAAACATCACGGGGTGGTGTGAATCATAGGGTCTGAATTAGGATAGGCAGTGAGTGGCAATGTAGGATGGAGAAAAGCACCACGGGGTGGTCAGCATAGGGATGTCAGGAAACATCCAGTGGCAATGTAGGATAGGATTCTGAAAAACATCGCGGGGTGGTGCGCATTGTATGGGTGTGTAACATTACCTTCACTAGTAGGAGTGAGAAAAACATCACAGGGTGGTGTGAATCATAGGGTGTGAATTAGGATAGGCAGTGAGTGGCAATGTAGGATGTAGAAAAGCACCACGGGGTGGTCAGCATGGGGAGGTCAGGAAACATGCAGTGGCAATGTAGGATAGGTTTCTGAAAAACATCGCGGGGTGGTGCGCATTGTATGGGAGTGTAATATTAAATTCACTAGTAGGAGTGAGAAAAACATCACGGGGTGGTGTGAATCATAGGGTCTGAATTAGGATAGGCAGTGAGTGGCAATGTAGGACGGAGAAAAGCACCACGGGGTGGTCAGCATGGGGAGGTCAGGAAACATGCAGTGGCGATGTAGGATAGGTTTCTTAAAAACATCGCGGGGTGGTGCCATTGTATGGGTATGTAAAACTACATTCACTAGTAGGAGTGAGAAAAACATCACGGGGTGGTGTGAATCATAGGGTCTGAATTAGGATAGGCAGTGAGTGGCAATATAGGATGGGGAAAAGCACCACGGTGTGGTCAGGATGGGGAGGTCAGGAAACATGCAGTGGCAGTGTAGGATAGGATTCTGAAAAACATCGCGGGGTGGTGCGCATTGTATGGGTGTGTAACATTACCTTCACTAGTAGGAATGAGAAAAACATCACGGGGTGGTGTGAATCATACGGTCTAAGTTAGGATAGGCAGTGAGTGGCAATGTAGGATGGAGAAAAGCACCACGGGGTGGTCAGCATGGGGAGGTCAGGAAACATGCAGTGGCAATATAGGATAGGTTTCTAAAAAACATAGCGTGGTGGTGCTTATTGCATGGGTGTGTAACATTACATTCACTAGTAGGAGTGAGAAAAACATGACGGGGTGGAGTGAATCATAGTGTCTGAATTAGGGTAGGCAGTGAGTGGCAATGTAGAATGGAGAAAAGCACCACGGGCTGGTCAGCCTGGGGAGGTCAGGGAACATGCAGTGGCAATGTAGGATAGGATTCTGAAAAACATCGCGGGGTGGTGCGCATTGTATGGGTGTGCACCATTACCTTCACTAGTAGGTGTGAGAAAAACATCACGGGGTGGTGTGAATCATAGGGTCTAAATTAGGATAGGGAGTGAGTGACAATGTAGGTTGGAGAAAAGCACCACAGGGTGGTCAGCATAGGGATGTCAGGAAACATGCAGTGGCAATGTAGGATAGGTTTCTGAAAAACATCGCGGGGTGGTGCGCATTGTATGGGTGTGTAACATTACATTCATTAGTAGCAGTGAGAAAAACATCACGGGTTGGTGTGAATCATAGGGTCTGAATTAGGAAAGGCAGTGAGTGGCAATGTAGGGTGGAGAAAAGCACCTCGGGGTGGTCAGCATGGGGAGGTGAGGAAACATACAGGGGAATGTAGGATAGGTTTCTGAAAAACATCGCGGCGTGGTGCGCATTGTATGGGTGTGTAACATTACCTTGACTAGTAGGAGTGAGAAAAACATCACGGGGTGGTGTGAATCATAGGGTCTGAATTAGGATAGTCAGTGAGTGGCAATGTAGGATGGAGTAAAGCACCACTGGGTGGTCAGCATGGGGAGGTCAGGAAACATCCAGTGGCAATGTAGGATAGGTTTCTGAAAAACATCGCGGGGTGGTGCGCATTGTATGGGTGTGTAACATTACCTTCACTAGTAGGAGTGAGAAAAACATCACGGGGTGGTGTGAATCATAGGGTCTGAATTAGGCTAGGCAGTGAGTGGCAATGTAGGATGGAGAAAATTCCCATGGGGTGGTCAGCATGGGGAGGTCAGGAAACATGCAGTGGCAATGTAGGATAGGTTTCTGAAAAACATCGCGGGGTGGTGCGCATTGTATGGGTGTGTAACATTACATTCAATAGTAGGAGTGAGAAAAACATCACGGGTTGGTGTGAATCATAGGGTCCGAATTAGTATAGGCAGTGAGTGGCAATGTAGGATGGAGAAAAGCACCAAGGTGTTTTCAGCATGGGGAGGTCAGGAAACACTCAGGGGCAATATAGGATAGGTTTCTGAAAAACATCGCGGGGTGGTGCGCATTGTATGGGTGTGTAACATTACACTCACTAGTAGGAGTGAGAAAAACATCGCGGGGTGGTGTGAATCATAGGGTCTGAATTAGCATAGGCAGTGAGTGGCAATGCAGGATGGAGAAAAGCACAACGGGGTGGTCAGCATGGGGAGGTCAGGAAACATGCAGTGACAATGTAGGACAGGTTTCTGAAAAACATCGCGGGGTGGTGCGCATTGTATGGGTGTGTAACGTTACATTCACTAGTAGGAGTGAGAAAAACATCACAGGGTGGTGTGAATCATAGGGTCTGAATTAGGATAGGCAGTAAGTGGAAATTTAGGATGGAGAAAAGCACCACGGGGTGGTCAGCATGGGGAGGTCAGGAAACATGCAGTGGCAATGTAGGATAGGTTTCTGAAATACATAGCGGGGTGGTGCGCATTGTATGGGTGTTTAACATTACATTCACTAGTAGGCCTGAGAAAAACATCACGGAGTGGTGTGAATCATAGGGTCTGAATTAGGATACGCAGTGAGTGTCAATGTAGGATGGAGAAAAGCACCACGGGGTGGTCAGCATTGGGACGTCAGGAAACATGCAGTGGCAATGTAGAATAGTTTTCTGAAAAACATCGTGGGGTTATACGCATTCTATGGGTGTGTAACATTACATTCACTAGTAGCAGTGATAAAAACATCACGGGGTAGTGTGAATAATAGGGTCTGAATTAGGATAGGCAGTGAGTGGCAATGTAGGTTGGAGAAAAGCACCACGGGGTGGGCAGCATGCGGAGGTCAGGAAACATGCAGTGGCAATGTAGGATAGGTTTCTGAAAAACATCCCGGGTGGTGTGCATTGTATGGGTGTGTAACATTACATTCCCTAGTAGGAGTGAGAAAAACATCACGGTGTGGTGTGAATCATAGGGTCTGAATTAGGATAGGCAGTGAGTGGCAATGTAGGATGGAGAAAAGCACCACGGGGTGGTCAGCATGTGGAGGTCAGGAAACATACAGGGGCAATGTAGGATAGGTTTCTGAAAAACATCGCGGGCTGGTGCCATTGTATGGGTGTGTAACACTACATTCACTAGTAGGAGTGAGAAAAACATCACGGGGTGGTGTGAATCATAGGGTCTGAATTAGGATAGGCAGTGAGTGGCAATATAGGATGGAGAAAAGCACCACGGTGTGGTCAGGATGGGGAGGTCAGGAAACATGCAGTGGCAGTGTAGGATAGGATTCTGAAAAACATCGCGGGGTGGTGCGCATTGTATGGGTGTGTAACATTACCTTCCCTAGTAGGAGTGAGAAAAACATCACGGGGTGGTGTGAATCATAGGGTCTAAGTTAGGATAGGCAGTGAGTGGCAATGTAGGATGGAGAAAAGCACCACGGGGTGGTCAGCATGGGGAGGTCAGGAAACATGCAGTGGCAATGTAGGACAGGTTTCTGAAAAACATCGCGGGGTGATGCGCATTGTATGGGTGTGTAACGTTACATTCACTAGTAGGAGTGAGAAAAACATCACAGGGTGGTGTGAATCATAGGGTCTGAATTAGGATAGGCAGTAAGTGGAAATGTAGGATGGAGAAAAGCACCACGGTGTGGTCAGCATGGGGAGGTCAGGAAACATGCAGTGGCAATGTAGGATAGGTTTCTGAAATACATAGCGGGGTGGTGCGCATTGTATGGGTGTTTAACATTACATTCACTAGTAGGCCTGAGAAAAACATCACGGAGTGGTGTGAATCATAGGGTCTGAATTAGGATACGCAGTGAGTGTCCATGTAGGATGGAGTAAAGCACCACGGGGTGGTCAGAATTGGGACGTCAGGAAACATGCAGTGGCAATGTAGGATAGTTTTGTGAAAAACATCGTGGGGTTATACGCATTCTATGGGTGTGTAACATTACATTCACTAGTAGGAGTGATAAAAACATCACGGGGTAGTGTGAATCATAGGGTCTGAATTAGGATAGGCAGTGAGTGGCAATGTAGGATGGAGAAAAGCACCACGGGGTGGGCAGCATGCGGAGGTCAGGAAACATGCAGTGGCAATGTAGGATAGGTTTCTGAAAAACATCCCGGTTGGTGCGCATTGTATGGGTGTGTAAGATTACATTCACTAGTAGGATTGAGAAAAACATCACGGTGTGGTGTGAATCATAGGGTCTGAATTAGGATAGGCAGTGAGTGGCAATGTAGGATGGAGAAAAGCACCACGGGGTGGTCAGCATGTGGAGGTCAGGAAACATACAGGGGCAATCTAGGATAGGTTTCTGAAAAACATCGCGGGGTGGTGCGCTTTGTATGGGTGTGTAACATTACATTCACTTGTAGGAGTGAGAAAAACATCACGGGGTTGTGTGAATCATAGGGTCTGAATTAGGATAGGCAGTGAGTGGCAATGTAGGATGGAGAAAAGCACCACGGGGTTGTCAGCATGGGGAGGTCAGGAAACATGCAGTGGCGATGTAGGATAGGTTTCTTAAAAACATCGCGGGGTGGTGCCATTGTATGGGTGTGCATTGTATGGGTGTGTAGCACTACATTCTCTAGTAGGTGTAAGAAAAACATCACGTGGTGGTGTAAATCATGGGGTCTGAATTAGGATAGGCAGTGAGTGGCTATATAGGATGGAGAAAAGCACCACGGTGTGGTCAGGATGGGGAGGTCAGGAAACATGCAGTGGCAGTGTAGGATAGGATTCTGAAAAACATCGCGGGGTGGTGCGCATTGTATGGGTGTGTAACATTACCTTCACTAGTAGGAGTGAGAAAAACATCACGGGGTGGTGTGAATCATAGGGGCTGAATTAGGATAGGCAGTGAGTGGCAATGTAGGATGGAGAAAAGCACCAGGGGGGGTCAGCATGGGGAGGTCAGGAAACATGCAGTGGCAATATAGGATAGGTTTCTGAAAAACATAGCGTGGTGGTGCTTATTGCATGGGTGTGTAACATTACATTCACTAGTAGGAGTGAGAAAAACATGACGGGGTGGAGTGAATCATAGGGTCTGAATTAGGGTAGGCAGTGAGTGGCAATGTAGGATGGAGAAAAGCACCACGGGCTGGTCAGCCTGGGGAGGTCAGGAAACATGCAGTGGCAATGTAGGATAGGTTTCTGAAAAACATCGCGTGGTGGTGCGCATTGTATGGGTGTGTAACATTACCTTCACTAGTAGGAGTGAGAAAAACATCACGGGGTGGTGTGAATCATAGGGTATAAATTAGGATAGGCAGTGAGTGACAATGTAGGTTGGAGAAAAGCACCACAGGGTGGTGAGCATAGGGATGTCAGGAAACATGCAGTGGCAATGTAGGATAGGTTTCTGAAAAACATCGCGGGGTGGTGTGCATTGTATTGGTGTGTAACATTACATTAACTAGTAGGAGTGAGAAAAACATCATGGTGTGGTGTGAATCATAGGGTCTGAATTAGGATAGGCAGTGAGTGGCAATGTAGGCTGAGAAAAGCACCTCGGGGTGGTCAGCATGGGGAGGTGAGGCAACATACAGGGGCAATGTAGGATAGGTTAATGAAAAACATCGCGGCGTGGTGCGCATTGTATGGGTGTGTAACATTACCTTGACTAGTAGGAGTGAGAAAAACATCACGGGGTGGTGTGAATCATAGGGTCTGAATTAGGATAGGCAGTGAGTGGCAATGTAGGATGGAGTAAAGCACCACGGGGTGGTCAGCATGGGGAGGTCAGGAAACATGCAGTGGCAATGTAGGATAGGTTTCTGAAAAACATCGCGGGGTGTTGCGCATTGTATGGGTGTGTAACATTACCTTCACTAGTAGGAGTGAGAAAAACATCACGGGGTGGTGTGAATCATAGGGTCTGAATTAGGATAGGCAGTGAGTGGCAATGTAGGATGGAGAAAATTCCCACGGCGTGGTCAGCATGGGGAGCTCAGGAAACATGCAGTGGCAATGTAGGATAGGTTTCTGAAAAACATCGCGGGGTGGTGCGCATTGTATGGGTGTGTAACATTACATTCAATAGTAGGAGTGAGAAAAACATCACGGGTTGGTGTGAATCATAGGGTCCGAATTAGTATAGGCAGTGAGTGGCAATGTAGGATGGAGAAAAGCACCAAGGTGTTTTCAGCATGGTGAGGTCAGGAAACACTCAGGGGCAATATAGGATAGGTTTCTGAAAAACATCGCGGGGTGGTGCGCATTGTATGGGTGTGTAACATTACACTCACTAGTAGGAGTGAGAAAAACATCACGGGGTGGTGTGAATCATAGGGTCTGAATTAGGATAGGCAGTGAGTGGCAATGCAGGATGGAGAAAAGCACCACGGGGTGGTCAGCATGGGGAGGTCAGGAAACATGCAGTGCCAATGTAGGACAGGTTTCTGAAAAACATCGCGGGGTGTTGCGCATTGTATGGGTGTGTAACCTTACATTCACTAGTAGGAGTGAGAAAAACATCACAGGGTGGTGTGAATCATAGGGTCTGAATTAGGATAGGCAGTAAGTGGAAATGTAGGATGGAGAAAAGCACCACGGGGTGGTCAGCATGGGGAGGTCAGGAAACATGCAGTGGCAATGTAGGATAGGTTTCTGAAATACATAGAGGGGTGGTGCGCATTGTATGGGTGTTTAACAATACATTCACTAGTAGGCCTGAGAAAAACATCACGGAGTGGTGTGAATCATAGGGTCTGAATTAGGATACGCAGTGAGTGTCAATGTAGGATGGAGAAAAGCACCACGGGGTGGTCAGCATTGGGACGTCAGGAAACATGCAGTGGCAATGTAGGATAGTTTTCTGAAAAACATCGTGGGGTTATACGCATTCTATGGGTGTGTAACATTACATTCACTAGTAGGAGTGATAACATCACGGGGTAGTGTGAATCATAGGGTCTGAAATAGGATAGGCAGTGAGTGGCAATGTAGGATGGAGAAAAGCACCACGGGGTGGGCAGCATGCGGAAGTCAGGAAACATGCAGTGGCAATGTAGGATAGGTTTCTGAAAAACATCCCGGGTGGTGCGCATTGTATGGGTGTGTAACATTACATTCACGAGTAGGAGTGAGAAAAACATCACGGTGTGGTGTGAATCATAGGGTCTGAATTAGGATAGGAAGTGAGTGGCAATGTAGGATGGAGAAAAGCACCACGGGGTGGTCAGCATGTGGAGGTCAGGAAACATACAGGGGCAATGTAGGATAGGTTTCTGAAAAACATCGCGGGGTGGTGCGCTTTGTATGGGTGTGTAACATTACATTCACTAGTAGGAGTGAGAAAAACATCACGGGGTGGTGTGAATCATAGGGTCTGAATTAGCATAGGCAGTGAATGGCAATGTAGGATGGAGAAAAGCACCACGGGGTGGACAGCATGGGGAGGTCAGGAAACAGGCAGTGGCAATGTAGGATAGTTTTCTGAAAAACACCGCGGGGTGGTGCGCATTGCATGGGTGTGTAACATTACCTTCACTAGTAGGATTGAGAAAAACATCACGGGGTGGTGTGAATCGTAGGGTATGAATTAGCATAGGCAGTGAGTGGCAATGTAGGATGGAGAAAAGCACCATGGGGTGGTCAGCATGGGGAGGTCAGGAAACATGCAGTGGCAATGTAGGATAGGTTTCTGAAAAACATCGCGGGGTGGTGTGCATTGTATGGGTGTGTAACATTACATTCACTAGTAGGATTGAGAAAAACATCACGGATTGGTGTGAATCATAGGGGCTGAATTAGGATAGGCAGTGAGTGGCAATGAAGGATGGATAAAAGCACCACGGTGTGGTCAGCATGGGGAGGTCAGGAAACATGCAGTGGCAATGTAGGATAGGTTTCTGAAAAACATCGCGGGGTGGTGCGCATTGTATTGGTGTGTAACATTACCTTCACTAGTAGGAGTGAGAAAAACATCACGGGGTGGTATGAATCATAGGGTCTGAATTAGGATAGGCAGGGAGTGGCAATGTAGGATGGAGAAAAGCACCACGGGGTGGTCAGCATGGGGAGGTCAGGAAACATGCAGTGGCAATGTAGGATAGGTTTCTGAAAAACATCGCGGGGTGTTGTGCATTGTATGGGTGTGTAACATTACCTTCACTAGTAGGAGTGAGAAAAACATCACGGGTTGGTGTGAATCATACGGTCTGAATTAGGATAGGCAGTGAGTGGCAATGTAGGATGGAGAAAATTCCCACGTGGTGGTCAGCATGGGGAGGTCAGGAAACATGCAGTGGCAATGTAGGATAGGTTTCGGAAAAACATCGCGGGGTGGTGCGCATTGTATGGGTGTGTAACATTACATTCAATAGTAGGAGTGAGAAAAACATCACGGGGTGGTGTGAATCATAGGGTCCGAATTAGTATAGGCAGTGAGTGGCAATGTAGGATGGAGAAAAGCACCACGGTGTTTTCATCATGGGGAGGTCAGGAAACATGCAGGGGCAATATAGGATAGGTTTCTGAAAAACATCGCGGGGTGGTGTGCATTGTATGGGTTTGTAACATTACATTCTCTATTAGGAGTGAGAAAAAAATCACGGGGTGGTGTGAATCATAGGGTCTGAATTAGGATAGGCAGTGAGTGGCATTGTAGGATGGAGAATAGCACCACGGGGTGGTCAGCATGGGGAGGTCAGGAAACATGCAATGGCAATGTAGGATAGGTATCTGAAAAACACTGCGGGGTGGTGCGCATTGTATGGGTGTGTAACATTACACTCAATAGTAGGAGTGAGAAAAACATCGCGGGGTGGTATGAATCATAGGGTCTGCATTAGGATAGGCAGTGAGTGGCAATGTAGGATGGAGAAAAGCACCACGGGGTGGTCAGCATGGGGAGGTCAGGAAATATGCAGTGGCAATGTAGGATAGGTTTCTGAAAAACAACGCGGGGTGGTGCGCATTGTATGGGTGTGTAACATTACACTCACTAGTAGGAGTGAGAAAAACATCAAGGGGTGGTGTGAATCATATTGTCTGAATTAGGATAGGCAGTGAGTGGCAATGTAGGATGGAGAAAAGCACCACGGGGTGGTCAGCATGGGCAGGTCAGGAAACATGCAGTGGCAATGTCGGATAGGTTTCTGAAAAACATCGCGGGGTGGTGCGCATTGTATGGTTGTGTAACATTACCTTCACTAGTAGGAGTGAGAAAAACATCACGGGGTGGTGTGAATCATAGGGTCTGAATTAGGATAGGCAGTGAGTGCCTATGTACGATGGAGAAAAGCACCACGGGGTGGTCAGCATGGGGAGGTCAGGAAACATGCAGTGGCGATGTAGGATAGGTTTCTGAAAAACATCGCGGGGTGGTGCGCATTGTATGGGAGTGTAACATTACATTCACTAGTAGGAGTGAGAAAAACATCACGGGGTGGTGTGAATCATAGGGTCTGAATTAGGATAGGCAGTGAGTGCCAATGTACGATGGAGAAAAGCACCACTGGGTGGTCAGCATGGGGAGGTCAGGAAACATGCAGTGGCAATGTAGGATAGGTTTATGAAAAACATCGCGGGGTGGTGCCATTGTATGTGTGTGTAACACTACATTCACTAGTAGGAGTGAGAAAAACATCACGGGGTGGTGTGAATCGTAGGGTCTGAATTAGGATAGGCAGTGAGTGGCAATATAGGATGGAGAAAAGCACCACAGTGTGGTCAGGATGGGGAGGTCAGGAAACATGCAGTGGCAATGTAGGATAGGATTCTGAAAAACATCACGGGGTGGTGCGCATTGTATGGGTGTGTAACATTACGTTCACTAGTAGGAGTGAGAAAAACATCACGGGGTGGTGTGAATCACAGGGTCTAAGTTAGGATAGTCAGTGAGTGGCAATGTAGGATGGAGAAAAGCACCACGGGTTGGTCAGCATGGGGAGGTGAGGAAACATACAGGGGCAATGTAGGATAGGTTTCTGAAAAGCATAGCGGCGTGGTGCGCATTGTATGGGTGTGTAACATTACCTTCACTAGTAGGAGTGAGAAAAACATCACGGGGTGGTGTGAATCATAGGGTCTGAATTAGGATAGGCAGTGAGTGGCAATGTAGGATGGAGTAAAGCACCACGTGTGGTCAGCATGGGGAGGTCAGGAAACATGCAGTGGCAATGTAGGATAGGTTTCTGAAAAACATCGCGGGGTGGTGCGCATTTTTTGGGTGTGTAACATTACATTCACTAGTAGGAGTGAGAAAAACATCACGGGATGGTGTGAATCATAGGGTCTGAATTAGGATAGGCAGTGAGTGACAATGTAGTATGGAGAAAAGCACCATGGGGTGGTCAGCATGGGGAGGTCAGGAAACATGCAGTGGCAATGTAGGATAGGTTTCTGAAAAACATCGCGGGGTGGTGCGCATTGTATGGGTGTGTAACATTACCTTCACTAGTAGGAGTGAGAAAAACATCACGGGGTGGTGTGAATCATAGTGTCTGAATTAGGAAAGGCAGTGAGTGGCAATGTAGGGTGGAGAAAAGCACCACGAGGTGGTCAGCATGGGGAGGTCAGGAAACATGCAGTCGCAATGTAGAATAGGTTTCTGAAAAACATCGCGTGGTGCTGTGCATTGTATGGGTGTGTAACATTGCATTCACTAGTAGGAGTGAGAAAAACATCACGGGGTGGTGTGAATCATAGGGTCTTAATTAGGAAAGGCAGTGAGTGGCAATGTAGGATGGAGAAAAGCACCACGGGTTGGACAGCATGGGGAGGTCAGGAAACAGGCAGTGGCAATGTAGGATAGTTTTCTGAAAAACACCGCGGGGTGGTGTGCATTGTATGGGTGTGTAACATTACCTTCACTAGTAGGAGTGAGAAAAACATCACGGGGTGGTGTGAATCATAGGGTCTGAATTAGCATAGGCAGTGAGTGGCAATGTAGGATGGAGAAAAGCACCATGGGGTGGTCAGCATGGGGAGGTCAGGAAACATGCAGTGGCAATGTAGGATAGGTTTCTGAAAAACATCGCGGGGTGGTGTGCATTGTATGGGTGTGTAACATTACATTCACTAGTAGGATTGAGAAAAACATCACGGATTGGTGTGAATCATAGGGGCTGAATTAGGATAGGCAGTGAGTTGCAATGAAGGATGGATAAAAGCACCACGGTGTGGTCAGCATGGGGAGGTCAGGAAACATGCAGTGGCAATGTAGGATAGGTTTCTGAAAAACATCGCGGGGTGGTGCGCATTGTATTGGTGTGTAACATTACCTTCACTAGTAGGAGTGAGAAAAACATCACGGGGTGGTGTGAATCATAGGGTCTGAATTAGGATAGGCAGGGAGTGGCAATGTAGGATGGAGAAAAGCACCGCGGGGTGGTCAGCATGGGGAGGTCAGGAAACATGCAGTGGCAATGTAGGATAGGTTTCTGAAAAACATCGCGGGGTGTTGTGCATTGTATGGGTGTGTAACATTACCTTCACTAGTAGGAGTGAGAAAAACATCACGGGTTGGTGTGAATCATACGGTCTGAATTAGGATAGGCAGTGAGTGGCAATGTAGGATGGAGAAAATTCCCACGTGGTGGTCAGCATGGGGAGGTCAGGAAACATGCAGTGGCAATTTAGGATAGGTTTCGGAAAAACATCGCGGGGTGGTGCGCATTGTATTGGTGTGCAACATTACATTCAATAGTAGGAGTGACAAAAACATCACGGGGTGGTGTGAATCATGGGGTCCGAATTAGTATAGGCAGTGAGTGGCAATGTAGGATGGAGAAAAGCACCACGGTGTTTTCAGCATGGGGAGGTTAGGAAACATGCAGGGGCAATATAGTATAGGTTTCTGAAAAACATCGCGGGGTGGTGAGCATTGTATGGGTTTGTAACATTACATTCACTAGTAGGAGTGAGAAAAACATCACCGGGTGGTGTGAATCATAGGGTCTGAATTAGGATAGGCAGTGAGTGGCATTGTAGAATGGAGAATAGCACCACGGGGTGGTCAGCATGGGGAGGTCAGGAAACATGCAATGGCAATGTAGGATAGATATCTGAAAAACATTGCGGGGTGGTGCGCATTGTATGGGTGTGTAACATTACACTCAATAGTAGGAGTGAGAAAAACATCGCGGGGTGGTGTGAATCATAGGGTCTGAATTAGGATAGGCAGTGAGTGGCAATGTAGGATGGAGAAAAGCACCACGGTGTGGTCAGCATGGGGAGGTCAGGAAACATGCAGTGGCAATGTAGGACAGGTTTCTGAAAAACATCGCAGAGTGGTGCGCATTGTATGGTTGTGTAACGTTAGATTCACTAGTAGGAGTGAGAAAAACATCACGGGGTGGTGTGAATCATAGGGTCTGAATTAGGATAGGCAGTAAGTGGAAATGTAGGATGGAGAAAAGCACCACGGGGTGGTCAGCATGGGGAGGTCAGGAAACATGCAGTGGCAATGTAGGATAGGTTTCTGAAAAACATCGCGGGGTGGTGCGCATTGTATGGGTGTGTAACATTACACTCACTAGTAGGAGTGAGAAAAACATCACGGGGTGGTGTGAATCATAGGGTCTGAATTAGGATAGGCAGTGAGTGCCAATGTACGATGGAGAAAAACACCACGGGGTGGTCAGCATGGGGAGGTCAGGAAACATGCAGTGGCGATGTAGGATAGGTTTCTGAAAAACATCGCGGGGTGGTGCGCATTGTATGGGAGTGTAACATTACATTCACTAGTAGGAGTGAGAAAAACATCACGGGGTGGTGTGAATCATAGGGTCTGAATTAGGATAGGCAGTGAGTGCCAATGTACGATGGAGAAAAGCACCACGGGGTGGTCAGCATGGGGAGGTCAGGAAACATGCAGTGGCGATGTAGGATAGGTTTCTGAAAAACATCGCGGGGTAGTGCCATTGTATGGGTGTGTAACACTACATTCACTAGTAGGAGTGAGAAAAACATCACGGGGTGGTGTGAATCATAGGGTCTGAATTAGGATAGGCAGTGAGTGGCAATATAGGATGGAGAAAAGCACCACAGTGTGGTCAGGATGGGGAGGTCAGGAAACATGCAGTGGCAATGTAGGATAGGATTCTGAAAAACATCGCGGGGTGGTGCGCATTGTATGGGTGTGTAACATTACGTTCACTAGTAGGAGTGAGAAAAACATCACGGGGTGGTGTGAATCACAGGGTCTCAGTTAGGATAGGCAGTGAGTGGCAATGTAGGATGGAGAAAAGCACCACGGGGTGGTCAGCATGGGGAGGTGAGGAAACATACAGGAGCAATGTAGGATAGGTTTCTGAAAAGCATCGCGGCGTGGTGCGCATTGTATGGGTGTGTAACATTACCTTCACTAGTAGGAGTGTGAAAAACATCACGGGGTGGTGTGAATCATAGGGTCTGAATTAGGATAGGCAGTGAGTGGCAATGTAGGATGGAGTAAAGCACCACGGGTGGTCAGCATGGGGAGGTCAGGAAACATGCAGTGGCAATGTAGGATAGGTTTCTGAAAAACATCGCGGGGTGGTGCGCATTTTTTGGGTGTGTAACATTACATTCACTAGTAGGAGTGAGAAAAACATCACGGGATGGTGTGAATCATAGTGTCTGAATTAGGCTAGGCAGTGAGTGACAATGTAGGATGGAGAAAAGCACCATGGGGTGGTCAGCATGGGGAGGTCAGGAAACATGCAGTGGCAATGTAGGATAGGTTTCTGAAAAACATCGCGGGGTGGTGCGCATTGTATGGGTGTGTAACATTACATTCACTAGTAGGAGTGAGAAAAACATCACGGGGTGGTGTGAATCCTAGGGTCTGAATTAGGAAAGGCAGTGAGTGGCAATGTAGGGTGGAGAAAAGCACCACAGGGTGGTCAGCCTGGGGAGGTCAGGAAACATGCAGTCGCAATGTAGAATAGGTTTCTGAAAAACATCGCGGGGTGCTGTGCATTGTATGGGTGTGTAACATTACATTCACTAGTAGGAGTGAGAAAAACATCACGGGGTGGTGTGAATCATAGGGTCTGAATTAGGAAAGGCAGTGAGTGGCAATGTAGGATGGAGAAAAGCACCACGGGGTGGACAGCATTGGGAGGTCAGGAAACAGGCAGTGGCAATGTAGGATAGTTTTCTGAAAAACACCGCGGGGTGGTGTGCATTGTATGGGTGTGTAACATTACCTTCACTAGTAGGAGTGAGAAAAACATCACGGGGTGGTGTGAATCATAGGGTCTGAATTAGCATAGGCAGTGAGTTTCAATGTAGGATGGAGAATAGCACCACGGGGTGGTCAGCATGGGGATGTCAGGAAACATGCAATGGCAATGTAGGATAGGTATCTGAAAAACATCGCGGGGTGTTGCGCATTGTATGGGTGTGTAACATTACACTCAATAGTAGGAGTGAGAAAAACATCGCGGGGTGGTGTGAATCATAGGGTCTGAATTAGGATAGGCAGTGAGTGGCAATGTAGGATGGAGAAAAGCACCACGGGGTGGTCAGCATGGGGAGGTCAGGAAACATGCAGTGGCAATGTAGGACAGGTTTCTGAAAAACATCGCGGAGTGGGGCGCATTGTATGGGTGTGTAACGTTAGATTCACTAGTAGGAGTGAGAAAAACATCACGGGGTGGTGTGAATCATAGGGTCTGAATTTGGATAGGCAGTAAGTGGAAATGTAGGATGGAGAAAAGCACCACGGGGTGGTCAGCATGGGGAGGTCAGGAAACATGCAGTGGCAATGTAGGATAGGTTTCTGAAAAACATCGCGGGGTGGTGCGCATTGTATGGGTGTGTAACATTACACTCACTAGTAGGAGTGAGAAAAACATCACGGGGTGGTGTGAATCATAGGGTCTGAATTAGGATAGGCAGTGAGTGCCAATGTACGATGGAGAAAAACACCACGGGGTGGTCAGCATGGGGAGGTCAGGAAACATGCAGTGGCGATGTAGGATAGGTTTCTGAAAAACATCGCGGGGTGGTGCGCATTGTATGGGAGTGTAACATTACATTCACTAGTAGGAGTGAGAAAAACATCACGGGGTGGTGTGAATCATAGGGTCTGAATTAGGATAGGCAGTGAGTGCCAATGTACGATGGAGAAAAGCACCACAGGGTGGTCAGCATGGGGAGGTCAGGAAACATGCAGTGGCGATGTAGGATAGGTTTCTGAAAAACATCGCGGGGTAGTGCCATTGTATGGGTGTGTAACACTACATTCACTAGTAGGAGTGAGAAAAACATCACGGGGTGGTGTGAATCATAGGGTCTGAATTAGGATAGGCAGTGAGTGGCAATATAGGATGGAGAAAAGCACCACGGTGTTGTCAGGATGGGGAGGTCAGGAAACATGCAGTTGCAATGTAGGATAGGATTCTGAAAAACATCGCGGGGTGGTGCGCATTGTATGGGTGTGTAACATTACGTTCACTAGTAGGAGTGAGAAAAACATCACGGGGTGGTGTGAATCACAGGGTCTCAGTTAGGATAGGCAGTGAGTGGCAATATAGGATGGAGAAAAGCACCACGGGGTGGTCAGCATGGGGAGGTGAGGAAACATACAGGAGCAATGTAGGATAGGTTTCTGAAAAGCATCGCGGCGTGGTGCGCATTGTATGGGTGTGTAACATTACCTTCACTAGTAGGAGTGTGAAAAACATCACGGGGTGGTGTGAATCATAGGGTCTGAATTAGGATAGGCAGTGAGTGGCAATGTAGGATGGAGTAAAGCACCACGGGTGGTCAGCATGGGGAGGTCAGGAAACATGCAGTGGCAATGTAGGATAGGTTTCTGAAAAACATCGCGGGGTGGTGCGCATTTTTTGGGTGTGTAACATTACATTCACTAGTAGGAGTGAGAAAAACATCACGGGATGGTGTGAATCATAGTGTCTGAATTAGGCTAGGCAGTGAGTGACAATGTAGGATGGAGAAAAGCACCATGGGGTGGTCAGCATGGGGAGGTCAGGAAACATGCAGTGGCAATGTAGGATAGGTTTCTGAAAAACATCGCGGGGTGGTGCGCATTGTATGGGTGTGTAACATTACATTCACTAGTAGGAGTGAGAAAAACATCACGGGGTGGTGTGAATCGTAGGGTCTGAATTAGGAAAGGCAGTGAGTGGCAATGTAGGGTGGAGAAAAGCACCACAGGGTGGTCAGCATGGGGAGGTCAGGAAACATGCAGTCGCAATGTAGAATAGGTTTCTGAAAAACATCGCGGGGTGCTGTGCATTGTATGGGTGTGTAACATTACATTCACTAGTAGGAGTGAGAAAAACATCACGGGGTGGTGTGAATCATAGGGTCTGAATTAGGAAAGGCAGTGAGTGGCAATGTAGGATGGAGAAAAGCACCACGGGGTGGACAGCATTGGGAGGTCAGGAAACAGGGAGTGGCAATGTAGGATAATTTTCTGAAAAACACCGCGGGGTGGTGTGCATTGTATGGGTGTGTAACATTACCTTCACTAGTAGGAGTGAGAAAAACATCACGGGGTGGTGTGAATCATAGGGTCTGAATTAGCATAGGCAGTGAGTTTCAATGTAGGATGGAGAATAGCACCACAGGGTGGTTAGCAAGGGATGTCAGGAAACATGCAATGGCAATGTAGGATAGGTATCTGAAAAACATCGCGGGGTGTTGCGCATTGTATGGGTGTGTAACATTACACTCAATAGTAGGAGTGAGAAAAACATCGCGGGGTGGTGTGAATCATAGGGTCTGAATTAGGATAGGCAGTGAGTGGCAATGTAGGATGGAGAAAAGCACCACGGGGTGGTCAGCATGGGGAGGTCAGGAAACATGCAGTGGCAATGTAGGACATGTTTCTGAAAAACATCGCGGAGTGGGGCGCATTGTATGGGTGTGTAACGTTAGATTCACTAGTAGGAGTGAGAAAAACATCACGGGGTGGTGTGAATCATAGGGTCTGAATTAGGATAGGCAGTAAGTGGAAATGTAGGATGGAGAAAAGCACCACGGGGTGGTCAGCATGGGGAGGTCAGGAAACATGCAGTGGCAATGTAGGATAGGTTTCTGAAAAACATCGCCGGGTGGTGCGCATTGTATGGGTGTGTAACATTACACTCACTAGTAGGAGTGAGAAAAACATCAAGGGGTGGTGTGAATCATATTGTCTGAATTAGGATAGGCAGTGAGTGGCAATGTAGGATGGAGAAAAGCACCACGGGGTGGTCAGCATGGGCAGGTCAGGAAACATGCAGTGGCAATGTGGGATAGGTTTCTGAAAAACATCGCGGGGTGGTGCGCATTGTATGGTTGTGTAACATTACCTTCACTAGTAGGAGTGAGAAAAACATCACGGGGTGGTGTGAATCATAGGGTCTGAATTAGGATAGGAAGTGAGTGGCAATGTAGGATGGAGAAAAGCACCACGGGGTGGTCAGCATGAGGAGGTCAGGAAACATGCAGGTGCAATGTAAGATAGGTTTCTGATAAACATCGCGGGGTGGTGCGCATTGTATGGGTGTGTAACATTACATTCACTAGTAGGCGTGAGAAAAACATCACGGGGTGGTGTGAATCACAGTGTCTGAATTAGGATAGGCAGTGAGTGACAATGTAGGATGGAGAAAAGCACAACGGCGTGGTCACATGGGGAGGTCAGGAAACATGCAGTGGCAGTGTAGAATAGGTTTCTGAAAAACATCGCGGGGTGGTGCGCATTGTATGGGTGTGTAAAATTACATTCACTAGTAGGAGTGAGAAAAACATCACGGGTTGGTGTGAATCATAGGATCTGAATTAGGATAGGCAGTGAGTGGCAATTTAGGTTGGAGAAAAGCACCATGGGGGGGTCAGCATGGGGAGGTCAGCAAACATGCAGTGGCAATGCAGGATAGGTTTCTGATAAACATCGTGGTGTGGTGCGCATTGTATGGGTGTGTAATATAACATTCACTAGTCGGAGTGAGAAAAACAGCACGGAGTGGTGTGAATCACAGGGTCTGAATTAGGATAGGCAGTGAGTGGCAATGTAGGATGGAGAAAAGCACCACGGGGTGGTCAGCATGGGGAGGTCAGAAAACATGCAGGGGCAATGCAGGATAGGTTTCTGAAAAACATCGCGGGGTGGTGCGCATTGTGTTGGTGTGTAACATTACATTCACTAGTAGGAGTGAGAAAAACATCACGGGGTGGTGTGAATCATCGGGTCTGATTTAGGATAGGCAGTGAGTGACAATATAGGATGGAGAAAAGCACCACGGGGTGGTCAGCATGGGGAGGTCAGGAAACATGCAGGGGCAATGTAGGATAGGTTTCTGAAAAACATCGCGGGGTGGTGCGCATTGTATGGGTGGGTTACATTACATTCACTAGTAGGAGTCAGAAAAACATCACGGGGTGGTGTGAATCATAGGGTCTGAATTAGGTTAGGAAGTGAGTGGAAATGAAGATGGAGAAAACACCACGGGTTGGTCAGCATGTGGAGGTCAGGAAACATGCAGTGGCAATGTAGGAGAGGTTTCTGAAAAACATCGCGGGGTGGTGCGCATTGCATGGGAGTGTAACATTACATTCACTAGTAGGAGTGAGAAAAGCATCACGGGGTGGTGTGAATCATAGGGTCTGAATTAGGATAGGCAGTGAGTGCCAATGTACGATGGAGGAAAGCACCACGGGGTGGTCAGCATGGGGAGGTCAGGAAACATGCAGTTGCGATGTAGGATAGGTTTCTGAAAAACATCGCGGGGTGGTGCCATTGTATGGGTGTGTAACACTACATTCACTAGTAGGAATGAGAAAAACATCACGGGGTGGTGTGAATCATAGGGTCTGAATTAGGATAGGCAGTGAGTGACAATGTAGGATGGAGAAAAGCACCACGGGGTGGTCAGCATGGGGAGGTCAGGAAACATGCAGTGGCAATGTAGGATAGGTTTCTAAAAAACATAGCGGGGTGGTGCTCAATGCATGGGTGTGTAACATTACATTCACTAGTAGGAATGAGAAAAACATCACGGGGTGGTGTGAATCATAGGGTCTGAATTAGGATAGGCAGTGAGTGACAATGTAGGATGGAGAAAAACACCACGCCGTGGTCAGCATAGGGAGGTAAGGAAACATACAGTGGCAATATACGATAGGTTTCTGAAAAACATCGCGGGGTGGTGCGCATTGTATGGGTGTGTATCATTACATTCACTAGTGGGAGTGAGAAAAACATCACGGGGTGGTGTGAATCATAGGGTCTAAATTAGGATAGGCAGTGAGTGGCAATTTAGGATGGAGAAAAGCACCACGTGGTGGTCAGCATGGGGACTTCAGGAAACATGCAGTGGCAATGTAGGATAGGTTTCTGAAAAACATAGCGGTGTGGTGCTCAATGCATGGGTGTGTAACATTACATTCACTAGTAGGAGTGAGGAAAACATCACGGGGTGGAGTGAATCATAAGGTCTGAATTAGGGTAGGCAGTGAGTGGCAATGTAGAATGGAGAAATCACCACGGGGTGGTCAGCCACGGGAGGTCAGGAAACATGCAGTGGCAATGTAGGATAGGTTTCTGAAAAACATCGCGGGGTGGTGCGCATTGTATGGGTGTGTATCATTACCTTCACTAGTAGGAGTGAGAAAAACATCACGGGATGGTGTGAATCATAGGGTCTGAATTAGGATAGGCAGTGAGTGGCAATGTAGGATGGAGAAAAGCACCACGGGGTGGTCAGCATAGGGATGTCAGGAAACATCCAGTGGCAATGTAGGATAGAATTCTGAAAAACATCGCGGGGTGGTGCGCATTGTATGGGTGTGTAACATTACCTTCACTAGTAGGAGTGAGAAAAACATCACGGGGTGATGTGAATCATAGTGTGTGAATTAGGATAGGCAGTGAGGGGCAATGTAGGATGGAGAAAAGCACCACGGTGTTGTCAGCATGGGGAGGTCAGGAAACATGCAGGGGCAATGTAGGATAGGTTTCTGAAAAACATCGCGGGGTGGTGCGCATTGCATGGGTGTGTAACATTACATTCACTAGTAGGAGTGAGAAAAACATCATGAGGTGGTGTGAATCATAGGGTCTGAATTAGAATAGGCAGTGAGGGGCAATGTAGGATGGAGAAAAGCACCACGCGGTGGTCAGCATGGGGAGGTCAGGAAACATGCAGGGGCAATGTAGGATAAGTTTCTGAAAAACATCGCGGGGTGGTGCGCATTGTATGTGTGTGTAACATTACCTTCACTAGTAGGAGTGAGAAAAACATCACCGGGTGGTGTTAATCATAGGATCTGAATTAGGATAGGCAGTGATTGGCAATGTAGGATGGAGAAAAGCACCATGGGGTGGTCAGCATGGGGAGGTCAGGAAACATGCAGTGGCAATGTAGGATAGGTTTCTGAAAAACATCGCGGGGTGGTGCGCATTGTATGGGAGTGTAACATTACATTCACTAGTAGGAGTGAGAAAAACATCACGGGGTGGTGTGAATCATAGGGTCTGAATTAGGATAGGCAGTGAGTGGCAATGTAGGATGGAGAAAAGCACCACGGGGTGGTCAGCATGGGGAGGTCAGGAAACATGCAGTGGCCATGTAGGATAGGTTTCTTAAAAACATCGCGGGGTGGTGCCATTTTATGTGTGTGTAACACTACATTCACTAGCAGGAGTGAGAAAAACATCACGGGGTGGTGTGAATCATAGGGTCTGAATTAGGATAGGCAGTGAGTGGCAATGTAGGTTGGAGAAAAGCACCACGGGGTGGTCAGCATAGGGATGTCAGGAAACATGCAGTGGCAATGTAGGATAGGTTTCTGAAAAACATCGCGGGGTGGTGCGCATTGTATGGTGTGTAACATTACATTCACTAGTACGAGTGAGAAAAACATCACGGGGTGGTTTGAATCATAGGGTCTGAATTAGGATAGGCAGTGAGTGGCAATGTAGGATGGAGAAAAGCACCACGGGGTGGTCAGCATGGGGAGGTCAGGAAACATGCAGTGGCCATGTAGGATAGGTTTCTGAATAACATCTCGGGGTGGTGCGCATTGTATGGGTGTGTAACATTACATTAACTAGTAGGAGTGAGAAAAACATCATGGTGTTGTGTGAATAATAGGCTCTGAATTAGGATAGGCAGTGAGTGGCAATGTAGGATGGAGAAAAGCACCACGGTGTGGTCAGCATGGGGAGGTCAGGAAACATACAGGGGCAATGTAGGATAGGTTTCTGAAAAACATCGCGGCGTGTTGCTTATTGTATGGGTGTGTAACATTACCTTCACTAGTAGGAGTGAGAAAAACATCACGGGGTGGTGTGAATCATAGGGTCTGCATTAGGATAGGCAGTGAGTGGCAGTGTAGGATGGAGTAAAGCACCACGGGGTGGTCAGCATGGGGAGTTCAGGAAACATTCAGTGGCAATGTAGGATAGGTTTCTGAAAAACATTGCGGGGTGGTGCGCATTGTTTGGGTGTGTACCATTACATTCACTAGTAGGAGTGAGAAAAACATCACGGGATGGTGTTAATCATAGGGTCTGAATTAGGATAGGCAGTGAGTGACAATGTAGGATGGAGAAAAGCACAACGGGGTGGTCAGCATGGGGAGGTCAGGAAACATGCAGTGGCAATGTAGGATAGCTTTCTGAAAAACATCGCGGGGTGGTGCGCATTGTATGGGTGTGTAACATTACATTCACTAGTAGGAGTGAGAAAAACATCACGGGGTGGTGTGAATCATAGGGTCTGAATTAGGAAAGGCACTGAGTGGCAATGTAGGATGGAGAAAAGCACCACGGGGTCGTCAGCATGGGGAAGTCAGGAAACATGCAGTCGCAATGTAGAATAGGTTTCTGAAAAACATCGCGGGGTGGTGCGCATTGTATGGGTGTGTAACATTACATTCACTAGTAGGAGTGAGAAAAATATCACGGGGTGGAGTGAATCATAAGGTCTGAATAAGGGTAGGCAGTGAGTGGCAATGTAGAATGGAGAAAAGCACCACGGGCTGGTCAGCCTGGGGAGGTCAGGAAACATGCAGTGGCGATGTAGGATAGGTTTCTTAAAAACATCGCGGGGTGGTGCCATTGTATGGGAGTGTAACATTACATTCACTAGTAGGAGTGAGAAAAACATCACGGGGTGGTGTGAATCATAGTGTCTGAATTAGGATAGGCAGTGAGTGGCAATGTAGGATGGAGAAAAGCACCACGGGGTGGTCAACATGGGGAGGTCAGGAAACATGCAGTGGCGATGTAGGATAGGTTTCTTAAAAACATCGCGGGGTGGTGCCATTGTATGGGTGTGTAACACTACATTCACTAGTAGGAGTGAGAAAAACATCACGGGGTGGTGTGAATCATAGGGTCTGAATTATTATAGGCAGTGAGTGGCAATATAGGATGGAGAAAAGCACCACGGTGTGGTCAGGATGGGGAGGTCAGGAAACATGCAGTGGGAGTGTAGGATAGGATTCTGAAAAACATCGCTGGGTGGTGCGCATTGTATGGGTGTGTAACATTACCTTCACTAGTAGGAGTGAGAAAAACATCACGGGGTGGTGTGAATCATAGGGTCCAAGTTAGGATAGGCAGTGAGTGGCAATGTAGAATGGAGAAAAGCACCACGGGGTGGTCAGCATGGGGAGGTCAGGAAACATGCAGTGGCAATATAGGATAGGTTTCTGAAAAACATAGCGTGGTGGTGCTTATTGCATGGGTGTGTAACATTACATTCACTAGTAGGAGTGAGAAAAACATGACGGGGTGGAGTGAATCATAGGGTCTGAATTAGGGTAGGCAGTGAGTGGCAATGTAGAATGGAGAAAAGCACCACGGGCTGGTCAGCCTGGGGAGGTCAGGAAACATGCAGTGGCAATATAGGATAGGTTTCTGAAAAACATAGCGTGGTGGTGCTTATTGCATGGGTGTGTAACATTACATTCACTAGTAGGAGTGAGAAAAACATGACGGGGTGGAGTGAATCATAGGGTCTGAATTAGGGTAGGCAGTGAGTGGCAATGTAGAATGGAGAAAAGCACCACGGGCTGGTCAGCCTGGGGAGGTCAGGAAACATGCAGTGGCAATGTAGGATAGGTTTCTGAAAAACATCGCGGGGTGGTGCGCATTGTATGGGTCTGTAACATTACCTTCACTAGTAGGTGTGAGAAAAACATCACGGGGTGGTGTGAATTATAGGGTCTATATTAGGATAGGCAGTGAGTGACAATGTAGGCTGGAGAAAAGCACCACGGGGTGGTCAGCATAGGGATGTAAGGAAACATGCAGTGGCAATGTAGGATAGGTTTCTGAAAAACATCGCGGGGTGGTGTGCATTGTATTGGTGTGTAACATTTCATTAACTAGTAGGAGTGAGAAAAACATCATGGTGTGCTGTGAATCATAGGGTCTGAATTAGGATAGGCAGTGAGTGGCAATGTAGGCGGAGAAAAGCACCTCGGGGTGGTCAGCATGGGGAGGTGAGGAAACATACAGGGGCAATGTAGGATAGGTTTCTGAAAAACATCGCGGCGTGGTGCGCATTGTATGGGTGTGTAACATTACATTCACTAGTAGGAGTGAGAAAAACGTCACAGGGTGTTGTGAATCATAGGGTCTGAATTAGGATAGGCAGTGAGTGGCATTGTAGGATGGAGAATAGCACCACGGGGTGGTCAGCATGGGGAGGTCAGGAAACATGCAATGGCAATGTAGGATAGGTATCTGAAAAACACTGCGGGGTGGTGCGCATTGTATGGGTGTGTAACATTACACTCAATAGTAGGAGTGAGAAAAACATCGCGGGGTGGTATGAATCATAGGGTCTGCATTAGGATAGGCAGTGAGTGGCAATGTAGGATGGAGAAAAGCACCACGGGGTGGTCAGCATGGGGAGGTCAGGAAATATGCAGTGGCAATGTAGGATAGGTTTCTGAAAAACAACGCGGGGTGGTGCGCATTGTATGGGTGTGTAACATTACACTCACTAGTAGGAGTGAGAAAAACATCAAGGGGTGGTGTGAATCATATTGTCTGAATTAGGATAGGCAGTGAGTGGCAATGTAGGATGGAGAAAAGCACCACGGGGTGGTCAGCATGGGCAGGTCAGGAAACATGCAGTGGCAATGTCGGATAGGTTTCTGAAAAACATCGCGGGGTGGTGCGCATTGTATGGTTGTGTAACATTACCTTCACTAGTAGGAGTGAGAAAAACATCACGGGGTGGTGTGAATCATAGGGTCTGAATTAGGATAGGCAGTGAGTGCCTATGTACGATGGAGAAAAGCACCACGGGGTGGTCAGCATGGGGAGGTCAGGAAACATGCAGTGGCGATGTAGGATAGGTTTCTGAAAAACATCGCGGGGTGGTGCGCATTGTATGGGAGTGTAACATTACATTCACTAGTAGGAGTGAGAAAAACATCACGGGGTGGTGTGAATCATAGGGTCTGAATTAGGATAGGCAGTGAGTGCCAATGTACGATGGAGAAAAGCACCACGGGGTGGTCAGCATGGGGAGGTCAGGAAACATGCAGTGGCAATGTAGGATAGGTTTATGAAAAACATCGCGGGGTGGTGCCATTGTATGTGTGTGTAACACTACATTCACTAGTAGGAGTGAGAAAAACATCACGGGGTGGTGTGAATCGTAGGGTCTGAATTAGGATAGGCAGTGAGTGGCAATATAGGATGGAGAAAAGCACCACAGTGTGGTCAGGATGGGGAGGTCAGGAAACATGCAGTGGCAATGTAGGATAGGATTCTGAAAAACATCACGGGGTGGTGCGCATTGTATGGGTGTGTAACATTACGTTCACTAGTAGGAGTGAGAAAAACATCACGGGGTGGTGTGAATCACAGGGTCTAAGTTAGGATAGTCAGTGAGTGGCAATGTAGGATGGAGAAAAGCACCACGGGTTGGTCAGCATGGGGAGGTGAGGAAACATACAGGGGCAATGTAGGATAGGTTTCTGAAAAGCATAGCGGCGTGGTGCGCATTGTATGGGTGTGTAACATTACCTTCACTAGTAGGAGTGAGAAAAACATCACGGGGTGGTGTGAATCATAGGGTCTGAATTAGGATAGGCAGTGAGTGGCAATGTAGGATGGAGTAAAGCACCACGTGTGGTCAGCATGGGGAGGTCAGGAAACATGCAGTGGCAATGTAGGATAGGTTTCTGAAAAACATCGCGGGGTGGTGCGCATTTTTTGGGTGTGTAACATTACATTCACTAGTAGGAGTGAGAAAAACATCACGGGATGGTGTGAATCATAGGGTCTGAATTAGGATAGGCAGTGAGTGACAATGTAGTATGGAGAAAAGCACCATGGGGTGGTCAGCATGGGGAGGTCAGGAAACATGCAGTGGCAATGTAGGATAGGTTTCTGAAAAACATCGCGGGGTGGTGCGCATTGTATGGGTGTGTAACATTACATTCACTAGTAGGAGTGAGAAAAACATCACGGGGTGGTGTGAATCATAGTGTCTGAATTAGGAAAGGCAGTGAGTGGCAATGTAGGGTGGAGAAAAGCACCACGAGGTGGTCAGCATGGGGAGGTCAGGAAACATGCAGTCGCAATGTAGAATAGGTTTCTGAAAAACATCGCGTGGTGCTGTGCATTGTATGGGTGTGTAACATTGCATTCACTAGTAGGAGTGAGAAAAACATCACGGGGTGGTGTGAATCATAGGGTCTTAATTAGGAAAGGCAGTGAGTGGCAATGTAGGATGGAGAAAAGCACCACGGGTTGGACAGCATGGGGAGGTCAGGAAACAGGCAGTGGCAATGTAGGATAGTTTTCTGAAAAACACCGCGGGGTGGTGTGCATTGTATGGGTGTGTAACATTACCTTCACTAGTAGGAGTGAGAAAAACATCACGGGGTGGTGTGAATCATAGGGTCTGAATTAGCATAGGCAGTGAGTGGCAATGTAGGATGGAGAAAAGCACCATGGGGTGGTCAGCATGGGGAGGTCAGGAAACATGCAGTGGCAATGTAGGATAGGTTTCTGAAAAACATCGCGGGGTGGTGTGCATTGTATGGGTGTGTAACATTACATTCACTAGTAGGATTGAGAAAAACATCACGGATTGGTGTGAATCATAGGGGCTGAATTAGGATAGGCAGTGAGTTGCAATGAAGGATGGATAAAAGCACCACGGTGTGGTCAGCATGGGGAGGTCAGGAAACATGCAGTGGCAATGTAGGATAGGTTTCTGAAAAACATCGCGGGGTGGTGCGCATTGTATTGGTGTGTAACATTACCTTCACTAGTAGGAGTGAGAAAAACATCACGGGGTGGTGTGAATCATAGGGTCTGAATTAGGATAGGCAGGGAGTGGCAATGTAGGATGGAGAAAAGCACCGCGGGGTGGTCAGCATGGGGAGGTCAGGAAACATGCAGTGGCAATGTAGGATAGGTTTCTGAAAAACATCGCGGGGTGTTGTGCATTGTATGGGTGTGTAACATTACCTTCACTAGTAGGAGTGAGAAAAACATCACGGGTTGGTGTGAATCATACGGTCTGAATTAGGATAGGCAGTGAGTGGCAATGTAGGATGGAGAAAATTCCCACGTGGTGGTCAGCATGGGGAGGTCAGGAAACATGCAGTGGCAATTTAGGATAGGTTTCGGAAAAACATCGCGGGGTGGTGCGCATTGTATTGGTGTGCAACATTACATTCAATAGTAGGAGTGACAAAAACATCACGGGGTGGTGTGAATCATGGGGTCCGAATTAGTATAGGCAGTGAGTGGCAATGTAGGATGGAGAAAAGCACCACGGTGTTTTCAGCATGGGGAGGTTAGGAAACATGCAGGGGCAATATAGTATAGGTTTCTGAAAAACATCGCGGGGTGGTGAGCATTGTATGGGTTTGTAACATTACATTCACTAGTAGGAGTGAGAAAAACATCACGGGGTGGTGTGAATCATAGGGTCTGAATTAGGATAGGCAGTGAGTGGCATTGTAGAATGGAGAATAGCACCACGGGGTGGTCAGCATGGGGAGGTCAGGAAACATGCAATGGCAATGTAGGATAGATATCTGAAAAACATTGCGGGGTGGTGCGCATTGTATGGGTGTGTAACATTACACTCAATAGTAGGAGTGAGAAAAACATCGCGGGGTGGTGTGAATCATAGGGTCTGAATTAGGATAGGCAGTGAGTGGCAATGTAGGATGGAGAAAAGCACCACGGTGTGGTCAGCATGGGGAGGTCAGGAAACATGCAGTGGCAATGTAGGACAGGTTTCTGAAAAACATCGCAGAGTGGTGCGCATTGTATGGTTGTGTAACGTTAGATTCACTAGTAGGAGTGAGAAAAACATCACGGGGTGGTGTGAATCATAGGGTCTGAATTAGGATAGGCAGTAAGTGGAAATGTAGGATGGAGAAAAGCACCACGGGGTGGTCAGCATGGGGAGGTCAGGAAACATGCAGTGGCAATGTAGGATAGGTTTCTGAAAAACATCGCGGGGTGGTGCGCATTGTATGGGTGTGTAACATTACACTCACTAGTAGGAGTGAGAAAAACATCACGGGGTGGTGTGAATCATAGGGTCTGAATTAGGATAGGCAGTGAGTGCCAATGTACGATGGAGAAAAACACCACGGGGTGGTCAGCATGGGGAGGTCAGGAAACATGCAGTGGCGATGTAGGATAGGTTTCTGAAAAACATCGCGGGGTGGTGCGCATTGTATGGGAGTGTAACATTACATTCACTAGTAGGAGTGAGAAAAACATCACGGGGTGGTGTGAATCATAGGGTCTGAATTAGGATAGGCAGTGAGTGCCAATGTACGATGGAGAAAAGCACCACGGGGTGGTCAGCATGGGGAGGTCAGGAAACATGCAGTGGCGATGTAGGATAGGTTTCTGAAAAACATCGCGGGGTAGTGCCATTGTATGGGTGTGTAACACTACATTCACTAGTAGGAGTGAGAAAAACATCACGGGGTGGTGTGAATCATAGGGTCTGAATTAGGATAGGCAGTGAGTGGCAATATAGGATGGAGAAAAGCACCACAGTGTGGTCAGGATGGGGAGGTCAGGAAACATGCAGTGGCAATGTAGGATAGGATTCTGAAAAACATCGCGGGGTGGTGCGCATTGTATGGGTGTGTAACATTACGTTCACTAGTAGGAGTGAGAAAAACATCACGGGGTGGTGTGAATCACAGGGTCTCAGTTAGGATAGGCAGTGAGTGGCAATGTAGGATGGAGAAAAGCACCACGGGGTGGTCAGCATGGGGAGGTGAGGAAACATACAGGAGCAATGTAGGATAGGTTTCTGAAAAGCATCGCGGCGTGGTGCGCATTGTATGGGTGTGTAACATTACCTTCACTAGTAGGAGTGTGAAAAACATCACGGGGTGGTGTGAATCATAGGGTCTGAATTAGGATAGGCAGTGAGTGGCAATGTAGGATGGAGTAAAGCACCACGGGTGGTCAGCATGGGGAGGTCAGGAAACATGCAGTGGCAATGTAGGATAGGTTTCTGAAAAACATCGCGGGGTGGTGCGCATTTTTTGGGTGTGTAACATTACATTCACTAGTAGGAGTGAGAAAAACATCACGGGATGGTGTGAATCATAGTGTCTGAATTAGGCTAGGCAGTGAGTGACAATGTAGGATGGAGAAAAGCACCATGGGGTGGTCAGCATGGGGAGGTCAGGAAACATGCAGTGGCAATGTAGGATAGGTTTCTGAAAAACATCGCGGGGTGGTGCGCATTGTATGGGTGTGTAACATTACATTCACTAGTAGGAGTGAGAAAAACATCACG
Source organism: Cavia porcellus (assembly GCF_034190915.1). Classification (NCBI taxonomy): domain Eukaryota; kingdom Metazoa; phylum Chordata; class Mammalia; order Rodentia; family Caviidae; genus Cavia; species Cavia porcellus. The sequence continues at coordinate 204,974 of NW_026947598.1, read as the reverse complement.
GGGTGGTGTGAATCCTAGGGTCTGAATTAGGAAAGGCAGTGAGTGGCAATGTAGGGTGGAGAAAAGCACCACAGGGTGGTCAGCCTGGGGAGGTCAGGAAACATGCAGTCGCAATGTAGAATAGGTTTCTGAAAAACATCGCGGGGTGCTGTGCATTGTATGGGTGTGTAACATTACATTCACTAGTAGGAGTGAGAAAAACATCACGGGGTGGTGTGAATCATAGGGTCTGAATTAGGAAAGGCAGTGAGTGGCAATGTAGGATGGAGAAAAGCACCACGGGGTGGACAGCATTGGGAGGTCAGGAAACAGGCAGTGGCAATGTAGGATAGTTTTCTGAAAAACACCGCGGGGTGGTGTGCATTGTATGGGTGTGTAACATTACCTTCACTAGTAGGAGTGAGAAAAACATCACGGGGTGGTGTGAATCATAGGGTCTGAATTAGCATAGGCAGTGAGTTTCAATGTAGGATGGAGAATAGCACCACGGGGTGGTCAGCATGGGGATGTCAGGAAACATGCAATGGCAATGTAGGATAGGTATCTGAAAAACATCGCGGGGTGTTGCGCATTGTATGGGTGTGTAACATTACACTCAATAGTAGGAGTGAGAAAAACATCGCGGGGTGGTGTGAATCATAGGGTCTGAATTTGGATAGGCAGTAAGTGGAAATGTAGGATGGAGAAAAGCACCACGGGGTGGTCAGCATGGGGAGGTCAGGAAACATGCAGTGGCAATGTAGGATAGGTTTCTGAAAAACATCGCGGGGTGGTGCGCATTGTATGGGTGTGTAACATTACACTCACTAGTAGGAGTGAGAAAAACATCACGGGGTGGTGTGAATCATAGGGTCTGAATTAGGATTGGCAGTGAGTGCCAATGTACGATGGAGAAAAACACCACGGGGTGGTCAGCATGGGGAGGTCAGGAAACATGCAGTGGCGATGTAGGATAGGTTTCTGAAAAACATCGCGGGGTGGTGCGCATTGTATGGGAGTGTAACATTACATTCACTAGTAGGAGTGAGAAAAACATCACGGGGTGGTGTGAATCATAGGGTCTGAATTAGGATAGGCAGTGAGTGCCAATGTACGATGGAGAAAAGCACCACGGGGTGGTCAGCATGGGGAGGTCAGGAAACATGCAGTGGCGATGTAGGATAGGTTTCTGAAAAACATCGCGGGGTAGTGCCATTGTATGGGTGTGTAACACTACATTCACTAGTAGGAGTGAGAAAAACATCACGGGGTGGTGTGAATCATAGGGTCTGAATTAGGATAGGCAGTGAGTGGCAATATAGGATGGAGAAAAGCACCACGGTGTTGTCAGGATGGGGAGGTCAGGAAACATGCAGTTGCAATGTAGGATAGGATTCTGAAAAACATCGCGGGGTGGTGCGCATTGTATGGGTGTGTAACATTACGTTCACTAGTAGGAGTGAGAAAAACATCACGGGGTGGTGTGAATCACAGGGTCTCAGTTAGGATAGGCAGTGAGTGGCAATATAGGATGGAGAAAAGCACCACGGGGTGGTCAGCATGGGGAGGTGAGGAAACATACAGGAGCAATGTAGGATAGGTTTCTGAAAAGCATCGCGGCGTGGTGCGCATTGTATGGGTGTGTAACATTACCTTCACTAGTAGGAGTGTGAAAAACATCACGGGGTGGTGTGAATCATAGGGTCTGAATTAGGATAGGCAGTGAGTGGCAATGTAGGATGGAGTAAAGCACCACGGGTGGTCAGCATGGGGAGGTCAGGAAACATGCAGTGGCAATGTAGGATAGGTTTCTGAAAAACATCGCGGGGTGGTGCGCATTTTTTGGGTGTGTAACATTACATTCACTAGTAGGAGTGAGAAAAACATCACGGGATGGTGTGAATCATAGTGTCTGAATTAGGCTAGGCAGTGAGTGACAATGTAGGATGGAGAAAAGCACCATGGGGTGGTCAGCATGGGGAGGTCAGGAAACATGCAGTGGCAATGTAGGATAGGTTTCTGAAAAACATCGCGGGGTGGTGCGCATTGTATGGGTGTGTAACATTACATTCACTAGTAGGAGTGAGAGAAACATCACGGGGTGGTGTGAATCGTAGGGTCTGAATTAGGAAAGGCAGTGAGTGGCAATGTAGGGTGGAGAAAAGCACCACAGGGTGGTCAGCATGGGGAGGTCAGGAAACATGCAGTCGCAATGTAGAATAGGTTTCTGAAAAACATCGCGGGGTGCTGTGCATTGTATGGGTGTGTAACATTACATTCACTAGTAGGAGTGAGAAAAACATCACGGGGTGGTGTGAATCATAGGGTCTGAATTAGGAAAGGCAGTGAGTGGCAATGTAGGATGGAGAAAAGCACCACGGGGTGGACAGCATTGGGAGGTCAGGAAACAGGGAGTGGCAATGTAGGATAATTTTCTGAAAAACACCGCGGGGTGGTGTGCATTGTATGGGTGTGTAACATTACCTTCACTAGTAGGAGTGAGAAAAACATCACGGGGTGGTGTGAATCATAGGGTCTGAATTAGCATAGGCAGTGAGTTTCAATGTAGGATGGAGAATAGCACCACAGGGTGGCCAGCAAGGGATGTCAGGAAACATGCAATGGCAATGTAGGATAGGTATCTGAAAAACATCGCGGGGTGTTGCGCATTGTATGGGTGTGTAACATTACACTCAATAGTAGGAGTGAGAAAAACATCGCGGGGTGGTGTGAATCATAGGGTCTGAATTAGGATAGGCAGTGAGTGGCAATGTAGGATGGAGAAAAGCACCACGGGGTGGTCAGCATGGGGAGGTCAGGAAACATGCAGTGGCAATGTAGGACATGTTTCTGAAAAACATCGCGGAGTGGGGCGCATTGTATGGGTGTGTAACGTTAGATTCACTAGTAGGAGTGAGAAAAACATCACGGGGTGGTGTGAATCATAGGGTCTGAATTAGGATAGGCAGTAAGTAGAAATGTAGGATGGAGAAAAGCACCACGGGGTGGTCAGCATGGGGAGGTCAGGAAACATGCAGTGGCAATGTAGGATAGGTTTCTGAAAAACATCGCCGGGTGGTGCGCATTGTATGGGTGTGTAACATTACACTCACTAGTAGGAGTGAGAAAAACATCAAGGGGTGGTGTGAATCATATTGTCTGAATTAGGATAGGCAGTGAGTGGCAATGTAGGATGGAGAAAAGCACCACGGGGTGGTCAGCATGGGCAGGTCAGGAAACATGCAGTGGCAATGTAGGATAGGTTTCTGAAAAACATCGCGGGGTGGTGCGCATTGTATGGTTGTGTAACATTACCTTCACTAGTAGGAGTGAGAAAAACATCACGGGGTGGTGTGAATCATAGGGTCTGAATTAGGATAGGAAGTGAGTGGCAATGTAGGATGGAGAAAAGCACCACGGGGTGGTCAGCATGAGGAGGTCAGGAAACATGCAGGTGCAATGTAAGATAGGTTTCTGATAAACATCGCGGGGTGGTGCGCATTGTATGGGTGTGTAACATTACATTCACTAATAGGCGTGAGAAAAACATCACGGGGTGGTGTGAATCACAGTGTCTGAATTAGGATAGGCAGTGAGTGACAATGTAGGATGGAGAAAAGCACAACGGCGTGGTCACATGGGGAGGTCAGGAAACATGCAGTGGCAGTGTAGAATAGGTTTCTGAAAAACATCGCGGGGTGGTGCGCATTGTATGGGTGTGTAAAATTACATTCACTAGTAGGAGTGAGAAAAACATCACGGGGTGGTGTGAATCATAGGATCTGAATTAGGATAGGCAGTGAGTGGCAATTTAGGTTGGAGAAAAGCACCATGGGGGGGTCAGCATGGGGAGGTCAGCAAACATGCAGTGGCAATGCAGGATAGGTTTCTGATAAACATCGTGGTGTGGTGCGCATTGTATGGGTGTGTAATATAACATTCACTAGTCGGAGTGAGAAAAACAGCACGGAGTGGTGTGAATCACAGGGTCTGAATTAGGATAGGCAGTGAGTGGCAATGTAGGATGGAGAAAAGCACCACGGGGTGGTCAGCATGGGGAGGTCAGAAAACATGCAGGGGCAATGCAGGATAGGTTTCTGAAAAACATCGCGGGGTGGTGCGCATTGTGTTGGTGTGTAACATTACATTCACTAGTAGGAGTGAGAAAAACATCACGGGGTGGTGTGAATCATCGGGTCTGATTTAGGATAGGCAGTGAGTGACAATATAGGATGGAGAAAAGCACCACGGGGTGGTCAGCATGGGGAGGTCAGGAAACATGCAGGGGCAATGTAGGATAGGTTTCTGAAAAACATCGCGGGGTGGTGCGCATTGTATGGGTGGGTTACATTACATTCACTAGTAGGAGTCAGAAAAACATCACGGGGTGGTGTGAATCATAGGGTCTGAATTAGGTTAGGAAGTGAGTGGAAATGAAGATGGAGAAAACACCACGGGTTGGTCAGCATGTGGAGGTCAGGAAACATGCAGTGGCAATGTAGGAGAGGTTTCTGAAAAACATCGCGGGGTGGTGCGCATTGTATGGGAGTGTAACATTACATTCACTAGTAGGAGTGAGAAAAGCATCACGGGGTGGTGTGAATCATAGGGTCTGAATTAGGATAGGCAGTGAGTGCCAATGTACGATGGAGGAAAGCACCACGGGGTGGTCAGCATGGGGAGGTCAGGAAACATGCAGTTGCGATGTAGGATAGGTTTCTGAAAAACATCGCGGGGTGGTGCCATTGTATGGGTGTGTAACACTACATTCACTAGTAGGAATGAGAAAAACATCACGGGGTGGTGTGAATCATAGGGTCTGAATTAGGATAGGCAGTGAGTGACAATGTAGGATGGAGAAAAGCACCACGGGGTGGTCAGCATGGGGAGGTCAGGAAACATGCAGTGGCAATGTAGGATAGGTTTCTAAAAAACATAGCGGGGTGGTGCTCAATGCATGGGTGTGTAACATTACATTCACTAGTAGGAATGAGAAAAACATCACGGGGTGGTGTGAATCATAGGGTCTGAATTAGGATAGGCAGTGAGTGACAATGTAGGATGGAGAAAAACACCACGCCGTGGTCAGCATAGGGAGGTAAGGAAACATACAGTGGCAATATACGATAGGTTTCTGAAAAACATCGCGGGGTGGTGCGCATTGTATGGGTGTGTATCATTACATTCACTAGTGGGAGTGAGAAAAACATCACGGGGTGGTGTGAATCATAGGGTCTAAATTAGGATAGGCAGTGAGTGGCAATTTAGGATGGAGAAAAGCACCACGTGGTGGTCAGCATGGGGACTTCAGGAAACATGCAGTGGCAATGTAGGATAGGTTTCTGAAAAACATAGCGGTGTGGTGCTCAATGCATGGGTGTGTAACATTACATTCACTAGTAGGAGTGAGGAAAACATCACGGGGTGGAGTGAATCATAAGGTCTGAATTAGGGTAGGCAGTGAGTGGCAATGTAGAATGGAGAAATCACCACGGGGTGGTCAGCCACGGGAGGTCAGGAAACATGCAGTGGCAATGTAGGATAGGTTTCTGAAAAACATCGCGGGGTGGTGCGCATTGTATGGGTGTGTATCATTGCCTTCACTAGTAGGAGTCAGAAAAACATCACGGGGTGGTGTGAATCATAGGGTCTGAATTAGGATAGGCAGTGAGTGGCAATGTAGGATGGAGAAAAGCACCACGGGGTGGTCAGCATAGGGATGTCAGGAAACATCCAGTGGCAATGTAGGATAGAATTCTGAAAAACATCGCGGGGTGGTGCGCATTGTATGGGTGTGTAACATTACCTTCACTAGTAGGAGTGAGAAAAACATCACGGGGTGATGTGAATCATAGTGTGTGAATTAGGATAGGCAGTGAGTGGCAATGTAGGATGGAGAAAAGCACCACGGTGTTGTCAGCATGGGGAGGTCAGGAAACATGCAGGGGCAATGTAGGATAGGTTTCTGAAAAACATCGCGGGGTGGTGCGCATTGCATGGGTGTGTAACATTACATTCACTAGTAGGAGTGAGAAAAACATCATGAGGTGGTGTGAATCATAGGGTCTGAATTAGAATAGGCAGTGAGGGGCAATGTAGGATGGAGAAAAGCACCACGCGGTGGTCAGCATGGGGAGGTCAGGAAACATGCAGGGGCAATGTAGGATAAGTTTCTGAAAAACATCGCGGGGTGGTGCGCATTGTATGGGAGTGTAACATTACATTCACTAGTAGGAGTGAGAAAAACATCACGGGGTGGTGTGAATCATAGGGTCTGAATTAGGATAGGCAGTGAGTGGCAATGTAGGATGGAGAAAAGCACCACGGGGTGGTCAGCATGGGGAGGTCAGGAAACATGCAGTGGCCATGTAGGATAGGTTTCTTAAAAACATCGCGGGGTGGTGCCATTTTATGTGTGTGTAACACTACATTCACTAGCAGGAGTGAGAAAAACATCACGGGGTGGTGTGAATCATAGGGTCTGAATTAGGATAGGCAGTGAGTGGCAATGTAGGTTGGAGAAAAGCACCACGGGGTGGTCAGCATAGGGATGTCAGGAAACATGCAGTGGCAATGTAGGATAGGTTTCTGAAAAACATCGCGGGGTGGTGCGCATTGTATGGTGTGTAACATTACATTCACTAGTACGAGTGAGAAAAACATCACGGGGTGGTTTGAATCATAGGGTCTGAATTAGGATAGGCAGTGAGTGGCAATGTACGATGGAGAAAAGCACCACGGGGTGGTCAGCATGGGGAGGTCAGGAAACATGCAGTGGCCATGTAGGATAGGTTTCTGAATAACATCTCGGGGTGGTGCGCATTGTATGGGTGTGTAACATTACATTAACTAGTAGGAGTGAGAAAAACATCATGGTGTTGTGTGAATAATAGGCTCTGAATTAGGATAGGCAGTGAGTGGCAATGTAGGATGGAGAAAAGCACCACGGTGTGGTCAGCATGGGGAGGTCAGGAAACATACAGGGGCAATGTAGGATAGGTTTCTGAAAAACATCGCGGCGTGTTGCTCATTGTATGGGTGTGTAACATTACCTTCACTAGTAGGAGTGAGAAAAACATCACGGGGTGGTGTGAATCATAGGGTCTGCATTAGGATAGGCAGTGAGTGGCAGTGTAGGATGGAGTAAAGCACCACGGTTTGGTCAGCATGGGGAGTTCAGGAAACATTCAGTGGCAATGTAGGATAGGTTTCTGAAAAACATTGCGGGGTGGTGCGCATTGTTTGGGTGTGTACCATTACATTCACTAGTAGGAGTGAGAAAAACATCACGGGATGGTGTTAATCATAGGGTCTGAATTAGGATAGGCAGTGAGTGACAATGTAGGATGGAGAAAAGCACAACGGGGTGGTCAGCATGGGGAGGTCAGGAAACATGCAGTGGCAATGTAGGATAGGTTTCTGAAAAACATCGCGGGGTGGTGCGCATTGTATGGGTGTGTAACATTACATTCACTAGTAGGAGTGAGAAAAACATCACGGGGTGGTGTGAATCATAGGGTCTGAATTAGGAAAGGCACTGAGTGGCAATGTAGGATGGAGAAAAGCACCACGGGGTCGTCAGCATGGGGAAGTCAGGAAACATGCAGTCGCAATGTAGAATAGGTTTCTGAAAAACATCGCGGGGTGGTGCGCATTGTATGGGTGTGTAACATTACATTCACTAGTAGGAGTGAGAAAAATATCACGGGGTGGAGTGAATCATAAGGTCTGAATAAGGGTAGGCAGTGAGTGGCAATGTAGAATGGAGAAAAGCACCACGGGCTGGTCAGCCTGGGGAGGTCAGGAAACATGCAGTGGCGATGTAGGATAGGTTTCTTAAAAACATCGCGGGGTGGTGCCATTGTATGGGAGTGTAACATTACATTCACTAGTAGGAGTGAGAAAAACATCACGGGGTGGTGTGAATCATAGTGTCTGAATTAGGATAGGCAGTGAGTGGCAATGTAGGATGGAGAAAAGCACCACGGGGTGGTCAACATGGGGAGGTCAGGAAACATGCAGTGGCGATGTAGGATAGGTTTCTTAAAAACATCGCGGGGTGGTGCCATTGTATGGGTGTGTAACACTACATTCACTAGTAGGAGTGAGAAAAACATCACGGGGTGGTGTGAATCATAGGGTCTGAATTATTATAGGCAGTGAGTGGCAATATAGGATGGAGAAAAGCACCACGGTGTGGTCAGGATGGGGAGGTCAGGAAACATGCAGTGGGAGTGTAGGATAGGATTCTGAAAAACATCGCTGGGTGGTGCGCATTGTATGGGTGTGTAACATTACCTTCACTAGTAGGAGTGAGAAAAACATCACGGGGTGGTGTGAATCATAGGGTCCAAGTTAGGATAGGCAGTGAGTGGCAATGTAGGATGGAGAAAAGCACCACGGGGTGGTCAGCATGGGGAGGTCAGGAAACATGCAGTGGCAATATAGGATAGGTTTCTGAAAAACATAGCGTGGTGGTGCTTATTGCATGGGTGTGTAACATTACATTCACTAGTAGGAGTGAGAAAAACATGACGTGGTGGAGTGAATCATAGGGTCTGAATTAGGGTAGGCAGTGAGTGGCAATGTAGAATGGAGAAAAGCACCACGGGCTGGTCAGCCTGGGGAGGTCAGGAAACATGCAGTGGCAATATAGGATAGGTTTCTGAAAAACATAGCGTGGTGGTGCTTATTGCATGGGTGTGTAACATTACATTCACTAGTAGGAGTGAGAAAAACATGACGGGGTGGAGTGAATCATAGGGTCTGAATTAGGGTAGGCAGTGAGTGGCAATGTAGAATGGAGAAAAGCACCACGGGCTGGTCAGCCTGGGGAGGTCAGGAAACATGCAGTGGCAATGTAGGATAGGTTTCTGAAAAACATCGCGGGGTGGTGCGCATTGTATGGGTCTGTAACATTACCTTCACTAGTAGGTGTGAGAAAAACATCACGGGGTGGTGTGAATTATAGGGTCTATATTAGGATAGGCAGTGAGTGACAATGTAGGCTGGAGAAAAGCAACACGGGGTGGTCAGCATAGGGATGTAAGGAAACATGCAGTGGCAATGTAGGATAGGTTTCTGAAAAACATCGCGGGGTGGTGTGCATTGTATTGGTGTGTAACATTTCATTAACTAGTAGGAGTGAGAAAAACATCATGGTGTGCTGTGAATCATAGGGTCTGAATTAGGATAGGCAGTGAGTGGCAATGTAGGCGGAGAAAAGCACCTCGGGGTGGTCAGCATGGGGAGGTGAGGAAACATACAGGGGCAATGTAGGATAGGTTTCTGAAAAACATCGCGGCGTGGTGCGCATTGTATGGGTGTGTAACATTACATTCACTAGTAGGAGTGAGAAAAACGTCACGGGGTGTTGTGAATCATAGGGTCTGAATTAGGATAGGCAGTGAGTGGCAATGTAGTATGGAGAAAAACAGCACGCCGTGGTCAGCATAGGGAGGTAAGGAAACATACAGTGGCAATATAGGATAGGTTTCTGAAAAACTTCGCGTGGTGGTGCGCATTGTATGGGTGTGTATCATTACATTCACTAGTAGGAGTGAGAAAAACATCACGGGGTGGTGTGAATCATAGGGTGTGAATTAGGATAGGCAGTGAGTGGCAATTTAGGATGGAGAAAAGCACCACGTGGTGGTCAGCATGGGGACTTCAGGAAACATGCAGTGGCAATATAGGATAGGTTTCTGAAAAACATAGCGGTGTGGTGCTCAATGCATGGGTGTGTAACATTACATTGACTAGTAGGAGTGAGAAAAACATCACCGGGTGGAGTGAATCATAAGGTCTGAATTAGTGTAGGCAGTGAGTGGCAATGTAGAATGGAGAAAAGCACCACGGGGTGGTCAGCCTGGGGAGGTCAGGAAACATGCAGTGGCAATGTAGGATAGGTTTCTGAAAAACGTCGCGGGGTGGTGCGCATTGTATGGGTGTGTAACATTACCTTCACTAGTAGGAGTCAGAAAAACATCACGGGGTGGTGTGAATCATAGGGTCTGAATTAGGATAGGCAGTGAGTGGCAATGTAGGATGGAGAAAAGCACCACGGGGTGGTCAGCGTGGGGAGGTCAGGAAACATGCAGGGGCAATGTAGGATAGGTTTCTGAAAAACATCGCGGGGTGGTGCGCATTGTATGGGTGTGTAACATTACATTCAATAGTAGGAGTGAGAAAAACATCACGGGGTGGTGTGAATCATAGGGTCCGAATTAGTATAGGCAGTGAGTGGCAATGTAGGATGGAGAAAAGCACCACGGGGTGGTCAGCATAGGGATGTCAGGAAACATACAGTGGCAATGTAGGTTAGGTTTCTGAAAAACATCGCGGGGTGGTGCTTATTGCATGGGTGTGTAACATTCCATTCACTAGTAGGAGTGAGAAAAACATCACGGGGTGGAGTGAATCATAGGGTCTGAATTAGGGTGGGCAGTGACTGGCAATGTAAAATGGAGAAAAGCACCACGGGGTGGTCAGCCTGGGGAGGTCAGGAAACATGCAGTGGCAATGTAGGATAGGTTTCTGAAAAACATCGCGGGGTGGTGCTCATTGTATGGGTTTGTAACATTACCTTCACTAGTAGGAGTGAGAAAAACATCACGGGGTGGTATGAATCATAGGGTCTGAATTAGGATAGGCAGTGAGTGGCAATGTAGGTTGGAGAAAAGCACCACGGGGTGGTCAGCATAGGGATGTCAGGAAACATGCAGTGGCAATATAGGATAGGTTTATGAAAAACATCGCGGGGTGGTGCGCATTGTATTGGTGTGTAACATTACCTTCACTAGTAGGAGTGAGAAAAACATCACGGGGTGGTGTGAATCATAGTGTCTGAATTAGGATAGGCAGTCAGTGGCAATGTAGGATGGAGAAAAGCACCACGGGGTGGTCAGCATGGGGAGGTCAGGAAACATGCAGGGGCAATGTAAGATAGGTTTCTGAAAAACATCGCGGGGTGGTGCGCATTGTATGGTTTGTAACATTACATTCACTAGTACGAGTGAGAAAAACATCACGGGGTGGTGTGAATCATAGGGTCTGAATTAGGATAGGCAGTGAGTGGCAATGTAGGATGGAGAAAAGCACCACGGGGTGGTCAGCATGGGGAGGTCAGGAAACATGCAGTGGCAATGTAGGATAGGTTTCTTTATAACATCTCGGGGTGGTGCGCATTGTATGGGTGTGTAACATTACATTAACTAGTAGGAGTGAGAAAAACATCATGGTGTTGTGTGAATAATAGGGTCTGAATTAGGATAGGCAGTGAGTGGCAATGTAGGATGGAGAAAAGCACCACGGTGTGGTCAGCATGGGGAGGTCAGGAAACATACAGGGGCAATGTAGGATAGGTTTCTGAAAAACATCGCGGCGTGGTGCTCATTGTATGGGTGTGTAACATTACCTTCACTAGTAGGAGTGAGAAAAACATCACGGGGTGGTGTGAATCATAGGGTCTGCATTAGGATAGGCAGTGAGTGGCAGTGTAGCATGGAGTAAAGCACCACGGGGTGGTCAGCATGGGGAGGTCAGGAAACATTCAGTGGCAATGTAGGATAGGTTTCTGAAAAACATTGCGGGGTGGTGCGCATTGTTTGGGTGTGTAACATTACATTCACTAGTAAGAGTGAGAAAAACATCACGGGATGGTGTGAATCATAGGGTCTGAATTAGGATAGGCAGTGAGTGACAATGTAGGATGGAGAAAAGCACAACGGGGTGGTCAGCATGGGGAGGTCAGGAAACATGCAGTGGCAATGTAGGATAGCTTTCTGAAAAACATCGCGGGGTGGTGCGCATTGTATGGGTGTTTAACATTACATTCACTAGTAGGAGTGAGAAAAACATCACGGGGTGGTGTGAATCATAGGGTCTGAATTAGGAAAGGCAGTGAGTGGCAATGTAGGATGGAGAAAAGCACCACGGGGTCGTCAGCATGGGGAAGTCAGGAAACATGCAGTCGCAATGTAGAATAGGTTTCTGAAAAACATCGCGGGGTGGTGCGCATTGTATGGGTGTGTAACATTACATTCACTAGTAGGAGTGAGAAAAATATCACGGGATGGAGTGAATCATAAGGTCTGAATTAGGGTAGGCAGTGAGTGGCAATGTAGAATGGAGAAAAGCACCACGGGCTGGTCAGCCTGGGGAGGTCAGGAAACATGCATGGGCAATGTAGGATAGGTTTCTGAAAAACATCGCGGGGTGGTGCGCATTGTATGGGTGTGTAACATTACATTCACTAGTAGGAGTGAGAAAAACATCACCGGGTGGTGTGAATCATAGGGTCTGAATTAGGATAGGCAGTGAATGGCAATGTAGGATGGAGAAAAGCAACACGAGGTGGTCAGCATGGGGAGGTCAGGAAACATGCCGGGGCAATATAGGATAGGTTTCTAAAAAACATCGCGGGGTGGTGCGCATTGTATGGGTGTGTAACATTACATTCACTAGTAGGAGTGAGAAAAACATCACCGGGTGGTGTGAATCATAGGGTCTGAATTAGGATAGGCAGTGAATGGCAATGTCGGATGGAGAAAAGCACCATGGGGTGGTCAGCAAGGGGAGGTCAGGAAACATGCAGTGGCAATGTAGGATAGGTTTCTAAAAAACATCGCGGGGTGGTGCGCATTGTATGGGTGTGTAACATTACATTTACTAGTAGGAGTGAGAAAAACATCACGGGGTGGTATGAATCATAGGGTCTGAATTAGGATAGGCAGTGAGTGGCAATGTAGGATGGAGAAAAGCACCACGGGGTGGTCAGCATGCGGAGGTCAGGAAACATGCAGTGGCAATGTAGGATAGGTTTCTGAAAAACATCGTGGGGTGGTGCGCATTGTATGGGTGTGTAACATTACATTCACTAGTAGGAGTGAGAAAAACATCACGGGGTGGTGTGAATCATAGGGTCTGAATTAGCATAGGCAGTGAGTGGCAATGTAGGATGGAGAAAAGCACCACGGGGTGGTCAGCCTGGGGAGGTCAGGAAACATGCAGGGGCATAGTAGGATAGTTTTCTAAAAAACATCGCGGGGTGGTGCGCATTTTATGGGTGTGTAACATTACATTCACTAGTAGGAGTGAGAAATACATCACGGGGTGTTGTGAATCATAGGGTCTGAATTAGGATAGGCAGTTAGTGGCAATGTAGGATGGAGAAAAGCACCACGGGGTTGTCAGCATGGGGAGGTCAGGAAACATGCAGGGGCAATGTAGGATAGGTTTCTGAAAAACATCGCGGGGTGGTGCGCATTGTATGGGTGTGTAACATTACATCCACTAGTAGGAGTGAGAAAAACATCACGGGGTGGTGTGAATCATAGGATCTGAATTAGGATAGGCAGTGAGTGGCAATGTAGGATGGAGAAAAGCACCATGGGGTGGTCAGCATGGGGAGGTCAGCAAACATGCAGTGGCAATGCAGGATAGGTTTCTGATAAACATCGTGGTGTGGTGCGCATTGTATGGGTGTGTAAGATAACATTCACTAGTAGGAGTGAGAAAAACAGCACGGAGTGGTGTGAATCACAGTGTCTGAATTAGGATAGGCAGTGAGTGGCAATGTAGGATGGAGAAAAGCACCACGGGGTGGTCAGCATGGGGAGGTCAGAAAACATGCAGGGGCAATGCAGGATAGGTTTCTGAAAAACATCTCGTGGTGGTGCGCATTGTGTTGGTGTGTAACATTACATTCACTAGTAGGAGTGAGAAAAACATCACGGGGTGGTGTGAATCATCGGGTCTGCTTTAGGATAGGCAGTGAGTGGCAATATAGGATGGAGAAAAGCACCACGGGGTGGTCAGCATGGGGACTTCAGGAAACATGCAGTGGCAATGTAGGATAGGTTTTTGAAAAACATACCGGTGTGGTGCTCAATGCATGGGTGTGTAACATTACATTCACTAGTAGGAGTGAGAAAAACATCATGAGGTGGTGTGAATCATAGGGTCTGAATTAGAATAGGCAGTGAGGGGCAATGTAGGATGGAGAAAAGCACCACGCGGTGGTCAGCATGGGGAGGTCAGGAAACATGCAGGGGCAATGTAGGATAAGTTTCTGAAAAACATCGCGGGGTGGTGCGCAATGTATGTGTGAGTAACATTACCTTCACTAGTAGGAGTGAGAAAAACATCACCGGGTGGTGTTAATCATAGGGTATGCATTAGGATAGGCAGTGATTGGCAATGTAGGATGGAGAAAAGCACCATGGGGTGGTCAGCATGGGGAGGTCAGGAAACATGCAGTGGCGATGTAGGATAGGTTTCCGAAAAACATCGCGGGGTGGTGCCATTGTATGGGTGTGTAACACTACATTCACTAGTAGGAGTGAGAAAAACATCACGGGGTGGTGTGAATCATAGGGTGTGAATTAGGATAGGCAGTGAGTGCCAATGTACGATGGAGAAAAGCACCACGGGGTGGTCAGCATGGGGAGGTCATTAAACATGCAGTGGCGATGTAGGATAGGTTTCCGAAAAACATCGCGGGGTGGTGCCATTGTATGGGTGTGTAACACTACATTCACTAGTAGGAGTGAGAAAAACATCACGGGGTGGTGTGAATCATAGGGTGTGAATTAGGATAGGCAGTGAGTGCCAATGTACGATGGAGAAAAGCACCACGGGGTGGTCAGCATGGGGAGGTCAGGAAACATGCAGTGGCGATGTAGGATAGGTTTCCGAAAAACATCGCGGGGTGGTGCCATTGTATGGGTGTGTAACACTACATTCACTAGTAGGAGTGAGAAAAACATCACGGGGTGGTGTGAATCATAGGGTCTGAATTAGGATAGGCAGTGAGTGCCAATGCACGATGGAGAAAAGCACCACGGGGTGGTCAGCATGGGGAGGTCAGGAAACATGCAGTGGCGATGTAGGATAGGTTTCCGAAAAACATCGCGGTGTGGTGCCATTGTATGGGTGTGTAACACTACATTCACTAGTAGGAGTGAGAAAAACATCACGGGGTGGTGTGAATCATAGCGTCTGAATTAGGATAGGCAGAGAGTGGCAATATAGGATGGAGAAAAGCACCACGGTGTGGTCAGGATGGGGAGGTCAGGAAACATGCAGTGGCAATGTAGGATAGGATTCTGAAAAACATCGCGGGGTGGTGCGCATTGTATGGGTGTGTAACATTACGTTCACTAGTAGGAGTGAGAAAAACATCACGAGGTGGTTTGAATCACAGGGTCTAAGTTAGGATAGGCAGTGAGTGGCAATGTAGGATGGAGAAAAGCACCACGGGGTGGTCAGCATGGGGAGGTGAGGAAACATACAGGGGCAATGTAGGATAGGTTTCTGAAAAGCATCGCGGCGTGGTGCGCATTGTATGGGTGTGTAACATTACCTTCACTAGTAGGAGTGAGAAAAACTTCACGGGGTGGTGTGAATCATAGGGTCTGAATTAGGATAGGCAGTGAGTGGCAATGTAGGATGGAGTAAAGCAACATGGGTGGTCAGCATTTGGAGGTCAGGAAACATTCAGTGGCAATGTAGGATAGGTTTCTGAAAAACATCGCGGGGTGGTGTGCATTTTTTGGGTGTGTAACATTACATTCACTAGTAGGAGTGAGAAAAACATCACGGGATGGTGTGAATCATAGGGTCTGAATTAGGATAGGCAGTGAGTGACAATGTAGGATGGAGAAAAGCACCACGGGGTGGTCAGCATGGGGAGGTCAGGAAACATGCAGTGGCAATGTAGGATAGGTTTCTGAAAAACATCGCAGGGTGATGCGCATTGTATGGGTGTGTAACATTACATTCATTAGTAGGAGTGAGAAACACATCATGGGGTGGTGTGAATCATAGGGTCTGAATTAGGAAAGGCAGTGAGTGGCAATGTAGGGTGGAGAAAAGCACCACGGGGTGGTCAGCATGGGGAAGTCAGGAAACATGCAGTCGCAATGTAGAATAGGTTTCTGAAAAACATCGCGGGGTGCTGTGCATTATATGGGTGTGTAACATTACATTCACTAGTAGGAGTGAGAAAAACATCACGGGGTGGTGTGAATCATAGGGTCTGAATTAGGATAGGCAGTGAGTGGCAATGTAGGATGGAGAAAAACACCACGCCGTGGTCAGCATAGGGAGGTAAGGAAACATACAGTGGCAATATAGGATAGGTTTCTGAAAAACATCGCGGGGTGGTGCGCATTGTATAGGTGTGTATCATTACATTCACTAGTGGGAGTGAGAAAAACATCACGGGGTGGTGTGAATCATAGGGTCTGAATTAGAATAGGCAGTGAGGGGCAATGTAGGATGGAGAAAAGCACCACGCGGTGGTCAGCATGGGGAGGTCAGGAAACATGCAGGGCAATGTAGGATAAGTTTCTGAAAAACATCGCGGGGTGGTGCGCATTGTATGTGTGTGTAACATTACCTTCACTAGTAGGAGTGAGAAAAACATCACCGGGTGGTGTTAATCATAGGGTATGAATTAGGATAGGCAGTGATTGGCAATGTAGGATGGAGAAAAGCACCATGGGGTGGTCAGCATGGGGAGGTCAGGAAACATGCAGTGGCAATGTAGGATAGGTTTCTGAAAAACATCGCGGGGTGGTGCGCATTGTATGGGAGTGTAACATTACATTCACTAGTAG
The DNA here is from genome assembly GCF_034190915.1 of Cavia porcellus. Lineage (NCBI taxonomy): Eukaryota > Metazoa > Chordata > Mammalia > Rodentia > Caviidae > Cavia > Cavia porcellus. The sequence continues at coordinate 188,373 of NW_026947598.1, read as the reverse complement.
GAGTGAGAAAAACATCACGGGGTGGTGTGAATCATAGAGTCTGAATTAGGATAGGCAGTGAGTGCCAATGTACGATGGAGAAAAGCACCACGGGGTGGTCAGCATGGGGATGTCAGGAAACATGCAGTGGCGATGTAGGATAGGTTTCTTAAAAACATCGCGGGGTGGTGCCATTGTATGGGTGTGTAACACTACATTCACTAGTAGGAGTGAGAAAAACATCACGGGGTGGTGTGAATCATAGGGTCTGAATTAGGATAGGCAGTGAGCGGCAATATAGGATGGAGAAAAGCACCACGGTGTGGTCAGGATGGGGAGGTCAGGAAACATGCAGTGGCAGTGTAGAATAGGATTCTGTAAAACATCGCGGGGTGGTGCTCATTGTATGGGTGTGTAACATTACATTCACTAGTAGGAGTGAGAAAAACATCACGGGGTGGTGTGAATCATAGGGTCTGCATTAGGGTAGGCAGTGAGTGGCAATGTAGAATGGAGAAAAGCACCACGGGCTGGTCAGCCTGGGGAGGTCAGGATACATGCAGGGGCAATGTAGGATAGGTTTCTGAAAAACATCGCGGGGTGGTGCGCATTGTATGGGTGTGTAAAATTACCTTGACTAGCAGGAGTGAGAAAAACATCACGGGGTGGTGTGAATCATAGGGTGTGAATTAGGATAGGCAGTGAGTTGCAATGTAGGATGGAGAAAAGCACCACGGGTTTGTCAGCATGGGGAGGTCAGGAAACATGCAGTGGCAATGTAGGATAGGTTTCTGAAAAACATCGCGGGGTGGTGCGCATTGTATGGGTGTGTAACATTACATTCACTAGTAGGAGTGAGAAAAACATCATGGGGTGGTGTGAATCATAGGGTCTGAATTAGGATAGGCAGTGAGTGGCAATGTAGGATGGAGAAAAGCAACACGAGGTGGTCAGCATGGGGAGGTCAGGAAACATGCAGGGGCAATATAGGATAGGTTTCTGAAAAACATCGTGGGGTGGTGCGCATTGTATGGGTGTGTAACATTACATTCACTAGTAGGAGTGAGAAAAACATCACCGGGTGGTGTGAATCATAGGGTCTGAATTAGGTTGGCAGTGAATGGCAATGTAGGATGGAGAAAAGCACCATGGGGTGGTCAGCAAGGGGAGGTCAGGAAACATGCATTGGCAATGTAGGATAGGTTTCTGAAAAACATCGCGTGGTGGTTCGCATTGTATGGGTGTGTAACATTACATTCACTAGTAGGAGTGAGAAAAACATCACGGGGTGGTATGAATCATAGGGTCTGAATTAGGATAGGCAGTGACTGGCAATGTAGGATGGAGAAAAGCACCACGGGGTGGTCAGCATGCGGAGGTCAGGAAACATGCAAGGGCAATGTAGGATAGGTTTCTGAAAAACATCGCGGGGTGGTTCGCATTGTATGGGTGTGTAACATTACATTCATTAGTAGGAGTGAGAAAAACATCACGGGGTGGTGTGAATCATAGGGTCTGAATTAGGATAGGCAGTGAGTGGCAATGTAGGATGGAGAAAAGCACCACGGGGTGGTCAGCATGGGGAGGTCAGGAAACATGCAGGGGCATAGTAGGATAGTTTTCTGAAAAACATCGCGGGGTGGTGCGCATTGTATGGGTGTGTGAAATTACATTCACTAGTAGAAGTGACAAAAACATCACGGGGTGGTGTGAATCATAGGGTCTGAATTAGGATAGGCCGTGAATGGCAATGTAGGATGGAGAAAAGCGCCACGGGGTTGTCAGCATTGGGAGGTCAGGAAACATGCAGTGGCAATGTAGCATAGGTTTCAGAAAAACATCGCGGGGTGGTGCGCATTGTATGGGTGTGTAACATTACATTCACTAGTAGGAGTGAGAAAAACATCACGGGGTGGTGTGAATCATAGGGTCTGAATTAGGATAGGCAGTGAGTAGCAATGTAGGATGGAGAAAAGCACCACGGGGTGGTCAGCATGGGGATGTCAGAAACATGCTAAGCACCACCGTGTGGTCAGCATGGGGAGGTCAGAAACATGCAGTGGCAATGTAGGTTAGGTTTCTGAAAAACATCGCAGCGTGGTGCGCATTGTATGGGTGTGTAACATTACATTCACTAGTAGGAGTGAGAAAAACATCACGGGTTGGTGTGAATCATAGTTCTGAATTAGGATAGGCAGTGAGTGGCAATGTAGGATGGAGAAAAGCACCACGGGGTGGTCAGCATGGGGAGGTAAGGAAAGATGCAGTGGCAATGTAGGATAGGTTTCTGAAAAACATCGTGGGGTGGTGCGCATTTTATGGGTGTGTAACATTACATTCACTAGTAGGAGTGAGAAAAACATCACGGGTTGGTGTGAATCATAGGGTCTGAATTAGGATAGGCAGTGATTGGCAATGTAGGATGAGGAAAAACACCACGCGGTGGTCAGCATAGGGAGGTCAGGAAACATACAAGGGCAATATAGGATAGGTTTCTGAAAAACATCGCGGGGTGGTGCGCATTGTATGGGTGTGTATCATTACATTCACTAGTAGGAGTGAGAAAAACCTCACGGGGTGGTGTGAATCATAGGGTCTGAATTAGGATAGGCAGTGAGTGGCAATTTAGGATAGAGAAAAGCACCATGGGGTGGTCAGCATGGGGACTTCAGGAAACATGCCGTGGCAATGTAGGATAGGTTTCTAAAAAACATAGCGGGGTGGTGCTCAATGCATGGGTGTGTAACATTACATTCACTAGTAGGAGTGAGAAAAATATCACGGGGTGGAGTGAATCATAAGGTCTGAATTAGGGTAGGCAGTGAGTGGCAATGTAGAATGGAGAAAAGCACCACGGGCTGGTCAACCTGGGGAGGTCAGGAAACATGCAGGGGCAATGTAGGATAGGTTTCTGAAAAACATCGCGGGGTGGTGCGCATTGTATGGGTGTGTAAAATTACCTTCACTAGTAGGAGTGAGAAAAACATCACGGGTAGGTGTGAATCATAGGGTGTAAATTAGGATAGGCAGTGAGTGGCAATCTAGGATGGAGAAAAGCAACACGAGGTGGTCAGCATGGGGAGGTCAGGAAACATGCAGGTCAATATAGGATAGGTTTCTGAAAAACATCGCGGGGTGGTGCGCATTGTATGGGTGTGTAACATTACATTCACTAGTAGGAGTGAAAAAACATCACCGGGTGGTGTGAATCATAGGGTCTGAATTAGGATAGGCAGTGAATGGCAATGTAGGATGGAGAAAAGCACAATGGGGAGGTCAGCAAGGGGAGGTCAGGAAACATGCAGTGGCAATGTAGGATAGGTTTCTGAAAATCATCGCGTGGTGGTGCGCATTGTATGGGTGTGTAACATTACATTCACTAGTAGGAGTGAGAAAAACATCACGGGGTGGTATGAATCATAGGGTCTGAATTAGGATAGGCAGTGAGTGGCAATGTAGGATGGAGAAAAGCACCATGGGGTGGTCAGCATGCGGAGGTCAGGAAACATGCCGTGGCAATGTAGGATAGGTTTTTGAAAAACATCGCGGGGTGGTGCTCATTGCATGGGTGTGTAACATTACATTCACTAGTAGGAGTGAGAAAAACATCACAGGGTGGTGTGAATCATAGGGTCTGAATTAGGGTAGGCAGTGAGTGGCAATGGAGAATGGAGAAAAGCTCCACGGGTTGGGCAGCCTGGGGAGGTCAGGAAACATGCAGTGGCAATGTAGGATAGGTTTCTGAAAAACATCGCGGGGTGGTGCGCATTGTATGGCTGTGTAACATTACCTTCACTAGTAGGAGTGAGAAAAACATCACGGAGTGGTGTGAATCATAGGGTCTTAATTAGGATAGGCAGTGAGTGGCAATGTAGGATGGAGAAAAGCACCACGGGGTGGTCAGCATGGGGAGGTCAGGAAACATGCAGGGGCAATGTAGGATAGGTTTCTGAAAAACATCGCGGGGTGGTGCGCATTGTATGGGTGTGTAACATTACATTCACTAGTAGGAGTGAGAAAAACATCACGGGGTGGTGTGAATCATAGGGTCTGAATTAGGATAGGCAGTGAGTGGCAATGTAGGATGGAGAAAAGCACTACGGGGTGGTCAGCATGGGGAGGTCAGGAAACATGCAGGGTCATAGTAGGATAGTTTTCTGAAAAACATCGCGGGGTGGTGCGCATTTTATGGGTGTGTAACATTACATTCACTAGTAGGAGTGAGAAATACATCACGGGGTGTTGTGAATCATAGGGTCTGAATTAGGATAGGCAGTGAGTGGCAATGTAGGATGGAGAAAAGCACCACGGGGTTGTCAGCATGGGGAGGTCAGGAAACATGCAGGGGCAATGTAGGATAGGTTTCTGAAAAACATTGCGGGGTGGTGCGCATTTTATGGGTGGGTAACATTACATTCACAAGTAGGAGTGAGAAAAACATCACGGGGTGGTGTGAATCATAGGGTCTGAATTAGGATAGGCAGTGAGTGGCAATGTAGGATGGAGAAAAGCACCACGCGGTGGTCAGCATGGGGAGGTCAGGAAACATGCAGTGGCAATGTAGGATAGGTTTCTGAAAAACATCGCAGTTTGGTGCGCATTGTATGGGTGTGTAACATTACATTCACTAGTAGGAGTGAGAAAAAAATCACGGGGTGGTGTGAATCATAGGGTCTGAATTAGGATAGGCAGTGAGTGGCAATGTAGGATGGAGAAAAGCACCACGGGTTGGTCAGCATGGGGAGGTAAGGAAACATGCATTCGCAATGTAGGATAGGTTTCTGAAAAACATCGCGGGGTGGTGCGCATTGTATGGGTGTGTAACATTACATTCACTAGTAGGAGTGAGAAAAACATCACGAGGTGGTGTGAATCATAGGGTCTGAATTAGGATAGGCAGTGAATGGCAATGTAGGATGGAGAAAAGCACCATGGGGTGGTCAGTATGGGGAGGTCAGGAAACATGCAGTGGCAATGTAGGATACGTTTCTGAAAAACATCGCGGAGTGGTGCGCATTGTATCGGTGTGTAACATTACATCCGCTAGTAGGAGTGAGAAAAACATCACTCGGTGGTGTGAATCATAGGGTCTGAATTAGGATAGTCTGTGAGTGGAAATGTAGGATGGAGAAAAGCACCACGGGGTGGTCCACATGGGGAGGTCAGGAAACATGCAGTGGCAATGTAGCATAGGTTTCAGAAAAACATCGCGGGGTGGTGCGGATTGTATGGGTGTGTAACATTACATTCACTAGTACGAGTGAGAAAAACATCACGGGGTCTTGTGAAACATAGCGTCTGAATTAGGATAGGCAGTGAGGAGCAATGTAGGATGGAGAAAAGCACCACGGGGTGGTCAGCATGGGGATGTCAGAAACATGCTAAGCACCACCGGGTGGTCAGCATGGGGAGGTCAGAAACATGCAGTGGCAATGTAGGTTAGGTTTCTGAAAAACATCGCAGGGTGGTGCGCATTGTATGGGTTTTTTAACATTACATTCACTAGTAGGAGTAAGAAAAACATCACGGGTTGGTGTGAATCATAGGTCTGAATTATGATAGGCAGTGAGTGGCAATGTAGGATGGAGAAAAGCACCACGGGGTGGTCAGCATGGGGAGGTCAGGAAAGATGCAGTGGCAATGTAGGATAGGTTTCTGAAAAACATCGTGGGGTGGTGCGCATTTTATGGGTGTGTAACATTACATTCACTAGTAGGAGTGAGAAATACATCACGGGGTGTTGTGAATCATAGGGTCTGAATTAGGATAGGCCGTGAATGGCAATGTAGGATGGAGAAAAGCGCCACGGGGTTGTCAGCATTGGGAGGTCAGGAAACATGCAGTGGCAATGTAGCATAGGTTTCAGAAAAACATCGCGGGGTGGTGCGCATTGTATGGGTGTGTAACATTACATTCACTAGTAGGAGTGAGAAAAACATCACGGGGTGGTGTGAATCATAGGGTCTGAATTAGGATAGGCAGTGAGTAGCAATGTAGGATGGAGAAAAGCACCACGGGGTGGTCAGCATGGGGATGTCAGAAACATGCTAAGCACCACCGTGTGGTCAGCATGGGGAGGTCAGAAACATGCAGTGGCAATGTAGGTTAGGTTTCTGAAAAACATCGCAGCGTGGTGCGCATTGTATGGGTGTGTAACATTACATTCACTAGTAGGAGTGAGAAAAACATCACGGGTTGGTGTGAATCATAGTTCTGAATTAGGATAGGCAGTGAGTGGCAATGTAGGATGGAGAAAAGCACCACGGGGTGGTCAGCATGGGGAGGTAAGGAAAGATGCAGTGGCAATGTAGGATAGGTTTCTGAAAAACATCGTGGGGTGGTGCGCATTTTATGGGTGTGTAACATTACATTCACTAGTAGGAGTGAGAAAAACATCACGGGTTGGTGTGAATCATAGGGTCTGAATTAGGATAGGCAGTGATTGGCAATGTAGGATGAGGAAAAACACCACGCGGTGGTCAGCATAGGGAGGTCAGGAAACATACAAGGGCAATATAGGATAGGTTTCTGAAAAACATCGCGGGGTGGTGCGCATTGTATGGGTGTGTATCATTACATTCACTAGTAGGAGTGAGAAAAACCTCACGGGGTGGTGTGAATCATAGGGTCTGAATTAGGATAGGCAGTGAGTGGCAATTTAGGATAGAGAAAAGCACCATGGGGTGGTCAGCATGGGGACTTCAGGAAACATGCCGTGGCAATGTAGGATAGGTTTCTAAAAAACATAGCGGGGTGGTGCTCAATGCATGGGTGTGTAACATTACATTCACTAGTAGGAGTGAGAAAAATATCACGGGGTGGAGTGAATCATAAGGTCTGAATTAGGGTAGGCAGTGAGTGGCAATGTAGAATGGAGAAAAGCACCACGGGCTGGTCAACCTGGGGAGGTCAGGAAACATGCAGGGGCAATGTAGGATAGGTTTCTGAAAAACATCGCGGGGTGGTGCGCATTGTATGGGTGTGTAAAATTACCTTCACTAGTAGGAGTGAGAAAAACATCACGGGTAGGTGTGAATCATAGGGTGTAAATTAGGATAGGCAGTGAGTGGCAATCTAGGATGGAGAAAAGCAACACGAGGTGGTCAGCATGGGGAGGTCAGGAAACATGCAGGTCAATATAGGATAGGTTTCTGAAAAACATCGCGGGGTGGTGCGCATTGTATGGGTGTGTAACATTACATTCACTAGTAGGAGTGAAAAAACATCACCGGGTGGTGTGAATCATAGGGTCTGAATTAGGATAGGCAGTGAATGGCAATGTAGGATGGAGAAAAGCACAATGGGGAGGTCAGCAAGGGGAGGTCAGGAAACATGCAGTGGCAATGTAGGATAGGTTTCTGAAAATCATCGCGTGGTGGTGCGCATTGTATGGGTGTGTAACATTACATTCACTAGTAGGAGTGAGAAAAACATCACGGGGTGGTATGAATCATAGGGTCTGAATTAGGATAGGCAGTGAGTGGCAATGTAGGATGGAGAAAAGCACCATGGGGTGGTCAGCATGCGGAGGTCAGGAAACATGCCGTGGCAATGTAGGATAGGTTTTTGAAAAACATCGCGGGGTGGTGCTCATTGCATGGGTGTGTAACATTACATTCACTAGTAGGAGTGAGAAAAACATCACAGGGTGGTGTGAATCATAGGGTCTGAATTAGGGTAGGCAGTGAGTGGCAATGGAGAATGGAGAAAAGCTCCACGGGTTGGGCAGCCTGGGGAGGTCAGGAAACATGCAGTGGCAATGTAGGATAGGTTTCTGAAAAACATCGCGGGGTGGTGCACATTGTATGGCTGTGTAACATTACCTTCACTAGTAGGAGTGAGAAAAACATCACGGAGTGGTGTGAATCATAGGGTCTTAATTAGGATAGGCAGTGAGTGGCAATGTAGGATGGAGAAAAGCACCACGGGGTGGTCAGCATGGGGAGGTCAGGAAACATGCAGGGGCAATGTAGGATAGGTTTCTGAAAAACATCGCGGGGTGGTGCGCATTGTATGGGTGTGTAACATTACATTCACTAGTAGGAGTGAGAAAAACATCACGGGGTGGTGTGAATCATAGGGTCTGAATTAGGATAGGCAGTGAGTGGCAATGTAGGATGGAGAAAAGCACCACGGGGTGGTCAGCATGGGGAGGTCAGGAAACATGCAGGGTCATAGTAGGATAGTTTTCTGAAAAACATCGCGGGGTGGTGCGCATTTTATGGGTGTGTAACATTACATTCACTAGTAGGAGTGAGAAATACATCACGGGGTGTTGTGAATCATAGGGTCTGAATTAGGATAGGCAGTGAGTGGCAATGTAGGATGGAGAAAAGCACCACGGGGTTGTCAGCATGGGGAGGTCAGGAAACATGCAGGGGCAATGTAGGATAGGTTTCTGAAAAACATTGCGGGGTGGTGCGCATTTTATGGGTGGGTAACATTACATTCACAAGTAGGAGTGAGAAAAACATCACGGGGTGGTGTGAATCATAGGGTCTGAATTAGGATAGGCAGTGAGTGGCAATGTAGGATGGAGAAAAGCACCACGCGGTGGTCAGCATGGGGAGGTCAGGAAACATGCAGTGGCAATGTAGGATAGGTTTCTGAAAAACATCGCAGTTTGGTGCGCATTGTATGGGTGTGTAACATTACATTCACTAGTAGGAGTGAGAAAAAAATCACGGGGTGGTGTGAATCATAGGGTCTGAATTAGGATAGGCAGTGAGTGGCAATGTAGGATGGAGAAAAGCACCACGGGTTGGTCAGCATGGGGAGGTAAGGAAACATGCATTCGCAATGTAGGATAGGTTTCTGAAAAACATCGCGGGGTGGTGCGCATTGTATGGGTGTGTAACATTACATTCACTAGTAGGAGTGAGAAAAACATCACGAGGTGGTGTGAATCATAGGGTCTGAATTAGGATAGGCAGTGAATGGCAATGTAGGATGGAGAAAAGCACCATGGGGTGGTCAGTATGGGGAGGTCAGGAAACATGCAGTGGCAATGTAGGATACGTTTCTGAAAAACATCGCGGAGTGGTGCGCATTGTATCGGTGTGTAACATTACATCCGCTAGTAGGAGTGAGAAAAACATCACTCGGTGGTGTGAATCATAGGGTCTGAATTAGGATAGTCTGTGAGTGGAAATGTAGGATGGAGAAAAGCACCACGGGGTGGTCCACATGGGGAGGTCAGGAAACATGCAGTGGCAATGTAGCATAGGTTTCAGAAAAACATCGCGGGGTGGTGCGGATTGTATGGGTGTGTAACATTACATTCACTAGTACGAGTGAGAAAAACATCACGGGGTCTTGTGAAACATAGCGTCTGAATTAGGATAGGCAGTGAGGAGCAATGTAGGATGGAGAAAAGCACCACGGGGTGGTCAGCATGGGGATGTCAGAAACATGCTAAGCACCACCGGGTGGTCAGCATGGGGAGGTCAGAAACATGCAGTGGCAATGTAGGTTAGGTTTCTGAAAAACATCGCAGGGTGGTGCGCATTGTATGGGTTTTTTAACATTACATTCACTAGTAGGAGTAAGAAAAACATCACGGGTTGGTGTGAATCATAGGTCTGAATTATGATAGGCAGTGAGTGGCAATGTAGGATGGAGAAAAGCACCACGGGGTGGTCAGCATGGGGAGGTCAGGAAAGATGCAGTGGCAATGTAGGATAGGTTTCTGAAAAACATCGTGGGGTGGTGCGCATTTTATGGGTGTGTAACATTACATTCACTAGTAGGAGTGAGAAATACATCACGGGGTGTTGTGAATCATAGGGTCTAAATTAGGATAGGCAGTGAGTGGCAATGTAGGATGGAGAAAAGCACCACGGGGTGGTCAGCAAGGGGAGGTCAGGAAACATGCAGTGGCAATGTAGGATAGGTTTCTGAAAAACATCGCGTGGTGGTGCGCATTGTATGGGTGTGTAACATTACATTCACTAGTAGGAGTGAGAAAAACATCACGGGGTGGTATGAATCATAGGGTCTGAATTAGGATAGGCAGTGAGTGGCAATGTAGGATGGAGAAAAGCACCATGGGGTGGTCAGCATGCGGAGGTCAGGAAACATGCCGTGGCAATGTAGGATAGGTTTTTGAAAAACATCGCGGGGTGGTGCTCATTGCATGGGTGTGTAACATTACATTCACTAGTAGGAGTGAGAAAAACATCACAGGGAGGTGTGAATCATAGGGTCTGAATTAGGGTAGGCAGTGAGTGGCAATGGAGAATGGAGAAAAGCTCCACGGGTTGGGCAGCCTGGGGAGGTCAGGAAACATGCAGTGGCAATGTAGGATAGGTTTCTGAAAAACATCGCGGGGTGGTGCGCATTGTATGGGTGTGTAACATTACCTTCACTAGTAGGAGTGAGAAAAACATCACGGAGTGGTGTGAATCATAGGGTCTTAATTAGGATAGGCAGTGAGTGGCAATGTAGGATGGAGAAAAGCACCACGGGGTGGTCAGCATGGGGAGGTCAGGAAACATGCAGGGGCAATGTAGGATAGGTTTCTGAAAAACATCGCGGGGTGGTGCGCATTGTATGGGTGTGTAACATTACATTCACTAGTAGGAGTGAGAAAAACATCACGGGGTGGTGTGAATCATAGGGTCTGAATTAGGATAGGCAGTGAGTGGCAATGTAGGATGGAGAAAAGCACCACGGGGTGGTCAGCATGGGGAGGTCAGGAAACATGCAGGGTCATAGTAGGATAGTTTTCTGAAAAACATCGCGGGGTGGTGCGCATTTTATGGGTGTGTAACATTACATTCACTAGTAGGAGTGAGAAATACATCACGGGGTGTTGTGAATCATAGGGTCTGAATTAGGATAGGCAGTGAGTGGCAATGTAGGATGGAGAAAAGCACCACGGGGTTGTCAGCATGGGGAGGTCAGGAAACATGCAGGGGCAATGTAGGATAGGTTTCTGAAAAACATTGCGGGGTGGTGCGCATTTTATGAGTGGGTAACATTACATTCACAAGTAGGAGTGAGAAAAACATCACGGGGTGGTGTGAATCATAGGGTCTGAATTAGGATAGGCAGTGAGTGGCAATGTAGGATGGAGAAAAGCACCACGCGGTGGTCAGCATGGGGAGGTCAGGAAACATGCAGTGGCAATGTAGGATAGGTTTCTGAAAAACATCGCAGTTTGGTGCGCATTGTATGGGTGTGTAACATTACATTCACTAGTAGGAGTGAGAAAAAAATCACGGGGTGGTGTGAATCATAGGGTCTGAATTAGGATAGGCAGTGAGTGGCAATGTAGGATGGAGAAAAGCACCACGGGTTGGTCAGCATGGGGAGGTAAGGAAACATGCATTCGCAATGTAGGATAGGTTTCTGAAAAACATCGCGGGGTGGTGCGCATTGTATGGGTGTGTAACATTACATTCACTAGTAGGAGTGAGAAAAACATCACGAGGTGGTGTGAATCATAGGGTCTGAATTAGGATAGGCAGTGAATGGCAATGTAGGATGGAGAAAAGCACCATGGGGTGGTCAGTATGGGGAGGTCAGGAAACATGCAGTGGCAATGTAGGATAGGTTTCTGAAAAACATCGCGGAGTGGTGCGCATTGTATCGGTGTGTAACATTACATCCGCTAGTAGGAGTGAGAAAAACATCACTCGGTGGTGTGAATCATAGGGTCTGAATTAGGATAGTCTGTGAGTGGAAATGTAGGATGGAGAAAAGCACCACGGGGTGGTCCACATGGGGAGATCAGGAAACATGCAGTGGCAATGTAGCATAGGTTTCAGAAAAACATCGCGGGGTGGTGCGCATTTTATGGGTGTGTAACATTACATTCACTAGTACGAGTGAGAAAAACATCACGGGGTCTTGTGAATCATAGCGTCTGAATTAGGATAGGCAGTGAGGAGCAATGTAGGATGGAGAAAAGCACCACGGGGTGGTCAGCATGGGGATGTCAGAAACATGCTAAGCACCACCGGGTGGTCAGCATGGGGAGGTCAGAAACATGCAGTGGCAATGTAGGTTAGGTTTCTGAAAAACATCGCAGGGTGGTGCGCATTGTATGGGTTTTTTAACATTACATTCACTAGTAGGAGTAAGAAAAACATCACGGGTTGGTGTGAATCATAGGTCTGAATTATGATAGGCAGTGAGTGGCAATGTAGGATGGAGAAAAGCACCACGGGGTGGTCAGCATGGGGAGGTCAGGAAAGATGCAGTGGCAATGTAAGATAGGTTTCTGAAAAACATCGTGGGGTGGTGCGCATTTTATGGGTGTGTAACATTACATTCACTAGTAGGAGTGAGAAATACATCACGGGGTGTTGTGAATCATAGGGTCTAAATTAGGATAGGCAGTGAGTGGCAATGTAGGATGGAGAAAAGCACCACGGGGTTGTCAGCATGGGGAGGTCAGGAAACATGCAGGGGTAATGTAGGATAGGTTTCTGAAAAACATTGCGGGGTGGTGCGCATTTTATGGGTGGGTAACATTACATTCAAAAGTAGGAGTGAGAAAAACATCACGGGGTGGTGTGAATCATAGGGTATGAATTATGATAGGCAGTGAGTGGCAATGTAGGATGGAGAAAAGCACCATGGGGTGGACAGCATGCGGAGGTCAGGAAACAGGCATTGGCAATGTAGGATAGGTTTCTGAAAAACATCGCGGGGTGGTGCTCATTGCATGGGTGTGTAACATTACATTCACTAGTAGGAGTGAGAAAAAAATCACAGGGTGGTGTGAATCATAGGGTCTGAATTAGGGTAGGCAGTGAGTGGCAATGTAGAATGGAGAAAAGCTCTACGGGGTGGTCAGCCTGGGGAGGTCAGGAAACATGCAGTGGCCATGTAGGATAGGTTTCTGAAAAACATCGCGGGGTGGTGCGCATTGTATGGGTGTGTAACATTACCTTCACTAGTAGGAGTGAGAAAAACATCACGGGGTGGTGTGAATCATAGGGTCTTAATTAGGATAGGCAGTGAGTGGCAATGTAGGATGGAGAAAAGCACCACGGGGTGGTCAGCATGGGGAGGTCAGGAAACATGCAGGGGCAATGTAGGATAGGTTTCTTAAAAATATCGCGGGGTGGTGCGCATTGTATGGGTGTGTAACATTACATTCACTAGTAGGAGTGAGAAAAACATCACGGGGTGGTGGGAATCATACGGTCTGAATTAGGATAGGCAGTGAGTGGCAATGTAGGATGGAGAAAAGCACCACGGGGTGGTCAGCATGGGGAGGTCAGGAATCATGCAGGGGCATAGTAGGATAGTTTTCTGAAAAACATTGTGGGGTGGTGCGCATTTTATGGGTGGGTAACATTACATTCACAAGTAGGAGTGAGAAAAACATCACGGGGTGGTGTGAATCATAGGGTCTGAATTAGGATAGGCAGTGAATGGCAATGTAGGATGGAGAAAAGCACCATGGGGTGGTCAGTATGGGGAGGTCAGGAAACATGCAGTGGCAATGTAGGATAGGTTTCTGAAAAACATCGCGGAGTGGTGCGCATTGTATCGGTGTGTAACATTACATCCGCTAGTAGGAGTGAGAAAAACATCACTAGGTGGTGTGAATCATAGGGTCTGAATTAGGATAGGCTGTGAGTGGAAATGTAGGATGGAGAAAAGCACCACGGGGTGGTCCACATGGGGAGGTCAGTAAACATGCAGTGGCAATGTAGCATAGGTTTCAGAAAAACATCGCGGGGTGGTGCGGATTGTATGGGTGTGTAACATTACATTCACTAGTAGGAGTGAGAAAAACATCACGAGGTCTTGTGAAACATAGCGTCTGAATTAGGATAGGCAGTGAGTAGCAATGTAGGATGGAGAAAAGCACCACGGGGTGGTCAGTATGGGGATGTCAGAAACATGCTAAGCACCACCGGGTGGTCAGCATGGGGAGGTCAGAAACATGCAGTGGCAATGTAGGTTAGGTTTCTGAAAAACATCGCAGGGTGGTGCGCATTGTATGGGTTTTTTAACATTACAGTCACTAGTAGGAGTGAGAAAAACATCACGGGTTGGTGTGAATCATAGGTCTGAATTAGGATAGGCAGTGAGTGGCAATGTAGGATGGAGAAAAGCACCACGGGGTGGTCAGCATGGGGAGGTCAGGAAAGATGCAGTGGCAATGTAGGATAGGTTTCTGAAAAACATCGTGGGGTGGTGTGCATTTTATGGGTGTGTAACATTACATTCACTAGTAGGAGTGAGAAATACATCACGGGGTGTTGTGAATCATAGGGTCTGAATTAGGATAGGCAGTGAGTGGCAATGTAGGATGGAGAAAAGCACCACGGGGTTGTCAGCATGGGGAGTTCAGGAAACATGCAGTGGCAATGTAGGATAGGTTTCTGAAAAACATCGCAGTTTGGTGCGATTGTATGGGTGTGTAACATTACATTCACTAGTAGGAGTGAGAAAAAAATCACGGGGTGGTGTGAATCATAGGGTCTGAATTAGGATAGGCAGTGAGTGGCAATGTAGGATGGAGAAAAGCACCACGGGGTGGTCAGCATGGGGAGGTAAGGAAACATGCATTCGCAATTTAGGATAGGTTTCTGAAAAACATCGCGGGGTGGTGCGCATTGTATGGGTGAGTAACATTACATTCACTAGTAGGAGTGAGAAAAACATCACGAGGTGGTGTGAATCATAGGGTCTGAATTAGGATAGGCAGTGAATGGCAATGTAGGATGGAGAAAAGCACCATGGGGTGGTCAGTATGGGGAGGTCAGGAAACATGCAGTGGCAATGTAGGATAGGTTTCTGAAAAACATCGCGGAGTGGTGCGCATTGTATCGGTGTGTAACATTACATTCGCTAGTAGGAGTGAGAAAAACATCACTAGGTGGTGTGAATCATAGGGTCTGAATTAGGATAGGCTGTGAGTGGAAATGTAGGATGGAGAAAAGCACCACGGGGTGGTCCACATGGGGAGGTCAGGAAACATGCAGTGGCAATGTAGCATAGGTTTCAGAAAAACATCGCGCGGTGGTGCGGATTGTATGGGTGTGTAACATTACATTCACTAGTAGGAGTGAGAAAAACATCACGGGTTCTTGTGAAACATAGCGTCTGAATTAGGATAGGCAGTGAGTAGCAATGTAGGATGGAGAAAAGCACCACGGGGTGGTCAGCATGGGGATGTCAGAAACATGCTAAGCACCACCGGGTGTTCAGCATGTGGAGGTCAGAAACATGCAGTGGCAATGTAGGTTAGGTTTCTGAAAAACATCGCAGGGTGGTGCGCATTGTATGGGTTTTTTAACATTACAGTCACTAGTAGGAGTGAGAAAAACATCACGGGTTGGTGTGAATCATAGGTCAGAATTAGGATAGACAGTGAGTGGCAATGTAGGATAGAGAAAAGCACCACTGGGTGGTCAGCATGGGGAGGTCAGGAAAGATGCAGTGGCAATGTAGGATAGGTTTCTGAAAAACATCGTGGGGTGGTGCGCATTTTATGGGTGTGTAACATTACATTCACTAGTAGGAGTGAGAAATACATCACGGGGTGTTGTGAATCATAGAGTCTGAATTAGGATAGGCAGTGAGTGGCAATGTAGGATGGAGAAAAGCACCACGGGGTTGTCAGCATGGGGAGGTCAGGAAACATGCAGGGGCAATGTAGGATAGGTTTCTGAAAAACATTGCGGGGTGGTGCGCATTTTATGGGTGGGTAACATTACATTCACAAGTAGGAGTGAGAAAAACATCACGGGGTGGTGGGAATCATAGGGCCTGAATTAGGATAGGCAGTGAATGGCAATGTAGGATGGAGAAAACCACCACGTGGTGCTCAGCATGGGGAAGTCAGGAAACATGCAGTGGCAATGTAGGATAGGTTTCTGAAAAACATCGCAGTTTGGTGCGCATTGTATGGGGGTGTAACATTACATTCACTAGTAGGAGTGAGAAAAAAATCACGGGGTGGTGTGAATCATAGGGTCTGAATTAGGATAGGCAGTGAGTGGCAATGTAGGATGGAGAAAAGCACCACGGGGTGGTCAGCATGGGGAGGTAAGGAAACATGCATTCGCAATGTAGGATAGGTTTCTGAAAAACATCGCGGGGTGGTGCGCATTGTATGGGTGTGTAACATTACATTCACTAGTAGGAGTGAGAAAAACATCACGAGGTGGTGTGAATCATAGGGCCTGAATTAGGATAGGCAGTGAATGGCAATGTAGGATGGAGAAAAGCACCATGGGGTGGTCAGTATGGGGAGGTCAGGAAACATGCAGTGGCAATGTAGGATAGGTTTCTGAAAAACATCGCAGAGTGGTACGCATTGTATCGGTGTGTAACATTACATTCACTAGTACGAGTGAGAAAAACATCACTAGGTGGTGTGAATCATAGGGTCTGAATTAGGATAGGCTGTGAGTGGAAATGTAGGGTGGAGAAAAGGACCACGGGGTGGTCCACATGGGGAGGTCAGGAAACATGCAGTGGCAATGTAGCATAGGTTTCAGAAAAACATCGCGGGGTGGTGCGGATTGTATGGGTGTGTAACATTACATTCACCATTAGGAGTGAGAAAAACATCATGGGGTCTTGTGAAACATAGCGTCTGAATTAGGATAGGCAGTGAGTAGCAATGTAGGATGGAGAAAAGCACCACGGGGTGGTCAGCATGGGGATGTCAGAAACATGCTAAGCACCACCGGGTGGTCAGCATGGGGAGGTCAGGAAACATGCTGGGGCAATGTAGGATAGGTTTCTGAAAAACATCACGGGGTGGTGCGCATTGTATGGGTGTGTGAAATTACATTCACTAGTAGGAGTGAGAAAAACATCACGGGGTGGTGTGAATCATAGGGTCTGATTTAGGGTAGGCAGTGAGTGGCAATGTAGAATGGAGAAAAGCTCCACAGGGTGGTCAGCCTGGGGATGTCAGGAAACATGCAGTGGAAATGTAGGATAAGTTTCTGAAAAACATCGCGGGGTGGTGTGCTTTGCATGGGTGTGTAACATTACCTTCACTAGTAGGAGTGAGAAAAACATCACGGGGTGGTGTGAATCATAGGGTCTTAATTAGGATACGCAGTGAGTGGCAATGTAGGATGTGGAAAAGCACCACGGTGTGGTCAGCATGGGGAGGTCAGGAAACATGCAGGGGCAATGTAGGATAGGTTTCTGAAAAACATCGCGGGGTGGTGCGCATTGCATATGTGTGTAACATTACATTCACTAGTAGGAGTGAGAAAAACATCACGGGGTGGTGTGAATCATAGGGTCTGAATTAGGATAGGCAGTGAGTGGCAATGTAGGATGGAGAAAAGCACCACGGGGTGGTCAGCATGGGGAGGTTTGGAAACATGCAGTGGCAATGTAGGATAGGTTTCTGAAAAACATCGCGGGGTGGTGCGCTTTGTATGGGTGTGTAACATTACATTCACTAGTACGAGTGAGAAAAACATCACTGGATGGTGTGAATCATAGGGTCTGAATTAGGATAGGCAGTGAGTGGCAATGTAGGATGGAGAAAAGCACCACGGGATGGTCAGCATGGTGGGGTCAGGAAACATGCAGTGGCAATGTAGGATAGGTTTCTGAAAAACATCGCGGGGAGGTGCGCATTGTATGGGTGTGTAACATTACATTCACTAGTAGGAGTGAGAAAAACATCACGGGGTAGTGTGAATCAAAGGGTCTGAATGATGATAGGCAGTGAGTGGCAATGTAGGATGGAGAAAAGCACCACGGTGTGGTTAGCATGGGGAGGTCAGGAAACATGCAGTGGTAATGTAGGATAAGTTTCTGAAAAACATCGCGGGGTGGTGTGCATTGTATGGGTGTGTAACATTGCATTGACTAGTAGGAGTGAGAAAAACATCACGGGGTAGTGTGAATCATAGGGTCTGAATTAGGATAGGCAGTGAGTGGCAATGTATGATGGAGAAAAGCAACACGGGCTGGTCAGCATGTGGAGGTCAGGAAACATGCAGGGGCAATGTAGGATAGGTTTCTGAAAAACATCGCGGGGTGGTGCGCATTGTATGGGTGTGTAACATTATATTCACTAGTAGGAGTGAGAAAAATATCACGTGGTGGTGTGAATCATAGGGTCTGAATTAGGATAGGCAGTGAATTTCAATGTAGGATGGAGAAAAGCACCACGGGGTGGTCAGCGTGGGGAGGTCAGGAAACATGCAGGGGCAATGTAGGATAGGTTTCTGAAAAACATCGCGGGGTGGTGCGCATCGTATGGGTGTGTAACATTACATTCACTAGTAGGAGTGAGAAAAACATCACGGGGTGGTGTGAATCAGAGGGTCTGAATTAGGATAGGCAGTGAGTGGCAATGTAGGATGGAGAAAAGCACCACGGGGTGGTCAGAATGGGGAGGTCAGGAAACATGCAGTGGCAATGTAGCATAGGTTTCTGAAAATCATCGCGGGGTGGTGCGCATTGTATGGGTGTGTAACATTACCTTCACTAGTAGGAGTGAGAAAAACATCACGGGGTGGTGTGAATCATAGGGTCTGAATTAGGATAGGCAGTGAGTGGCAATGTAGGATGGAGAAAAGCACCACATGGTGGTCAGCATGGGGAGGTCAGGAAACATGCAGTGGCAATGTAGGATATGTTTCTGAAAAACATCGCGGGGTGGTGCGCATTGTATGGGTGTGTAACATTACATTCACGAGTACGAGTGAGAAAAACATCACGGGATGGTGTGAATCATAGGGTCTGAATTAGGATAGGCAGTGAGTGGCAATGTAGGATGGAGAAAAGCACCACGGGATGGTCAGCATGTGGGGGTCAGGAAACATGCAGTGGCAATGTTGGATAGGTTTCTGAAAAACATCGCGGGGTGGTGCGCATTGTATGGGTGTGTAACATTACATTCACTAGTAGGAGTGAGAAAAACATCACGGGATAGTGTGAATCTTGGGTCTGAATGAGGATAGGCAGTGAGTGGCAATGTAGGATGGAGAAAAGCACCACGGTGTGGTTAGCATGGGGAGGTCAGGAAACATGCAGTGGCAATGTAGGATAAGTTTCTGAAAAGCATCGCGGGGTGGTGTGCATTGTATGGGTGTGTAACATTGCATTGACTAGTAGGAGTGAGAAAAACATCACGGGGTAGTGTGAATCATAGGGTCTGAATTAGGATAGGCAGTGAGTGGCAATGTAGGATGGAGAAAAGCACCACGGGGTGGTCAGCATGTGGAGGTCAGGAAACATGCAGGGGCAATGTAGGATAGGTTTCTGAAAAACATCGCGGGGTGGTGCGCATTGTATGGGTGTGTAACATTATATTCACTAGTAGGAGTGAGAAAAATATCACGTGGTGGTGTGAAACATAGGGTCTGAATTAGGATAGGCAGTGAATTTCAATGTAGGATGGAGAAAAGCACCACGGGGTGGTCAGCGTGGGGAGGTCAGGAAACATGCAGGGGCAATGTAGGATAGGTTTCTGAAAAACATCGCGGGGTGGTGCGCATCGTATGGGTGTGTAACATTACATTCACTAGTAGGAGTGAGAAAAACATCACGGGGTGGTGTGAATCAGAGGGTCTGAATTAGGATAGGCAGTGAGTGGCAATGTAGGATGGAGAAAAGCACCACGGGGTGGTCAGCATGGGGAGGTCAGGAAACATGCAGTGGCAATGTAGCATAGGTTTCTGAAAATCATCGCGGGGTGGTGCGCATTGTATGGGTGTGTAACATTACCTTCACTAGTAGGAGTGAGAAAAACATCACGGGGTGGTGTGAATCATAGGGTCTGAATTAGGATAGGCAGTGAGTGGCAATGTAGGTTGGAGAAAAGCACCACATGGTGGTCAGCATGGGGAGGTCAGGAAACATGCAGTGGCAATGTAGGATATGTTTCTGAAAAACATCGCGGGGTGGTGCGCATTGTATGGGTGTGTAACATTACATTCACGAGTACGAGTGAGAAAAACATCACAGGATGGTGTGAATCATAGGGTCTGAATTAGGATAGGCAGTGAGTGGCAATGTAGGATGGAGAAAAGCACCACGGGATGGTCAGCATGTGGGGGTCAGGAAACATGCAGTGGCAATGTTGGATAGGTTTCTGAAAAACATCGCGGGGTGGTGCGCATTGTATGGGTGTGTAACATTACATTCACTAGTAGGAGTGAGAAAAACATCACGGGATAGTGTGAATCTTGGGTCTGAATGAGGATAGGCAGTGAGTGGCAATGTAGGATGGAGAAAAGCACCACGGTGTGGTTAGCATGGGGAGGTCAGGAAACATGCAGTGGCAATGTAGGATAAGTTTCTGAAAAGCATCGCGGGGTGGTGTGCATTGTATGGGTGTGTAACATTGCATTGACTAGTAGGAGTGAGAAAAACATCACGGGGTAGTGTGAATCATAGGGTCTGAATTAGGATAGGCAGTGAGTGGCAATGTAGGATGGAGAAAAGCACCACGGGGTGGTCAGCATGGGGAGGTCAGGAAACATGCAGTGGCAATGTAGGATAGGTTTCTGAAAAACATCGCGGGATGGTGCGCATTGTATGGGTGTGTAACATTACATTCACTAGTAGGAGTGAGAAAAAAATCACGGGGTGGTGTGAATCATAGGGTCTGAATTAGGATAGGCTGTGAGTGGAAATGTAGGATGGAGAAAAGCACCACGGGGTGGTCGACATGGGGAGGTCAGGAAACGTGCAGTGCCAATATAGCATAGGTTTCAGAAAAACATCGAGGGGTGGTGCGCATTGTATGGGTATGTAACATTACATTCACTAGTAGGAGTGAGAAAAACATCACGGGGTGGTGTGAATCATAGGGTCTGAATTAGGATAGGCAGTGAGTAGCAATGTAGGATGGAGAAAAGCACCACGGGGGGATCAGCATGGGGATGTCAGAAACATGCTAAGCACCACGGGGTGGTAAGCATGGGGAGGTCAGAAACATGCAGTGGCAATGTAGGATAGGTTTCTGAAAAACATCGCGGGGTGGTGCGCATTGTATGGGTGTGTAACATTACATTCACTAGTAGGAGGGAGAAAAACATCATGGGGTGGTGTGAATCAGAGGGTCTGAATTAGGATAGGCAGTGAGTGGCAATGTAGGATGGAGAAAAGCACCACGGGGTGGTCAGCATAGGGAGGTCAGGAAACATGCAGTGGCAATGTAGCATAGGTTTCTGAAAAACATCGCGGGGTGGTGCGCATTGTATGGGTGTGTAACATTACCTTCACTAGTAAGAGTGAGAAAAACATCACGGGGTGGTGTGAATCATAGGGCTGAATTAGGATAGGCAGTGAGTGGCAATGTAGGATGGAGAAAAGCACCACGGGGTGGTCAGCATGGGGAGGTCAGGAAACATGCAGTGGCAATGTAGCATAGGTTTCTGAAAAACATCGCGGGGTGGTGCGCATTGTATGGGTGTGTAACATTACATTCACTAGTAGGAGTGAGAAAAACATCACGGGGTGGTGTGAATCATAGGGTCTGAATTAGGATAGGCAGTGAGTGGCAATGTAGGATGGAGAAAAGCACCACGGGGTGGTCAGCATGGGGAGGTCAGGAAACATGCAGTGGCAATGTAGGATAGGTTTCTGAAAAACATCGCAGGGTGGTGCGCATTGTATGGGTGTGTAACATTACATTCACTAGTAGGAGTGAGAAAAACATCACGGGGTGGTGTGAATCATAGGGTCTGAATTAGGATAGGCTGTGAGTGGAAATGTAGGATGGAGAAAAGCACCACAGGGTGGTCCACATGGGGAGGTCAGGAAACATGCAGTGGCAATGTAGCATAGGTTTCAGAAAAACATCGCGGGGTGGTGCGCATTTTATGGGTGTGTAACATTACATTCACTAGTAGGAGTGAGAAAAACATCACGGGGTGGTGTGAATCATAGGGTCTGAATTAGGATAGGCAGTGAGTAACAATGTAGAATGGAGAAAAGCACCACGGGGTGTTCAGCATGGGGATGTCAGAAACATGCTAAGCACCACGGGGTGGTAAGCATGGGAAGGTCAGAAACATGCAGTGGCAATGTAGGTTAGGTTTCTGAAAAACATCGGAGGGTGGTGCGCATTGTATGTGAGTGTAACATTACATTCACTAGTAGGAGTGAGAAAAACATCACGGGTTAGTGTGAATCATAGGTCTGAATTAGGATAGGCAGTGAGTGGCAATGTAGGATGGAGAAAAGCACCACGGGGTGGTCAGCATGTGGAGGCCAGGAAACATGCAGTGGCAATGTAGGATAGGTTTCTGAAAATCATCGTGGGGTGGTGCGCGTTATATGGGTGTGTAACAATACCTTCACTAGTAGGAGTGATAAAAACATCACGCGGTGGTGTAAATAATAGGGTCTGAATTAGGATAGGCAGTGAGTGGCAATGTATAATAGAGAAAAGCACCACGGGGTGGTCAGCATGTGGAGGTCAGGAAACATGCAGTGGCAATGTAGGATAGGTTTCTGAATAACATCGCGGGTTGGTGCGCATTGTATGGGTGTGTAACATGACATTCACTAGTAGGAGTGAGAAAACATCACGGGGTGGTGTGAATCATAGGGTCTGAATTAGGATAGGCAGTGAGTGGCAATGTAGGATGGAGAAAAGCAACATGGAGTGGTCAACATTGGGAGGTCAGGAAAGTTGCAGTGGCAATGTAGGATAGGTTTCTGAAAAACATCGCGGGGTGGTGCGTATTGTATGGGTGTGTAACATTACATTCACTAGTAGGAGTGAGAAAAACATCACGGGGTGGAGTGAATCATAGGGTCTGAATTAGGATAGGCAGTGAGTGGCAATGTAGGATGGAGAAAAGCACCACGGGATGGTCAGCATGGGGAGGTCAGGAAACATGCAGTGGCAAGGTAGGATAGGTTTCTGAAAAACATAGCGGGGTGGTGCGCATTGTATGGGTGTGTAACATTACCTTCACTAGTAGGAGTAATAAAAACATCACAGGGTGGTGTGAATCATAGGGTCTGAATTAGGATAGGCAGTGAATTTCAATGTAGCATGGAGAAAAGCACCCCGGGCTGGTCAGCGTGGGGAGGTCAGGAAACATGCAGGGGCAATATAGGATAGGTTTCTGAAAAACATCGAGGGGTGGTGCGCATTGTATGGGTGTGTAACATTACATTCACTAGTAGGAGTGAGAAAAACATCACGGGGTGGTGTGAATCAGTGGGTCTCAATTAGGATAGGCAGTGAGTGGCAATGTAGGATGGAGAAAAGCACCACGGGGTGGTAAGCGTGGGGAGGTCAGGAAACATGCAGGGGCAATGTAGGATAGGTTTCTGAAAAACATCGCGGGGTGATGAGCCTTGTATGGGTGTGTAACATTACATTCACTAGTAGGAGTGAGAAAAACATCACGGGGTGGTGTGAATCATAGGGTCTGAATTAGTATAGGCAGTGAATTTCAATGTAGGATGGAGAAAAGCACCACGGGGTGGTCAGCGTGGGGAGGTCAGGAAACATGCAGGGGCAATGTAGGATAGGTTTCTGAAAAACATCGCGGGGTGGTGTGCATTGTATGGGTGTGTAACATTACATTCACTAGTAGGAGTGAGAAAAACATAACGGGTTAGTGTGAATCATAGGTCTGAATTACAATAGGCAGTGAGTGGCAATGTAGGATGGAGAAAAGCACCACGGGGTGGTCAGCATGGGGAGGTCAGGAAACATGCAGTGGCAAGGTAGGATAGGTTTCTGAAAAACATAGCGGGGTGGTGCGCATTGTATGGGTGTGTAACATTACCTTCACTAGTAGAAGTAAGAAAAACATCACGGGGTCGTGTGAATCATAGGGTCTGAATTAGGATAGGCAGTGAGTGGCAATGTAGGATGGAGAAAAGCACCACGGGGTGGTCACCATGGGGAGGTCAGGAAACATGCTGGGGCAATGTAGGATAGGTTTCTGAAAAACATCGCGGGGTGGTGTGCATTGTATGGGTGTGTGAAATTACATTCACTAGTAGGAGTGAGAAAAACATCACGGGGTGGTGTGAATCATAGGGTCTGATTTAGGGTAGGCAGTGAGTGGCAATGTAGAATGGAGAAAAGCTCCACAGGGTGGTCAGCCTGGGGATGTCAGGAAACATGCAGTGGAAATGTAGGATAAGTTTCTGAAAAACATCGCGGGGTGGTGTGCTTTGCATGGGTGTGTAACATTACCTTCACTAGTAGGAGTGAGAAAAACATCACGGGGTGGTGTGAATCATAGGGTCTTAATTAGGATACGCAGTGAGTGGCAATGTAGGATGTGGAAAAGCACCACGGTGTGGTCAGCATGGGGAGGTCAGGAAACATGCAGGGGCAATGTAGGATAGGTTTCTGAAAAACATCGCGGGGTGGTGCGCATTGTATATGTGTGTAACATTACATTCACTAGTAGGAGTGAGAAAAACATCACGGGGTGGTGTGAATCATAGGGTCTGAATTAGGATAGGCAGTGAGTGGCAATGTAGGATGGAGAAAAGCACCACGGGGTGGTCAGCATGGGGAGGTTTGGAAACATGCAGTGGCAATGTAGGATAGGTTTCTGAAAAACATCGCGGGGTGGTGCGCTTTGTATGGGTGTGTAACATTACATTCACTAGTACGAGTGAGAAAAACATCACTGGATGGTGTGAATCATAGGGTCTGAATTAGGATAGGCAGTGAGTGGCAATGTAGGATGGAGAAAAGCACCACGGGATGGTCAGCATGGTGGGGTCAGGAAACATGCAGTGGCAATGTAGGATAGGTTTCTGAAAAACATCGCGGGGAGGTGCGCATTGTATGGGTGTGTAACATTACATTCACTAGTAGGAGTGAGAAAAACATCACGGGGTAGTGTGAATCAAAGGGTCTGAATGATGATAGGCAGTGAGTGGCAATGTAGGATGGAGAAAAGCACCACGGTGTGGTTAGCATGGGGAGGTCAGGAAACATGCAGTGGTAATGTAGGATAAGTTTCTGAAAAACATCGCGGTGTGGTGTGCATTGTATGGGTGTGTAACATTGCATTGACTAGTAGGAGTGAGAAAAACATCACGGGGTAGTGTGAATCATAGGGTCTGAATTAGGATAGGCAGTGAGTGGCAATGTATGATGGAGAAAAGCAACACGGGCTGGTCAGCATGTGGAGGTCAGGAAACATGCAGGGGCAATGTAGGATAGGTTTCTGAAAAACATCGCGGGGTGGTGCGCATTGTATGGGTGTGTAACATTATATTCACTAGTAGGAGTGAGAAAAATATCACGTGGTGGTGTGAATCATAGGGTCTGAATTAGGATAGGCAGTGAATTTCAATGTAGGATGGAGAAAAGCACCACGGGGTGGTCAGCGTGGGGAGGTCAGGAAACATGCAGGGGCAATGTAGGATAGGTTTCTGAAAAACATCGCGGGGTGGTGCGCATCGTATGGGTGTGTAACATTACATTCACTAGTAGGAGTGAGAAAAACATCACGGGGTGGTGTGAATCAGAGGGTCTGAATTAGGATAGGCAGTGAGTGGCAATGTAGGATGGAGAAAAGCACCACGGGGTGGTCAGAATGGGGAGGTCAGGAAACATGCAGTGGCAATGTAGCATCGGTTTCTGAAAATCATCGCGGGGTGGTGCGCATTGTATGGGTGTGTAACATTACCTTCACTAGTAGGAGTGAGAAAAACATCACGGGGTGGTGTGAATCATAGGGTCTGAATTAGGATAGGCAGTGAGTGGCAATGTAGGATGGAGAAAAGCACCACATGGTGGTCAGCATGGGGAGGTCAGGAAACATGCAGTGGCAATGTAGGATATGTTTCTGAAAAACATCGCGGGGTGGTGCGCATTGTATGGGTGTGTAACATTACATTCACGAGTACGAGTGAGAAAAACATCACGGGATGGTGTGAATCATAGGGTCTGAATTAGGATAGGCAGTGAGTGGCAATGTAGGATGGAGAAAAGCACCACGGGATGGTCAGCATGTGGGGGTCAGGAAACATGCAGTGGCAATGTTGGATAGGTTTCTGAAAAACATCGCGGGGTGGTGCGCATTGTATGGGTGTGTAACATTACATTCACTAGTAGGAGTGAGAAAAACATCACGGGATAGTGTGAATCTTGGGTCTGAATGAGGATAGGCAGTGAGTGGCAATGTAGGATGGAGAAAAGCACCACGGTGTGGTTAGCATGGGGAGGTCAGGAAACATGCAGTGGCAATGTAGGATAAGTTTCTGAAAAGCATCGCGGGGTGGTGTGCATTGTATGGGTGTGTAACATTGCATTGACTAGTAGGAGTGAGAAAAACATCACGGGGTAGTGTGAATCATAGGGTCTGAATTAGGATAGGCAGTGAGTGGCAATGTAGGATGGAGAAAAGCACCACGGGGTGGTCAGCATGTGGAGGTCAGGAAACATGCAGGGGCAATGTAGGATAGGTTTCTGAAAAACATCGCGGGGTGGTGCGCATTGTATGGGTGTGTAACATTATATTCACTAGTAGGAGTGAGAAAAATATCACGTGGTGGTGTGAAACATAGGGTCTGAATTAGGATAGGCAGTGAATTTCAATGTAGGATGGAGAAAAGCACCACGGGGTGGTCAGCGTGGGGAGGTCAGGAAACATGCAGGGGCAATGTAGGATAGGTTTCTGAAAAACATCGCGGGGTGGTGCGCATCGTATGGGTGTGTAACATTACATTCACTAGTAGGAGTGAGAAAAACATCACGGGGTGGTGTGAATCAGAGGGTCTGAATTAGGATAGGCAGTGAGTGGCAATGTAGGATGGAGAAAAGCACCACGGGGTGGTCAGCATGGGGAGGTCAGGAAACATGCAGTGGCAATGTAGCATAGGTTTCTGAAAATCATCGCGGGGTGGTGCGCATTGTATGGGTGTGTAACATTACCTTCACTAGTAGGAGTGAGAAAAACATCACGGGGTGGTGTGAATCATAGGGTCTGAATTAGGATAGGCAGTGAGTGGCAATGTAGGATGGAGAAAAGCACCACATGGTGGTCAGCATGGGGAGGTCAGGAAACATGCAGTGGCAATGTAGGATATGTTTCTGAAAAACATCGCGGGGTGGTGCGCATTGTATGGGTGTGTAACATTACATTCACGAGTACGAGTGAGAAAAACATCACGGGATGGTGTGAATCATAGGGTCTGAATTAGGATAGGCAGTGAGTGGCAATGTAGGATGGAGAAAAGCACCACGGGATGGTCAGCATGTGGGGGTCAGGAAACATGCAGTGGCAATGTTGGATAGGTTTCTGAAAAACATCGCGGGGTGGTGCGCATTGTATGGGTGTGTAACATTACATTCACTAGTAGGAGTGAGAAAAACATCACGGGATAGTGTGAATCTTGGGTCTGAATGAGGATAGGCAGTGAGTGGCAATGTAGGATGGAGAAAAGCACCACGGTGTGGTTAGCATGGGGAGGTCAGGAAACATGCATTGGCAATGTAGGATAAGTTTCTGAAAAGCATCGCGGGGTGGTGTGCATTGTATGGGTGTGTAACATTGCATTGACTAGTAGGAGTGAGAAAAACATCACGGGGTAGTGTGAATCATAGGGTCTGAATTAGGATAGGCAGTGAGTGGCAATGTAGGATGGAGAAAAGCACCACGGGGTGGTCAGCATGGGGAGGTCAGGAA
This sequence comes from Cavia porcellus, assembly GCF_034190915.1. Lineage (NCBI taxonomy): Eukaryota > Metazoa > Chordata > Mammalia > Rodentia > Caviidae > Cavia > Cavia porcellus. The sequence continues at coordinate 160,810 of NW_026947598.1, read as the reverse complement.
ACATGCAGTGGCAATGTAGGATAGGTTTCTGAAAAACATCGCGGGATGGTGCGCATTGTATGGGTGTGTAACATTACATTCACTAGTAGGAGTGAGAAAAACATCACGGGGTGGTGTGAATCATAGGGTCTGAATTAGGATAGGCTGTGAGTGGAAATGTAGGATGGAGAAAAGCACCACGGGGTGGTCGACATGGGGAGGTCAGGAAACGTGCAGTGCCAATATAGCATAGGTTTCAGAAAAACATCGAGGGGTGGTGCGCATTGTATGGGTATGTAACATTACATTCACTAGTAGGAGTGAGAAAAACATCACGGGGTGGTGTGAATCATAGGGTCTGAATTAGGATAGGCAGTGAGTAGCAATGTAGGATGGAGAAAAGCACCACGGGGGGATCAGCATGGGGATGTCAGAAACATGCTAAGCACCACGGGGTGTTAAGCATGGGGAGGTCAGAAACATGCAGTGGCAATGTAGGTTAGGTTTCTGAAAAACATCGCAGGGTGGTGCGCATTGTATGGGTGTGTAACATTACATTCACTAGTAGGAGTGAGAAAAACATCACGGGGTAGTGTGAATCATAGGGTCTGAATGAGGATAGGCAGTGAGTGGCAATGTAGGATGGAGAAAAGCACCACGGTGTGGTCAGCATGTGGAGGTCAGGAAACATGCAGGGGCAATGTAGGATAGGTTTCTGAAAAACATCGCGGGGTGGTGCGCATTGTATGGGTGTGTAACATTACATTCACTAGTAGGAGTGAGAAAAATATCACGGGGTGGTGTGAATCATAGGGTCTGAATGAGGATAGTCAGTGAGTGGCAATGTAGGATGGAGAAAAGCACCACGGGGTGTTCAGCGTGGGGAGGTCAGGATACATGCAGGGGCAATATAGGATAGGTTTCTGAAAAACATCGCGGGGTGGTGAGCATTGTATGGGTGTGTAACATTACATTCACTAGTAGGAGTGAGAAAAACATCACGGGGTGGTGTGAATCATAGGGTCTGAATTAGGATAGGCAGTGAATTTCAATGTAGGATGGAGAAAAGCACCACGGGGTGGTCAGCGTGGGGAGGTCAGGAAACATGCAGGGGCAATGTAGGATAGGTTTCTGAAAAACATCGCGGGGTGGTGCGCATTGTATGGGTGTGTTACATTACATTCACTAGTAGGAGTGAGAAAAACATCACGGGGTGGTGTGAATCAGAGGGTCTGAATTAGGATAGGCAGTGAGTGGCAATGTAGGATGGAGAAAAGCACCACGGGGTGGTCAGCATGGGGAGGTCAGGAAACATGCAGTGGCAATGTAGCATAGGTTTCTGAAAAACATCGCGGGGTGGTGCGCATTGTATGGGTGAGTAACATTACCTTCACTAGTAGGAGTGAGAAAAACATCACGGGGTGGTGTGAATCATAGGGTCTGAATTAGGATAGGCAGTGAGAGGCAATGTAGGATGGAGAAAAGCACCACGGGGTGGTCAGCATGGGGAGGTCAGGAAACATGCAGTGGCAATGTAGGATAGGTTTCTGAAAAACATCGCGGGGTGGTGCGCATTGTATGGGTGTGTAACATTACATTCACTAGTACGAGTGAGAAAAACATCACGGGATGGTGTGAATCATAGGGTCTGAATTAGGATAGGCAGTGAGTGGCAATGTAGGATGGAGAAAAGCACCACGGGATGGTCAGCATGGGGGGGTCAGGAAACATGCAGTGGCAATGTTGGATAGGTTTCTGAAAAACATCGCGGGGTGGTGCGCATTGTATAGGTGTGTAACATTACATTCACTAGTAGGAGTGAGAAAAACATCACGGGGTAGTGTGAATCTTGGGTTTGAATGAGGATAGGCAGTGAGTGGCAATGTAGGATGGAGAAAAGCACCACGGTGTGGTTAGCATGGGGAGGACAGGAAACATGCAGTGGCAATGTAGAATAAGTTTCTGAAAAGCATCGCGGTGTGGTGTGCATTGTATGGGTGTGTAACATTGCATTGACTAGTAGGAGTGAGAAAAACATCACGGGGTAGTGTGAATCATAGGGTCTGAATTAGGATAGGCAGTGAGTGGCAATGTAGGTTGGAGAAAAGCACCACGGGCTGGTCAGCATGTGGAGGTCAGGAAACATCCAGGGGCAATGTAGGATAGGTTTCTGAAAAACATCGCGGGGTGGTGCGCATTGTATGGGTGTGTAACATTACATTCACTAGTAGGAGTGAGAAAAATATCACGGGGTGGTGTGAATCATAGGATCTAAATTAGGATAGGCAGTGAGTGGCAATGTAGGATGGAGAAAAGCACCACGGGGTGTTCAGCGTGGGGAGGTCAGGAAACATGCAGGGGCAATGTAGGATAGGTTTCTGAAAAACATCGCGGGGTGGTGCGCATTGTATGGGTGTGTAACATTACATTCACTAGTAGGAGGGAGAAAAACATCATGGGGTGGTGTGAATCAGAGGGTCTGAATTAGGATAGGCAGTGAGTGGCAATGTAGGATGGAGAAAAGCACCACGGGGTGGTCAGCATAGGGAGGTCAGGAAACATGCAGTGGCAATGTAGCATAGGTTTCTGAAAAACATCGCGGGGTGGTGCGCATTGTATGGGTGTGTAACATTACCTTCACTAGTAAGAGTGAGAAAAACATCACGGGGTGGTGTGAATCATAGGGCTGAATTAGGATAGGCAGTGAGTGGCAATGTAGGATGGAGAAAAGCACCACGGGGTGGTCAGCATGGGGAGGTCAGGAAACATGCAGTGGCAATGTAGCATAGGTTTCTGAAAAACATCGCGGGGTGGTGCGCATTGTATGGGTGTGTAACATTACATTCACTAGTAGGAGTGAGAAAAACATCACGGGGTGGTGTGAATCATAGGGTCTGAATTAGGATAGGCAGTGAGTGGCAATGTAGGATGGAGAAAAGCACCACGGGGTGGTCAGCATGGGGAGGTCAGGAAACATGCAGTGGCAATGTAGGATAGGTTTCTGAAAAACATCGCAGGGTGGTGCGCATTGTATGGGTGTGTAACATTACATTCACTAGTAGGAGTGAGAAAAACATCACGGGGTGGTGTGAATCATAGGGTCTGAATTAGGATAGGCTGTGAGTGGAAATGTAGGATGGAGAAAAGCACCACAGGGTGGTCCACATGGGGAGGTCAGGAAACATGCAGTGGCAATGTAGCATAGGTTTCAGAAAAACATCGCGGGGTGGTGCGCATTTTATGGGTGTGTAACATTACATTCACTAGTAGGAGTGAGAAAAACATCACGGGGTGGTGTGAATCATAGGGTCTGAATTAGGATAGGCAGTGAGTAACAATGTAGAATGGAGAAAAGCACCACGGGGTGTTCAGCATGGGGATGTCAGAAACATGCTAAGCACCACGGGGTGGTAAGCATGGGAAGGTCAGAAACATGCAGTGGCAATGTAGGTTAGGTTTCTGAAAAACATCGGAGGGTGGTGCGCATTGTATGTGAGTGTAACATTACATTCACTAGTAGGAGTGAGAAAAACATCACGGGTTAGTGTGAATCATAGGTCTGAATTAGGATAGGCAGTGAGTGGCAATGTAGGATGGAGAAAAGCACCACGGGGTGGTCAGCATGTGGAGGCCAGGAAACATGCAGTGGCAATGTAGGATAGGTTTCTGAAAATCATCGTGGGGTGGTGCGCGTTATATGGGTGTGTAACAATACCTTCACTAGTAGGAGTGATAAAAACATCACGCGGTGGTGTAAATAATAGGGTCTGAATTAGGATAGGCAGTGAGTGGCAATGTATAATAGAGAAAAGCACCACGGGGTGGTCAGCATGTGGAGGTCAGGAAACATGCAGTGGCAATGTAGGATAGGTTTCTGAATAACATCGCGGGTTGGTGCGCATTGTATGGGTGTGTAACATGACATTCACTAGTAGGAGTGAGAAAACATCACGGGGTGGTGTGAATCATAGGGTCTGAATTAGGATAGGCAGTGAGTGGCAATGTAGGATGGAGAAAAGCAACATGGAGTGGTCAACATTGGGAGGTCAGGAAAGTTGCAGTGGCAATGTAGGATAGGTTTCTGAAAAACATCGCGGGGTGGTGCGTATTGTATGGGTGTGTAACATTACATTCACTAGTAGGAGTGAGAAAAACATCACGGGGTGGAGTGAATCATAGGGTCTGAATTAGGATAGGCAGTGAGTGGCAATGTAGGATGGAGAAAAGCACCACGGGATGGTCAGCATGGGGAGGTCAGGAAACATGCAGTGGCAAGGTAGGATAGGTTTCTGAAAAACATAGCGGGGTGGTGCGCATTGTATGGGTGTGTAACATTACCTTCACTAGTAGGAGTAATAAAAACATCACAGGGTGGTGTGAATCATAGGGTCTGAATTAGGATAGGCAGTGAATTTCAATGTAGCATGGAGAAAAGCACCCCGGGCTGGTCAGCGTGGGGAGGTCAGGAAACATGGAGGGGCAATATAGGATAGGTTTCTGAAAAACATCGAGGGGTGGTGCGCATTGTATGGGTGTGTAACATTACATTCACTAGTAGGAGTGAGAAAAACATCACGGGGTGGTGTGAATCAGTGGGTCTCAATTAGGATAGGCAGTGAGTGGCAATGTAGGATGGAGAAAAGCACCACGGGGTGGTAAGCGTGGGGAGGTCAGGAAACATGCAGGGGCAATGTAGGATAGGTTTCTGAAAAACATCGCGGGGTGATGAGCCTTGTATGGGTGTGTAACATTACATTCACTAGTAGGAGTGAGAAAAACATCACGGGGTGGTGTGAATCATAGGGTCTGAATTAGTATAGGCAGTGAATTTCAATGTAGGATGGAGAAAAGCACCACGGGGTGGTCAGCGTGGGGAGGTCAGGAAACATGCAGGGGCAATGTAGGATAGGTTTCTGAAAAACATCGCGGGGTGGTGTGCATTGTATGGGTGTGTAACATTACATTCACTAGTAGGAGTGAGAAAAACATAACGGGTTAGTGTGAATCATAGGTCTGAATTACGATAGGCAGTGAGTGGCAATGTAGGATGGAGAAAAGCACCACGGGGTGGTCAGCATGGGGAGGTCAGGAAACATGCAGTGGCAAGGTAGGATAGGTTTCTGAAAAACATAGCGGGGTGGTGCGCATTGTATGGGTGTGTAACATTACCTTCACTAGTAGGAGTAAGAAAAACATCACGGGGTCGTGTGAATCATAGGGTCTGAATTAGGATAGGCAGTGAGTGGCAATGTAGGATGGAGAAAAGCACCACGGGGTGGTCACCATGGGGAGGTCAGGAAACATGCTGGGGCAATGTAGGATAGGTTTCTGAAAAACATCGCGGGGTGGTGTGCATTGTATGGGTGTGTGAAATTACATTCACTAGTAGGAGTGAGAAAAACATCACGGGGTGGAGTGAATCATAGGGTCTGAATTAGGATAGGCAGTGAATGGCAATGTAGGATGGAGAAAAGCACCACGGGGTTGTCAGCATTGGGAGGTCAGGAAACATGCAGGGGCAATGTAGCATAGGTTTCTGAAAAACATCGCGGGGTGGTGCGCATTGTATGGGTGTGTAACATTACATTCACTAGTAGGAGTGAGAAAAACATCACGGGGTGGTGTGAATCATAGGGTCTGAATTAGGATAGGCAGTGAGTGGCAATGTAGGATGGAGAAAAGCACCACGGGATGGTCAGCATGGGGGGGTCAGGAAACATGAGGTGGCAATGTAGGATAGGTTTCTGAAAAACATCGCGGGGTGGTGCGCATTGTATGGGTGTGTAACATTACATTCACTAGTAGGAGTGAGAAAAACATCACGGGGTAGTGTGAATCATAGGGTCTGAATGAGGATAGGCAGTGAGTGGCAATGTAGGATGGAGAAAAGCACCACGGTGTGGTTAGCATGGGGAGGTCAGGAAACATGCAGTTGCAATGTAGGATAAGTTTCTGAAATACATCACGGGGTGGTGTGCATTGTATGGGTGTGTAACATTGCATTGACTAGTAGGAGTGAGAAAAACATCACGGGGTAGTGTGAATCATAGGGTCTGAATTAGGATAGGCAGTGAATTTCAATGTAGGATGGAGAAAAGCACCACGGAGTGGTCAGCGTGGGGAGGTCAGGAAACTTGCAGGGGCAATGTAGGATAGGTTTCTGAAAAACATCGCGGGGTGGTGCGCATTGTATGGTTCTGTAACATTACATTCACTAGTAGGAGTGAGAAAAACATCACGGGGTGGTGTAAATAATAGGGTCTGAATTAGGATAGGCAGTGAGTGGCAATGTATAATGGAGAAAAGCACCACGGGGTGGTCAGCATGGTGAGGTCAGGAAACATGCAGTGGCAATGTAGGATAGGTTTCTGAATAACATCGCGTGGTGGTGCGCATTGTATGGGTGTGTAACATTACATTCACCAGTAGGAGTGAGAAAACATCACGGGGTGGTGTGAATCATAGGGTCTGAATTAGGATAGGCAGTAAGTGGCAATGTAGGATGGAGAAAAGCAACATGGAGTGGACAACATGGGGAGGTCAGGAAACTTGCAGTGGCAATGTAGAATAGGTTTCTGAAAAACATTGCGGGGTGGTGCGTATTGTATGGGTGTGTAACATTACATTCACTAGTAGGAGTGAGAAAAACATCACGGGGTGGAGTGAATCATAGGGTCTGAATTAGGATAGGCAGTGAGTGGCAATGTAGGATGGAGAAAAGCACCACGGGATGGTCAGCATGGGGAGGTCAGGAAACATGCAGTGGCAAGGTAGGATAGGTTTCTGAAAAACATAGCGGGGTGGTGCGCATTGTATGGGTGTGTAACATTACCTTCACTAGTAGGAGTAAGAAAAGCATCACGGGGTGGTGTGAATCATAGGGTCTGAATTAGGATAGGCAGTGAGTTGCAATGTAGGATGGAGAAAAGCACCACGGGGTGGTCACCATGGGGGGGTCAGGAAACATGCAGTGGCAATATAGGATAGATTTCTGAAAAGCATCGCGGGGTGGTGCGCATTGTATGGGTGTGTAACATTACATTCACTAGTAGGAGTGAGAAAAACATCACGGGGTAGTGTGATTCATAGGGTCTGAATGAGGATAGGCAGTGAGTGGCAATGTAGGATGGAGAAAAGCACCACGGTGTGGTTAGCATGGGGAGGTCAGGAAACATGCAGTTGCAATGTAGGATAAGTTTCTGAAATACATCGCGGGGTGGTGTGCATTGTATGGTTGTTTAACATTACATTCACTAGTAGGAATGAGAAAAACATCACGGGGTGGTGTGAATCAGAGGGTCTGAATTAGGATAGGCAGTGAGTGGCAATGTAGGATGGAGAATAGCACCACGGAGTGGTCAGCATGGGGATGTCAGAAACATGCTAAGCACCACGGGGTGGTAAGCATGGGGAGGTCAGAAACATGCAGTGGCAATGTAGGTTAGGTTTCTGAAAAACATCGCGGGTTGGTGCGCATTGTATGGGTGTGTAACATTACATTCACTAGTAGGAGTGAGAAAAACATCACTGGTTAGTGTGAATCATAGGTCTGAATTAGGATAGGCAGTGAGTGGCAATGTAGGATGGAGAAAAGCACCACAGGATGGTCACCATGGGGAGGTCAGGAAACATGCAGTGGCAATGTAGGATAGGTTTCTGAAAAACATCGTGGGGTGGTGCGCGTTGTATGGGTGTGTAACATTACCTTCACTAGTAGGAGTGATAAAAACATCACGGCGTGGTGTAAATAATAGGGTCTGAATTAGGATAGGCAGTGAGTGGCAATGTATAATGGAGAAAAGCACCACGGGGTGGTGAGCATGGGTAGGTCAGGAAACATGCAGTGGCAATGTAGGATAGGTTTCTGAATAACATCGCGTGGTGTTGCGCATTGTATGGGTGTGTAACATTACATTCACTAGTAGGAGTGAGAAAACATCACGGGGTGGTGTGAATCATAGTGTCTGAATTAGGATAGGCAGTGAGTGGCAATGTAGGATGGAGAAAAGCAAAATGGAGTGGTCAACATGGGTAGGTCAGGAAACTTGCAGTGGCAATGTAGGATAGGTTTCTGAAAAACATCGCGGGGTGGTGCGTATTGTATGAGTGTGTAACATTACATTCACTAGTAGGAGTGAGAAAAACATCACGGGGTGGAGTGAATCATAGGGTCTGAATTAGGATAGGCAGTGAGTGGCAATGTAGGATGGAGAAAAGCACCACGGGATGGTCAGCATGGGGAGGTCAGGAAACATGCAGTGGCAAGGTAGGATAGGTTTCTGAAAAACATAGCGGGGTGGTGCGCATTGTATGGGTGTGTAACATTACCTTCACTAGTAGGAGTAAGAAAAACATCACGGGGTGGTGTGAATCATAGGGTCTGAATTAGGATAGGCAGTGAGTGGCAATGTAGGATGGAGAAAAGCACCACGGGGTGGTCAACATGGGGAGGTCAGGAAACATGCAGTGGCAATGTAGCATAGGTTTCAGAAATCATCGCGGGGTGGTGCGCATTGTATGGGTGTGTAACATTACATTCACTAGTAGGAGTGAGAAAAACATCATGGGGTGGTGTGAATCATAGGTTCTGAATTAGGATAGGCAGTGAGTAGCAATGTAGGATGGAGAAAAGCACCACGGGGTGGTCAGCATGGGGATGTCAGAAACATGCTAAGCACCACGGGGTGGTAAGCATGGGGAGGTCAGAAACATGCAGTGGCAATGTAGGTTAGGTTTCTGAAAAACATCGCAGGGTGGTGCTCATTGTATGTGTGTGTAACATTGCATTCACTCGTCGGAGTGAGAAAAACATCACGGGTTGGTGTGAATCATAGGTCTGAATTAGGATAGGCAGTGAGTGGCAATGTAGAATAGAGAAAAGCACCACAGGGTGGTCAGCCTGGGGAGGTCAGGAAACATGCAGTGGAAATGTAGGATAAGTTTCTGAAAAACATCGCAGGGTGGTGCGCATTGTATGGGTGTGTAACATTACCTTCACTAGTAGGAGTGAGAAAAACATCACGGGGTGGTGTGAATTATAGGGTCCTAATTAGGATAGGCAGTGAGTGGCAATGTAGGATGTGGAAAAGCACCACGGTGTGGTCAGCATGGGGAGGTCAGGAAACATGCAGGGGCAATGTAGGATAGGTTTCTGAAAAACATCGCGGGGTGGTGCGCATTGTATGGGTGTGTAACATTACATTCACTAGTACGAGTGAGAAAAACATCACGGGATGGTGTGAATCATAGGGTCTGAATTAGGATAGGCAGTGAGTGGCAATGTAGGATGGAGAAAAGCACCACGGGATGGTCAGCATGGGGGGGTCAGGAAACATGCAGTGGCAATGTAGGATAGGTTTCTGAAAAACATCGCGGGGTGGTGCGCATTGTATGGGTGTGTAAAATTACATTCACTAGTAGGAGTGAGAAAAACATCACGGGGTGGTGTGAATCATAGGGTCTGAATTAGGATAGGCAGTGAGTGGCAATGTAGGATGGAGAAAAGCACCACGGTGTGGTTAGCATGGGGAGGTCAGGAAACATGCAGTGGCAATGTAGGATAAGTTTCTGAAAAACATCGCGGGGTGGTGTGCATTGTATGCGTGTGTAACATTGCATTGACTAGTAGGAGTGAGAAAAACATCACGGGGTAGTGTGAATCATAGGGTCTGAATTAGGATAGGCAGTGAGTGGCAATGTAGGATGGAGAAAAGCACCACGGGCTGGTCAGCATGTGGAGGTCAGGAAACATGCAGTGGCAATGTAGGATAGGTTTCTGAAAAACATCGCGGTGTGGTGCGCATTGTATGGGTGTGTAACATTACCTTCACTACTAGGAGTGAGAAAAATATCACGGGGTGGTGTGAATCATAGGGTCTGAATTAGGATAGGCAGTGAGTGGCAATGTAGGATGGAGAAAAGCACCACGGGGTGGTCAGCGTGGGGAGGTCAGGAAACATGCAGGGGCAATGTAGGATAGGTTTCTGAAAAACATCGCGGTGTGGTGAGCATTGTATGGGTGTGTAACATTACATTCACTAGTAGGAGTGAGAAAAACATCACGGGGTGGTGTGAATCAGAGGGTCTGAATTAGGATAGGCAGTGAGTGGCAATGTAGGATGGAGAAAAGCACCACGGGGTGGTCAGCATAGGGATTTCAGGAAACATGCAGTGGCAATGTAGCATAGGTTTCTGAAAAACATTGCGGGGTGGTGCGCATTGTATGGGTGTGTAACATTACCTTCACTAGTAGGAGTGAGAAAAACATCACGGGGTGGTGTGAATCATAGGGTCTGAATTAGGATAGGCAGTGAGTGGCAATGTAGGATGCAGAAAAGCACCACGGGGTGGACAGCATGGGGAGGTCAGGAAACATGCAGTGGCAATGTAGGATAGGTTTCTGAAAAACATCGCGGGGTGGTGCGCATTGTATGGGTGTGTAACATTACATTCACTAGTAGGAGTGAGAAAAACATCACGGGGTGGTGTGAATAATAGGGTCTGAATTAGGATAGGCTGTGAGTGGAAATGTAGGATGGAGAAAAGCACCACGGGGTGGTCCACATTGGGAGGTCAGGAAACATGCAGTGGCAATGTAGCATAGGTTTCAGAAAAACATCACGGGGTGGTGCGCATTGTATGGGTGTGTAACATTAGATTCACTAGTAGAAGTGAGAAAAACATCATGGGGTGGTGTGAATCATAGGGTCTGAATTAGGATAGGCAGTGAGTAGCAATGTAGGATGGAGAAAAGCACCACGGGGTGGTTAGCATGGGGATGTCAGAAACATGCTAAGCACCACGGTGTGGTAAGCATGTGGAGGTCAGAAAAATGCAGTGGCAATGTAGGTTAGGTTTCTGAAAAACATCGTGGGGTGGTGCGCATTTTATGGGTGTGTAACATTACATTCACTAGTAGGAGGGAGAAAAACATCACGGGGTGGTGTGAATCATAGGATCTGAATTAGGATAGGCAGTGAGTGGCAATGTTGGATGGAGAAAAGCACCACGGGGTGGTCAGCATGGGGAGGTCAGAAACATGCAGTGGCAATGTAGGATAGGTTTCTGAAAAACATCGCGGGGTGGTGCGCATTGTATGGGTGTGTAACATTACATTCACTAGTAGGAGTGAGAAAAACATCACGGGGTGGTATGAATCATAGGGTCTGAATTAGGATAGGCAGTGAATGGCAATGTAGGATGGAGAAAAGCACCACGGGGTTGTCAGCATTGGGAGGTCAGGAAACATGCAGTGGCAATGTAGCATAGGTTTATGAAAAACATTGCGGGGTGGTGCGCATTGTATGGGTGTGTAACATTACATTCACTAGTAGGAGTGAGAAAAACATCACGGGGTGGTGTGAATCATAGGGTATGAATTAGGATAGGCAGTGAGTGGCATTGTAGTTTGGAGAAAAGCACCACGGGGTGGTCAGCAAGGGTAGGTCAGGAAACATGCTGTGGCAATGTCGGATAGGTTTCTGAAAAACATCGCGGGGTGGTGCGCATTGTTTGGGTATGTAACATTACATTCACTAGTAGGAGTGAGAAAAACATCACGGGGTGGTGTGAATCATAGGGTCTGAATTAGGATAGGCAGTGAGTGGCAATGTAGGATGGAGAAAAGCACCACGGGGTGGTCAACATGGGGAGGTCAGAAAACATGCAGTGGCAATGTAGCATAGGTTTCAGAAATCATCGCGGGGTGGTGCGCATTGTATGGGTGTGTAACATTACATTCACTAGTAGGAGTGAGAAAAACATCACGGGGTGGTGTGAATCATAGGTTCTGAATGAGGATAGGCAGTGAGTAGCAATGTAGGATGGAGAAAAGCACCACGGGGTGGTCAGCATGGGGATGTCAGAAACATGCTAAGCACCACGGAGTGGTAAGCATGGGGAGGTCAGAAACATGCAGTGGCAATGTAGGACAGGTTTCTGAAAAACATCGCGGGGTGGTGCGCATTGTATGGGTGTGTAACATTACATTCACTAGTAGGAGTGAGAAAAACATCACGGGGTGGTGTGAATCATAGGGTCTGATTTAGGGTAGACAGTGAGTGGCAATGTAGAATGAAGAAAAGCACCACAGGGTGGTCAGCCTGGGGAGGTCAGGAAACATGCAGTGGAAATGTAGGATAGGTTTCTGAAAAACAACGCTGGGTGGTGCGCATTGTATGGGTGTGTAACATTACATTCACTAGTACGAGTGAGAAAAACATCACGGGATGGTGTGAATCATAGGGTCTGAATTAGGATAGGCAGTGAGTGGCAATGTAGGATGGAGAAAAGCACCACGGGATAGTCAGCATGCGGGGGTCAGGAAACATGCAGTGGCAATGTAGGATAGGTTTCTGAAAAACATCGCGGGGTGGTGCGCATTGTATGGGTGTGTAAAATTACATTCACTAGTAGGAGTGAGAAAAACATCACGGGGTAGTGTGAATCATAGGGTCTGAATTAGGATAGGCAGTGAGTGGCAATGTAGGATGGAGAAAAGCACCACGGTGTGGTTAGCATGGGGAGGTCAGGAAACATGCAGTGGCAATGTAGGATAAGTTTCTGAAAAACATCGCGGGGTGGTGTGCATTGTATGGGTGTGTAACATTGCATTGACTAGTAGGAGTGAGAAAAACATCACGGGGTAGTGTGAATCATAGGGTATGAATTAGGATAGGCAGTGAGTAGCAATGTAGGATGGAGAAAAGCACCACGGGGTGGTCAGCATGTGGAGGTCAGGAAACATGCAGGGGCAATGTAGGATAGGTTTCTGAAAAACAACGCGGGGTGGTGTGCATTGTATGGGTGTGTAACATTACATTCACTAGTAGGAGTGAGAAAAATATCACGGGGTGGTGTGAATCATAGGGTCTGAATTAGGATAGGCAGTGAGTGGCAATGTAGGATGGAGAAAAGCACCACGGGGTGGTCAGCGTGGGGAGGTCAGGAAACATGCAGGGGCAATGTAGGATAGGTTTCTGAAAAACATCGCGGGGTGATGAGCCTTGTATGGGTGTGTAACATTACATTCACTAGTAGGAGTGAGAAAAACATCACGGGGTGGTGTGAATCATAGGGTCTGAATTAGTATAGGCAGTGAATTTCAATGTAGGATGGAGAAAAGCACCACGGGGTGGTCAGCGTGGGGAGGTCAGGAAACATGCAGGGGCAATGTAGGATAGGTTTCTGAAAAACATCGCGGGGTGGTGCGCATTGTATGGGTGTGTAACATTACATTCACTAGTAGGAGTGAGAAAAACATCACGGGATGGTGTGAATCAGAGGGTCTGAATTAGGATAGGCAGTGAGTGGGAATGTAGGATGGAGAAAAGCACCACGGGGTGGTCAGCATAGGGATTTCAGGAAACATGCAGTGGCAATGTAGCATAGGTTTCTGAAAAACATCGCGGGGTGGTGCGTATTGTTTGGGTGTGTAACATTACCTTCACTAGTAGGAGTGAGAAAAACATCACGGGGTGGTGTGAATCATAGGGTCTGAATTAGGATAGGCAGTGAGTGGCAATGTAGGATGGAGAAAAGCACCACGGGGTGGACAGCATGGGGAGGTCAGGAAACATGCAGTGGCAATGTAGGATAGGTTTCTGAAAAACATCGCGGGGTGGTGCGCATTGTATGGGTGTGTAACATTACATTCACTAGTAGGAGTGAGAAAAACAAAACGGGGTGGTGTGAATCATAGGGTCTGAATTAGGATAGGCTGTGAGTGGAAATGTAGGATGGAGAAAAGCACCACTGGGTGGTCCACATTGGGAGGTCAGGAAACATGCAGTGGCAATGTAGCATAGGTTTCAGAAAAACATCGCGGGGTGGTGCGCATTGTATGGGTGTGTAACATTACATTCACTAGTAGAAGTGAGAAAAACATCATGGGGTGGTGTGAATCGTAGGGTCTGAATTAGGATAGGCAGTGAGAAGCAATGTAGGATGGAGAAAAGCACCACGGGGTGGTCAGCATGGGGATGTCAGAAACATGCTAAGCACCACGAGGTGGTAAGCATGTGGAGGTCAGAAACATGCAGTGGCAATGTAGGTTAGGTTTCTGAAAAACATCGCAGGGTGGTGCGCATTGTATGGGTGTGTAACATTACATTCACTAGTAGGAGTGAGAAAAACATCACGGGTTAGTGTGAATCATAGGTCTGAATTAGGATAGGCAGTGAGTGGCAATGTAGGATGGAGAAAAGCACCACGAGGTGGTCAGCATGGGGAGGTCAGGAGACATGCAGTGGCAATGTAGGATAGGTTTCTGAAAAACATCGTGGGGTGGTGCGCGTTGTATGGGTGTGTAACATTACCTTCACTAGTAACAGTGATAAAAACATCACGGGGTGGTGTAAATAATAGGGTCTGAATTAGGATAGGCAGTGAGTGGCAATGTATAATGGAGAAAAGCACCACGGGGTGGTCAGCATGGGGAGGTCAGGAAACATGCAGTGGCAATGTAGGATAGGTTTCTGAATAACATCGCGGGGTGGTGCGCATTGTATGGGTGTGTAACATTACATTCACTAGTAGGAGTGAGAAAACATCACGGGGTTGTGTGAATCATAGGGTCTGAATTAGGATAGGCAGTGAGTGGCAATGTAGGATGGAGAAAAGCAACATGGAGTGGTCAACATGGGGAGGTCAGGAAACTTGCAGTGGCAATGTAGGATAGGTTTCTGAAAAACATCGCGGGGTGGTGCGCATTGTATGCGTGTGTAACATTACATTCACTAGTAGGAGTGAGAAAAACAAAACGGGGTGGTGTGAATCATAGGGTCTGAATTTGGATAGGCTGTGAGTGGAAATGTAGGATGGAGAAAAGAACCACAGGGTGGTCCACATTGGGAGGTCAGGAAACATGCAGTGGCAATGTAGCATAGGTTTCAGGAAAACATCGCGGGGTGGTGCGCATTGTATGGGTGTGTAACATTACATTCACTAGTAGAAGTGAGAAAAACATCATGGGGTGGTGTGAATCATAGGGTCTCAATTAGTATAGGCAGTGAGAAGCAATGTAGGATGGAGAAAAGCACCACGGGGTGGTCAGCATGGGGATGTCAGAAACATGCTAAGGACCACGGGGTGGTAAGCATGTGGAGGTCAGAAACATGCAGTGGCAATGTAGGTTAGGTTTCTGAAAAACATCGCAGGGTGGTGCGCATTGTATGGGTGTGTAACATTACATTCACTAGTAGGAGTGAGAAAAACATCACGGGTTAGTGTGAATCATAGGTCTCAATTAGGATAGGCAGTGAGTGGCAATGTAGGATGGAGAAAAGCACCACGAGGTGGTCAGCATGGGGAGGTCAGGAAACATGCAGTGGCAATGTAGGATAGGTTTCTGAAAAACATCGTGGGGTGGTGCGCGTTGTATGGGTGTGTAACATTACCTTCACTAGTAGGAGTGATAAAATCATCACGGGGTGGTGTAAATAATAGGGTCTGAATTAGGATAGGCAGTGAGTGGCAATGTATAATGGAGAAAAGCACCACGGGGTGGTCAGCATGGATAGGTCAGGAAACACGCAGTGGCAATGTAGGATAGGTTTCTGAATAACATCGCGGGGTGGTGCGCATTGTATGGATGTGTAACATTACATTCACTAGTAGAAGTGAGAAAAACATCACGGGTTGGTGTGAATCATAGGTCTGAATTAGGATAGGCAGTGTGTGGCAATGTAGGATGGAGAAAAGCACCACGGGGTGGTCTGCATGGGGAGGTCAGGAAACATGCAGTGGCAATGTAGGATAGGTTTCTGAATAACTTCGCGGGGTGGTGCGCATTGTATGGGTGTGTAACGTTACATTCACTAGTAGGAGGGAGAAAAACATCACGGGGTGGTGTGAATCATAGGATCTGAATTAGGATAGGCAGTGAGTGGCAATGTTGGATGGAGAAAAGCACCACGGGGTGGTCAGCATGGGGAGGTCAGAAACATGCAGTGGCAATGTAGGATAGGTTTCTGAAAAACATCGCGGGGTGGTGCGCATTGTATGGGTGTGTAACATTACATTCACTAGTAGGAGTGAGAAAAACATCACGGGGTGGTATGAATCATAGGGTCTGAATTAGGATAGGCAGTGAATGGCAATGTAGGATGGAGAAAAGCACGACGGGGTTGTCAGCATTGGGAGGTCAGGAAACATGCAGTGGCAATGTAGCATAGGTTTCTGAAAAACATTGCGGGGTGGTGCGCATTGTATGGGTGTGTAACGTTACATTCACTAGTAGGAGTGAGAAAAACATCACGGGGTGGTGTGAATCATAGGGTATAAATTAGGATAGGCAGTGAGTGGCATTGTAGTTTGGAGAAAAGCACCACGGGGTGGTCAGCAAGGGTAGGTCAGGAAACATGCTGTGGCAATGTCGGATAGGTTTCTGAAAAACATCGCGCTGTGGTGCGCATTGTATGGGTGTGTAACATTACATTCACTAGTAGGAGTGAGAAAAACATCACGGGGTGGTGTGAATCAGAGGGTCTGAATTAGGATAGGCAGTGAGTGGCAATGTAGGATGGAGAAAAGCACCACGGGGTGGTCAGCATAGGGATTTCAGGAAACATGCAGTGGCAATGTAGCATAGGTTTCTGAAAAACATCGCGGGGTGGTGCGCATTGTTTGGGTGTGTAACATTACCTTCTCTAGTAGGAGTGAGAAAAACATCACGGGGTGGTGTGAATCATAGGGTCTGAATTAGGATAGGCAGTGAGTGGCAATGTAGGATGGAGAAAAGCACCACGGGGTGGACAGCATGGGGAGGTCAGGAAACATGCAGTGGCAATGTAGGATAGGTTTCTGAAAAACATCGCGGGGTGGTGCGCATTGTATGGGTGTGTAACATTACATTCACTAGTAGGAGTGAGAAAAACAAAACGGGGTGGTGTGAATAATAGGGTCTGAATTAGGATAGGCTGTGAGTGGAAATGTAGGATGGAGAAAAGCACCACGGGGTGGTCCACATTGGGAGGTCAGGAAACATGCAGTGGCAATGTAGCATAGGTTTCAGAAAAACATCGCGGGGTGGTGCGCATTGTATGGGTGTGTAACATTACATTCACTAGTAGAAGTGAGAAAAACATCATGGGGTGGTGTGAATCATAGGGTCTGAATTAGGATAGGCAGTGAGAAGCAATGTAGGATGGAGAAAAGCACCACGGGGTGGTCAGCATGGGGATGTCAGAAACATGCTAAGCACCACGGGGTGGTAAGCATGTGGAGGTCAGAAACATGCAGTGGCAATGTAGGTTAGGTTTCTGAAAAACATCGCAGGGTGGTGCGCATTGTATGGGTGTGTAACATTACATTCACTAGTAGGAGTGAGAAAAACATCACGGGTTAGTGTGAATCGTAGGTCTGAATTAGGATAGGCAGTGAGTGGCAATGTAGGATGGAGAAAAGCACCACGAGGTGGTCAGCATGGGGAGGTCAGGAAACATGCAGTGGCAATGTAGGATAGGTTTCTGAAAAACATGGTGGGGTGGTGCGCGTTGTATGGGTGTGTAACATTACCTTCACTAGTAGGAGTGATAAAAACATCACGGGGTGGTGTAAATAATAGGGTCTGAATTAGGATAGGCAGTGAGTGGCAATGTATAATGGAGAAAAGCACCACGGGGTGGTCAGCATGGGGAGGTCAGGAAACATTCAGTGGCAATGTAGGATAGGTTTCTGAATAACATCGCGGGGTGGTGCGCATTGTATGGGTGTGTAACATTACATTCACTAGTAGGAGTGAGAAAACATCACGGGGTGGTGTGAATCATAGGGTCTGAATTAGGATAGGCAGTGAGTGGCAATGTAGGATGGAGAAAAGCAACATGGAGTGGTCAACATCGGGAGGTCAGGAAACTTGCAGTGGCAATGTAGGATAGGTTTCTGAAAAACATCGCGGGGTGGTGCGCATTGTATGCGTGTGTAACATTACATTCACTAGTAGGAGTGAGAAAAACAAAACGGGGTGGTGTGAATCATAGGGTCTGAATTAGGATAGGCTGTGAGTGGAAATGTAGGATGGAGAAAAGCACCACGGGGTGGTCCACATTGGGAGGTCAGGAAACATGCAGTGGCAATGTAGCATAGGTTTCAGAAAAACATCGCGGGGTGGTGCGCATTGTATGGGTGTGTAACATTACATTCACTAGTAGAAGTGAGAAAAACATCATGGGGTGGTGTGAATCATAGGGTCTGAATTAGTATAGGCAGTGAGAAGCAATGTAGGATGGAGAAAAGCACCACGGGGTGGTCAGCATGAGGATGTCAGAAACATGCTAAGCACCACGGGGTGGTAAGCATGTGGAGGTCAGAAACATGCAGTGGCAATGTAGGTTAGGTTTCTGAAAAACATCGCAGGGTGGTGCGCATTGTATGGGTGTGTAACATTACATTCACTAGTAGGAGTGAGAAAAACATCACGGGTTAGTTTGAATCATAGGTCTGAATTAGGATAGGCAGTGAGTGGCAATGTAGGATGGAGAAAAGCACCACGAGGTGGTCAGCATGGGGAGGTCAGGAAACATGCAGTGGCAAAGTAGGATAGGTTTCTGAATAACATCGCGGGGTGGTGCGCATTGTATGGGTGTGTAACATTACATTCACTAGTAGGAGTGAGAAAACATCACGGGGTGGTGTGAATCATAGGGTCTGAATTAGGATAGGCAGTGAGTGGCAATGTAGGATGGAGAAAAGCAACATGGAGTGGTCAACATGGGGAGGTCAGGAAACTTGCAGTGGCAATGTAGGATAGGTTTCTGAAAAACATCGCAGGGTGGTGCGCATTGTATGTGTGTGTAACATTACATTCACTAGTAGGAGTGAGAAAAACATCACGGGTTAGTGTGAATCATAGGTCTCAATTAGGATAGGCAGTGAGTGGCAATGTAGGATGGAGAAAAGCACCACGAGGTGGTCAGCATGGGGAGGTCAGGAAACATGCAGTGGCAATATAGGATAGGTTTCTGAAAAACATCGTGGGGTGGTGCGCGTTGTATGGGTGTGTAACATTACCTTCACTAGTAGGAGTGATAAAAACATCACGGCGTGGTGTAAATAATAGGGTCTGAATTAGGATAGGCAGTGAGTGGCAATGTATAATGGAGAAAAGCACCACGGGGTGGTGAGCATGGGTAGGTCAGGAAACATGCAGTGGCAATGTAGGATAGGTTTCTGAATAACATCGCGTGGTGTTGCGCATTGTATGGGTGTGTAACATTACATTCACTAGTAGGAGTGAGAAAACATCACGGGGTGGTGTGAATCATAGTGTCTGAATTAGGATAGGCAGTGAGTGGCAATGTAGGATGGAGAAAAGCAAAATGGAGTGGTCAACATGGGTAGGTCAGGAAACTTGCAGTGGCAATGTAGGATAGGTTTCTGAAAATCATCGCGGGGTGGTGCGTATTGTATGAGTGTGTAACATTACATTCACTAGTAGGAGTGAGAAAAACATCACGGGGTGGAGTGAATCATAGGGTCTGAATTAGGATAGGCAGTGAGTGGCAATGTAGGATGGAGAAAAGCACCACGGGATGGTCAGCATGGGGAGGTCAGGAAACATGCAGTGGCAAGGTAGGATAGGTTTCTGAAAAACATAGCGGGGTGGTGCGCATTGTATGGGTGTGTAACATTACCTTCACTAGTAGGAGTAAGAAAAACATCACGGGGTGGTGTGAATCATAGGGTCTGAATTAGGATAGGCAGTGAGTGGCAATGTAGGATGGAGAAAAGCACCACGGGGTGGTCAACATGGGGAGGTCAGGAAACATGCAGTGGCAATGTAGCATAGGTTTCAGAAATCATCGCGGGGTGGTGCGCATTGTATGGGTGTGTAACATTACATTCACTAGTAGGAGTGAGAAAAACATCATGGGGTGGTGTGAATCATAGGTTCTGAATTAGGATAGGCAGTGAGTAGCAATGTAGGATGGAGAAAAGCACCACGGGGTGGTCAGCATGGGGATGTCAGAAACATGCTAAGCACCACGGGGTGGTAAGCATGGGGAGGTCAGAAACATGCAGTGGCAATGTAGGTTAGGTTTCTGAAAAACATCGCAGGGTGGTGCGCATTGTATGTGTGTGTAACATTGCATTCACTCGTCGGAGTGAGAAAAACATCACGGGTTGGTGTGAATCATAGGTCTGAATTAGGATAGGCAGTGAGTGGCAATGTAGAATAGAGAAAAGCACCACAGGGTGGTCAGCCTGGGGAGGTCAGGAAACATGCAGTGGAAATGTAGGATAAGTTTCTGAAAAACATCGCAGGGTGGTGCGCATTGTATGGGTGTGTAACATTACCTTCACTAGTAGGAGTGAGAAAAACATCACGGGGTGGTGTGAATTATAGGGTCCTAATTAGGATAGGCAGTGAGTGGCAATGTAGGATGTGGAAAAGCACCACGGTGTGGTCAGCATGGGGAGGTCAGGAAACATGCAGGGGCAATGTAGGATAGGTTTCTGAAAAACATCGCGGGGTGGTGCGCATTGTATGGGTGTGTAACATTACATTCACTAGTACGAGTGAGAAAAACATCACGGGATGGTGTGAATCATAGGGTCTGAATTAGGATAGGCAGTGAGTGGCAATGTAGGATGCAGAAAAGCACCACGGGGTGGACAGCATGGGGAGGTCAGGAAACATGCAGTGGCAATGTAGGATAGGTTTCTGAAAAACATCGCGGGGTGGTGCGCATTGTATGGGTGTGTAACATTACGTTCACTAGTAGGAGTGAGAAAAACATCACGGGGTGGTGTGAATAATAGGGTCTGAATTAGGATAGGCTGTGAGTGGAAATGTAGGATGGAGAAAAGCACCACGGGGTGGTCCACATTGGGAGGTCAGGAAACATGCAGTGGCAATGTAGCATAGGTTTCAGAAAAACATCGCGGGGTGGTGCGCATTGTATGGGTGTGTAACATTAGATTCACTAGTAGAAGTGAGAAAAACATCATGGGGTGGTGTGAATCATAGGGTCTGAATTAGGATAGGCAGTGAGTAGCAATGTAGGATGGAGAAAAGCACCACGGGGTGGTCATCATGGGGATGTCAGAAACATGCTAAGCACCACGGTGTGGTAAGCATGTGGAGGTCAGAAACATGCAGTGGCAATGTAGGTTAGGTTTCTGAAAAACATCGTGGGGTGGTGCGCATTTTATGGGTGTGTAACATTACATTCACTAGTAGGAGGGAGAAAAACATCACGGGGTGGTGTGAATCATAGGATCTGAATTAGGATAGGCAGTGAGTGGCAATGTTGGATGAAGAAAAGCACCACGGGGTGGTCAGCATGGGGAGGTCAGAAACATGCAGTGGCAATGTAGGATAGGTTTCTGAAAAACATCGCGGGGTGGTGCGCATTGTATGGGTGTGTAACATTACATTCACTAGTAGGAGTGAGAAAAACATCACGGGGTGGTATGAATCATAGGGTCTGAATTAGGATAGGCAGTGAATGGCAATGTAGGATGGAGAAAAGCACCACGGGGTTGTCAGCATTGGGAGGTCAGGAAACATGCAGTGGCAATGTAGCATAGGTTTATGAAAAACATTGCGGGGTGGTGCGCATTGTATGGGTGTGTAACATTACATTCACTAGTAGGAGTGAGAAAAACATCACGGGGTGGTGTGAATCATAGGGTATGAATTAGGATAGGCAGTGAGTGGCATTGTAGTTTGGAGAAAAGCACCACGGGGTGGTCAGCAAGGGTAGGTCAGGAAACATGCTGTGGCAATGTCGGATAGGTTTCTGAAAAACATCGCGGGGTGGTGCGCATTGTTTGGGTATGTAACATTACATTCACTAGTAGGAGTGAGAAAAACATCACGGGGTGGTGTGAATCATAGGGTCTGAATTAGAATAGGCAGTGAGTGGCAATGTAGGATGGAGAAAAGCACCACGGGGTGGTCAACATGGGGAGGTCAGAAAACATGCAGTGGCAATGTAGCATAGGTTTCAGAAATCATCGCGGGGTGGTGCGCATTGTATGGGTGTGTAACATTACATTCACTAGTAGGAGTTAGAAAAACATCACGGGGTGGTGTGAATCATAGGTTCTGAATTAGGATAGGCAGTGAGTAGCAATGTAGGATGGAGAAAAGCACCACGGGGTGGTCAGCATGGGGATGTCAGAAACATGATAAGCACCACGGAGTGGTAAGCATGGGGAGGTCAGAAACATGCAGTGGCAATGTAGGACAGGTTTCTGAAAAACATCGCGGGGTGGTGCGCATTGTATGGGTGTGTAACATTACATTCACTAGTAGGAGTGAGAAAAACATCACGGGGTCGTGTGAATCATAGGGTCTGATTTAGGGTAGACAGTGAGTGGCAATGTAGAATGAAGAAAAGCACCACAGGGTGGTCAGCCTGGGGAGGTCAGGAAACATGCAGTGGAAATGTAGGATAGGTTTCTGAAAAACAACGCTGGGTGGTGCGCATTGTATGGGTTTGTAACATTACATTCACTAGTACGAGTGAGAAAAACATCATGGGATGGTGTGAATCATAGGGTCTGAATTAGGATAGGCAGTGAGTGGCAATGTAGGATGGAGAAAAGCACCACGGGATAGTCAGCATGCGGGGGTCAGGAAACATGCAGTGGCAATGTAGGATAGGTTTCTGAAAAACATCGCGGGGTGGTGCGCATTGTATGAGTGTGTAAAATTACATTCACTAGTAGGAGTGAGAAAAACATCACGGGGTAGTGTGAATCATAGGGTCTGAATTAGGATAGGCAGTGAGTGGCAATGTAGGATGGAGAAAAGCACCACGGTGTGGTTAGCATGGGGAGGTCAGGAAACATGCAGTGGCAATGTAGGATAAGTTTCTGAAAAACATCGCGGGGTGGTGTGCATTGTATGGGTGTGTAACATTGCATTGACTAGTAGGAGTGAGAAAAACATCACGGGGTAGTGTGAATCATAGGGTATGAATTAGGATAGGCAGTGAGTAGCAATGTAGGATGGAGAAAAGCACAACGGGGTGGTCAGCATATGGAGGTCAGGAAACATGCAGGGGCAATGTAGGATAGGTTTCTGAAAAACAACGCGGGGTGGTGTGCATTGTATGGGTGTGTAACATTACATTCACTAGTAGGAGTGAGAAAAATATCACGGGGTGGTGTGAATCATAGGGTCTGAATTAGGATAGGCAGTGAGTGGCAATGTAGGATGGAGAAAAGCACCACGGGGTGGTAAGCGTGGGGAGGTCAGGAAACATGCAGGGGCAATGTAGGATAGGTTTCTGAAAAACATCGCGGGGTGATGAGCCTTGTATGGGTGTGTAACATTACATTCACTAGTAGGAGTGAGAAAAACATCACGGGGTGGTGTGAATCATAGGGTCTGAATTAGTATAGGCAGTGAATTTCAATGTAGGATGGAGAAAAGCACCACGGGGTGGTCAGCGTGGGGAGGTCAGGAAACATGCAGGGGCAATGTAGGATAGGTTTCTGAAAAACATCGCGGGGTGGTGCGCATTGTATGGGTGTGTAACATTACATTCACTAGTAGGAGTGAGAAAAACATCACGGGGTGGTGTGAATCAGAGGGTCTGAATTAGGATAGGCAGTGAGTGGCAATGTAGGATGGAGAAAAGCACCACGGGGTGGTCAGCATAGGGATTTCAGGAAACATGCAGTGGCAATGTAGCATAGGTTTCTGAAAAACATCGCGGGGTGGTGCGTATTGTTTGGGTGTGTAACATTACCTTCACTAGTAGGAGTGAGAAAAACATCACGGGGTGGTGTGAATCATAGGGTCTGAATTAGGATAGGCAGTGAGTGGCAATGTAGGATGGAGAAAAGCACCACGGGGTGGACAGCATGGGGAGGTCAGGAAACATGCAGTGGCAATGTAGGATAGGTTTCTGAAAAACATCGCGGGGTGGTGCGCATTGTATGGGTGTGTAACATTACATTCACTAGTAGGAGTGAGAAAAACAAAACGGGGTGGTGTGAATCATAGGGTCTGAATTAGGATAGGCTGTGAGTGGAAATGTAGGACGGAGAAAAGCACCACTGGGTGGTCCACATTGGGAGGTCAGGAAACATGCAGTGGCAATGTAGCATAGGTTTCAGAAAAACATCGCGGGGTGGTGCGCATTGTATGGGTGTGTAACATTACATTCACTAGTAGAAGTGAGAAAAACATCATGGGGTGGTGTGAATCGTAGGGTCTGAATTAGGATAGGCAGTGAGAAGCAATGTAGGATGGAGAAAAGCACCACGGGGTGGTCAGCATGGGGATGTCAGATACATGCTAAGCACCACGAGGTGGTAAGCATGTGGAGGTCAGAAACATGCAGTGGCAATGTAGGTTAGGTTTCTGAAAAACATCGCAGGGTGGTGCGCATTGTATGGGTGTGTAACATTACATTCACTAGTAGGAGTGAGAAAAACATCACGGGTTAGTGTGAATCATAGGTCTGAATTAGGATAGGCAGTGAGTGGCAATGTAGGATGGAGAAAAGCACTACGAGGTGGTCAGCATGGGGAGGTCAGGAGACATGCAGTGGCAATGTAGGATAGGTTTCTGAAAAACATTGTGGGGTGGTGCGCGTTGTATGGGTGTGTAACATTACCTTCACTAGTAGGAGTGATAAAAACATCACGGGGTGGTGTAAATAATAGGGTCTGAATTAGGATAGGCAGTGAGTGGCAATGTATAATGGAGAAAAGCACCACGGGGTGGTCAGCATGGGGAGGTCAGGAAACATGCAGTGGCAATGTAGGATAGGTTTCTGAATAACATCGCGGGGTGGTGCGCATTGTATGGGTGTGTAACATTACATTCACTAGTAGGAGTGAGAAAACATCACGGGGTCGTGTGAATCATAGGGTCTGAATTAGGATAGGCAGTGAGTGGCAATGTAGGATGGAGAAAAGCAACATGGAGTGGTCAACATGGGGAGGTCAGGAAACTTGCAGTGGCAATGTAGGATAGGTTTCTGAAAAACATCGCGGGGTGGTGCGCATTGTATGCGTGTGTAACATTACATTCACTAGTAGGAGTGAGAAAAACAAAACGGGGTGGTGTGAATCATAGGGTCTGAATTAGGATAGGCTGTGAGTGGAAATGTAGGATGGAGAAAAGCACCACGGGGTGGTCCACATTGGGAGGTCAGGAAACATGCAGTGGCAATGTAGCATAGGTTTCAGAAAAACATCGCGGGGTGGTGCACATTGTATGGGTGTGTAACATTACATTCACTAGTAGAAGTGAGAAAAACATCATGGGGTGGTGTGAATCATAGGGTCTCAATTAGTATAGGCAGTGAGAAGCAATGTAGGATGGAGAAAAGCACCACGGGGTGGTCAGCATGGGGATGTCAGAAACATGCTAAGCACCACGGGGTGGTAAGCATGTGGAGGACACAAACATGCAGTGGCAATGTAGTTTAGGTTTCTGAAAAACATCGCAGGGTGGTGCGCATTGTATGGGTGTGTAACATTACATTCACTAGTAGGAGTGAGAAAAACATCACGGGTTAGTGTGAATCATAGGTCTCAATTAGGATAGGCAGTGAGTGGCAATGTAGGATGGAGAAAAGCACCACGAGGTGGTCAGCATGGGGAGGTCAGGAAACATGCAGTGGCAATGTAGGATAGGTTTCTGAAAAACACCGTGGGGTGGTGCGCGTTGTATGGGTGTGTAACATTACCTTCACTAGTAGGAGTGATAAAATCATCACGGGGTGGTGTAAATAATAGGGTCTGAATTAGGATAGGCAGTGAGTGGCAATGTATAATGGAGAAAAGCACCACGGGGTGGTCAGCATGGATAGGTCAGGAAACATGCAGTGGCAATGTAGGATAGGTTTCTGAATAACATCGCGGGGTGGTGCGCATTGTATGGATGTGTAACATTACATTCACTAGTAGGAGTGAGAAAAACATCACGGGTTGGTGTGAATCATAGGTCTGAATTAGGATAGGCAGTGTGTGGCAATGTAGGATGGAGAAAACACCACGGGGTGGTCTGCATGGGGAGGTCAGGAAACATGCAGTGGCAATGTAGGATAGGTTTCTGAATAACTTCGCGGGGTGGTGCGCATTGTATGGGTGTGTAACGTTACATTCACTAGTAGGAGGGAGAAAAACATCACGGGGTGGTGTGAATCATAGGGTCTGAATTAGGATAGGCAGTGAGTGGCAATGTAGGATGGAGAAAAGCACCACGGGGTTGTCAGCATTGGGAGGTCAGGAAACATGCAGTGGCAATGTAGCATAGGTTTCTGAAAAACATTGCGGGGTGGTGCGCATTGTATGGGTGTGTAACATTACATTCACTAGTAGGAGTGAGAAAAACATCACGGGGTGGTGTGAATCATAGGGTATAAATTAGGATAGGCATTGAGTGGCATTGTAGTTTGGAGAAAAGCACCACGGGGTGGTCAGCAAGGGTAGGTCAGGAAACATGCTGTGGCAATGTCGGATAGGTTTCTGAAAAACATCGCGCTGTGGTGCGCATTGTATGGGTGTGTAACATTACATTCACTAGTAGGAGTGAGAAAAACATCACGGGGTGGTGTGAATCAGAGGGTCTGAATTAGGATAGGCAGTGAGTGGCAATGTAGGATGGAGAAAAGCACCACGGGGTGGTCAGCATAGGGATTTCAGGAAACATGCAGTGGCAATGTAGCATAGGTTTCTGAAAAACATCGCGGGGTGGTGCGCATTGTTTGGGTGTGTAACATTACCTTCACTAGTAGGAGTGAGAAAAACATCACGGGGTGGTGTGAATCATAGGGTCTGAATTAGGATAGGCAGTGAGTGGCAATGTAGGATGGAGAAAAGCACCACGGGGTGGACAGCATGGGGAGGTCAGGAAACATGCAGTGGCAATGTAGGATAGGTTTCTGAAAAACATCGCGGGGTGGTGCGCATTGTATGGGTGTGTAACATTACATTCACTAGTAGGAGTGAGAAAAACAAAACGGGGTGGTGTGAATCATAGGGTCTGAATTAGGATAGGCTGTGAGTGGAAATGTAGGATGGAGAAAAGCACCACGGGGTGGTCCACATTGGGAGGTCAGGAAACATGCAGTGGCAATGTAGCATAGGTTTCAGAAAAACATCGCGGGGTGGTGCGCATTGTATGGGTGTGTAACATTACATTCACTAGTAGAAGTGAGAAAAATATCATGGGGTGGTGTGAATCATAGGGTCTGAATTAGGATAGGCAGTGAGAAGCAATGTAGGATGGAGAAAAACACCACGGGGTGGTCAGCATGGGGATGTCAGAAACATGCTAAGCACCACGGGGTGGTAAGCATGTGGAGGTCAGAAACATGCAGTGGCAATGTAGGTTAGGTTTCTGAAAAACATCGCAGGGTGGTGCGCATTGTATGGGTGTGTAACATTACATTCACTAGTAGGAGTGAGAAAAACATCACGGGTTAGTGTGAATCATAGGTCTGAATTAGGATAGGCAGTGAGTGGCAATGTAGGATGGAGAAAAGCACCACGAGGTGGTCAGCATGGGGAGGTCAGGAAACATGCAGTGGCAATGTAGGATAGGTTTCTGAAAAACATCGTGGGGTGGTGCGCTTTGTATGGGTGTGTAACATTACCTTCACTAGTAGGAGTGATAAAAACATCACGGGGTGGTGTAAATAATAGGGTCTGAATTAGTATAGGCAGTGAGTGGCAATGTATAATGGAGAAAAGCACCACGGGGTGGTCAGCATGGGGAGGTCAGGAAACATTCAGTGGCAATGTAGGATAGGTTTCTGAATAACATCGCGGGGTGGTGCGCATTGTATGGGTGTGTAACATTACATTCACTAGTAGGAGTGAGAAAACATCACGGGGTGGTGTGAATCATAGGGTCTGAATTAGGATAGGCAGTGAGTGGCAATGTAGGATGGAGAAAAGCAACATGGAGTGGTCAACATCGGGAGGTCAGGAAACTTGCAATGGCAATGTAGGATAGGTTTCTGAAAAACATCGCGGGGTGGTGCGCATTGTATGCGTGTGTAACATTACATTCACTAGTAGGAGTGAGAAAAACAAAACGGGGTGGTGTGAATCATAGGGTCTGAATTAGGATAGGCTGTGAGTGGAAATGTAGGATGGAGAAAAGCACCACGGGGTGGTCCACATTGGGAGGTCAGGAAACATGCAGTGGCAATGTAGCATAGGTTTCAGAAAAACATCGCGGGGTGGTGTGCATTGTATGGGTGTGTAACATTACATTCACTAGTAGAAGTGAGAAAAACATCATGGGGTGGTGTGAATCATAGGGTCTGAATTAGTATAGGCAGTGAGAAGCAATGTAGGATATAGAAAAGCACCACGGGGTGGTCAGCATGGGGATGTCAGAAACATGCTAAGCACCACGGGGTGGTAAGCATGTGGAGGTCAGAAACATGCAGTGGCAATGTAGGTTAGGTTTCTGAAAAACATCGCAGGGTGGTGCGCATTGTATGGGTGTGTAACATTACATTCACTAGTAGGAGTGAGAAAAACATCACGGGTTAGTTTGAATCATAGGTCTGAATTAGGATAGGCAGTGAGTGGCAATGTAGGATGGAGAAAAGCACCACGAGGTGGTCAGCATGGGGAGGTCAGGAAACATGCAGTGGCAATGTAGGATAGGTTTCTGAATAACATCGCGGGGTGGTGCGCATTGTATGGGTGTGTAACATTACATTCACTAGTAGGAGTGAGAAAACATCACGGGGTGGTGTGAATCATAGGGTCTGAATTAGGATAGGCAGTGAGTGGCAATGTATAATGGAGAAAAGCACCACGGGGTGGTCAGCATGGGGAGGTCAGGAAACATTCAGTGGCAATGTAGGATAGGTTTCTGAATAACATCGCGGGGTGGTGCGCATTGTATGGGTGTGTAACATTACATTCACTAGTAGGAGTGAGAAAACATCACGGGGTGGTGTGAATCATAGGGTCTGAATTAGGATAGGCAGTGAGTGGCAATGTAGGATGGAGAAAAGCAACATGGAGTGGTCAACATCGGGAGGTCAGGAAACTTGCAATGGCAATGTAGGATAGGTTTCTGAAAAACATCGCGGGGTGGTGCGCATTGTATGCGTGTGTAACATTACATTCACTAGTAGGAGTGAGAAAAACAAAACGGGGTGGTGTGAATCATAGGGTCTGAATTAGGATAGGCTGTGAGTGGAAATGTAGGATGGAGAAACGCACCACGGGGTGGTCCACATTGGGAGGTCAGGAAACATGCAGTGGCAATGTAGCATAGGTTTCAGAAAAACATCGCGGGGTGGTGCGCATTGTATGGGTGTGTAACATTACATTCACTAGTAGAAGTGAGAAAAACATCATGGGGTGGTGTGAATCATAGGGTCTGAATTAGTATAGGCAGTGAGAAGCAATGTAGGATATAGAAAAGCACCACGGGGTGGTCAGCATGGGGATGTCAGAAACATGCTAAGCACCACGGGGTGGTAAGCATGTGGAGGTCAGAAACATGCAGTGGCAATGTATGTTAGGTTTCTGAAAAACATCGCAGGGTGGTGCGCATTGTATGGGTGTGTAACATTACATTCACTAGTAGGAGTGAGAAAAACATCACGGGTTAGTTTGAATCATAGGTCTGAATTAGGATAGGCAGTGAGTGGCAATGTAGGATGGAGAAAAGCACCACGAGGTGGTCAGCATGGGGAGGTCAGGAAACATGCAGTGGCAATGTAGGATAGGTTTCTGAATAACATCGCGGGGTGGTGCGCATTGTATGGGTGTGTAACATTACATTCACTAGTAGGAGTGAGAAAACATCACGGGGTGGTGTGAATCATAGGGTCTGAATTAGGATAGGCAGTGAGTGGCAATGTAGGATGGAGAAAAGCAACATGGAGTGGTCAACATGGGGAGGTCAGGAAACTTGCAGTGGCAATGTAGGATAGGTTTCTGAAAAACATCGCAGGGTGGTGCGCATTGTATGTGTGTGTAACATTACATTCAGTAGTAGGAGTGAGAAAAACATCACGGGTTGGTGTGAATCATAGGTCTGAATTAGGATAGGCAGTGTGTGGCAATGTAGGATGGAGAAAAGCACCACGGGGTGGTCTGCATGGGGAGGTCAGGAAACATGCAGTGGCAATGTAGGATAGGTTTCTGAATAACATCGCGGGGTGGTGCGCATTGTATGGGTGTGTAAGATTACATTCACTAGTAGGAGGGAGAAAAACATCACGGGGTGGTGTGAATCATAGGATCTGAATTAGGATAGGCAGTGAGTGGCAATGTTGGATGGAGAAAAGCACCACGGGGTGGTCAGCATGGGGAGGTCAGAAACATGCAGTGGCAATGTAGGATAGGTTTCTGAAAAACATCGCGGGGTGATGCGCATTGTATGGGTGTGTAACATTACATTCACTAGTAGGAGTGAGAAAAACATCACGGGGTGGTATGAATCATAGGGTCTGAATTAGGATAGGCAGTGAATGGCAATGTAGGATGGAGAAAAGCACCACGGGGTTGTCAGCATTGGGAGGTCAGGAAACATGCAGTGGCAATGTAGCATCGGTTTCTGAAAAACATTGCGGGGTGGTGCGCATTGTATGGGTGTGTAATATTACATTCACTAGTAGGAGTGAGAAAAACATCACGGGGTGGTGTGAATCATAGGGTATGAATTAGGATAGGCAGTGAGTGGCATTGTAGTTTGGAGAAAAGCACCACGGGGTGGTCAGCAAGGGTAGGTCAGGAAACATGCTGTGGCAATGTCGGATAGGTTTCTGAAAAACATCGCGGGGTGGTGCGCATTGTATGGGTATGTAACATTACATTCACTAGTAGGAGTGAGAAAAACATCACGGGGTGGTGTGAATCATAGGGTCTGAAATAGGATAGGCAGTGAGTGGCAATGTAGGATGGAGAAAAGCACCACGGGGTGGTCAACATGGGGAGGTCAGAAAACATGCAGTGGCAATGTAGCATAGGTTTCAGAAATCATCGCGGGGTGGTGCGCATTGTATGGGTGTGTAACATTACATTCACTAGTAGGAGTGAGAAAAACATCACGGGGTGGTGTGAATCATAGGTTCTGAATTAGGATAGGCAGTGAGTAGCAATGTAAGATGGAGAAAAGCACCACGGGGTGGTCAGCATGGGGATGTCAGAAACATGCTAAGCACCACGGGGTGGTAAGCATGGGGAGGTCAGAAACATGCAGTTGCAATGTAGGATAGGTTTCTGAAAAACATCGCGGGGTGGTGCGCATTGTATGGGTGTGTAACATTACATTCACTAGTAGGAGTGAGAAAAACATCACGGGGTGGTGTGAATCATAGGGTCTGATTTAGGGTAGACAGTGAGTGGCAATGTAGAATGAAGAAAAGCACCACAGGGTGGTCAGCCTGGGGAGGTCAGGAAACATGCAGTGGAAATGTAGGATAGGTTTCTGAAAAACATCGCGGGGTGGTGCGCATTGTATGGGTGTGTAACATTACATTCACTAGTACGCGTGAGAAAAACATCACGGGGATGGTGTGAATCATAGGGTCTGAATTAGGATAGGCAGTGAGTGGCAATGTAGGATGGAGAAAAGCACCACGGGATAGTCAGCATGGGGGGGTCAGGAAACATGCAGTGGCAATGTAGGATAGGTTTCTGAAAAACATCGCGGGGTGGTGCGCATTGTATGGGTGTGTAAAATTACATTCACTAGTAGGAGTGAGAAAAACATCACGGGGTAGTGTGAATCATAGGGTCTGAATTAGGATAGGCAGTGAGTGGCAATGTAGGATGGAGAAAAGCACCACGGTGTGGTTAGCATGGGGAGGTCAGGAAACATGCAGTGGCAATGTAGGATAAGTTTCTGAAAAACATCGCCGGGTGGTGTGCATTGTATGGGTGTGTAACATTGCATTGACTAGTAGGAGTGAGAAAAACATCACGGGGTAGTGTGAATCATAGGGTATGAATTAGGATAGGCAGTGAGTGGCAATGTAGGATGGAGAAAAGCACCACGGGGTGGTCAGCATGTGGAGGTCAGGAAACATGCAGGGGCAATGTAGGATAGGTTTCTGAAAAACATCGCGGGGTGGTGTGCATTGTATGGGTGTGTAACATTACATTCACTAGTAGGAGTGAGAAAAATATCACGGGGTGGTGTGAATCATAGGGTCTGAATTAGGATAGGCAGTGAGTGGCAATGTAGGATGGAGAAAAGCACCACGGGGTGGTCAGCGTGGGGAGGTCAGGAAACATGCAGGGGCAATGTAGGATAGGTTTCTGAAAAACATCGCGGGGTGATGAGCATTGTATGGGTGTGTAACATTACATTCACTAGTAGGAGTGAGAAAAACATCACGGGGTGGTGTGAATCATAGGGTCTCAATTAGTATAGGCAGTGAATTTCAATGTAGGATGGAGAAAAGCACCACGGGGTGGTCAGCGTGGGGAGGTCAGGAAACATGCAGGGGCAATGTAGGATAGGTTTCTGAAAAACATCGCGGGGTGGTGCGCATTGTATGGGTGTGTAACATTACATTCACTAGTAGGAGTGAGAAAAACATCACGGGGTGGTGTGAATCAGAGGGTCTGAATTAGGATAGGCAGTGAGTGGCAATGTAGGATGGAGAAAAGCACCACGGGGTGGTCAGCATAGGGATTTCAGGAAACATGCAGTGGCAATGTAGCATAGGTTTCTGAAAAACATCGCGGGGTGGTGCGCATTGTTTGGGTGTGTAACATTACCTTCACTAGTAGGAGTGAGAAAAACAAAACGGGGTGGTGTGAATCATAGGGTCTGAATTAGGATAGGCTGTGAGTGGAAATGTAGGATGGAGAAAAGCACCACGGGGTGGTCCACATTGGGAGGTCAGGAAACATGCAGTGGCAATGTAGCATAGGTTTCAGAAAAACATCGCGGGGTGGTGCGCATTGTATGGGTGTGTAACATTACATTCACTAGTAGAAGTGAGAAAAACATCATGGGGTGGTGTGAATCATAGGGTCTGAATTAGGATAGGCAGTGAGAAGCAATGTAGGATGGAGAAAAGCACCACGGGGTGGTCAGCATGGGGATGTCAGAAACATTCTAAGCACCACGGGGTGGTAAGCATGTGGAGGTCAGAAACATGCAGTGGCAATGTAGGTTAGGTTTCTGAAAAACATCGCAGGGTGTTTCGCATTGTATGGGTGTGTAACATTACATTCACTAGTAGGAGTGAGAAAAACATCACGGGTTAGTGTGAATCATAGGTCTGAATTAGGATAGGCAGTGAGTGGCAATGAACGATGGAGAAAAGCACCACGAGGTGGTCAGCATGGGGAGGTCAGGAAACATGCAGTGGAAATGTAGGATAGGTTTCTGAAAAACATCGTGGGGTGGTGCGCGTTGTATGGGTGTGTAACATTACCTTCACTAGTAGGAGTGATAAAAACATCACGGGGCGGTGTAAATAATAGGGTCTGAATTAGGATAGGCAGTGAGTGGCAATGTATAATGGAGAAAAGCACCACGGGGTGGTCAGCATGGGGAGGTCAGGAAACATGCAGTGGCAATGTAGGATAGGTTTCTGAATAACATCGCGGGGTGGTGTGCATTGTATGGGTGTGTAACATTACATTCACTAGTAGGAGTGAGAAAACATCACGGGGTGGTGTGAATCATAGGGTCTGAATTAGGATAGGCAGTGAGTGGCAATGTAGGATGGAGAAAAGCAACATGGAGTGGTCAACATGGGGAGGTCAGGAAACTTGCAGTGGCAATGTAGGATAGGTTTCTGAAAAACATCGCGGGGTGGTGCGCATTGTATGGGTGTGTAACATTACATTCACTAGTAGGAGTGAGAAAAACATCACGGGGTGGAGTGAATCATAGGGTCTGAATTAGGATACGCAGTGAGTGGCAATGTAGGATGGAGAAAAGCACCACGGGATGGTCAGCATGGGGAGGTCAGGAAACATGCAGTGGCAAGGTAGGATAGGTTTCTGAAAAACATAGCGGGGTGGTGCGCATTGTATGGGTGTGTAACATTACCTTCACTAGTAGGAGTAAGAAAAACATCACGGGGTGGTGTGAATAATAGGGTCTGAATTAGGATAGGCAGTGAGTGGCAATGTATAATGGAGAAAAGCACCACGGGGTGGTCAGCATGGGGAGGTCAGGAAACATGCAGTGGCAATGTAGGATAGGTTTCTGAATAACATCGCGGGGTGGTGCGCATTGTATGGGTGTGTAACATTACATTCACTAGTAGGAGTGAGAAAACATCACGGGGTGGTGTGAATCATAGGGTCTGAATTAGGATAGGCAGTGAGTGGCAATGTAGGATGGAGAAAAGCACCACGGGGTGGTCACCATGGGGATGTCAGGAAACATGCTGGGGCAATGTAGGATAGGTTTCTGAAAAACATCGCGGGGTGGTGTGCATTGTATGGGTGTGTGAAATTACATTCACTAGTAGGAGTGAGAAAAACATCATGGGGTGGTTTGAATCATAGGGTCTGAATTAGGATAGGCAGTGAGTGTCAATGTAGGATGGAGAAAAGCACCACGGGGTTGTCAGCATTGGGAGGTCAGGAAACATGCAGTGGCAATGTAGCATAGGTTTCAGAAAAACATCGAGGGGTGGTGCGCATTGTATGGGTGTGTAACATTACATTCTCTAGTAGGAGTGAGAAAAACATCACGGGGTGGTGCTAATCATAGGGTCTGAATTAGGATAGGCAGTGAGTGGCAATGTAGGATGGAGAAAAGCACCACGGGATTGTCAGCATGGGGGGGTCAGGAAAAATGCAGTGCAATGTAGGATAGGTTTCTGAAAAACATCGCGGGGTGGTGCACATTGTATGGGTGTGTAACATTACATTCACTAGTAGGAGTGAGAAAAACATCACGGGGTAGTGTGAATCATAGGGTCTGAATTAGGATAGGCAGTGAGTGGCAATGTAGGGTGGAGAAAAGCACCACGGGGTGGTCAGCGTGGGGAGGTCAGGAAACATGCAGGGGCAATGTAGGATAGGTTTCTGGAAAACATCGCGGGGTGGTGAGCATTGTATGGGTGTGTAACATTCCATTCACTAGTAGGAGTGAGAAAATCATCACGGGGTGGTGTGAATCATAGGGTCTGAATTAGGATAGCCAGTGAATTTCAATGTAGGATGGAGAAAAGCACCACAGGGTGGTCAGCGTGGGGAGGTCAGGAAACATGCAGGGGCAATGTAGGATAGGTTTCTGAAAAACATCGCGGAGTGGTGCGCATTTTATGGGTGTGTAACATTACATTCACTAGTAGGAGTGAGAAAAACATCACGGGGTGGTG
The DNA here is from genome assembly GCF_034190915.1 of Cavia porcellus. Lineage (NCBI taxonomy): Eukaryota > Metazoa > Chordata > Mammalia > Rodentia > Caviidae > Cavia > Cavia porcellus. Next base: position 125,579 of record NW_026947598.1, on the reverse strand, counting down.
TGAATCATAGGGTCTGAATTAGGATAGGCAGTGAGTGGCAATGTAGGATGGAGAAAAGCACCACGGTGTGGACAGCATGGGGAGGTCAGGAAACATGCAGTGGCAATGTAAGATAGGTTTCTAAAAAACATCGTGTGGTGGTGCGCATTGTATGGGTGTGTAACATTACATTCACTAGTAGGAGTGAGAAAAACAAAACGGGGTGGTGTGAATCATAAGGTCTGAATTAGGATAGGCTGTGAGTGGAAATGTAGGATGGAGAAAAGCACCACGGGGTGGTCCACATTGGGAGGTCAGGAAACATGCAGTGGCAATGTAGCATAGGTTTCAGAAAAACATCGCGGGGTGGTGCGCATTGTATGGGTGTGTAACATTACATTCACTAGTAGAAGTGAGAAAAACATCATGGGGTGGTGTGAATCATAGGGTCTGAATTAAGATAGGCAGTGAGAAGCAATGTAGGATGGAGAAAAGCACCACGGGGTGGTCAGCATGGGGATGTCAGAAACATTCTAAGCACCACGGGGTGGTAAGCATGTGGAGGTCAGAAACATGCAGTGGCAATGTAGGTTAGGTTTCTGAAAAACATCGCAGGGTGGTGCGCATTGTATGGGTGTGTAACATTACATTCACTAGTAGGAGTGAGAAAAACATCACGGGTTAGTGTGAATCATAGGTCTGAATTAGGATAGGCAGTGAGTGGCAATGAACGATGGAGAAAAGCACCACGAGGTGGTCAGGATGGGGAGGTCAGGAAACATGCAGTGGAAATGTAGGATAGGTTTCTGAAAAACATCGTGGGGTGGTGCGCGTTGTATGGGTGTGTAACATTACCTTCACTAGTAGGAGTGATAAAAACATCACGGGGCGGTGTAAATAATAGGGTCTGAATTAGGATAGGCAGTGAGTGGCAATGTATAATGGAGAAAAGCACCACGGGGTGGTCAGCATGGGGAGGTCAGGAAACATGCAGTGGCAATGTAGGATAGGTTTCTGAATAACATCGCGGGGTGGTGTGCATTGTATGGGTGTGTAACATTACATTCACTAGTAGGAGTGAGAAAACATCACGGGGTGGTGTGAATCATAGGGTCTGAATTAGGATAGGCAGTGAGTGGCAATGTAGCATGGAGAAAAGCAACATGGAGTGGTCAACATGGGGAGGTCAGGAAACTTGCAGTGGCAATGTAGGATAGGTTTCTGAAAAACATCGCGGGGTGGTGCGCATTGTATGGGTGTGTAACATTACATTCACTAGTAGGAGTGAGAAAAACATCACGGGGTGGAGTGAATCATAGGGTCTGAATTAGGATAGGCAGTGAGTGGCAATGTAGGATGGAGAAAAGCACCACGGGATGGTCAGCATGGGGAGGTCAGCAAACATGCAGTGGCAAGGTAGGATAGGTTTCTGAAAAACATAGCGGGGTGGTGCGCATTGTATGGGTGTGTAACATTACCTTCACTAGTAGGAGTAAGAAAAACATCACGGGGTGGTGTGAATAATAGGGTCTGAATTAGGATAGGCAGTGAGTGGCAATGTATAATGGAGAAAAGCACCACGGGGTGGTCAGCATGGGGAGGTCAGGAAACATGCAGTGACAATGTAGGATAGGTTTCTGAATAACATCGCGGGGTGGTGCGCATTGTATGGGTGTGTAACATTACATTCACTAGTAGGAGTGAGAAAACATCACAGGGTGGTGTGAATCATAGGGTCTGAATTAGGATAGGCAGTGAGTGGCAATGTAGGATGGAGAAAAGCACCACGGGGTGGTCACCATGGGGATGTCAGGAAACATGCTGGGGCAATGTAGGATAGGTTTCTGAAAAACATCGCGGGGTGGTGTGCATTGTATGGGTGTGTGAAATTACATTCACTAGTAGGAGTGAGAAAAACATCATGGGGTGGTTTGAATCATAGGGTCTGAATTAGGATAGGCAGTGAGTGGCAATGTAGGATGGAGAAAAGCACCACGGGGTTGTCAGCATTGGGAGGTCAGGAAACATGCAGTGGCAATGTAGCATAGGTTTCAGAAAAACATCGAGGGGTGGTGCGCATTGTATGGGTGTGTAACATTACATTCACTAGTAGGAGTGAGAAAAACATCACGGGGTGGTGCTAATCATAGGGTCTGAATTAGGATAGGCAGTGAGTGGCAATGTAGGATGGAGAAAAGCACCACGGGATTGTCAGCATGGGGGGGTCAGGAAACATGCAGTGCAATGTAGGATAGGTTTCTGAAAAACATCGCGGGGTGGTGCACATTGTATGGGTGTGTAACATTACATTCACTAGTAGGAGTGAGAAAAACATCACGGGGTAGTGTGAATCATAGGGTCTGAATTAGGATAGGCAGTGAGTGGCAATGTAGGGTGGAGAAAAGCACCACGGGGTGGTCAGCGTGGGGAGGTCAGGAAACATGCAGTGGCAATGTAGGATAGGTTTCTGAAAAACATCGCGGGGTGGTGCGCATTGTATGGGTGTGTAACATTACATTCACTAGTAGGAGTGAGAAAAACATCACGAGGTGGTGTGAATCATAGGGTCTGAATTAGGATAGGCAGTGAGTAGCAATGTAGGATGGAGAAAAGCACCACGGGGTGGTCAGCATAGGGATGTCAGAAACATGCTAAGCACGACGGGGTGGTAAGCATGGGGAGGTCAGGAAACATGCAGTGGCAATATAGGATAGGTTTCTGAAAAACATCGCGGGGTGGTGCGCATTGTATGGGTGTGTAACATTACATTCACTAGTAGGAGTGAGAAAAACATCACGGGGTTGTGTGAATCAAAGGGTCTGAATGAGGATAGGCAGTGAGTGGCAATGTAGGATGGAGAAAAGCACCACGGGGTGGTCAGCATGGGGAGGTCAGGAAACATGCAGTGGCAATGAAGGATAGGTTTCTCAAAAACATCGTGGGGTGGTGCGCGTTGTATGGGTGTGTAACATTACATTCACTAGTAGGAGTGAGAAAAACATCTCGGGGTGGTGTGAATCATAGGGTCTGAATTAGGATAGGCAGTGAATGGCAATGTAGGATGGAGAAAAGCACCACAGGGTTGTCAGCATTGGGAGGTCAGAAAACATGCAGGGGCAATGTAGCATAGGTTTCTGAAAAACATCGCGGGGTGGTGCGCATTGTATGGGTGTGTAACATTACATTCACTAGTAGGAGTGAGAAAAACATCACGGGGTGGTGTGAAACATAGGGTCTGAATTAGGATAGGCAGTGAGTGGCAATGTAGGATGGAGAAAAGCAGCACGGGGTGGTCAACATGGGGAGGTCAGGAAACATGCAGTGTCAATGTAGCATAGGTTTCAGAAAAACATCGCGGGGTGGTGCGCATTGTATGGGTGTGTAACATTACATTCACTAGTAGGAGTGAGAAAAACATCACGGGGTGGTGTGAATCATAGGGTCTGAATTAGGATAGGCAGTGAGTAGCAATGTAGGATGGAGAAAAGCACCACGGGGTGGTCAGCATTGGGATGTCAGAAACATCCTAAGCACCACGGGGTGGTAAGCATGGGGAGGTCAGAAACATGCAGTGGCAATGTAGGTTAGGTTTCTGAAAAACATCGCAGGGTGGTGCGCATTGTATGGGTGTGTAACATTACATTCACTAGTAGGAGTGAGAAAAACATCACGGGTTAGTGTGAATCATAGGTCTGAATTAGGATAGGCAGTGAGTGGCAATGTAGGATGGAGAAAACCACCACGGGGTGGTCAGCATGGGGATGTCAGGAAACATGCAGTGGCAATGTAGGATAGGTTTCTGAAAAACATCGTGGGGTGGTGCGCGTTGTATGGGTGTGTAACATTACCTTCACTAGTAGGAGTGAGAAAAACATCACGGGGTGGTGCAAATAATAGGGTCTGAATTAGGATAGGCAGTGAGTGGCAATGTAGGATGGAGAAAAGCACCACGGGGTGGTCTGCATGGGGAGGTTAGGAAACATGCAGTGGCAATGTAGGATAGGTTTCTGAATAACATCGCGGGGTGGTGCGCATTGTATGGGTGTGTAACATTAAATTCACTAGTAGGAGGGAGAAAAACATCACGGGGTGGTGTGAATCATAAGGTCTCAATTAGGATAGGCAGTGAGTGGCAATGTAGGATGGAGAAAAGCACCACGGGGTGGTCAGCATGGGGAGGTCAGAAACATGCAGTGGCAATGTAGGATAGATTTCTGAAAAACATCGCGGTGTGGTGCGCATTGTATGGGTGTGTAACATTACATTCACTATTAGGAGTGAGAAAAACATCACGGGGTGGTGTGAATCATAGGGTCTGATTTAGGGTTGGCAGTTAGTGGCAATGTAGAATGGAGAAAAGCACCACAGGGTGGTCAGCCTGGGGAGGTCAGGAAACATGCAGTGGAAATGTAGGATAAGTTTCTGAAAAACATCGCGGGGTGGTGCGCATTGTATGGGTGTGTAACATTACCTTCACTAGTAGGAGTGAGAAAAACATCACGGGGTGGTGTTAATTATAGGGACTTAATTAGGATAGGCAGTGAGTGGCAATGTAGGATGTGGAAAAGCACCACGGTGTGGTCAGCATGGGGAGGTCAGGAAACATGCAGGGGCAATATAGGATAGGTTTCTGAAAAACATCGCGGGGTGGTGTGCATTGTATGGGTGTGTAACATTACCTTCACTAGTAGGAGTGAGAAAAACATCCCGGGGTGGTGTGAATCATAGGGTCTGAATTAGGATAGGCAGTGAGTGGCAATGTAGGATGGAGAAAAGCACCACGGGGTGGTCAGCATGGGGAGGTCAGGAAACATGCAGTGGCAATGTAGGATAGGTTTCTGAAAAACATCGCGGGGTGGTGCGCATTGTATGGGTGTGTAACATTACCTTCACTAGTAGGAGTGAGAAAAACATCACGGGGTGGTGTGAATCATAGGGTCTGAATTAGGATAGGCAGTGATTGGCAAGGTAGGATGGAGAAAAGCACCACGGGGTGGTCAGCATGGGGGTGTTAGGAAACATGCAGTGGCAATGTAGGATAGGTTTCTGAAAAACATCGTGGGGTGGTGCGCATTGTATGGGTGTGTAACATTACATTCACTAGTAGGAGTGAGAAAAACATCACGGGGTGGTGTGAATCATAGGGTCTGAATTAGGATAGGCTGTGAGTGGAAATGTAGGATGGAGAAAAGCACCACGGGGTGGTCCACATTGGGAGGACAGGAAACATGCAGTGGCAATGTAGCATAGGTTTCAGAAAAACATCGCGGGGTGGTGCGCATTGTATGGGTGTGTAACATTACATTCACTAGTAGAAGTGAGAAAAACATCATGGGGTGGTGTGAATCATAGGGTCTGAATTAGGATAGGCAGTGAGAAGCAATGTAGGATGGAGAAAAGCACCACGGGGTGGTCAGCATGGGGATGTCAGAAACATTCTAAGCACCACGGGGTGGTAAGCATGTGGAGGTCAGAAACATGCAGTGGCAATGTAGGTTAGGTTTCTGAAAAACATCGCAGGGTGGTGCGCATTGTATGGGTGTGTAACATTACATTCACTAGTAGGAGTGAGAAAAACATCACGGGTTAGTGTGAATCATAGGTCTGAATTAGGATAGGCAGTGAGTGGCAATGAACGATGGAGAAAAGCACCACGAGGTGGTCAGCATGGGGAGGTCAGGAAACATGCAGTGGAAATGTAGGATAGGTTTCTGAAAAACATCGTGGGGTGGTGCGCGTTGTATGGGTGTGTAACATTACCTTCACTAGTAGGAGTGATAAAAACATCACGGGGCGGTGTAAATAATAGGGTCTGAATTAGGATAGGCAGTGAGTGGCAATGTATAATGGAGAAAAGCACCACGGGGTGGTCAGCATGGGGAGGTCAGGAAACATGCAGTGGCAATGTAGGATAGGTTTCTGAATAACATCGCGGGGTGGTGTGCATTGTATGGGTGTGTAACATTACATTCACTAGTAGGAGTGAGAAAACATCACGGGGTGGTGTGAATCATAGGGTCTGAATTAGGATAGGCAGTGAGTGGCAATGTAGGATGGAGAAAAGCAACATGGAGTGGTCAACATGGGGAGGTCAGGAAACTTGCAGTGGCAATGTAGCATAGGTTTCTGAAAAACATCGCGGGGTGGTGCGCATTGTATGGGTGTGTAACATTACATTCACTAGTAGGAGTGAGAAAAACATCACGGGGTGGAGTGAATCATAGGGTCTGAATTAGGATAGGCAGTGAGTGGCAATGTAGGATGGAGAAAAGCACCACGGGATGGTCAGCATGGGGAGGTCAGGAAACATGCAGTGGCAAGGTAGGATAGGTTTCTGAAAAACATAGCGGGGTGGTGCGCATTGTATGGGTGTGTAACATTACCTTCACTAGTAGGAGTAAGAAAAACATCACGGGGTGGTGTGAATAATAGGGTCTGAATTAGGATAGGCAGTGAGAGGCAATGTATAATGGAGAAAAGCACCACGGGGTGGTCAGCATGGGGAGGTCAGGAAACATGCAGTGGCAATGTAGGATAGGTTTCTGAATAACATCGCGGGGTGGTGCGCATTGTATGGGTGTGTAACATTACATTCACTAGTAGGAGTGAGAAAACATCACGGGGTGGTGTGAATCATAGGGTCTGAATTAGGATAGGCAGTGAGTGGCAATGTAGGATGGAGAAAAGCACCACGGGTTGGTCACCATGGGGATGTCAGGAAACATGCTGGGGCAATGTAGGATAGGTTTCTGAAAAACATCGCGGGGTGGTGTGCATTGTATGGGTGTGTGAAATTACATTCACTAGTAGGAGTGAGAAAAACATCATGGGGTGGTTTGAATCATAGGGTCTGAATTAGGATAGGCAGTGAGTGGCAATGTAGGATGGAGAAAAGCACCACGGGGTTGTCAGCATTGGGAGGTCAGGAAACATGCAGTGGCAATGTAGCATAGGTTTCAGAAAAACATCGAGGGGTGGTGCGCATTGTATGGGTGTGTAACATTACATTCACTAGTAGGAGTGAGAAAAACATCACGGGGTGGTGCTAATCATAGGGTCTGAATTAGGATAGGCAGTGAGTGGCAATGTAGGATGGAGAAAAGCACCACGGGATTGTCAGCATGGGGGGGTCAGGAAACATGCAGTGCAATGTAGGATAGGTTTCTGAAAAACATCGCGGGGTGGTGCACATTGTATGGGTGTGTAACATTACATTCACTAGTAGGAGTGAGAAAAACATCACGGGGTAGTGTGAATCATAGGGTCTGAATTAGGATAGGCAGTGAGTGGCAATGTAGGGTGGAGAATAGCACCACGGGGTGGTCAGCGTGGGGAGGTCAGGAAACATGCAGGGGCAATGTAGGATAGGTTTCTGGAAAACATCGCGGGGTGGTGAGCATTGTATGGGTGTGTAACATTCCATTCACTAGTAGGAGTGAGAAAAACATCACGGGGTGGTGTGAATCATAGGGTCTGAATTAGGATAGCCAGTGAATTTCAATGTAGGATGGAGAAAAGCACCACAGGGTGGTCAGCGTGGGGAGGTCAGGAAACATGCAGGGGCAATGTAGGATAGGTTTCTGAAAAACATCGCGGAGTGGTGCGCATTTTATGGGTGTGTAACATTACATTCACTAGTAGGAGTGAGAAAAACATCACGGGGTGGTGTGAATCAGAGCGTCTGAATTAGGATAGGCAGTGAGTGGCAATGTACGATGGAGAAAAGCACCACGGGGTGGTCAGCATGGGGAGGTCAGGAAACATGCAGTGGCAATGTAGGATAGGTTTCTGAAAAACATCGCGGGGTGGTGCGCATTGTATGGGTGTGTAACATTACATTCACTAGTAGGAGTGAGAAAAACATCACGAGGTGGTGTGAATCATAGGGTCTGAATTAGGATAGGCAGTGAGTAGCAATGTAGGATGGAGAAAAGCACCACGGGGTGGTCAGCATGGGGATGTCAGAAACATGCTAAGCACGACGGGGTGGTAAGCATGGGGAGGTCAGGAAACATGCAGTGGCAATGTAGGATAGGTTTCTGAAAAACATCGCGGGGTGGTGCGCATTGTATGGGTGTGTAACATTACATTCACTAGTAGGAGTGAGAAAAACATCACGGGGTTGTGTGAATCAAAGGGTCTGAATGAGGATAGGCAGTGAGTGGCAATGTAGGATGGAGAAAAGCACCACGGGGTGGTCAGCATGGGGAGGTCAGGAAACATGCAGTGGCAATGAAGGATAGGTTTCTCAAAAACATCGTGGGGTGGTGCGCGTTGTATGGGTGTGTAACATTACATTCACTAGTAGGAGTGAGAAAAACATCTCGGGGTGGTGTGAATCATAGGGTCTGAATTAGGATAGGCAGTGAATGGCAATGTAGGATGGAGAAAAGCACCACAGGGTTGTCAGCATTGGGAGGTCAGAAAACATGCAGGGGCAATGTAGCCTAGGTTTCTGAAAAACATCGCGGGGTGGTGCGCATTGTATGGGTGTGTAACATTACATTCACTAGTAGGAGTGAGAAAAACATCACGGGGTGGTGTGAAACATAGGGTCTGAATTAGGATAGGCAGTGAGTGGCAATGTAGGATGGAGAAAAGCAGCACGGGGTGGTCAACATGGGGAGGTCAGGAAACATGCAGTGGCAATGTAGCATAGGTTTCAGAAAAACATCACGGGGTGGTGCGCATTGTATGGGTGTGTAACATTAGATTCACTAGTAGAAGTGAGAAAAACATCATGGGGTGGTGTGAATCATAGGGTCTGAATTAGGATAGGCAGTGAGTAGCAATGTAGGATGGAGAAAAGCACCACGGGGTGGTCAGCATTGGGATGTCAGAAACATCCTAAGCACCACGGGGTGGTAAGCATGGGGAGGTCAGAAACATGCAGTGGCAATGTAGGTTAGGTTTCTGAAAAACATCGCAGGGTGGTGCGCATTGTATGGGTGTGTAACATTACATTCACTAGTAGGAGTGAGGAAAAGATCACGGGTTAGTGTGAATCATAGGTCTGAATTAGGATAGGCAGTGAGTGGCAATGTAGGATGGAGAAAACCACCACGGGGTGGTCAGCATGGGGATGTCAGGAAACATGCAGTGGCAATGTAGGATAGGTTTCTGAAAAACATCGTGGGGTGGTGCGCGTTGTATGGGTGTGTAACATTACCTTCACTAGTAGGAGTGAGAAAAACATCACAGGGTGGTGCAAATAATAGGGTCTGAATTAGGATAGGCAGTGAGTGGCAATGTAGGATGGAGAAAAGCACCACGGGGTGGTCTGCATGGGGAGGTTAGGAAACATGCAGTGGCAATGTAGGATAGGTTTCTGAATAACATCGCGGGGTGGTGCGCATTGTATGGGTGTGTAACATTAAATTCACTAGTAGGAGGGAGAAAAACATCACGGGGTGGTGTGAATCATAAGGTCTCAATTAGGATAGGCAGTGAGTGGCAATGTAGGATGGAGAAAAGCACCACGGGGTGGTCAGCATGGGGAGGTCAGAAACATGCAGTGGCAATGTAGGATAGATTTCTGAAAAACATCGCGGTGTGGTGCGCATTGTATGGGTGTGTAACATTACATTCACTATTAGGAGTGAGAAAAACATCACGGGGTGGTGTGAATCATAGGGTCTGATTTAGGGTTGGCAGTTAGTGGCAATGTAGAATGGAGAAAAGCACCACAGGGTGGTCAGCCTGGGGAGGTCAGGAAACATGCAGTGGAAATGTAGGATAAGTTTCTGAAAAACATCGCGGGGTGGTGCGCATTGTATGGGTGTGTAACATTACCTTCACTAGTAGGAGTGAGAAAAACATCACGGGGTGGTGTTAATTATAGGGTCTTAATTAGGATAGGCAGTGAGTGGCAATGTAGGATGTGGAAAAGCACCACGGTGTGGTCAGCATGGGGAGGTCAGGAAACATGCAGGGGCAATATAGGATAGGTTTCTGAAAAACATCGCGGGGTGGTGTGCATTGTATGGGTGTGTAACATTACCTTCACTAGTAGGAGTGAGAAAAACATCCCGGGGTGGTGTGAATCATAGGGTCTGAATTAGGATAGGCAGTGAGTGGCAATGTAGGATGGAGAAAAGCACCACGGGGTGGTCAGCATGGGGAGGTCAGGAAACATGCAGTGGCAATGTAGGATAGGTTTCTGAAAAACATCGCGGTGTGGTGCGCATTGTATGGGTGTGTAACATTACCTTCACTAGTAGGAGTGAGAAAAACATCACGGGGTGGTGTGAATCATAGGGTCTGAATTAGGATAGGCAGTGAGTGGCAAGGTAGGATGGAGAAAAGCACCACGGGGTGGTCAGCATGGGGGGGTTAGGAAACATGCAGTGGCAATGTAGGATAGGTTTCTGAAAAACATCGTGGGGTGGTGCGCATTGTATGGGTGTGTAACATTACATTCACTAGTAGGAGTGAGAAAAACATCACGGGGTGGTGTGAATCATAGGGTCTGAATTAGGATAGGGAGTGAGTGGCAATGTAGGATGGAGAAAAGCACCACGGGATGGTCAGCATGGGGGGGTTAGGAAACATGCAGTGGCAATGTAGGATAGGTTTCTGAAAAACATCGCGGGGTGGTGCGCATTGTATGGGTGTGTAACATAACATTCACTAGTAGGAGTGAGAAAAACATCACGGGGTTGTGTGAATCAAAGGGTCTGAATGAGGATAGGCAGTGAGTGGCAATGTAGGATGGAGAAAAGCACCACGGGGTGGTCAGCATGGGGAGGTCAGGAAACATGCAGTGGCAATGAAGGATAGGTTTCTGAAAAACATCGTGGGGTGGTGCGCGTTGTATGGGTGTGTAACATTACATTCACTAGTAGGAGTGAGAAAAACATCACGGGGTGGTGTCAATCATAGGGTCTGAATTAGGATAGGCAGTGAATGGCAATGTAGGATGGAGAAAAGCACCACAGGGTTGTCAGCATTGGGAGGTCAGGAAACATGCAGGGGCAATGTAGCATAGGTTTCTGAAAAACATCGCGGGGTGGTGCGCATTGTATGGGTGTGTAACATTACATTCACTAGTAGGAGTGAGAAAAACATCACGGGGTGGTGTGAATCATAGTGTATGAATTAGGATAGGCAGTGAGTGGCATTGTAGTTTGGAGAAAAGCACCACGGGGTGGTCAGCATGGGGATGTCAGAAACATGCTAAGCACCACGGTGTGGTAAGCATGGGGAGGTCAGAAACATGCAGTGGCAATGTAGGTTAGGTTTCTGAAAAACATCGCAGGGTGGTGCGCATTGTATGGGTGTGTAACATTACATTCACTAGTAGGAGTGAGAAAAACATCACGGGTTAGTGTGAATCATAGGTCTGAATTAGGATAGGCAGTGAGTGGCAATGTAGGATGGAGAAAACCACCACGGGGTGGTCAGCATGGGGATGTCAGGAAACATGCAGTGGCAATGTAGGATAGGTTTCTGAAAAACATCGTGGGGTGGTGCGCGTTGTATGGGTGCGTAACATTACCTTCACTAGTAGGAGTGAGAAAAACATCACGGGGTGGTGCAAATAATAGGGTCTGAATTAGGATAGGCAGTGAGTGGCAATGTAGGATGGAGAAAAGCACCACGGGGTGGTCTGCATGGGGAGGTCAGGAAACATGCAGTGGCAATGTAGGATAGGTTTCTGAATAACATCGCGGGGTGGTGCGCATTGTATGGGTGTGTAACATTAAATTCACTAGTAGGAGGGAGAAAAACATCACGGGGTGGTGTGAATCATAAGGTCTGAATTAGGATAGGCAGTGAGTGGCAATGTAGGGTGGAGAAAAGCACCACGGGGTGGTCAGCGTGGGGAGGTCAGGAAACATGCAGGGGCAATGTAGGATAGGTTTCTGGAAAACATCGCGGGGTGGTGAGCATTGTATGGGTGTGTAACATTACATTCACTAGTAGGAGTGAGAAAAACATCACGGGGTGGTGTGAATCATAGGGTCTGAATTAGGATAGCCAGTGAATTTCAATGTAGGATGGAGAAAAGCACCACAGGGTGGTCAGCGTGGGGAGGTCAGGAAACATGCAGGGGCAATGTAGGATAGGTTTCTGAAAAACATCGCGGAGTGGTGCGCATTTTATGGGTGTGTAACATTACATTCACTAGTAGGAGTGAGAAAAACATCAAGGGGTGGTGTGAATCAGAGCGTCTGAATTAGGATAGGCAGTGAGTGGCAATGTACGATGGAGAAAAGCACCACGGGGTGGTCAGCATGGGGAGGTCAGGAAACATGCAGTGGCAATGTAGGATAGGTTTCTGAAAAACATCGCGGGGTGGTGCGCATTGTATGGGTGTGTAACATTACATTCACTAGTAGGAGTGAGAAAAACATCACGAGGTGGTGTGAATCATAGGGTCAGAATTAGGATAGGCAGTGAGTAGCAATGTAGGATGGAGAAAAGCACCACGGGGTGGTCAGCATGGGGATGTCAGAAACATGCTAAGCACGACGGGGTGGTAAGCATGGGGAGGTCAGGAAACATGCAGTGGCAATGTAGGATAGGTTTCTGAAAAACATCGCGGGGTGGTGCGCATTGTATGGGTGTGTAACATTACATTCACTAGTAGGAGTGAGAAAAACATCACGGGGTTGTGTGAATCAAAGGGTCTGAATGAGGATAGGCAGTGAGTGGCAATGTAGGATGGAGAAAAGCACCACGGGGGGGTCAGCATGGGGAGGTCAGGAAACATGCAGTGGCAATGAAGGATAGGTTTCTCAAAAACATCGTGGGGTGGTGCGCGTTGTATGGGTGTGTAACATTACATTCACTAGTAGGAGTGAGAAAAACATCTCGGGGTGGTGTGAATCATAGGGTCTGAATTAGGATAGGCAGTGAATGGCAATGTAGGATGGAGAAAAGCACCACAGGGTTGTCAGCATTGGGAGGTCAGGAAACATGCAGGGGCAATGTAGCATAGGTTTCTGAAAAACATCGCGGGGTGGTGCGCATTGTATGGGTGTGTAACATTACATTCACTAGTAGGAGTGAGAAAAACATCACGGGGTGGTGTGAATCATAGTGTATGAATTATGATAGGCAGTGAGTGGCATTGTAGTTTGGAGAAAAGCACCACGGGGTGGTCAGCAAGTGTAGGTCAGGAAACATGCAGTGGCAATGTAGGATAGGTTTCTGAAAAACATCGCGGGGTGGTGCGCATTGTATGGGTATGTAACATTACATTCACTAGTAGGAGTGAGAAAATCATCACGGGGTGGTGTGAAACATAGGGTCTGAATTAGGATAGGCAGTGAGTGGCAATGTAGGATGGAGAAAAGCAGCACGGGGTGGTCAACATGGGGAGGTCAGGAAACATGCAGTGTCAATGTAGCATAGGTTTCAGAAAAACATCGCGGGGTGGTGCGCATTGTATGGGTGTGTAACATTACATTCACTAGTAGGAGTGAGAAAAACATCACGGGGTGGTGCAAATAATAGGGTCTGAATTAGGATAGGCAGTGAGTGGCAATGTAGGATGGAGAAAAGCACCACGGGATAGTCAGCATGGGGGGGTCAGGAAACATGCAGTGGCAATGTAGGATAGGTTTCTGAAAAACATCGCGGGGTGGTGCGCATTGTATGGGTGTGTAAAATTACATTCACTAGTAGGAGTGAGAAAAACATCACGGGGTGGTGTGAATCATAGGGTCTGAATTAGGATAGGCAGTGAGTAGCAATGTAGGATGGAGAAAAGCACCACGGGGTGGTCAGCATGGGGATGTCAGAAACATGCTAAGCACCACGGGGTGGTAAGCATGGGGAGGTCAGAAACATGCAGTGGCAATGTAGGTTAGGTTTCTGAAAAACATCGCAGGGTGGTGCGCATTGTATGGGTGTGTAACATTACATTCACTAGTAGGAGTGAGAAAAACATCACGGGTTAGTGTGAATCATAGGTCTGAATTAGGATAGGCAGTGAGTGGCAATGTAGGATGGAGAAAACCACCACGGGGTGGTCAGCATGGGGATGTCAGGAAACATGCAGTGGCAATGTAGGATAGGTTTCTGAAAAACATCGTGGGGTGGTGCGCGTTGTATGGGTGTGTAACATTACCTTCACTAGTAGGAGTGAGAAAAACATCACGGGGTGGTGCAAATAATAGGGTCTGAATTAGGATAGGCAGTGAGTGGCAATGTAGGATGGAGAAAAGCACCACGGGGTGGTCTGCATGGGGAGGTCAGGAAACATGCAGTGGCAATGTAGGATAGGTTTCTGAATAACATCGCGGGGTGGTGCGCATTGTATGGGTGTGTAACATTACATTCACTAGTAGGAGGGAGAAAAACATCACGGGGTGGTGTGAATCATAAGGTCTCAATTAGGATAGGCAGTGAGTGGCAATGTAGGATGGAGAAAAGCACCACGGGGTGGTCAGCATGGGGAGGTCAGAAACATGCAGTGGCAATGTAGGACAGATTTCTGAAAAACATCGCGGGGTGGTGCGCATTGTATGGGTGTGTAACATTACATTCACTAGTAGGAGTGAGAAAAACATCACGGGGTTGTGTGAATCATAGGGTCTGATTTAGGGTTGGCAGTTAGTGGCAATGTAGAATGGAGAAAAGCACCACAGGGTGGTCAGCCTTGGGAGGTCAGGAAACATGCAGTGGAAATGTAGGATAAGTTTCTGAAAAACATCGCGGGGTGGTGCGCATTGTATGGGTGTGTAACATTACCTTCACTAGTAGGAGTGAGAAAAACATCACGGGGTGGTGTTAATTATAGGGTCTTAATTAGGATAGGCAGTGAGTGGCAATGTAGGATGGAGAAAAGCACCACGGTGTGGTCAGCATGGGGAGGTCAGGAAACATGCAGGGGCAATATAGGATAGGTTTCTGAAAAACATCGCGGGGTGGTGTGCATTGTATGGGTGTGTAACATTACCTTCACTAGTAGGAGTGAGAAAAACATCCCGGGGTGGTGTGAATCATAGGGTCTGAATTAGGATAGGCAGTGAGTGGCAATGTAGGATGGAGAAAAGCACCACGGGGTGGTCAGCATGGGGAGGTCAGGAAACATGCAGTGGCAATGTAGGATAGGTTTCTGAAAAACATCGCGGGGTGGTGCGCATTGTATGGGTGTGTAACATTACCTTCACTAGTAGGAGTGAGAAAAACATCACGGGGTGGTGTGAATCATAGGGTCTGAATTAGGATAGGCAGTGAGTGGCAAGGTAGGATGGAGAAAAGCACCACGGGGTGGTCAGCATGGGGGGGTTAGGAAACATGCAGTGGCAATGTAGGATAGGTTTCTGAAAAACATCGTGGGGTGGTGCGCATTGTATGGGTGTGTAACATTACATTCACTAGTAGGAGTGAGAAAAACATCACGGGGTGGTGTGAATCATAGGGTCTGAATTAGGATAGGGAGTGAGTGGCAATGTAGGATGGAGAAAAGCACCACGGGATGGTCAGCATGGGGGGGTTAGGAAACATGCAGTGGCAATGTAGGATAGGTTTCTGAAAAACATCGCGGGGTGGTGCGCATTGTATGGGTGTGTAACATTACATTCACTAGTAGGAGTGAGAAAAACATCACGGGGTTGTGTGAATCAAAGGGTCTGAATGAGGATAGGCAGTGAGTGGCAATGTAGGATGGAGAAAAGCACCAAGGGGTGGTCAGCATGGGGAGGTCAGGAAACATGCAGTGGCAATGAAGGATAGGTTTCTGAAAAACATCGTGGGGTGGTGCGCGTTGTATGGGTGTGTAACATTACATTCACTAGTAGGAGTGAGAAAAACATCACGGGGTGGTGTCAATCATAGGGTCTGAATTAGGATAGGCAGTGAATGGCAATGTAGGATGGAGAAAAGCACCACAGGGTTGTCAGCATTGGGAGGTCAGGAAACATGCAGGGGCAATGTAGCATAGGTTTCTGAAAAACATCGCGGGGTGGTGCGCATTGTATGGGTGTGTAACATTACATTCACTAGTAGGAGTGAGAAAAACATCACGGGGTGGTGTGAATCATAGTGTATGAATTAGGATAGGCAGTGAGTGGCATTGTAGTTTGGAGAAAAGCACCACGGGGTGGTCAGCAAGTGTAGGTCAGGAAACATGCAGTGGCAATGTAGGATAGGTTTCTGAAAAACATCGCGGGGTGGTGCGCATTGTATGGGTATGTAACATTACATTCACTAGTAGGAGTGAGAGAAACATCACGGGGTGGTGTGAATCATAGGGTCTGAATTAGGATAGGCAGTGAGTGGCAATGCAGGATGGAGAAAAGCAGCACGGGGTGGTCAACATGGGGAGGTCAGGAAACATGCAGTGGCAATGTAGCATAGGTTTCAGAAAAACATCGCGGGGTGGTGCGCATTGTATGGGTGTGTAACATTACATTCACTAGTAGGAGTGAGAAAAACATCACGGGGTGGTGTGAATCATAGGGTCTGAATTAGGATAGGCAGTGAGTAGCAATGTAGGATGGAGAAAAGCACCACGGGGTGGTCAGCATGGGGATGTCAGAAACATGCTAAGCACCACGGTGTGGTAAGCATGGGGAGGTCAGAAACATGCAGTGGCAATGTAGGTTAGGTTTCTGAAAAACATCGCAGGGTGGTGCGCATTGTATGGGTGTGTAACATTACATTCACTAGTAGGAGTGAGAAAAACATCACGGGTTAGTGTGAATCATAGGTCTGAATTAGGATAGGCAGTGAGTGGCAATGTAGGATGGAGAAAACCACCACGGGGTGGTCAGCATGGGGATGTCAGGAAACATGCAGTGGCAAAGTAGGATAGGTTTCTGAAAAACATCGTGGGGTGGTGCGCGTTGTATGGGTGTGTAACATTACCTTCACTAGTAGGAGTGAGAAAAACATCACGGGGTGGTGCAAATAATAGGGTCTGAATTAGGATAGGCAGTGAGTGGCAATGTAGGATGGAGAAAAGCACCACGGGGTGGTCTGCATGGGGAGGTCAGGAAACATGCAGTGGCAATGTAGGATAGGTTTCTGAATAACATCGCGGGGTGGTGCGCATTGTATGGGTGTGTAACATTAAATTCACTAGTAGGAGGGAGAAAAACATCACGGGGTGGTGTGAATCATAAGGTCTGAATTAGGATAGGCAGTGAGTGGCAATGTAGGATGGAGAAAAGCACCACGGGGTGGTCAGCATGGGGAAGTCAGAAACATGCAGTGGCAATGTAGGATAGGTTTCTGAAAAACATCGTGGGGTGGTGCGCATTGTATGGGTGTGTAACATTACATTCACTAGTAGGAGTGAGAAAAACATCACGGGGTGGTGTGAATCATAGGGTCTGATTTAGGGTTGGCAGTGAGTGGCAATGTAGAATGGAGAAAAGCACCACAGGGTGGTCAGCCTGGGGAGGTCAGGAAACATGCAGTGGAAATGTAGGATAAGTTTCTGAAAAACATCGCGGGGTGGTGCGCATTGTATGGGTGTGTAACATTACCTTCACTAGTAGGAGTGAGAAAAACATCACGGGGTGGTGTTAATTATAGGGTCTTAATTAGGATAGGCAGTGAGTGGCAATGTAGGATGTGGAAAAGCACCACGGTGTGGTCAGCATGGGGAGGTCAGGAAACATGCAGGGGCAATATAGGATAGGTTTCTGAAAAACATCGCGGGGTGGTGTGCATTGTATGGGTGTGTAACATTACCTTCACTAGTAGGAGTGAGAAAAACATCCCGGGGTGGTGTGAATCATAGGGTCTGAATTAGGATAGGCAGTGAGTGGCAATGTAGGATGGAGAAAAGCACCACGGGGTGGTCAGCATGGGGAGGTCAGGAAACATGCAGTGGCAATGTAGGATAGGTTTCTGAAAAACATCGCGGGGTGGTGCGCATTGTATGGGTGTGTAACATTACATTCACTAGTACGAGTGAGAAAAACATCACGGGATGGTGTGAATCATAGGGTCTGAATTAGGATAGGCAGTGAGTGGCAATGTAGGATGGAGAAAAGCCCCACGGGATGTTCAGCATGGGGGGGTCAGGAAACATGCAGTGGCAATGTAGGATAGGTTTCTGAAAAACATCGCGGGGTGGTGCGCATTGTATGGGTGTGTAACATTACATTCACTAGTAGGAGTGAGAAAAACATCACGGGGTAGTGTGAATCATAGGGTCTGAATGAGGATAGGCAGTGAGTGGCAATGTAGGATGGAGAAAAGCACCACGGTGTGGTTAGCATGGGGTGGTCAGGAAACATGCAGTGGCAATGTAGGATAAGTTTCTGAAAAACATCGCGGGGTGGTGTGCATTGTATGCTTGTGTAACATTGCATTGACTAGTAGGAGTGAGAAAAACATCACGGGGTAGTGTGAATCATAGGGTCTGAATTAGGATAGGCAGTGAGTGGCAATGTAGGATGGAGAAAAGCACCACGGGCTGGTCAGCATGTGGAGGTCAGGAAACATGCAGGGGCAATGTAGGATAGGTTTCTGAAAAACATCGCGGGGTGGTGCGCATTGTATGGGTGTGTAACATTACATTCAATAGTAGGAGTGAGAAAAATATCACGGGGTGGTGTGAATCAGAGGGTCTGAATTAGGATAGGCAGTGAGTGGCAATGTAGGATTGAGAAAAGCACCACGGGGTGGTCAGCATTTGGAGGTCAGGAAACATGCAGTGGCAATGTAGCATAGGTTTCTGAAAAACATCGCGGGGTGGTGCGCATTGTATGGGTGTGTAACATTTCCTTCACTAGTAGAAGTGAGAAAAACATCACGGGGTGGTGTGAATTATAGGGTCTGAATTAGGATAGGCAGTGAGTGGCAATGTAGGATGGAGAAAAGCACCACGGGGTGGTCAGCATGGGGAGGTCACAAACATGCAGTGGCAATGTAGGATAGGTTTCTGAAAAACATCGCGGGGTGGTGCGCATTGTATGGGTGTGTAACATTACATTCACTAGTAGGAGTGAGAAAAACATCACGGGGTGGTGTGAATCATACGGTCTGAATTAGGATAGGCTGTGAGTGGAAATGTAGGATGGAGAAAAGCACCACGGGGTGGTCCACATAGGGAGGTCAGGAAACATGCAGTGGCAAGGTAGGATAGGTTTCTGAAAAACATCGCGGGGTGGTGCGCATTGTATGGGTGTGCAACATTACCTTCACTAGTAGGAGTAAGAAAAACATCACGGGGTGGTGTGAATCATAGGGTCTGAATTAGGATAGGCAGTGAGTGGCAATGTAGGATGGAGAAAAGCACCACGGGGTGGTCAGCATGGGGAGGTCTGGAAACATGCTGGGGCAATGTAGGATAGGTTTCTGAAAAACATCGCTGGGTGGTGCGCATTGTATGGGTGTGTGAAATTACATTCACTAGTAGGAGTGAGAAAAACATCACGGGGTGGTGTGAATCATAGGGTCTGAATTAGGATAGGCAGTGAATGGCAATGTAGGATGGAGAAAAGCATCACAAGGTTGTCAGTATTGGGAGGTCAGGAAACATGCAGGGGCAATATAGCATAGGTTTCTGAAAAACATTGCGGGGTGGTGCGCATTGTATGGGTGTGTAACATTACATTCACTAGTAGCAGTGAGAAAAATATCACGGGGTTGTTTGAATCATAGTGTATGAATTAGGATAGGCAGTGAGTGGCATTGTAGTTTGGAGAAAAGCACCACGGGGTGGTCAGCAAGGGTAGGTCAGGAAACATGCAGTGGCAATGTATGATAGGTTTCTGAAAAACATTGCTGGGTGGTGCGCATTGTATGGGTGTGTAACATTACATTCACTAGTAGGAGTGAGAAAAACATCACGGGGTGGTGTGAATCATAGGGTCTGAATTAGGATAGGCAGTGCGTAGCAATGTATGATGGAGAAAAGCACCACGGGGTGGTCAGCATGGGGATGTCAGAAACATGCTAAGCACCACGGTGTGGTAAGCATGGGGAGGTCAGAAACATGCAGTGGCAATGTAGGTTAGGTTTCTAAAAAACATCGCATGGTGGTGCACATTGTATGGGTGTGTAACATTACATTCACTAGTAGGAGTGAGAAAAACATCACGGGTTAGTGTGAATCATAGGTCTGAATTAGGATAGGCAGTGAGTGGCAATGTAGGATGGAGAAAAGCACCACGGGGTGGTCAGCATGGGGATGTCAGGAAACATGCAGTGGCAATGTATGATAGGTTTCTGAAAAATATCGTGTGGTGGTGCACGTTGTATGGGTGTGTAACATTACCTTCACTAGTAGGAGTGAGAAAAACATCACGGGGTGGTGCAAATAATAGGGTCTGAATTAGGATAGGCAGTGAGTGGCAATGTAGGATGGAGAAAAGCACCACGGGGTGGTCTGCATGGGGAGGTCAGGAAACATGCAGTGGCAATGTAGGATAGGTTTCTGAATAACATCGCGGGGTGGTGCGCATTGTATGGGTGTGTAACATTACATTCACTAGTAGGAGGGAGAAAAACATCACGGGGTGGTGTGAGTCATAGGTTCTGAATTAGGATAGGCAGTGAGTGGCAATGTAGGATGGAGAATAGCACCACGGGGTGGTCAGCATGGGGAGGTCAGAAACATGCAGTGGCAATGTAGGATAGGTTTCTGAAAAACATCGCGGGGTGGTGCGCATTGTATGGGTGTGTAACATTACATTCACTAGTAGGAGTGAGGAAAACATCCCGGGGTGGTGTGAATCATAGGGTCTGATTTAGGGTTGGCAGTGAGTGGCAATGTAGAATGGAGAAAAGCACCACAGGTTGGTCAGCCTGGGGAGGTCAGGAAACATGCTGTGGAAATGTAGGATAAGTTTCTGAAAAACATCGCGGGGTGGTGCGCATTGTATGGGTGTGTAACATTACCTTCACTAGTAGGAGTGAGAAAAACATCACGGGGTGGTGTTAATTATAGGGTCTTAATTAGGATAGGCAGTGAGTGGCAATGTAGGATGTGGAAAAGCACCACGGTGTGGTCAGCATGGGGAGGTCAGGAAACATGCAGGGGCAATATAGGATAGGTTTCTGAAAAACATCGCGGGGTGGTGTGCATTGTATGGGTGTGTAACATTACCTTCACTAGTAGGAGTGAGAAAAACATCCCGGGGTGGTGTGAATCATAGGGTCTGAATTAGGATAGGCAGTGAGTGGCAATGTAGGATGGAGAAAAGCACCACGGGGTGGTCAGCATGGGGAGGTCAGGAAACATGCAGTGGCAATGTAGGATAGGTTTCTGAAAAACATCGCGGGGTGGTGCGCATTGTATGGGTGTGTAACATTACCTTCACTAGTAGGAGTGAGAAAAACATCACGGGATGGTGTGAATCATAGGGTCTGAATTAGGATAGGCAGTGAGTGGCAATGTAGGATGGAGAAAAGCACCACGGGATGGTCAGCATGGGGGGGTCAGGAAACATGCAGTGGCAATGTAGGATAGGTTTCTGAAAAACATCGCGGGGTGGTGCGCATTGTATGGGTGTGTAACATTACATTCACTAGTAGGAGTGAGAAAAACATCACGGGGTAGTGTGAATCATAGGGTCTGAATGAGGATAGGCAGTGAGTGGCAATGTAGGATGGAGAAAAGCAACACGGTGTGGTTAGCATGGGGAGGTCAGGAAACATGCAGTGGCAATGTAGGATAAGTTTCTGAAAAACATCACGGGGTGGTGTGCATTGTATGGGTGTGTAACATTGCATTGACTAGTAGGAGTGAGAAAAACATCACGGGGTAGTGTGAATCAGAGGGTCTGAATTAGGATAGGCAGTGAGTGGCAATGTAGGATGGAGAAAAGCACCACGGGGTGGTCAGCATATGGAGGTCAGGAAACATGCAGTGGAAATGTAGCATAGGTTTCTGAAAAACATCGCGGGGTGGTGCGCATTGTATGGGTGTGTAACATTACCTTCACTAGTAGGAGTGAGAAAAACATCACGGGGTGGTGTGAATCATAGGGTCTGAAATAGGATAGGCAGTGAGTGGCAATGTAGGATGGAGAAAAGCCCCACGGGGTGGTCAGCATGCGGAGGTCAGGAAACATGCAGTGGCAATGTAGGATAGGTTTCTGAAAAACATCGCGGGGTGGTGCGCATTGTATGGGTGTGTAACATTACATTCACTAGTAGGAGTGAGAAAAACATCACGGGGTGGTGTGAATCATAGGGTCTGAATTAGGATAGGCTGTGAGTGGAAATGTAGGATGGAGAAAAGCCCCACGGTGTGGTCCACATAGGGAGGTCAGGAAACATGCAGTGGCAAGGTAGGATAGGTTTCAAAAAAACATCGCGGGGTGGTGCGCATTGTATGGGTGTGTAACATTACATTCACTAGTAGGAGTGAGAAAAACATCACGGGGTGGTGTGAATAATAGGGTCTGAATTAGGATAGGCTGTGAGTGGAAATGTAGGATGGAGAAAAGCACCACGGGGTGGTCCACATAGGGAGGTCAGGAAACATGCAGTGGCAAGGTAGGATAGGTTTCAAAAAAACATCGTGGGGTGGTGCGCATTGTATGGGTGTGTAACATTACCTTCACTAGTAGGAGTAAGAAAAATATCACGGGGTGGTGTGAATCATAGGGTCTGAATGAGTATAGGCAGTGAGTGGCAATGTAGGATGGAGAAAAGCACCACGGTGTGGTCAGCATGGGGATGTCAGAAACATGCTAAGCACCACGGGGTGGTAAGCATGGGGAGGTCAGAAACATGCAGTGGCAATGTAGGTTAGGTTTCTGAAAAACATCGCAGGGTGGTGCGCATTGTATGGGTGTATAACATTACATTCACTAGTAGGAGTGAGAAAAACATCACTGGTTAGTGTGAATCATAGGTCTGAATTAGGATAGGCAGTGAGTGGCAATGTAGGATGGAGAAAAGCACCACGGGGTGGTCAGCATGGGGAGGTCAGGAAACATGCAGTGGCAATATTGGATAGTTTTCTGAAAAACATCGTGTGGTGGTGCGCGTTGTATGGGTGTGTAACATTACCTTCACTAGTAGGAGTGAGAAAACATCACTGGGTGGTGTGAATCATAGGGTCTGAATTAGGATAGGCAGTGAGTGGCAATGTAGGATGGAGAAAAGCAACATGGAGTGGTCAACATGGGGAGGTCAGGAAACTTGCAGTGGCAATGTATGATAGGTTTCTGAAAAACATCGCGGGGTGGTGCGCATTGTATGGGTGTGTAACATTACATTCACTAGTAGGAGTGAGAAAAACATCACGGGGTGGAGTGAATCATAGGGTCTGAATTAGGATAGGCAGTGAGTGGCAATGTAGGATGGAGAAAAGCACCACGGGATGGTCAGCATGGGGAGGTGAGGAAACATGCAGTGGCAAGGTAGGATAGGTTTCTGAAAAACATCGCGGGATGGTGCGCATTGTATGGGTGTGTAACATTACCTTCACTAGTAGGAGTAAGAAAAACATCACGGAGTGGTGTGAATCATAGGGTCTGAATTAGGATAGGCAGTGAGTGGCAATGTAGGATGGAGAAAAGCACCACGGGGTGGTCAGCATGGGGAGATCAGGATACATGCTGGGGCAATGTAGGATAGGATTCTGAAAAACATCGCGGGGTGGTGCGCATTGTATGGGTGTGTGAAATTACATTCACTAGTAGGAGTGAGAAAAACATCACGGGGTGGTGTGAATCATAGGGTCTGTATTAGGATAGGCAGTGAATGGCAATGTAGGATGGAGAAAAGCACAACGGGGTTGTCAGCATTGGGAGGTCAGGAAACATACAGTGGCAATGTAGCATAGGTTTCTGAAAAATATTGCGGGGTGGTGCGCATTGTATGGGTGTGTAACATTACATTCACTAGTAGGAGTGAGAAAAACATCACGGGGTGGTGTGAATCATAGGGTATGAATTAGGATAGGCAGTGAGTGGCATTGTAGTTTGGAGAAAAGCACCACGGGGTGGTCAGCAAGGGTAGGTCAGGAAACATGCAGTGGCAATGTAGGATAGGTTTCTGAAAAACATCGCGGGGTGGTGCGCATTGTATGGATATGTAACATTACATTCACTAGTAGGAGTGAGAAAAACATCACGGGGTGGTGTGAATCATAGGGTCTGAATTAGGATAGGCAGTGAGTGGCAATGTAGGATGGAGAAAAGCACCACGGGGTGGTCAACATGGGGAGTTCAGGAAACATGCAGTGGCAATGTAGCATAGGTTTCAGAAAAACATCGCGGGGTGGTGCGCATTGTATGGGTGTGTAACATTACATTCACTAGTAGGAGTGAGAAAAACATCACGGGGTGGTGTGAATCATAGGGTCTGAATTAGGATAGGCAGTGAGTAGCAATGTAGGATGGAGAAAAGCACCACGGGGTGGTCAGCATGGGGATGTCAGAAACATGCTAAGCACCACGGGGTGGTAAGCATGGGGAGGTCAGAAACATGCAGTGGCAATGTAGGTTAGGTTTCTGAAAAACATCGCAGGGTGGTGCGCATTGTATGTGTGTGTAACATTACATTCACTAGTAGGAGTGAGAAAAACATCACGGGTTGGTGTGAATCATAGGTCTGAATTAGGATAGGCAGTGAGTGGCAATGTAGGATGGAGAAAAGCACCACGGGGTGGTCAGCATGGGGAGGTCAGGAAACATGCAGTGGCAATGTAGGATAGGTTTCTGAAAAACATCGTGGGGTGGTGCGCGTTGTATGGGTGTGTAACATTACCTTCACTAGTAGGAGTGAGAAAAACATCACGGGGTGGTGCAAATAATAGGGTCTGAATTAGGATAGGCAGTGAGTGGCAATGTAGGATGGATAAAAGCACCACGGGGTTGTCAGCGTGGGGAGGTCAGGAAACATGCAGGGGCAATGTAGGATAGGTTTCTGAAAAAGATCGCGGGGTGGTGAGCATTGTATGGGTGTGTAACATTACATTCACTAGTAGGAGTGAGAAAAACATCACGGGGTGGTGTGAATCATAGGGTCTGAATTAGGATAGGCAGTGAATTTCAATGTAGGATGGAGAAAAGCACCACCGGGTGGTCAGCGTGGGGAGGTCAGGAAACATGCAGGGGCAATGTAGGATAGGTTTCTGAAAAACATCGCGGGGTGGTGCGCATTGTATGGGTGTGTAACATTACATTCACTAGTAGGAGTGAGAAAAACATCAGGGGTGGTGTGAATCATAGGGTCTGAATTAGGATAGGCAGTGAATAGCAATGTAGGATGGAGAAAAGCACCACGGGGTGGTCAGCATGGGGATGTCAGAAACATGCTAAGAACCACGGGGTGGTAAGCATGGGGAGGTCAGAAACATGCAGTGGCAATGTAGGTTAGGTTTCTGAAAAACATCACAGGGTGGTGCGCATTGTATGGGTGTGTAACATTACCTTCACTAGTAGGAGTGAGAAAAACATCACGGGGTGGTGTGAATCATAGGGTCTGAATTAGGATAGGCAGTGAGTGGCAATGTAGGATGGAGAAAAGCACCACGGGGTGGTCAGCATGGGGAGATCAGGATACATGCTAGGGCAATGTAGGATAGGTTTCTGAAAAACATCGCGGGGTGGTGCGCATTGTATGGGTGTGTGAAATTACATTCACTAGTAGGAGTGAGAAAAACATCACGGGGTGGTGTGAATCATAGGGTCTGAATTAGGATAGGCAGTGAGTGGCAATGTAGGATGGAGAAAAGCACCACGGGGTGGTCAGCATGGGGAGGACAGGAAACATGCAGTGGCAATGTAGGATAGGTTTCTGAAAAACATCGTGGGGTGGTGCGCGTTGTATGGGTGTGTAACATTACCTTCACTAGTTGGAGTGAGAAAAACATCACGGGGTGGTGCAAATAATAGGGTCTGAATTAGGATAGGCAGTGAGTGGCAATGTAGGATGGATAAAAGCACCACGGGGTGGTCAGCGTGGGGAGGTCAGGAAACATGCAGGGGCAATGTAGGATAGGTTTCTGAAAAACATCGCGGGGTGGTGCGCATTGTATGGGTGTGTAACATTACATTCACTAGTAGGAGTGAGAAAAACATCAGGGGTGGTGTGAATCATAGGGTCTGAATTAGGATAGGCAGTGAATAGCAATGTAGGATGGAGAAAAGCACCACGGGGTGGTCAGCATGGGGATGTCAGAAACATGCTAAGCACCACGGGGTGGTAAGCATGGGGAGGTCAGAAACATGCAGTGGCAATGTAGGTTAGGTTTCTGAAAAACATCACAGGGTGGTGCGCATTGTATGGGTGTGTAACATTACATTCACCAGTAGGAGTGAGAAAAACATCACTGGTTAGTGTGAATCATAGGTCTGAATTAGGATAGGCAGTGAGTGGCAATGTAGGATGGAGAAAAGCACCACGGGGTGGTCAGCATGGGGAGGTCAGGAAACATGCAGTGGCAATGTAGGATAGGTTTCTGAAAAACATCGTGTGGTGGTGCGCGTTGTATGGGTGTGTAACATTACCTTCACTAGTAGGAGTGAGAAAACATCACGGGGTGGTGTGAATCATAGGGTCTGAATTAGGATAGGCAGTGAGTGGCAATGTAGGATGGAGAAAAGCAACATGGAGTGGACAACATGGGGAGGTCAGGAAACTTGCAGTGGCAATGTAAGATAGGTTTCTGAAAAACATCGCGGGGTGGTGCGCATTGTATGGGTGTGTAAAATTAAATTAAACCAGTAGGAGCGAGAAAAACATCACGGGGTGGAGTGAATCATAGGGTCTGAATTAGGATAGGCAGTGAGTTGCAATGTAGGATGGAGAAAAGCACCACGGGATGGTCAGCATGGGGAGGTCAGGAAACATGCAGTGGCAAGGTAGGATAGGTTTCTGAAAAACACCGCGGGGTGGTGCGCATTGTATGGGTGTGTAACATTACCTTCACTAGTAGGAGTGAGAAAAACATCACGTGGTGGTGTGAATCATAGGGTCTGTATATGGATAGGCAGTGAGTGGCAATGTAGGATGGAGAAAAGCACCACGGGGTGGTCAGCATGGGGAGATCAGGATACATGCTGGGGCAATGTAGGATAGGTTTCTGAAAAACATCGCGGGGTGGTGCGCATTGTATTGGTGTGTGAAATTACATTCACTAGTAGGAGTGAGAAAAACTTCACGGGGTGGTGTGAATCATAGGGTCTGATTTAGGATAGGCAGTGAGTGGCAATGTAGGATGGAGAAAAGCACCACGGGGTGGTCAACATGGGGAGTTCAGGAAACATGCAGTGGCAATGTAGCATACGTTTCAGAAAAACATCGCGGGGTGGTGCGCATTGTATGGGTGTGTAACATTACATTCACTAGTAGGAGTGAGAAAAACATCACGGGGTGGTGTGAATCATAGGGTCTGAATTAGGATAGGCAGTGAGTAGCAATGTAGGATGGAGAAAAGCACCACGGGGTGGTCAGCATGGGGATGTCAGAAACATGCTAAGCACCACGGGGTGGTAAGCATGGGGAGGTCAGAAACATGCAGTGGCAATGTAGGATAGGTTTCTGAAAAACATCGCGGGGTGGTGCGCATTGTATGGGTGTGTGAAATTACATTCACTAGTAGGAGTGAGAAAAACATCACGGGTTGGTGTGAATCATAGGTCGGAATTAGGATAGGCAGTGAGTGGCAATGTAGGATGGAGAAAAGCACCACGGGGTGGTCTGCATGGGGAGGTCAGGAAACATGCAGTGGCAATGTAGGATAGGTTTCTGAATAACATCGCGGGGTGGTGCGCATTGTATGGGTGTGTAACATTACCTTCACTAGTAGGAGTGAGAAAAACATCACGGGGTGGTGTGAATTATAGGGTCTTAATTAGGATAGGCAGTGAGTGGCAATGTAGGATGTGGAAAAGCACCACGGTGTGGTCAGCATGGGGAGGTCAGGAAACATGCAGGGGCAATGTAGGATAGGTTTCTGAAAAACATCGCGGGGTGGTGCGCATTGTATGGGTGTGTAACATTACATTCACTAGTACGAGTGAGAAAAACATCACGGGGTGGTGTGAATCATAGGGTCTGAATTAGGATAGGCAGTGAGTGGCAATGTAGGATGGAGAAAAGCACCACGGGATGCTCAGCATGGGGGGGTCAGGAAACATGCAGTGGCAATGTAAGATAGGTTTCTGAAAAACATCGCGGGGTGGTGCGCATTGTATGGGTGTGTAAAATTACATTCACTAGTAGGAGTGAGAAAAACATCACGGGGTAGTGTGAATCATAGGGTCTGAATTAGGATAGGCAGTGAGTGGCAATGTAGGATGGAGAAAAGCACCACGGTGTGGTTAGCATGGGGAGGTCAGGAAACATGCAGTGGCAATGTAGGATAAGTTTCTGAAAAACATCGCGGGGTGGTGTGCTTTGTATGGGTTTGTAACATTGCATTGACTAGTAGGAGTGAGAAAAACATCACGGGGTAGTGTGAATCATGGGGTCTGAATTAGCATAGGCAGTGAGTGGCAATGTAGGATGGAGAAAAGCACCACGGGCTGGTCAGCATGTGGAGGTCAGGAAACATGCAGGGGAAATGTAGGATAGGTTTCTGAAAAACATCGCGGGGTGGTGCGCATTGTATGGGTGTGTAACATTACATTCACTAGTAGGAGTGAGAAAAATATCACGGGGTGGTGTGAATCATAGAGTCTGAATAAGGATAGGCAGTGAGTGGCAATGTAGGATGGAGAAAAGCACCACGGGGTGGTCAGCGTGGGGAGGTCAGGAAACATGCTGGGGCAATGTAGGATAGGTTTCTGAAAAAGATCGCGGGGTGGTGAGCATTGTATGGGTGTGTAACATTACATTCACTTGTAGGAGTGAGAAAAACATCACGGGGTGGTGTGAATCATAGAGTCTGAATTAGGATAGGCAGTGAATTTCAATGTAGGATGGAGAAAAGCACCACGGGGTGGTCATCGTGGGGAGGTCAGGAAACATGCAGGGGCAATGTAGGATAGGTTTCTGAAAAACATCGCGGGGTGGTGCGCATTGTATGGGTGTGTAACATTACATTCACTAGTAGGAGTGAGATAAACATCACGGGTTGGTGTGAATCATAGGTCTGAATTAGGATAGGCAGTGAGTGGCAATGTAGGATGGAGAAAAGCACCACGGGGTGGTCAGCATGGGGAGATCAGGATACATGCTGGGGCAATGTAGGATAGGTTTCTGAAAAACATCGCGGGGTGGTGCGCATTGTATTGGTGTGTGAAATTACATTCACTAGTAGGAGTGAGAAAAACATCACGGGGTGGTGTGAATCAGAGGGTGTGAATTAGGATAGGCAGTGAGTGGCAATGTAGGATGGAGAAAAGCACCATGGGGTGATCAG
This sequence comes from Cavia porcellus, assembly GCF_034190915.1. Taxonomy (NCBI): domain Eukaryota; kingdom Metazoa; phylum Chordata; class Mammalia; order Rodentia; family Caviidae; genus Cavia; species Cavia porcellus. The sequence goes on along the minus strand of NW_026947598.1, from coordinate 96,361 downwards.
CATAGGGATTTCAGGAAACATGCAGTGGCAATGTAGCATAGGTTTCTGAAAAACATCGCGGGGTGGTGCGCATTGTATGGGTGTGTAACATTACCTTCACTAGTAGGAGTGAGAAAAACATCACGGGATGGTGTGAATCATAGGGTCTGAATTAGGATAGGCAGTGAGTGGCAATGTAGGATGGAGAAAAGCACCACGGGGTGGTCAGAATGGGGAAGTCAGGAAACATGCAGTGGCAATGTAGGATAGGTTTCTGAAAAACATCGCGGGGTGGTGCGCATTGTATGGGTGTGTAACATTACATTCACTAGTAGGAGTGAGAAAAACATCACGGGGTGGTGTGAATCATAGTGTCTGAATTAGGATAGGCAGTGAGTGGCAATGTAGGATGGAGAAAAGCACCACGGGGTGGTCAGCATGGAGACGTCAGAAACATGCTAAGCACCACGGGGTGGTAAGCATGGGGCGGTCAGAAACATGCAGTGGCAATGTAGGTTAGGTTTCTGAAAAACATCGCACGGTGGTGCGCATTGTATGGGTGTGTAACATTACATTCACTAGTAGGAGTGAGGAAAACATCACGGGTTGGTGAGAATCATAGGTCTGAATTAGGATAGGCAGTGAGTGGCAATGTAGGATGGAGAGAAGGACCACGGGGTGGTCAGCATGGGGAGGTCAGGAAACATGCTGGGGCAAGGTAGGATAGGTTTCTGAAAAACATCGCGGGGTGGTGCGCATTGTATGGGTGTGTAACATTACATTCACTAGTAGGAGGGAGAAAAACATCACGGGGTGGTGTGAATCATAGGGTCTGAATTAGGATAGGCAGTGAGTGGCAATGTAGGATGGAGAAAAGCACCACGGGGTTGTCAGCATGGGGATGTCAGAAACATGCAGTGGCAATGTAGGACAGGTTTCTGAAAAACATCGCGGGGTGGTGTGCATTGTATGGGTGTGTAACATTACCTTCACTAGTAGGAGTGAGAAAAACATCCCGGGGTGGTGTGAATCATAGGGTCTGAATTAGGATAGGCAGTGAGTGGCAATGTAGGATGGAGAAAAGCACCACGGGGTGGTCAGCATGGGGAGGTCAGGAAATATGCAGTGGCAATGTAGGATAGGTTTCTGAAAAAGATCGCGGGGTGGTGCGCATTGTATGGGTGTGTAACATTACATTCACTAGTACGAGTGAGAAAAACATCACTGATGGTGTGAATCATAGTGTCTGAATTAGGATAGGCAGTGAGTGGCAATGTAGGATGGAGAAAAGCACCACGGGATGGTCAGCAAGGGGGGGTCAGGAAACATGCAGTGGCAATGTAGGATAGGTTTCTGAAAAACATCGCGGGGTGGTGCGCATTGTATGGGTGTGTCACATTACATTCACTAGTAGGAGTGAGAAAAACATCACGGGGTTGTGTGAATCAAAGGGTCTGAATGAGGATAGGCAGTGAGTTGCAATGTAGGATGGAGAAAAGCACCACGGTGTAGTTAGCATGGGGAGGTCAGGAAACATGCAGTGGCAATGTAGGATAAGTTTCTGAAAAACATCGCGGGTTGGTTCGCGTTGTATGGGTGTGTAACATTACCTTCACTAGTAGGAGTGAGAAAACATCACGGGGTGGTGTGAATCATAGGGTCTGAATTAGGATAGGCAGTGAGTGGCAATGTAGGATGGAGAAAAGCACCACGGGATGGTCAGCATGGGGAGGTCAGGAAACATGCAGTGGCAATGTAGGATAGGTTTCTGAAAAACATCGCGGGGTGGTGCGCATTGTATGGGTGTGTAACATTACCTTCACTAGTAGGAGTAAGAAAAACATCACGGGGTGGTGTGAATCATAGGGTCTGAATTAGGATAGGCAGTGAGTGGCAATGTAGGATGGAGAAAAGCACCACGGGGTGGTCAGCATGGGGAGGTCAGGAAACATGCTGGGGCAATGTACGATAGGTTTCTGAAAAACATCGCGGGGTGGTGCGCATTGTATGGGTGTGTGAAATTACATTCACTAGTAGAAGTGACAAAAACATCACGGGGTGGTGTGAATCATAGGGTCTGAATTAGGATAGGCCGTGAATGGCAATGTAGGATGGAGAAAAGCACCACGGGGTTGTCAGCATTGGGAGGTCAGGAAACATGCAGGGGCAATGTAGCATAGGTTTCTGAAAAATATCGCGGGGTGGTGCGCATTGTATGGGTGTGTAACATTACATTCACTAGTAGGAGTGAGAAAAACATCACGGGGTGGTGTGAATCATAGTGTATGAATTAGGATAGGCAGTGAGTAGCATTGTAGTTTGGAGAAAAGCACCACGGGGTGGTCAGCAAGGGTAGGTCAGGAAACATGCAGTGGCAATGTAGGATAGGTTTCTGAAAAACATCGCGGGGTGGTGCGCATTGTATGGGTATGTAACATTACATTCCCTAGTAGGAGTGAGAAAAACATCACGGGGTGGTGTGAATCATAGGGTCTGAATTAGGATAGGCAGTGAGTGGCAATGTAGGATGGAGAAAAGCACCACGGGGTGGTCAACATGGGGAGGTCAGGAAACATGCAGTGCCAATGTAGCATAGGTTTCAGAAAAACATCGCGGGGTGGTGCGCATTGTATGGGTGTGTAACATTACTTTCACTAGTAGGAGTGAGAAAAACATCACGGGGTGGTGTGAATCATAGGGTCTGAATTAGGTTAGGCAGTGAGTAGCAATGTAGGATGGAGAAAAGCACCACTGGGTGGTCAGCATGGGGATGTCAGAAACATGCTAAGCACCACGGGGTGGTAAGCATGGGGAGGTCAGAAACATGCAGTGGCAATGTAGGTTAGGTTTCTGAAAAACATCGCAGGGTGGTGCGCATTGTATGGGTGTTTAACATTACATTCACTAGTAGGAGTGAGAAAAACATCACGGGTTGGTGTGAATCGTGGGTCTGAATTAGGCTAGGCAGTGAGTGGCAATGTAGGATGGAGAAAAGCACCACGGGTTTGTCAGCATGGGGAGGTCAGGAAACACGCAGTGGCAATGTAGGATAGGTTTCTGAAAAACATCGTGGGGTGGTGCGCGTTGTATGGGTGTGTAACATTACCTTCACTAGTAGGAGTGAGAAAAACATCACGGGGTGGTGCAAATAATAGGGTTTGAATTAGAATAGGCAGTGAGTGGCAATTTAGGATGGAGAAAAGCACCACGGGGTGGTCTGACTGGGGAGGTCAGGAAACATGCAGTGGCAATGTAGGATAGGTTTCTGAATAACATCGCGGTGTGGTGCGCATTGTATGGGTGTGTAACATTACATTCACTAGTAGGAGGGAGAAAAACATCACAGGGTGGTGTGAATCATAGGGTCTGAATTAGGATAGGCAGTGAGTGGCAATGTAGGATGGAGAAAAGCACCACGGGGTGGTCAGCATGGGGATGTCAGAAACATGCTAAGCACCACGGGGTGGTAAGCATGGGGAGGTCAGAAACATGCAGTGGCAATGTAGGTTAGGTTTCTGAAAAACATCGCAGGGTGGTGCGCATTGTATGGGTGTGTAACATTACATTCACTAGTAGGAGTGAGAAAAACATCACGGGATGGTGTGAATCATAGGTCTGAATTACGATAGGCAGTGAGTGGCAATGTAGGATGGAGAAAAGCACCACGGGGTGGTCAGCATGGGGAGGTCAGGAAACATGCAGTGGCAAGGTAGAATAGGTTTCTGAAAAACATCGCGGGGTGGTGCGCATTGTATGGGTGTGTAACATTACATTCACTAGTAGGAGGGAGAAAAACATCACGGGGTGGTGTGAATCATAGGGTCTGAATTAGGATAGGCAGTGAGTGGCAATGTAGGATGGAGAAAAGCACCACGGGGTGGTCAGCATGGGGATGTCAGAAACATGCAGTGGCAATGTAGGATAGGTTTCTGAAAAACATCGTGGGGTGTTGCGCATTGTATGGGTGTGTAACATTACATTCACTAGTAGGAGTGAGAAAAACATCACGGGGTGGTGTGAATCATAGGGTCTGATTTAGGGTAGGCAGTGAGTGGCAATGTAGAATGGAGAAAAGCACCACAGGGTGGTCACCCTGGGGAGGTCAGGAAATATGCAGTGGAAATGTAGGATAAGTTTCTGAAAAACATCGCGGGGTGGTGCGCATTGTATGGGTGTGTAACATTACCTTCACTAGTAGGAGTGAGAAAAACATCACGGGGTGGTGTGAATTATAGGGTCTTAATTAGGATAGGCAGTGAGTGGCAATGTAGGATGTGGAAAAGCACCACGGTGTGGTCAGCATGGGGAGGTCAGGAAATATGCAGGGGCAATGTAGGATAGGTTTCTGAAAAACATCGCGGGGTGGTGTGCATTGTATGGGTGTGTAACATTACCTTCACTAGTAGGAGTGAGAAAAACATCCCGGGGTGGTGTGAATCATAGGGTCTGAATTAGGATAGGCAGTGAGTGGCAATGTAGGATGGAGAAAAGCACCACGTGATGGTCAGCATGGGGAGGTCAGGAAACATGCAGTGGCAAGGTAGGATAGGTTTCTGAAAAACATCGCGGGGTGGTTAGCATTGTATGGGTGTGTAACATTACCTTCACTAATAGGAGTAAGAAAAACATCACGGGGTGGTGTGAATCATAGGGTCTGAATTAGGATAGGCAGTGAGTGGCAATGTAGGATGGAGAAAAGCACCACGGGGTGGTCAGCATGCGGAGGTCAGGAAACATGCTGGGGCAATGTAGGATAGGTTTCTGAAAAACATCGCGGGGTGGTGCGCATTGTATGGGTGTGTGAAATTACATTCACTAGTAGGAGTGAGAAAAACATCACGGGGTGGTGTGAATCATAGGGTCTGAATTAGGATAGGCAGTGAATGGCAATGTAGGATGGAGAAAAGCACCACGGGGTTGTCAGCATTGGGAGGTCAGGAAACATGCAGGGGCAATGTAGCATAGGTTTCTGAAAAACATCGCGGGATGGTGCGCATTGTATGGGTGTGTAACATTACATTCACTAGTAGGAGTGAGAAAAACATCACGGGGTGGTGTGAATCATAGTGTATGAATTAGGATAGGCAGTGTGTGGCATTGTAGTTTGGAGAAAAGCACCACGGGGTGGTCAGCAAGGGTAAGTCAGGAAACATGCAGTGGCACTGTAGGATAGGTTTCTGAAAAACATCGCGGGGTGGTGCGCATTGTATGGTTATGTAACATTACATTCACTAGTAGGAGTGAGAAAAACATCACGGGGTGGTGTGAATCATAGGGTCTGAATTAGGATAGGCAGTGAGTGGAAATGTAGGATGGAGAAAAGCACCACGGGGTGGTCAACATGGGGAGGTCAGGAAACATGCAGTGACAAGGTAGGATAGGTTTCTGAAAAACATCGCGGGGTGGTGCGCATTGTATGGGTGTGTAACATTACATTCACTAGTAGGAGGGAGAAAAACATCACGGGGTGGTGTGAATCATAGGGTCTGAATTAGGATAGGCAGTGCGTGGCAATTTAGGATGGAGAAAAGCACCACGGGGTGGTCAGCATGGGGATGTCAGAAACATGCAGTGGCAATGTAGGATAGGTTTCTGAAAAACATCGCGGGGTGGTGCGCATTGTATGGGTGTGTAACATTACATTCACTAGTAGGAGTGAGAAAAACATCACGGGGTGGTGTGAATCATAGGGTCTGATTTAGGGAAGGCAGTGAGTGGCAATGTAGAATGGAGAAAAGCACCACAGGGTGGTCACCCTGGGGAGGTCAGGAAACATGCAGTGGAAATGTAGGATAAGTTTCTGAAAAACATCGCGGGGTGGTGCGCATTGTATGGGTGTGTAACATTACATACACTAGTAGGAGGGAGAAAAACATCACGGGGTGGTGTGAATCATAGGGTCTGAATTAGGATAGGCAGTGAGTGGCAATGTAGGATGGAGAAAAGCACCACGGGATGGTCAGCATGTGGAGGTCAGGAAACATGCTGGGGCAATGTAGGATAGGTTTCTGAAAAACATCGCGGGGTGGTGCGCATTGTATGGGTGTGTGAAATTACATGCACTAGTAGGAGTGAGAAAAACATCACGGGGTGGTGTGAATCATAGGGTCTGAATTAGGATAGGCAGTGAATGGCAATGTAGGATGGAGAAAAGCACCACGGGGTTGTCAGCATTGGGAGGTCAGGAAACATGCAGGGGCAATGTAGCATAGGTTTCTGAAAAACATCGCGGGGTGGTGCGCATTGTATGGGTGTGTAACATTACATTCACTAGTAGGAGTGAGAAAAACATCACGGGGTGGTGTGAATCATAGGGTCTGAATTAGGATAGGCAGTGAGTGGCAATGTAGGGTGGAGAAAAGCACCACGGGGTGGTCAACATGGGGAGGTCCGGAAACATGCAGTGGCAATGTAGCATAGGTTTCAGAAAAACATCGCGGGGTGGTGCGCATTGTATGGGTGTGTAACATTACATTCACTAGTAGGAGTGAGAAAAACATCACGGGGTGGTGTGAATCATAGGGTCTGAATTAGGATAGGCAGTGAGTAGCAATGTAGGATGGAGAAAAGCACCACGGGGTGGTCAGCATGGGGATGTCAGAAACATGCTAAGCACCACGGGGTGGTAAGCATGGGGAGGTCAGAAACATGCAGTGGCAATGTAGGTTAGGTTTCTGAAAAACATCGCAGGGTGGTGCGCATTGTATGGGTGTGTAACATTACATTCACTAGTAGGAGTGAGAAAAACACGCCGGGTTGGTGTGAATCATAGGTCTGAATTAGGATAGGCAGTGAGTGGCAATGTAGGATGGAGAAAAGCACCACGGGGTGGTCAGCATGGGGAGGTCACGAAACATGCAGTGGCAATGTAGGATAGGTTTCTGAAAAACATCGTGGGGTGGTGCGCGTTGTATGGGTGTGTAACATTACCTTCACTAGTAGGAGTGAGAAAAACATCACGGGGTGGTGCAAATAATAGGGTCTGAATTAGGATAGGCAGTGAGTGGCAATGTAGGATGGAGAAAAGCACCACGGGGTGGTCTGCATGGGGAGGTCAGGAAACATGCAGTGGCAATGTAGGATAGGTTTCTGAATAACATCGCGGTGTGGTGCGCATTGTATGGGTGTGTAACATTACATTCACTAGTAGGAGGGAGAAAAACATCACGGGGTGGTGTGAATCATAGGGTCTGAATTAGGATAGGCAGTGAGTGGCAATGTAGGATGGAGAAAAGCACCACGGGGTGGTCAGCATGGGGATGTCAGAAACATTCTAAGCACCACGGGGTGGTAAGCATGGGGAGGTCAGAAACATGCAGTGGCAATGTAGGTTAGGTTTTTGAAAAACATCGCAGGGTGGTGCGCATTGTATGGGTGTGTAACATTACATTCACTAGTAGGAGTGAGAAAAACATCACGGGTTGGTGTGAATCATAGGTCTGAATTAGGATAGGCAGTGAGTGGCAATGTAGGATGGAGAAAAGCACCACGGGGTGGTCAGCATGGAGAGGTCAGGAAACATGCAGTGGCAAGGTAGGATAGGTTTCTGAAAAACATCGCGGGGTGGTGCGCATTGTATGGGTGTGTAACATTACATTCACTAGTAGGAGTGAGAAAAACATCACGGGGTGGTGTGAATCATAGGGTCTGATTTAGGGTAGGCAGTGAGTGGCAATGTAGAATGGAGAAAAGCACAACAGGGTGGTCACCCTGGGGAGGTCAGGAAACATGCAGTGGAAATGTAGGATAAGTTTCTCAAAAACATCGCTGGGTGGTGCGCATTGTATGGGTGTGTAACATTACCTTCACTAGTAGGAGTGAGAAAAACATCACGGGGTGGTGTGAAGTATAGGGTCTTAATTAGGATAGGCAGTGAGTGGCAATGTAGGATGGAGAAAAGCACCACGGGGTGGACAGCATGGGGAGGTCAGGAAACATGCAGTGGCAATGTAGGATAGGTTTCTGAAAAACATCTCGGGGTGGTGCGCATTGTATGGGTGTGTAACATTACATTCACTAGTACGAGTGAGAAAAACATCACGAGATGGTGTGAATTATAGGGTCTGAATTAGGATAGGCAGTGAGTGGCAATGTAGGATGGAGAATAGCACCACGGGATGGTCAGCATGGGGGGGTCAGGAAACATGCAGTGGCAATGTCGGATAGGTTTCTGAAAAACATCGCGGGGTGGTGCGCATTGTATGGGTGTGTCACATTACATTCACTAGTAGGAGTGAGAAAAACATCACGGGGTTGTGTGAATCAAAGGGTCTGAATGAGGATAGGCAGTGAGTGGCAATGTAGGATAGAGAAAAGCACCACGGTGTGGTTAGCATGGGGAGGTCAGGAAACATGCAGTGGCAATGTAGGATAAGTTTCTGAAAAACATCGCGTGTTGGTGCGTGTTGTATGGGTGTGTAACATTACCTTCACTAGTAGGAGTGAGAAAACATCACGGGGTGGTGTGAATCATAGGGTCTGAATTAGGATAGGCAGTGAGTGGCAATGTAGGATGGAGAAAAGCACCACGGGATGGTCAGCATTGGGAGGTCAGGAAACATGCTGGGGCAATGTAGGATAGGTTTCTGAAAAACATCGCGGGGTGGTGCGCATTGTATGGGTGTGTGAAATTACATTCACTAGTAGGAGTGAGAAAAACATCACGGGGTGGTGTGAATCATAGGGTCTGAATTAGGATAGGCAGTGAATGGCAATGTAGGATGGAGAAAAGCACCACGGGGTTGTCAGCATTGGGAGGTCAGGAAACATGCAGGGGCAATGTAGCATAGGTTTCTGAAAAACATCGTGGGGTGGTGCGCATTGTATGGGTGTGTAACATTACATTCACCAGTAGGAGTGAGAAAAACATCACGGGTTGGTGTGAATCATAGGTCTGAATTAGGATAGGCAGTGAGTAGAATGTCGGATGGAGAAAAGCACCACGGGGTGGTCAGCATGGGGATGTCAGAACCATGTTAAGCACCACGGGGTGGTAAGCATGGGGAGGTCAGAGACATGCAGTGGCAATGTAGGTTAGGTTTCTGAAAAACATCGCAGGGTGGTGCGCATTGTATGGGTGTGTAACATTACATTCACCAGTAGGAGTGAGAAAAACATCACGGGTTGGTGTGAATCATAGGTCTGAATTAGGATAGGCAGTGAGTGGCAATGTCGGATGGAGAAAAGCACCACGGGGTGGTCAGCATGGGGAGGTCACGAAACATGCAGTGGCAATGTAGGATAGGTTTCTGAAAAACATCGTGGGGTGGTGCGCGTTGTATGGGTGTGTAACATTACCTTCACTAGTAGGAGTGAGAAAAACATCACGGGGTGGTGCAAATAATAGGGTCTGAATTAGGATAGGCAGTGAGTGGCAATGTAGGATGGAGAAAAGCACCACGGGGTGGTCTGCATGGGGAGGTCAGGAAACATGCCGTGGCAATGTAGGATAGGTTTCTGAATAACATCGCGGTGTGGTGCGCATTGTATGGGTGTGTAACATTACATTCACTAGTAGGAGGGAGAAAAACATCACGGGGTGGTGTGAATCATAGGGTCTGAATTAGGATAGGCAGTGAGTGGCAATGTAGGATGGAGAAAAGCACCACGGGGTGGTCAGCATGGGGATGTCAGAAACATGCTAAGCACCACGGGGTGGTAAGCATGGGGAGGTCAGAAACATGCAGTGGCAATGTAGGTTAGGTTTCTGAAAAACATCGCAGGGTGGTGCGCATTGTATGGGTGTGTAACATTACATTCACTAGTAGGAGTGAGAAAAACATCACGGGTTGGTGTGAATCATAGGTCTGAATTAGGATAGGCAGTGAGTGGCAATGTAGGATGTGGAAAAGCACCATGGTGTGGTCAGCATGGGGAGGTCAGCAAACATGCAGGGGCAATGTAGGATAGGTTTCTGAAAAACATCGCGGGGTGGTGTGCATTGTATGGGTGTGTAACATTACCTTCACTAGTAGGAGTGAGAAAAACATCCCGGGGTGGTGTGAATCATAGGGCCTGAATTAGGATAGGCAGTGAGTGGCAATGTAGGATGGAGAAAAGCACCACGTGATGGTCAGCATGGGGAGGTCAGGAAACATGCAGTGGCAAGGTAGGATAGGTTTCTGAAAAACATCGCGGGGTGGTTAGCATTGTATGGGTGTGTAACATTACCTTCACTAATAGGAGTAAGAAAAACATCACGGGGTGGTGTGAATCATAGGGTCTGAATTAGGATAGGCAGTGAGTGGCAATGTAGGATGGAGAAAAGCACCACGGGGTGGTCAGCATGGGGAGGTCAGGAAACATGCTGGGGCAATGTAGGATAGGTTTCTGAAAAACATCGCGGGGTGGTGCGCATTGTATGGGTGTGTGAAATTACATTCACTAGTAGGAGTGAGAAAAACATCACGGGGTGGTGTGAATCATAGGGTCTGAATTAGGATAGGCAGTGAATGGCAATGTAGGATGGAGAAAAGCACCACGGGGTTGTCAGCATTGGGAGGTCAGGAAACATGCAGGGGCAATGTAGCATAGGTTTCTGAAAAACATCGCGGGATGGTGCGCATTGTATGGGTGTGTAACATTACATTCACTAGTAGGAGTGAGAAAAACATCACAGGGTGGTGTGAATCATAGTGTATGAATTAGGATAGGCAGCGTGTGGCATTGTAGTTTGGAGAAAAGCACCACGGGGTGGTCAGCAAGGGTAAGTCAGGAAACATGCAGTGGCACTGTAGGATAGGTTTCTGAAAAACATCGCGGGGTGGTGCGCATTGTATGGGTATGTAACATTACATTCACTAGTAGGAGTGAGAAAAACATCACGGGGTGGTGTGAATCATAGGGTCTGAATTAGGATAGGCAGTGAGTGGCAATGTAGGATGGAGAAAAGCACCACGGGGTGGACAACATGGGGAGGTCAGGAAACATGCAGTGACAAGGTAGGATAGGTTTCTGAAAAACATCGCGGGGTGGTGCGCATTGTATGGGTGTGTAACATTACATTCACTAGTAGGAGGGAGAAAAACATCACGGGGTGGTGTGAATCATAGGGTCTGTATTAGGATAGGCAGTGCGTGGCAATGTAGGATGGAGAAAAGCACCACGGGGTGGTCAGCATGGGGATGTCAGAAACATGCAGTGGCAATGTAGGATAGGTTTCTGAAAAACATCGCGGGGTGGTGCGCATTGTATGGGTGTGTAACATTACATTCACTAGTAGGAGTGAGAAAAACATCACGGGGTGGTGTGAATCATAGGGTCTGATTTAGGGAAGGCAGTGAGTGGCAATGTAGAATGGAGAAAAGCACCACAGGGTGGTCACCCTGGGGAGGTCAGGAAACATGCAGTGGAAATGTAGGATAAGTTTCTGAAAAACATCGCGGGGTGGTGCGCATTGTATGGGTGTGTAACATTACATACACTAGTAGGAGGGAGAAAAACATCACGGGGTGGTGTGAATCATAGGGTCTGAATTAGGATAGGCAGTGAGTGGCAATGTAGGATGGAGAAAAGCACCACGGGATGGTCAGCATGTGGAGGTCAGGAAACATGCTGGGGCAATGTAGGATAGGTTTCTGAAAAACATCGCGGGGTGGTGCGCATTGTATGGGTGTGTGAAATTACATTCACTAGTAGGAGTGAGAAAAACATCACGGGGTGGTGTGAATCATAGGGTCTGAATTAGGATAGGCAGTGAATGGCAATGTAGGATGGAGAAAAGCACCACGGGGATGTCAGCATTGGGAGGTCAGGAAACATGCAGTGGCAATGTAGCATAGGTTTCTGAAAAACATCGCGGGGTGGTGCGCATTGTATGGGTGTGTAACATTACATTCACTAGTAGGAGTGAGAAAAACATCACGGGGTGGTGTGAATCATAGGGTCTGAATTAGGATAGGCAGTGAGTGGCAATGTAGGGTGGAGAAAAGCACCACGGGGTGGTCAACATGGGGAGGTCAGGAAACATGCAGTGGCAATGTAGCATAGGTTTCAGAAAAACATCGCGGGGTGGTGCGCATTGTATGGGTGTGTAACATTACATTCACTAGTAGGAGTGAGAAAAACATCACGGGGTGGTGTGAATCATAGGGTCTGAATTAGGATAGGCAGTGAGTAGCAATGTAGGATGGAGAAAAGCACCACGGGGTGGTCAGCATGGGGATGTCAGAAACATGCTAAGCACCACGGGGTGGTAAGCATGGGGAGGTCAGAAACATGCAGTGGCAATGTAGGTTAGGTTTCTGAAAAACATCGCAGGGTGGTGCGCATTGTATGGGTGTGTAACATTACATTCACTAGTAGGAGTGAGAAAAACATCACGGGTTGGTGTGAATCATAGGTCTGAATTAGGATAGGCAGTGAGTGGCAATGTAGGATGGAGAAAAGCACCACGGGGTGGTCAGCATGGGGAGGTCACGAAACATGCAGTGGCAATGTAGGATAGGTTTCTGAAAAACATCGTGGGGTGGTGCGCGTTGTATGGGTGTGTAACATTACCTTCACTAGTAGGAATGAGAAAAACATCACGGGGTGGTGCAAATAATAGGGTCTGAATTAGGATAGGCAGTGAGTGACAATGTAGGATGGAGAAAAGCACCACGGGGTGGTCTGCATGGGGAGGTCAGGAAACATGCAGTGGCAATGTACGATAGGTTTCTGAATAACATCGCGGTGTGGTGCGCATTGTATGGGTGTGTAACATTACATTCACTAGTAGGAGGGAGAAAAACATCACGGGGTGGTGTGAATCATAGGGTCTGAATTAGGATAGGCAGTGAGTGGCAATGTAGGATGGAGAAAAGCACCACGGGGTGGTCTGCATGGGGATGTCAGAAACATTCTAAGCACCACGGGGTGGTAAGCATGGGGAGGTCAGAAACATGCAGTGGCAATGTAGGTTAGGTTTCTGAAAAACATCGCAGGGTGGTGCGCATTGTATGGGTGTGTAACATTACATTCACTAGTAGGAGTGAGAAAAACATCACGGGTTGGTGTGAATCATAGGTCTGAATTAGGATAGGCAGTGAGTGGCAATGTAGGATGGAGAAAAGCACCACGGGGTGGTCAGCATGGAGAGGTCAGGAAACATGCAGTGGCAAGGTAGGATAGGTTTCTGAAAAACATCGCGGGGTGGTGCGCATTGTATGGGTGTGTAACATTACATTCACTAGTAGGAGGGAGAAAAACATCACGGGGTGGTGTGAATCATAAGGTCTGAATTACGATAGGCAGTGCGTGGCAATGTAGGATGGAGAAAAGCACCACGGGGTGGTCAGCATGGGGAGGTCAGAAACATGCAGTGGCAATGTAGGATAGGTTTCTGAAAGACATCGCGGGGTGGTGCGCATTGTATGGGTGTGTAACATTACATTCACTAGTAGGAGTGAGAAAAACATCACGGGGTGGTGTGAATCATAGGGTCTGATTTAGGGTAGGCAGTGAGTGGCAATGTAGAATGGAGAAAAGCAAGACAGGGTGGTCACCCTGGGGAGGTCAGGAAACATGCAGTAGAAATGTAGGATAAGTTTCTCAAAATCATCGCTGGGTGGTGCGCATTGTATGGGTGTGTAACATTACCTTCACTAGTAGGAGTGAGAAAAACATCACAGGGTGGTGTGAATTATAGGGTCTTAATTAGGATAGGCAGTGAGTGGCAATGTAGGATGGAGAAAAGCACCACGGGGTGGACAGCATGGGGAGGTCAGGAAACATGCAGTGGCAATGTAGGATAGGTTACTGAAAAACATCTCGGGGTGGTGCGCATTGTATGGGTGTGTAACATTACATTCACTAGTACGAGTGAGAAAAACATCACGAGATGGTGTGAATTATAGGGGCTGAATTAGTATAGGCAGTGAGTGGCAATGTAGGATGGAGAAAAGCACCACGGGATGGTCAGCATGGGGGGGTCAGGAAACATGCAGTGGCAATGTCGGATAGGTTTCTGAAAAACATCGCGGGGTGGTGCGCATTGTATGGGTGTGTCACATTACATTCACTAGTAGGAGTGAGAAAAACATCACGGGGTTGTGTGAATCAAAGGGTCTGAATGAGGATAGGCAGTGAGTGGCAATGTAGGATGGAGAAAAGCACCACGGTGTGGTTAGCATGGGGACGTCAGGAAACATGCAGTGGCAATGTAGGATAAGTTTCTGAAAAACATCGCGTGTTGGTGCGTGTTGTATGGGTGTGTAACATTACCTTCACTATTAGGAGTGAGAAAACATCACGGGGTGGTGTGAATCATAGGGTCTGAATTAGGATAGGCAGTGAGTGGCAATGTAGGATGGAGAAAAGCAACATGGAGTGGTCAACATGGGGAGGTCAGGAAACTTGCAGTGGCAATGTAGGATAGGTTTCTGAAAAACATCGCGGGGTGGTGCGCATTGTATGGGTGTGTGAAATTACATTCACTAGTAGGAGTGAGAAAAACATCACGGGGTGGTGTGAATCATAGGGTCTGAATTAGGATAGGCAGTGAATGGCAATGTAGGATGGAGAAAAGCACCACGGGGTTGTCAGCATTGGGAGGTCAGGAAACATGCAGGGGCAATGTAGCATAGGTTTCTGAAAAACATCGTGGGGTGGTGCGCATTGTATGGGTGTGTAACATTACATTCACCAGTAGGAGTGAGAAAAACATCACGGGTTGGTGTGAATCATAGGTCTGAATTAGGATAGGCAGTGAGTGGCAATGTCGGATGGAGAAAAGCACCACAGGGTGGTCAGCATGGGGATGTCAGAACCATGCTAAGCACCACGGGGTGGTAAGCATGGGGAGGTCAGAGACATGTAGTGGCAATGTAGGTTAGGTTTCTGAAAAACATCGCAGGGTGGTGCGCATTGTATGGGTGTGTAACATTACATTCACCAGTAGGAGTGAGAAAAACATCACGGGTTGGTGTGAATCATAGGTCTGAATTAGGATAGGCAGTGAGTGGCAATGTCGGATGGAGAAAAGCACCACGGGGTGTTCAGCATGGGGAGGTCACGAAACATGCAGTGGCAATGTAGGATAGGTTTCTGAAAAACATCGTGGGGTGGTGCGCGTTGTATGGGTGTGTAACATTACCTTCACTAGTAGGAGTGAGAAAAACATCACGGGGTGGTGCAAATAATAGGGTCTGAATTAGGATAGGCAGTGAGTGGCAATGTAGGATGGAGAAAAGCACCACGGGGTGGTCTGCATGGGGAGGTCAGGAAACATGCCGTGGCAATGTAGGATAGGTTTCTGAATAACATCGCGGTGTGGTGCGCATTGTATGGGTGTGTAACATTACATTCACTAGTAGGAGGGAGAAAAACATCACGGGGTGGTGTGAATCATAGGGTCTGAATTAGGATAGGCAGTGAGTGGCAATGTAGGATGGAGAAAAGCACCACGGGGTGGTCAGCATGGGGATGTCAGAAACATGCTAAGCACCACGGGGTGGTAAGCATGGGGAGGTCAGAAACATGCAGTGGCAATGTAGGTTAGGTTTCTGAAAAACATCGCAGGGTGGTGCGCATTGTATGGGTGTGTAACATTACATTCACTAGTAGGAGTGAGAAAAACATCACGGGGTGGTGTGAATCATAGGGTCTGATTTAGGGTAGGCAGTGAGTGGCAATGTAGAATGGAGAAAAGCACCACAGGGTGGTCACCCTGGGGAGGTCAGGAAACATGCAGTGGAAATGTAGGATAAGTTTCTCAAAAACATCGCAGGGTGGTGCGCATTGTATGGGTGTGTAACATTACCTTCACTAGTAGGAGTGAGAAAAACATCACGGGGTGGTGTGAATTATAGGGTCTTAATTAGGATAGGCAGTGAGTGGCAATGTAGGATGGAGAAAAGCACCACGGGGTGGTCTGCATGGGGAGGTCAGGAAACATGCAGTGGCAATGTAGGATAGGTTTCTGAATAACATCGCGGTGTGGTGCGCATTGTATGGGTGTGTAACATTACATTCACTAGTAGGAGGGAGAAAAACATCACGGGGTGGTGTGAATCATAGGGTCTGAATTAGGATAGGCAGTGAGTGGCAATGTAGGATGGAGAAAAGCACCACGGGGTGGTCAGCATGGGGATGTCAGAAACATGCTAAGCACCACGGGGTGGTAAGCATGGGGAGGTCAGTAACATGCAGTGGCAATGTAGGTTAGGTTTCTGAAAAACATCGCAGGGTGGTGCGCATTGTATGGGTGTGTAACATTACATTCACTAGTAGGAGTGAGAAAAACATTACGGGTTGGTGTGAATCATAGGTCTGAATTAGGATAGGCAGTGAGTGGCAATGTAGGATGGAGAAAAGCACCACGGGGTGGTCAGCATGGGGAGGTCAGGAAACATGCAGTGGCAAGGTAGGATAGGTTTCTGAAAAACATCGCGGGGTGGTGCGCATTGTATGGGTGTGTAACATTACATTCACTAGTAGGAGGGAGAAAAACATCACGGGTTGGTGTGAATCATAAGGTCTGAATTACGATAGGCAGTGCGTGGCAATGTAGGATGGAGAAAAGCACCACGGGGTGGTCAGCATGGGGAGGTCAGAATCATGCAGTGGCAATGTAGGATAGGTTTCTGAAAGACATCGCGGGGTGATGCGCATTGTATGGGTGTGTAACATTACATTCACTAGTAGGAGTGAGAAAAACATCACGGGGTGGTGTGAATCATAGAGTCTGATTTAGGGTAGGCAGTGAGTGGCAATGTAGAATGGAGAAAAGCACCACAGGGTGGTCACCCTGGGGAGGTCAGGAAACATGCAGTGGAAATGTAGGATAAGTTTCTCAAAAACATCGCTGGGTGGTGCGCATTGTATGGGTGTGTAACATTACCTTCACTAGTAGGAGTGAGAAAAACATCACGGGGTGGTGTGAATTATAGGGTCTTAATTAGGATAGGCAGTGAGTGGCAATGTAGGATGGAGAAAAGCACCACGGGGTGGACAGCATGGGGAGGTCAGGAAACATGCAGTGGCAATGTAGGATAGGTTTCTGAAAAACATCGTGGGGTGGTGCGCATTGTATGGGTGTGTAACATTACATTCACCAGTAGGAGTGAGAAAAACATCACGGGTTGGTGTGAATCATAGGTCTGAATTAGGATAGGCAGTGAGTGGCAATGTCGGATGGAGAAAAGCACCACGGGGTGGTCAGCATGGGGATGTCAGAACCATGCTAAGCACCACGGGGTGGTAAGCATGGGGAGGTCAGAGACATGCAGTGGCAATGTAGGTTAGGTTTCTGAAAAACATCGTGGGGTGGTGCACGTTGTATGGGTGTGTAACATTACCTTCACTAGTAGGAGTGAGAAAAACATCACGGGGTGGTGCAAATAATAGGGTCTGAATTAGGATAGGCAGTGAGTGGCAATGTAGGATGGAGAAAAGCACCACGGGGTGGTCTGCATGGGGAGGTCAGGAAACATGCCGTGGCAATGTAGGATAGGTTTCTGAATAACATCGCGGTGTGGTGCGCATTGTATGGGTGTGTAACATTACATTCACTAGTAGGAGGGAGAAAAACATCACGGGGTGGTGTGAATCATAGGGTCTGAATTAGGATAGGCAGTGAGTGGCAATGTAGGATGGAGAAAAGCACCACGGGGTGGTCAGCATGGGGATGTCAGAAACATGCTAAGCACCACGGGGTGGTAAGCATGGGGAGGTCAGAAACATGCAGTGGCAATGTAGGTTAGGTTTCTGAAAAACATCGCAGGGTGGTGCGCATTGTATGGGTGTGTAACATTACATTCACTAGTAGGAGTGAGAAAAACATCACGGGGTGGTGTGAATCATAGGGTCTGATTTAGGGTAGGCAGTGAGTGGCAATGTAGAATGGAGAAAAGCACCACAGGGTGGTCACCCTGGGGAGGTCAGGAAACATGCAGTGGAAATGTAGGATAAGTTTCTCAAAAACATCGCAGGGTGGTGCGCATTGTATGGGTGTGTAACATTACCTTCACTAGTAGGAGTGAGAAAAACATCACGGGGTGGTGTGAATTATAGGGTCTTAATTAGGATAGGCAGTGAGTGGCAATGTAGGATGGAGAAAAGCACCACGGGGTGGTCTGCATGGGGAGGTCAGGAAACATGCAGTGGCAATGTAGGATAGGTTTCTGAATAACATCGCGGTGTGGTGCGCATTGTATGGGTGTGTAACATTACATTCACTAGTAGGAGGGAGAAAAACATCACGGGGTGGTGTGAATCATAGGGTCTGAATTAGGATAGGCAATGAGTGGCAATGTAGGATGGAGAAAAGCACCACGGGGTGGTCAGCATGGGGATGTCAGAAACATGCTAAGCACCACGGGGTGGTAAGCATGGGGAGGTCAGTAACATGCAGTGGCAATGTAGGTTAGGTTTCTGAAAAACATCGCAGGGTGGTGCGCATTGTATGAGTGTGTAACATTACATTCACTAGTAGGAGTGAGAAAAACATCACGGGTTGGTGTGAATCATAGGTCTGAATTAGGATAGGCAGTGAGTGGCAATGTAGGATGGAGAAAAGCACCACGGGGTGGTCAGCATGGGGAGGTCAGGAAACATGCAGTGGCAAGGTAGGATAGGTTTCTGAAAAACATCGCGGGGTGGTGCGCATTGTATGGGTGTGTAACATTACATTCACTAGTAGGAGGGAGAAAAACATCACGGGGTGGTGTGAATCATAAGGTCTGAATTACGATAGGCAGTGCGTGGCAATGTAGGATGGAGAAAAGCACCACGGGGTGGTCAGCATGGGGAGGTCAGGAAACATGCAGGGGCAATGTAGGATAGGTTTCTGAAAAACATCGCGGGGTTGTGTGCATTGTATGGGTGTGTAACATTACCTTCACTAGGAGGAGTGAGAAAAACATCCCGGGGTGGTGTGAATCATAGGGTCTGAATTAGGATAGGCAGTGAGTGGCAATGTAGGATGGAGAAAAGCACCACGGGGTGGACAGCATGGGTAGGTCAGGAAACTTGCAGTGGCAATGTAGGATAGGTTTCTGAAAAACATCGCGGGGTGGTGCGCATTGTATGGGTGTGTAACATTACATTCACTAGTACGAGTGAGAAAAACATCACGGGATGGTGTGAATCATAGGGTCTGAATTAGGATAGGCAGTGAGTGGCAATGTAGGATGGAGAAAAGCACCACGGGATGGTCAGCATGGGGGGTCAGGAAACATGCAGTGGCAATGTAGGATAGGTTTCTGAAAAACATCGCGGGGTGGTGCGCATTGTATGGGTGTGTCACATTACATTCACTAGTAGGAGTGAGAAAAACATCACGGGGTTGTGTGAATCAAAGGGTCTGAATGAGGATAGGCAGTGAGTGGCAATGTAGGATGGAGAAAAGCACCACGGTGTGGTTAGCATGGGGAGGTCAGGAAACATGCAGTGGCAATGTAGGATAAGTTTCTGAAAAACATCGCGTGTTGGTGCGTGTTGTATGGGTGTGCAACATTACCTTCACTAGTAGGAGTGAGAAAACATCACGGGTTGGTGTGAATCATAGGGTCTGAATTAGGATAGGCAGTGAGTGGCAATGTAGGATGGAGAAAAGCAACATGGAGTGGTCAACATGGGGAGGTCAGGAAACTTGCAGTGGCAATGTAGGATAGGTTTCTGAAAAACATCGCGGGGTGGTGCGCATTGTATGGGTGTGTAACATTACATTCACTAGTAGGAGTGAGAAAAACATCACGGGGTGGAGTGAATCATAGGGTCTGAATTAGGATAGGCAGTGAGTGGCAATGTAGGATGGAGAAAAGCACCACGGGATGGTCAGCATGGGGAGGTCAGGAAACATGCACTGGCAAGGTAGGATAGGTTTCTGAAAAACATCGCGGTGTGGTGCGCATTGTATGGGTGTGTAACATTACATTCACTAGTAGGAGTGAGAAAAACATCCCGGGGTGCTGTGAATCATAGGGTCTGAATTAGGATAGGCAGTGAGTGGCAATGTAGGATGGAGAAAAGCACCACGGGATGGTCAGCATGGGGAGGTCAGGAAACATGCTGGGGCAATGTAGGATAGGTTTCTGAAAAACATCGCGGGGTGGTGCGCATTGTATGGGTGTGTGAAATTACATTCACTAGTAGGAGTGAGAAAAACATCACGGGGTGGTGTGAATCATAGGGTCTGAATTAGGATAGGCAGTGCGTGGCAATGTAGGATGGAGAAAAGCACCACGGGGTTGTCAGCATTGGGAGGTCAGGAAACATGCAGGGGCAATGTAGCATAGGTTTCTGAAAAACATCGCGGGGTGGTGCGCATTGTATGGGTGTGTAACATTACATTCACTAGTAGGAGTGAGAAAAACATCACGGGGTGGTGTGAATCATAGGGTCTGAATTAGGATAGGCAGTGAGTGGCAATGTAGGATGGAGAAAAGCACCACGGGGTGGTCAACATGGGGAAGTCAGGAAACATGCAGTGGCAATGTAGCATAGGTTTCAGAAAAACATCGTGGGGTGGTGCGCATTGTATGGGTGTGTAACATTACATTCACTAGTAGGAGTGAGAAAAACATCACGGGGTGGTGTGAATCATAGGGTCTGAATTAGGATAGGCAGTGAGTAGCAATGTAGGATGGAGAAAAGCACCACGGGGTGGTCAGCATGGGGATGTCAGAACCATGCTAAGCACCACGGAGTGGTAAGCATGGGGAGGTCAGAGACATGCAGTGGCAATGTAGGTTAGGTTTCTGAAAAACATCGCAGGGTGGTGCGCATTGTATGGGTGTGTAACATTACATTCACTAGTAGGAGTGAGAAAAACATCACGGGTTGGTGTGAATCATAGGTCTGAATTAGGATAGGCAGTGAGTGGCAATGTCGGATGGAGAAAAGCACCACGGGGTGGTCAGCATGGGGAGGTCACGAAACATGCAGTGGCAATGTAGGATAGGTTTCTGAAAAACATCGTGGGGTGGTGCGCGTTGTATGGGTGTGTAACATTACCTTCACTAGTAGGATTGAGAAAAACATCACGGGGTTGTGTGAATCAAAGGGTCTCAATGAGGATAGGCAGTGAGTGGCAATGTAGGATGGAGAAAAGCACCACGGTGTGGTTAGCATGGGGAGGTCAGGAAACATGCAGTGGCAATGTAGGATAAGTTTCTGAAAAACATCGCGTGTTGGTGCGTGTTGTATGGGTGTGTAACATTACCTTCACTAGTAGGAGTGAGAAAACATCACGGGGTGGTGTGAATCATAGGGTCTGAATTAGGATAGGCAGTGAGTGGCAATGTAGGATGGAGAAAAGCAACATGGAGTGGTCAACATGGGGAGGTCAGGAATCTTGCAGTGGCAATGTAGGATAGGTTTCTGAAAAACATCGCGGGGTAGTGCGCATTGTATGGGTGTGTAACATTACATTCACTAGTAGGAGTGAGAAAAACATCACGGGGTGGAGTGAATCATAGGGTCTGAATTAGGATAGGCAGTGAGTGGCAATGTAGGATGGAGAAAAGCACCACGGGATGGTCAGCATGGGGAGGTCAGGAAACATGCACTGGCAAGGTAGGATAGGTTTCTGAAAAACATCGCGGGGTGGTGCGCATTGTATGGGTGTGTAACATTACATTCACTAGTAGGAGTGAGAAAAACATCCCGGGGTGGTGTGAATCATAGGGTCTGAATTAGGATAGGCAGTGAGTGGCAATGTAGGATGGAGAAAAGCACCACGGGATGGTCAGCATGGGGAGGTCAGGAAACATGCTGGGGCAATGTAGGATAGGTTTCTGAAAAACATCGCGGGGTGGTGCGCATTGTATGGGTGTGTGAAATTACGTTCACTAGTAGGAGTGAGAAAAACATCACGGGGTGGTGTGAATCATAGGGTCTGAATTAGGATAGGCAGTGAATGGCAATGTAGGATGGAGAAAAGCACCACAGGGTTGTCAGTATTGGGAGGTCAGGAAACATGCAGGGGCAATGTAGCATAGGTTTCTGAAAAACATCGCGGGGTGGTGCGCATTGTATGGGTGTGTAACATTACATTCACTAGTAGGAGTGAGAAAAACATCACGGGGTGGTGTGAATCATAGGGTCTGAATTAGGATAGGCAGTGAGTGGCAATGTAGGATGTAGAAAAGCACCACGGGGTGGTCAACATGGGGAAGTCAGGATACATGCAGTGGCAATGTAGCATAGGTTTCAGAAAAACATCGTGGGGTGGTGCGCATTGTATGGGTGTGTAACATTACATTCATTAGTAGGAGTGAGAAAAACATCACGGGGTGGTGTGAATCATAGGGTCTGAATTAGGATAGGCAGTGAGTAGCAATGTAGGATGGAGAAAAGCACCACGGGGTGGTCAGCATGGGGATGTCAGAACCATGCTAAGCACCACGGGGTGGTAAGCATGGGGAGGTCAGAGACATGCAGTGGCAATGTAGGTTAGGTTTCTGAAAAACATCGCAGGGTGGTGCGCATTGTATGGGTGTGTAACATTACATTCACTAGTAGGAGTGAGAAAAACATCACGGGTTGGTGTGAATCATAGGTCTGAATTAGGATAGGCAGTGAGTGGCAATGTCGGATGGAGAAAAGCACCACGGGGTGGTCAGCATGGGGAGGTCACGAAACATGCAGTGGCAATGTAGGATAGGTTTCTGAAAAACATCGTGGGGTGGTGCGCGTTGTATGGGTGTGTAACATTACCTTCACTAGTAGGAGTGAGAAAAACATCACGGGGTGGTGCAAATAATAGGGTCTGAATTAGGATAGGCAGTGAGTGGCAATGTAGGATGGAGAAAAGCACCACGGGGTGGTCTGCATGGGGAGGTTAGGAAACATGCCGTGGCAATGTAGGATATGTTTCTGAATAACATCGCGGTGTGGTGCGTATTGTATGGGTGTGTAACATTACATTCACTAGTAGGAGGGAGAAAAACATCACGGGGTGGTGTGAATCATAGGGTCTGAATTAGGATAGGCAGTGAGTGGCAATGTAGGATGGAGAAAAGCACCACGGGGTGGTCAGCATGGGGATGTCAGAAACATGCTAAGCACCACGGGGTGGTAAGCATGGGGAGGTCAGAAACATGCAGTGGCAATGTAGGTTAGGTTTCTGAAAAACATCGCAGGGTGGTGCGCATTGTATGGGTGTGTAACATTACATTCACTAGTAGGAGTGAGAAAAACATCACGGGTGGGTGTGAATCATAGGTCTGAATTAGGATAGGCAGTGAGTGGCAATGTAGGATGGAGAAAAGCACCACGGGGTGGTCAGCATGGGGAGGTCAGGAAACATGCAGTGGCAAGGTAGGATAGGTTTCTGAAAAACATCGCGGGGTGGTGCGCATTGTATGGGTGTGTAACATTACATTCACTAGTAGGAGGGAGAAAAACATCACGGGGTGGTGTGAATCATAGGGTCTGAATTAGGATAGGCAGTGCGTGGCAATGTAGGATGGAGAAAAGCACCACGGGGTGGTCAGCATGGGGAGGTCAGAAACATGCAGTGGCAATGTAGGATAGGTTTCTGAAAGACATCGCGGTGTGGTGCGCATTGTATGGGTGTGTAACATTACATTCACTAGTAGGAGTGAGAAAAACATCACGGGGTGGTGTGAATCATAGGGTCTGATTTAGGGTAGGCAGTGAGTGGCAATGTAGAATGGAGAAAAGCACCACAGGGTGGTCACCCTGGGGAGGTCAGGAAACATGCAGTGGAAATGTAGGATAAGTTTCTCAAAAACATCGCGGGGTGGTGCGCATTGTATGGGTGTGTAACATTACCTTCACTAGTAGGAGTGAGAAAAACATCACGGGGTGGTGTGAATTATAGGGTCTTAATTAGGATAGGCAGTGAGTGGCAATGTAGGATGTGGAAAAGCACCACGGTGTGGTCAGCATGGGGAGGTCAGGAAACATGCAGGGGCAATGTAGGATAGGTTTCTGAAAAACATCGCGGGGTTGTGTGCATTGTATGGGTGTGTAACATTACCTTCACTAGGAGGAGTGAGAAAAACATCCCGGGGTGGTGTGAATCATAGGGTCTGAATTAGGATAGGCAGTGAGTGGCAATGTAGGATGGAGAAAAGCACCACGGGGTGGACAGCATGGGGAGGTCAGGAAACTTGCAGTGGCAATGTAGGATAGGTTTCTGAAAAACATCGCGGGGTGGTGCGCATTGTATGGGTGTGTAACATTACATTCACTAGTACGAGTGAGAAAAACATCACGGGATGGTGTGAATCATAGGGTCTGAATTAGGATAGGCAGTGAGTGGCAATGTAGGATGGAGAAAAGCACCACGGGATGGTCAGCATGGGGGGGTCAGGAAACATGCTGTGGCAATGTAGGATAGGTTTCTGAAAAACATCGCGGGGTGGTGCGCATTGTATGGGTGTGTCACATTACATTCACTAGTAGGAGTGAGAAAAACATCACGGGGTTGTGTGAATCAAAGGGTCTGAATGAGGATAGGCAGTGAGTGGCAATGTAGGATGGAGAAAAGCACCACGGTGTGGTTAGCATGGGTAGGTCAGGAAACATGCAGTGGAAATGTAGGATAAGTTTCTGAAAAACATCGCGTGTTTGTGCGTGTTGTATGGGTGTGTAACATTACCTTCACTAGTAGGAGTGAGAAAACATCACGGGGTGGTGTGAATCATAGGGTCTGAATTAGGATAGGCAGTGAGTGGCAATGTAGGATGGAGAAAAGCAACATGGAGTGGTCAACATGGGGAGGTCAGGAAACTTGCAGTGGCAGTGTAGGATAGGTTTCTGAAAAACATCGCGGGGTGGTGCGCATTGAATGGGTGTGTAACATTACATTCACTAGTAGGAGTGAGAAAAACATCACGGGGTGGAGTGAATCATAGGGTCTGAATTAGGATAGGCAGTGAGTGGCAATGTAGGATGGAGAAAAGCACCACGGGATGGTCAGCATGGGGAGGTCAGGAAACATGCAGTGGCAAGGTAGGATAGGTTTCTGAAAAACATCGCGGGGTGGTGCGCATTGTATGGGTGTGTAACATTACCTTCACTAGTAGGAGTAAGAAAAACATCACGGGGTGGTGTGAATCATAGGGTCTGAATTAGGATAGGCAGTGAGTGGCAATGTAGGATGGAGAAAAGCACCACGGTGTGGTTAGCATGGGTAGGTCAGGAAACATGCAGTGGAAATGTAGGATAAGTTTCTGAAAAACATCGCGTGTTTGTGCGTGTTGTATGGGTGTGTAACATTACCTTCACTAGTAGGAGTGAGAAAACATCACGGGGTGGTGTGAATCATAGGGTCTGAATTAGGATAGGCAGTGAGTGGCAATGTAGGATGGAGAAAAGCAACATGGAGTGGTCAACATGGGGAGGTCAGGAAACTTGCAGTGGCAGTGTAGGATAGGTTTCTGAAAAACATCGCGGGGTGGTGCGCATTGTATGGGTGTGTCACATTACATTCACTAGTAGGAGTGAGAAAAACATCACGGGGTGGTGCAAATAATAGGGTCTGAATTAGGATAGGCAGTGAGTGGCAATGTAGGATGGAGAAAAGCACCACGGGGTGGTGTGCATGGGGAGGTTAGGAAACATGCCGTGGCAATGTAGGATAGGTTTCTGAATAACATCGCGGTGTGGTGCGTATTGTATGGGTGTGTAACATTACATTCACTAGTAGGAGGGAGAAAAACATCACGGGGTGGTGTGAATCATAGGGTCTGAATTAGGATAGGCAGTGAGTGGCAATGTAGGATGGAGAAAAGCACCACGGGGTGGTCAGCATGGGGATGTCAGAAACATGCTAAGCACCACGGGGTGGTAAGCATGGGGAGGTCAGAAACATGCAGTGGCAATGTAGGTTAGGTTTCTGAAAAACATCGCAGGGTGGTGCGCATTGTATGGGTGTGTAACATTACATTCACTAGTAGGAGTGAGAAAAACATCACGGGTTGGTGTGAATCATAGGTCTGAATTAGGATAGGCAGTGAGTGGCAATGTAGGATGGAGAAAAGCAACATGGAGTGGTCAACATGGGGAGGTCAGGAAACTTGCAGTGGCAGTGTAGGATAGGTTTCTGAAAAACATCGCGGGGTGGTGCGCATTGTATGGGTGTGTAACATTACATTCACTAGTAGGAGTGAGAAAAACATCACGGGGTGGAGTGAATCATAGGGTCTGAATTAGGATAGGCAGTGAGTGGCAATGTAGGATGGAGAAAAGCACCACGGGATGGTCAGCATGGGGAGGTCAGGAAACATGCAGTGGCAAGGTAGGATAGGTTTCTGAAAAACATCGCGGGGTGGTGCGCATTGTATGGGTGTGTAACATTACCTTCACTAGTAGGAGTAAGAAAAACATCACGGGGTGGTGTGAATCATAGGGTCTGAATTAGGATAGGCAGTGAGTGGCAATGTAGGATGGAGAAAAGCACCACGGTGTGGTTAGCATGGGTAGGTCAGGAAACATGCAGTGGAAATGTAGGATAAGTTTCTGAAAAACATCGCGTGTTTGTGCGTGTTGTATGGGTGTGTAACATTACCTTCACTAGTAGGAGTGAGAAAACATCACGGGGTGGTGTGAATCATAGGGTCTGAATTAGGATAGGCAGTGAGTGGCAATGTAGGATGGAGAAAAGCAACATGGAGTGGTCAACATGGGGAGGTCAGGAAACTTGCAGTGGCAGTGTAGGATAGGTTTCTGAAAAACATCGCGGGGTGGTGCGCATTGTATGGGTGTGTCACATTACATTCACTAGTAGGAGTGAGAAAAACATCACGGGGTGGTGCAAATAATAGGGTCTGAATTAGGATAGGCAGTGAGTGGCAATGTAGGATGGAGAAAAGCACCACGGGGTGGTGTGCATGGGGAGGTTAGGAAACATGCCGTGGCAATGTAGGATAGGTTTCTGAATAACATCGCGGTGTGGTGCGTATTGTATGGGTGTGTAACATTACATTCACTAGTAGGAGGGAGAAAAACATCACGGGGTGGTGTGAATCATAGGGTCTGAATTAGGATAGGCAGTGAGTGGCAATGTAGGATGGAGAAAAGCACCACGGGGTGGTCAGCATGGGGATGTCAGAAACATGCTAAGCACCACGGGGTGGTAAGCATGGGGAGGTCAGAAACATGCAGTGGCAATGTAGGTTAGGTTTCTGAAAAACATCGCAGGGTGGTGCGCATTGTATGGGTGTGTAACATTACATTCACTAGTAGGAGTGAGAAAAACATCACGGGTGGGTGTGAATCATAGGTCTGAATTAGGATAGGCAGTGAGTGGCAATGTAGGATGGAGAAAAGCACCACGGGGTGGTCAGCATGGGGAGGTCAGGAAACATGCAGTGGCAAGGTAGGATAGGTTTCTGAAAAACATCGCGGGGTGGTGCGCATTGTATGGGTGTGTAACATTACATTCACTAGTAGGAGGGAGAAAAACATCACGGGGTGGTGTGAATCATAGGGTCTGAATTAGGATAGGCAGTGCGTGGCAATGTAGGATGGAGAAAAGCACCACGGGGTGGTCAGCATGGGGAGGTCAGAAACATGCAGTGGCAATGTAGGATAGGTTTCTGAAAGACATCGCGGGGTGGTGCGCATTGTATGGGTGTGTAACATTACATTCACTAGTAGGAGTGAGAAAAACATCACGGGGTGGTGTGAATCATAGGGTCTGATTTAGGGTAGGCAGTGAGTGGCAATGTAGAATGGAGAAAAGCACCACAGGGTGGTCACCCTGGGGAGGTCAGGAAACATGCAGTGGAAATGTAGGATAAGTTTCTCAAAAACATCGCGGGGTGGTGCGCATTGTATGGGTGTGTAACATTACCTTCACTAGTAGGAGTGAGAAAAACATCACGGGGTGGTGTGAATTATAGGGTCTTAATTAGGATAGGCAGTGAGTGGCAATGTAGGATGTGGAAAAGCACCACGGTGTGGTCAGCATGGGGAGGTCAGGAAACATGCAGGGGCAATGTAGGATAGGTTTCTGAAAAACATCGCGGGGTTGTGTGCATTGTATGGGTGTGTAACATTACCTTCACTAGGAGGAGTGAGAAAAACATCCCGGGGTGGTGTGAATCATAGGGTCTGAATTAGGATAGGCAGTGAGTGGCAATGTAGGATGGAGAAAAGCACCACGGGGTGGACAGCATGGGGAGGTCAGGAAACTTGCAGTGGCAATGTAGGATAGGTTTCTGAAAAACATCGCGGGGTGGTGCGCATTGTATGGGTGTGTAACATTACATTCACTAGTACGAGTGAGAAAAACATCACGGGATGGTGTGAATCATAGGGTCTGAATTAGGATAGGCAGTGAGTGGCAATGTAGGATGGAGAAAAGCACCACGGGATGGTCAGCATGGGGGGGTCAGGAAACATGCAGTGGCAATGTAGGATAGGTTTCTGAAAAACATCGCGGGGTGGTGCGCATTGTATGGGTGTGTCACATTACATTCACTAGTAGGAGTGAGAAAAACATCACGGGGTTGTGTGAATCAAAGGGTCTGAATGAGGATAGGCAGTGAGTGGCAATGTAGGATGGAGAAAAGCACCACGGTGTGGTTAGCATGGGTAGGTCAGGAAACATGCAGTGGAAATGTAGGATAAGTTTCTGAAAAACATCGCGTGTTTGTGCGTGTTGTATGGGTGTGTAACATTACCTTCACTAGTAGGAGTGAGAAAACATCACGGGGTGGTGTGAATCATAGGGTCTGAATTAGGATAGGCAGTGAGTGGCAATGTAGGATGGAGAAAAGCAACATGGAGTGGTCAACATGGGGAGGTCAGGAAACTTGCAGTGGCAGTGTAGGATAGGTTTCTGAAAAACATCGCGGGGTGGTGCGCATTGTATGGGTGTGTAACATTACATTCACTAGTAGGAGTGAGAAAAACATCACGGGGTGGAGTGAATCATGGGGTCTGAATTAGGATAGGCAGTGAGTGGCAATGTAGGATGGAGAAAAGCACCACGGGATGGTCAGCATGGGGAGGTCAGGAAACATGCAGTGGCAAGGTAGGATAGGTTTCTGAAAAACATCGCGGGGTGGTGCGCATTGTATGGGTGTGTAACATTACCTTCACTAGTAGGAGTAAGAAAAACATCACGGGGTGGTGTGAATCATAGGGTCTGAATTAGGATAGGCAGTGAGTGGCAATGTAGGATGGAGAAAAGCACCACGGTGTGGTTAGCATGGGTAGGTCAGGAAACATGCAGTGGAAATGTAGGATAAGTTTCTGAAAAACATCGCGTGTTTGTGCGTGTTGTATGGGTGTGTAACATTACCTTCACTAGTAGGAGTGAGAAAACATCACGGGGTGGTGTGAATCATAGGGTCTGAATTAGGATAGGCAGTGAGTGGCAATGTAGGATGGAGAAAAGCAACATGGAGTGGTCAACATGGGGAGGTCAGGAAACTTGCAGTGGCAGTGTAGGATAGGTTTCTGAAAAACATCGCGGGGTGGTGCGCATTGTATGGGTGTGTCACATTACATTCACTAGTAGGAGTGAGAAAAACATCACGGGGTGGTGCAAATAATAGGGTCTGAATTAGGATAGGCAGTGAGTGGCAATGTAGGATGGAGAAAAGCACCACGGGGTGGTGTGCATGGGGAGGTTAGGAAACATGCCGTGGCAATGTAGGATAGGTTTCTGAATAACATCGCGGTGTGGTGCGTATTGTATGGGTGTGTAACATTACATTCACTAGTAGGAGGGAGAAAAACATCACGGGGTGGTGTGAATCATAGGGTCTGAATTAGGATAGGCAGTGAGTGGCAATGTAGGATGGAGAAAAGCACCACGGGGTGGTCAGCATGGGGATGTCAGAAACATGCTAAGCACCACGGGGTGGTAAGCATGGGGAGGTCAGAAACATGCAGTGGCAATGTAGGTTAGGTTTCTGAAAAACATCGCAGGGTGGTGCGCATTGTATGGGTGTGTAACATTACATTCACTAGTAGGAGTGAGAAAAACATCACGGGTTGGTGTGAATCATAGGTCTGAATTAGGATAGGCAGTGAGTGGCAATGTAGGATGGAGAAAAGCAACATGGAGTGGTCAACATGGGGAGGTCAGGAAACTTGCAGTGGCAGTGTAGGATAGGTTTCTGAAAAACATCGCGGGGTGGTGCGCATTGTATGGGTGTGTAACATTACATTCACTAGTAGGAGTGAGAAAAACATCACGGGGTGGAGTGAATCATAGGGTCTGAATTAGGATAGGCAGTGAGTGGCAATGTAGGATGGAGAAAAGCACCACGGGATGGTCAGCATGGGCAGGTCAGGAAACATGCAGTGGCAAGGTAGGATAGGTTTCTGAAAAACATCGCGGGGTGGTGCGCATTGTATGGGTGTGTAACATTACCTTCACTAGTAGGAGTAAGAAAAACATCACGGGGTGGTGTGAATCATAGGGTCTGAATTAGGATAGGCAGTGAGTGGCAATGTAGGATGGAGAAAAGCACCACGGTGTGGTTAGCATGGGTAGGTCAGGAAACATGCAGTGGAAATGTAGGATAAGTTTCTGAAAAACATCGCGTGTTTGTGCGTGTTGTATGGGTGTGTAACATTACCTTCACTAGTAGGAGTGAGAAAACATCACGGGGTGGTGTGAATCATAGGGTCTGAATTAGGATAGGCAGTGAGTGGCAATGTAGGATGGAGAAAAGCAACATGGAGTGGTCAACATGGGGAGGTCAGGAAACTTGCAGTGGCAGTGTAGGATAGGTTTCTGAAAAACATCGCGGGGTGGTGCGCATTGTATGGGTGTGTCACATTACATTCACTAGTAGGAGTGAGAAAAACATCACGGGGTGGTGCAAATAATAGGGTCTGAATTAGGATAGGCAGTGAGTGGCAATGTAGGATGGAGAAAAGCACCACGGGGTGGTGTGCATGGGGAGGTTAGGAAACATGCCGTGGCAATGTAGGATAGGTTTCTGAATAACATCGCGGTGTGGTGCGTATTGTATGGGTGTGTAACATTACATTCACTAGTAGGAGGGAGAAAAACATCACGGGGTGGTGTGAATCATAGGGTCTGAATTAGGATAGGCAGTGAGTGGCAATGTAGGATGGAGAAAAGCACCACGGGGTGGTCAGCATGGGGATGTCAGAAATATGCTAAGCACCACGGGGTGGTAAGCATGGGGAGGTCAGAAACATGCAGTGGCAATGTAGGTTAGGTTTCTGAAAAACATCGCAGGGTGGTGCGCATTGTATGGGTGTGTAACATTACATTCACTAGTAGGAGTGAGAAAAACATCACGGGTGGGTGTGAATCATAGGTCTGAATTAGGATAGGCAGTGAGTGGCAATGTAGGATGGAGAAAAGCACCACGGGGTGGTCAGCATGGGGAGGTCAGGAAACATGCAGTGGCAAGGTAGGATAGGTTTCTGAAAAACATCGCGGGGTGGTGCGCATTGTATGGGTGTGTAACATTACATTCACTAGTAGGAGGGAGAAAAACATCACGGGGTGGTGTGAATCATAGGGTCTGAATTAGGATAGGCAGTGCGTGGCAATGTAGGATGGAGAAAAGCACCACGGGGTGGTCAGCATGGGGAGGTCAGAAACATGCAGTGGCAATGTAGGATAGGTTTCTGAAAGACATCGCGGGGTGGTGCGCATTGTATGGGTGTGTAACATTACATTCACTAGTAGGAGTGAGAAAAACATCACGGGGTGGTGTGAATCATAGGGTCTGATTTAGGGTAGGCAGTGAGTGGCAATGTAGAATGGAGAAAAGCACCACAGGGTGGTCACCCTGGGGAGGTCAGGAAACATGCAGTGGAAATGTAGGATAAGTTTCTCAAAAACATCGCGGGGTGGTGCGCATTGTATGGGTGTGTAACATTACCTTCACTAGTAGGAGTGAGAAAAACATCACGGGGTGGTGTGAATTATAGGGTCTTAATTAGGATAGGCAGTGAGTGGCAATGTAGGATGTGGAAAAGCACCACGGTGTGGTCAGCATGGGGAGGTCAGGAAACATGCAGGGGCAATGTAGGATAGGTTTCTGAAAAACATCGCGGGGTTGTGTGCATTGTATGGGTGTGTAACATTACCTTCACTAGGAGGAGTGAGAAAAACATCCCGGGGTGGTGTGAATCATAGGGTCTGAATTAGGATAGGCAGTGAGTGGCAATGTAGGATGGAGAAAAGCACCACGGGGTGGACAGCATGGGGAGGTCAGGAAACTTGCAGTGGCAATGTAGGATAGGTTTCTGAAAAACATCGCGGGGTGGTGCGCATTGTATGGGTGTGTAACATTACATTCACTAGTACGAGTGAGAAAAACATCACGGGATGGTGTGAATCATAGGGTCTGAATTAGGATAGGCAGTGAGTGGCAATGTAGGATGGAGAAAAGCACCACGGGATGGTCAGCATGGGGGGGTCAGGAAACATGCAGTGGCAATGTAGGATAGGTTTCTGAAAAACATCGCGGGGTGGTGCGCATTGTATGGGTGTGTCACATTACATTCACTAGTAGGAGTGAGAAAAACATCACGGGGTTGTGTGAATCAAAGGGTCTGAATGAGGATAGGCAGTGAGTGGCAATGTAGGATGGAGAAAAGCACCACGGTGTGGTTAGCATGGGTAGGTCAGGAAACATGCAGTGGAAATGTAGGATAAGTTTCTGAAAAACATCGCGTGTTTGTGCGTGTTGTATGGGTGTGTAACATTACCTTCACTAGTAGGAGTGAGAAAACATCACGGGGTGGTGTGAATCATAGGGTCTGAATTAGGATAGGCAGTGAGTGGCAATGTAGGATGGAGAAAAGCAACATGGAGTGGTCAACATGGGGAGGTCAGGAAACTTGCAGTGGCAGTGTAGGATAGGTTTCTGAAAAACATCGCGGGGTGGTGCGCATTGTATGGGTGTGTAACATTACATTCACTAGTAGGAGTGAGAAAAACATCACGGGGTGGAGTGAATCATAGGGTCTGAATTAGGATAGGCAGTGAGTGGCAATGTAGGATGGAGAAAAGCACCACGGGATGGTCAGCATGGGGAGGTCAGGAAACATGCAGTGGCAAGGTAGGATAGGTTTCTGAAAAACATCGCGGGGTGGTGCGCATTGTATGGGTGTGTAACATTACCTTCACTAGTAGGAGTAAGAAAAACATCACGGGGTGGTGTGAATCATAGGGTCTGAATTAGGATAGGCAGTGAGTGGCAATGTAGGATGGAGAAAAGCACCACGGGGTGGTCAGCATGGGGAGGTCAGGAAACATGCTGGGGCAATGTACGATAGGTTTCTGAAAAAATCGCGGGGTGGTGCGCATTGTATGGGTGTGTGAAATTACATTCACTAGTAGGAGTGAGAAAAACATCACGGGGTGGTGTGAATCATAGGGTCTGAATTAGGATAGGCAGTGAATGGCAATGTAGGATGGAGAAAAGCACCACGGGGTTGTCAGCATTGGGAGGTCAGGAAACATGCAGGGGCAATGTAGCATAGGTTTCTGAAAAACATCGCGGGGTGGTGCGCATTGTATGGGTGTGTCACATTACATTCACTAGTAGGAGTGAGAAAAACATCACGGGGTTGTGTGAATCAAAGGGTCTGAATGAGGATAGGCAGTGAGTGGCAATGTAGGATGGAGAAAAGCACCACGGTGTGGTTAGCATGGGGAGGTCAGGAAACATGCAGTGGCAATGTAGGATAAGTTTCTGAAAAACATCGCGGGTTGGTGCGCGTTGTATGGGTGTGTAACATTACCTTCACTAGTAGGAGTGAGAAAACATCACGGGGTGGTGTGAATCATAGGGTCTGAATTAGGATAGGCAGTGAGTGGCAATGTAGGATGGAGAAAAGCAACATGGAGTGGTCAACATGGGGAGGTCAGGAAACATGCAGGGGCAATGTAGGATAGGTTTCTGAAAAACATCGCGGGGTTGTGTGCATTGTATGGGTGTGTAACATTACCTTCACTAGGAGGAGTGAGAAAAACATCCCGGGGTGGTGTGAATCATAGGGTCTGAATTAGGATAGGCAGTGAGTGGCAATGTAGGATGGAGAAAAGCACCACGGTGTGGTCAGCATGGGGAGGTCAGGAAACATGCAGTGGCAATGTAGGATACGTTTCTGAAAAACATCGCGGGGTGGTGCGCATTGTATGGGTGTGTCACCTTACATTCACTAGTAGGAGTGAGAAAAACATCACGGGGTTGTGTGAATCAAAGGGGCTGAATTAGGATAGGCAGTGAGTGGCAATGTAGGATGGAGAAAAGCACCACGGGGTTGTCAGCATTGGGAGGTCAGGAAACATGCAGGGGCAATGTAGCATAGGTTTCTGAAAAACATCGCGGGGTGGTGCGCATTGTATGGGTGTGTAACATTACCTTCACTAGTAGGAGTAAGAAAAACATCACGGGGTGGTGTGAATCATAGGGTCTGAATTAGGATAGGCAGTGAATGGCAATGTAGGATGGAGAAAAGCACCACGGGGTTGTCAGCATTGGGAGGTCAGGAAACATGCAGGGGCAATGTAGCATAGGTTTCTGAAAAACATCGCGGGGTGGTGCGCATTGTATAGGTGTGTAACATTACATTCACTAGTAGGAGTGAGAAAAACATCACGGAGTGGTGTGAATCATAGTGTATGAATTAGGATAGGCAGTGAGTGGCATTGTAGTTTGGAGAAAAGCACCACGGGGTGGTCAGCAAGGGTAGGTCAGGAAACATGCAGTGGCAATGTAGGATAGGTTTCTGAAAAACATCGCGGGGTGGTGCGCATTGTATGGGTATGTAACATTACATTCACTAGTAGGAGTGAGAAAAACATCACGGGGTTGTGTGAATCAAAGGGTCTGAATTAGGATAGGCAGTGAGTGGCAATGTAGGATGGAGAAAAGCACCACGGGGTGGTCAACATGGGGAGGTCAGGAAACATGCAGTGGCAATGTAGCATAGGTTTCAGAAAAACATCGCGGGGTGGTGCGCATTGTATGGGTGTGTAACATTACATTCACTAGTAGGAGTGAGAAAAAAATCACGGGGTGGTGTGAATCATAGGGTCTGAATTCGGATAGGCATTGAGTGGCAATGTAGGATGGAGAAAAGCACCACGGGGTGGTCAGCATGGGGATGTCAGAAACATGCTAAGCACCACGGGGTGGTAAGCATGGGGAGGTCAGAAACATGCAGTGGCAATGTAGGTTAGGTTTATGAAAAACATCACAGGGTGGTGCGCATTGTATGGGTGTGTAACATTACATTCACTAGTAGGAGTGAGAAAAACATCACGGGTTGGTGTGAATCATAGGTCTGAATTAGGATAGGCAGTGAGTGGCAATGTAGGATGGAGAAAAGCACCACGGGGTGGTCAGCATGGGGATGTCAGAAACATGCTAAGCACCACGGGGTGGTAAGCATGGGGAGGTCAGAAACATGCAGTGGCAATGTAGGTTAGGTTTCTGAAAAACATCGCAGGGTGGTGCCCATTGTATGGGTGTGTAACATTACATTCACTAGTAGGAGTGAGAAAAACATCACGGGTTGGTGTGAATCATAGGTCTGAATTAGGATAGGCAGTGAGTGGCAATGTAGGATGGAGAAAAGCACCACGGGGTGGTCAGCATGGGGAGGTCAGGAAACATGCAGTGGCAAGGTAGGATAGGTTTCTGAAAAACATCGCGGGGTGGTGCGCATTGTATGGGTGTGTAACATTACATTCACTAGTAGGAGGGAGAAAAACATCACGGGGTGGTGTGAATCATAGGGTCTGAATTAGGATAGGCAGTGAGTGGCAATGTAGGATGGAGAAAAGCACCACGGGGTGGTCAGCATGGGGAGGTTAAAAACATGCAGTGGCAATGTAAGATAGGTTTCTGAAAAACATCGCGGTGTGGTGCGCATTGTATGGGTGTGTAACATTACATTCACTAGTAGGAGTGAGAAAAACATCACGGGGTGGTGTGAATCATAGGGTCTGAATTAGGATAGGCAGTGAGTAGCAATGTAGGATGGAGAAAAGCACCACGGGGTGGTCAGCATGGGGATGTCAGAACCATGCTAAGCACCACGGGGTGGTAAGCATGGGGAGGTCAGAGACATGCAGTGGCAATGTAGGTTAGGTTTCTGAAAAACATCGCAGGGTGGTGCGCATTGTATGGGTGTGTAACATTACATTCACTAGTAGGAGTGAGAAAAACATCACGGGTTGGTGTGAATCATAGGTCTGAATTAGGATAGGCAGTGAGTGGCAATGTCGGATGGAGAAAAGCACCATGGGGTGGTCAGCATGGGGAGGTCACGAAACATGCAGTGGCAATGTAGGATAGGTTTCTGAAAAACATCGTGGGGTGGTGCGCGTTGTATGGATGTGTAACATTACCTTCACTAGTAGGAGTGAGAAAAACATCACGGGGTGGTGCAAATAATAGGGTCTGAATTAGGATAGGCAGTGAGTGGCAATGTAGGATGGAGAAAAGCACCACGGGGTGGTCTGCATGGGGAGGTTAGGAAACATGCCGTGGCAATGTAGGATAGGTTTCTGAATAACATCGCGGTGTGGTGCGCATTGTATGGGTGTGTAACATTACATTCACTAGTAGGAGGGAGAAAAACATCACGGGGTGGTGTGAATCATAGGGTCTGAATTAGGATAGGCAGTGAGTGGCAATGTAGGATGGAGAAAAGCACCACGGGGTGGTCAGCATGGGGATGTCAGAAACATGCTAAGCACCACGGGGTGGTAAGCATGGGGAGGTCAGAAACATGCAGTGGCAATGTAGGTTAGGTTTCTGAAAAACATCGCAGGGTGGTGCGCATTGTATGGGTGTGTAACATTACATTCACTAGTAGGAGTGAGAAAAACATCACGGGTGGGTGTGAATCATAGGTCTGAATTAGGATAGGCAGTGAGTGGCAATGTAGGATGGAGAAAAGCACCACGGGGTGGTCAGCATGGGGAGGTCACGAAACATGCAGTGGCAATGTAGGATAGGTTTCTGAAAAACATCGTGGGGTGGTGCGCGTTGTATGGGTGTGTAACATTACCTTCACTAGTAGGAGTGAGAAAAACATCACGGGGTGGTGCAAATAATAGGGTCTGAATTAGGATAGGCAGTGAGTGGCAATGTAGGATGGAGAAAAGCACCACGGGGTGGTCTGCATGGGGAGGTCAGGAAACATGCCGTGGCAATGTAGGATAGGTTTCTGAATAACATCGCGGTGTGGTGCGCATTGTATGGGTGTGTAACGTTACATTCACTAGTAGGAGGGAGAAAAACATCACGGGGTGGTGTGAATCATAGGGTCTGAATTAGGATAGGCAGTGAGTGGCAATGTAGGATGGAGAAAAGCACCACGGGGTGGTCAGCATGGGGATGTCAGAAACATGCTAAGCACCACGGGGTGGTAAGCATGGGGAGGTCAGAAACATGCAGTGGCAATGTAGGTTAGGTTTCTGAAAAACATCGCAGGGTGGTGCGCATTGTATGGGTGTGTAACATTACATTCACTAGTCGGAGTGAGAAAAACATCACGGGTGGGTGTGAATCATAGGTCTGAATTAGGATAGGCAGTGAGTGGCAATGTAGGATGGAGAAAAGCACCACGGGGTGGTCAGCATGGGGAGGTCAGGAAACATGCAGTGGCAAGGTAGGATAGGTTTCTAAAAAACATCGCGGGGTGGTGCGCATTGTATGGGTGTGTAACATTACATTCACTAGTAGGAGGGAGAAAAACATCACGGGGTGGTGTGAATCATAGGGTCTGAATTAGGATAGGCAGTGCGTGGCAATGTAGGATGGAGAAAAGCACCACGGGGTGGTCAGCATGGGGAGGTCAGAAACATGCAGTGGCAATGTAGGATAGGTTTCTGAAAGACATCGCGGGGTGGTGCGCATTGTATGGGTGTGTAACATTACATTCACTAGTAGGAGTGAGAAAAACATCACGGGGTGGTGTGAATCATAGGGTCTGATTTAGGGTAGGCAGTGAGTGGCAATGTAGAATGGAGAAAAGCACCACAGGGTGGTCACCCTGGGGAGGTCAGGAAACATGCAGTGGAAATGTAGGATAAGTTTCTCAAAAACATCGCGGGGTGGTGCGCATTGTATGGGTGTGTAACATTACCTTCACTAGTAGGAGTGAGAAAAACATCACGGGGTGGTGTGAATTATAGGGTCTTAATTAGGATAGGCAGTGAGTGGCAATGTAGGATGTGGAAAAGCACCACGGTCTGGTCAGCATGGGGCGGTCAGGAAACATGCAGGGGCAATGTAGGATAGGTTTCTGAAAAACATCGCGGGGTTGTGTGCATTGTATGGGTGTGTAACATTACCTTCACTAGGAGGAGTGAGAAAAACATCCCGGGGTGGTGTGAATCATAGGGTCTGAATTAGGATAGGCAGTGAGTGGCAATGTAGGATGGAGAAAAGCACCACGGGGTGGACAGCATGGGGAGGTCAGGAAACTTGCAGTGGCAATGTAGGATAGGTTTCTGAAAAACATCGCGGGGTGGTGCGCATTGTATGGGTGTGTAACATTACATTCACTAGTACGAGTGAGAAAAACATCACGGGATGGTGTGAATCATAGGGTCTGAATTAGGATATGCAGTGAGTGGCAATGTAGGATGGAGAAAAGCACCACGGGATGGTCAGCATGGGGGGGTCAGGAAACATGCAGTGGCAATGTAGGATAGGTTTCTGAAAAACATCGCGGGGTGGTGCGCATTGTATGGGTGTGTCACATTACATTCACTAGTAGGAGTGAGAAAAACATCACGGGGTTGTGTGAATCAAAGGGTCTGAATGAGGATAGGCAGTGAGTGGCAATGTAGGATGGAGAAAAGCACCACGGTGTGGTTAGCATGGGGAGGTCAGGAAACATGCAGTGGAAATGTAGGATAAGTTTCTGAAAAACATCGCGTGTTTTTGCGTGTTATATGGGTGTGTAACATTACCTTCACTAGTAGGAGTGAGAAAACATCACGGGGTGGTGTGAATCATAGGGTCTGAATTAGGATAGGCAGTGAGTGGCAATGTAGGATGGAGAAAAGCAACATGGAGTGGTCAACATGGGGAGGTCAGGAAACTTGCAGTGGCAGTGTAGGATAGGTTTCTGAAAAACATCGCGGGGTGGTGCGCATTGTATGGGTGTGTAACATTACATTCACTAGTAGGAGTGAGAAAAACATCACGGGGTGTAGTGAATCATAGGGTCTGAATTAGGATAGGCAGTGAGTGGCAATGTAGGATGGAGAAAAGCACCACGGGATGGTCAGCATGGGGAGGTCAGGAAACATGCAGTGGCAAGGTAGGATAGGTTTCTGAAAAACATCGCGGTGTGGTGCGCATTGTATGGGTGTGTAACATTACCTTCACTAGTAGGAGTAAGAAAAACATCACGGGGTGGTGTGAATCATAGGGTCTGAATTAGGATAGGCAGTGAGTGGCAATGTAGGATGGAGAAAAGCACCACGGGGTGGTCAGCATGGGGAGGTCAGGAAACATGCTGGGGCAATGTACGATAGGTTTCTGAAAAAATCGCGGGCTGGTGCGCATTGTATGGGTGTGTGAAATTACATTCACTAGTAGGAGTGAGAAAAACATCACGGGGTGGTGTGAATCATAGGGTCTGAATTAGGATAGGCAGTGAGTGGCAATGTAGGATGGAGAAAAGCAACATGGAGTGGTCAACATGGGGAGGTCAGGAAACTTGCAGTGGCAATGTAGGATAGGTTTCTGAAAAACATCGCGGGGTGGTGGGCATTGTATGGGTGTGTAACATTACATTCACTAGTAGGAGTGAGAAAAACATCACGGGGTGGAGTGAATCATAGGGTCTGAATTAGGATAGGCAGTGAGTGGCAATGTAGGATGGAGAAAAGCACCACGGGATGGTCAGCATGGGGAGGTCAGGAAACATGCAGTGGCAAGGTAGGATAGGTTTCTGAAAAACATCGCGGGGTGGTGCGCATTGTATGGGTGTGTAACATTACCTTCACTAGTAGGAGTAAGAAAAACATCACGGGGTGGTGTGAATCAGAGGGTCTGAATTAGGATAGGCAGTGAGTGGCAATGTAGGATGGATAAAAGCACCACGGGGTGGTCAGCATGGGGAGGTCAGGAAACATGCTGGGGCAATGTACGATAGGTTTCTGAAAAACATCGCGTGGTGGTGCGCATTGTATGGGTGTGTGAAATTACATTCACTAGTAGGAGTGAGAAAAACATCACGGGGTGGTGTGAATCATAGGGTCTGAATTAGGATAGGCAGTGAATGGCAATGTAGGATGGAGAAAAGCACCACGGGGTTGTCAGCATTGGGAGGTCAGGAAACATGCAGGGGCAATGTAGCATAGGTTTCTGAAAAACATCGCGGGGTGGTGCGCATTGTATAGGTGTGTAACATTACATTCACTAGTAGGAGTGAGAAAAACATCACGGGGTGGTGTGAATCATAGTGTATGAATTAGGATAGGCAGTGAGTGGCATTGTAGTTTGGAGAAAAGCACCACGGGGTGGTCAGCAAGTGTAGGTCAGGAAACATGCAGTGGCAATGTAGGATAGGTTTCTGAAAAACATCGCGGGGTGGTGCGCATTGTATGGGTATGTAACATTACATTCACTAGTAGGAGTGAGAAAAACATCACGGGGTTGTGTGAATCAAAGGGTCTGAATTAGGATAGGCAGTGAGTGGCAATGTAGGATGGAGAAAAGCACCACGGGGTGGTCAACATGGGGAGGTCAGGAAACATGCAGTGGCAATGTAGCATAGGTTTCAGAAAAACATCGCGGGGTGGTGCGCATTGTATGGGTGTGTAACATTACATTCACTAGTAGGAGTGAGAAAAAAATCACGGGGTGGTGTGAATCATAGGGTCTGAATTCGGATAGGCATTGAGTGGCAATGTAGGATGGAGAAAAGCACCACGGGGTGGTCAGCATGGGGATGTCAGAAACATGCTAAGCACCACGGGGTGGTAAGCATGGGGAGGTCAGAAACATGCAGTGGCAATGTAGGTTAGGTATCTGAAAAACATCGCAGGGTGGTGCGCATTGTATGGGTGTGTAACATTACATTCACTAGTAGGAGTGAGAAAAACATCATGGGTTGGTGTGAATCATAGGTCTGAATTAGGATAGGCAGTGAGTGGCAATGTAGGATGGAGAAAAGCACCACGGGGTGGTCAGCATGGGGATGTCAGAAACATGCTAAGCACCACGGGGTGGTAAGCATGGGGAGGTCAGAAACATGCAGTGGCAATGTAGGTTAGGTTTCTGAAAAACATCGCAGGGTGGTGCCCATTGAATGGGTGTGTAACATTACATTCACTAGTAGGAGTGAG
Organism: Cavia porcellus; assembly: GCF_034190915.1. Taxonomy (NCBI): domain Eukaryota; kingdom Metazoa; phylum Chordata; class Mammalia; order Rodentia; family Caviidae; genus Cavia; species Cavia porcellus. Next base: position 55,152 of record NW_026947598.1, on the reverse strand, counting down.
AAAAACATCACGGGTTGGTGTGAATCATAGGTCTGAATTAGGATAGGCAGTGAGTGGCAATGTAGGATGGAGAAAAGCACCACGGGGTGGTCAGCATGGGGAGGTCAGGAAACATGCAGTGGCAAGGTAGGATAGGTTTCTGAAAAACATCGCGGGGTGGTGCGCATTGTATGGGTGTGTAACATTACATTCACTAGTAGGAGGGAGAAAAACATCACGGGGTGGTGTGAATCATAGGGTCTGAATTAGGATAGGCAGTGAGTGGCAATGTAGGATGGAGAAAAGCACCACGGGGTGGTCAGCATGGGGAGGTTAAAGACATGCAGTGGCAATGTAAGATAGGTTTTTGAAAAACATCGCGGTGTGGTGCGCATTGTATGGGTGTGTAACATTACATTCACTAGTAGGAGTGAGAAAAACATCACGGGGTGGTGTGAATCATAGGGTCTGATTTAGGGTAGGCAGTGAGTGGCAATGTAGAATGGATAAAAGCACCACAGGGTGGTCACCCTGGGGAGGTCAGGAAACATGCAGTGGAAATGTAGGATAAGTTTCTGAAAAACATCGCGGGGTGGTGCGCATTGTATGGGTGTGTAACATTACCTTCACTAGTAGGAGTGAGAAAAACATCACGGGGTGGTGTGAATTATAGGGTCTTAATTAGGATAGGCAGTGAGTGTCAATGTAGGATGTGGAAAAGCACCACGGTGTGGTCAGCATGGGGAGGTCAGGAAACATGCAGGGGCAATGTAGGATAGGTTTCTGAAAAACATCGCGGGGTGGTGTGCATTGTATGGGTGTGTAACATTACCTTCACTAGTAGGAGTGAGAAAAACATCCCGGGGTGGTGTGAATCATAGGGTCTGAATTAGGATAGGCAGTGAGTGGCAATGTAGGATGGAGAAAAGCACCACGGGGTGGTCAGCATGGGGAGGTCAGGAAACATGCTGGGGCAATGTACGATAGGTTTCTGAAAAAATCGCGGGGTGGTGCGCATTGTATGGGTGTGTGAAATTACATTCACTAGTAGGAGTGAGAAAAACATCACGGGGTGGTGTGAATCATAGGGTCTGAATTAGGATAGGCAGTGAATGGCAATGTAGGATGGAGAAAAGCACCACGGGGTTGTCAGCATTGGGAGGTCAGGAAACATGCAGGGGCAATGTAGCATAGGTTTCTGAAAAACATCGCGGGGTGGTGCGCATTGTATGGGTGTGTAACATTACATTCACTAGTAGGAGTGAGAAAAACATCACGGGGTGGTGTGAATCATAGTGTAGGAATTAGGATAGGCAGTGAGTGGCATTGTAGTTTGGAGAAAAGCACCACGGGGTGGTCAGCAAGGGTAGGTCAGGAAACATGCAGTGGCAATGTAGGATAGGTTTCTGAAAAACATCGCGGGGTGGTGCGCATTGTATGGGTGTGTCACAATACATTCACTAGTAGGAGTGAGAAAAACATCACGGGGTTGTGTGAATCAAAGGGTCTGAATGAGGATAGGCAGTGAGTGGCAATGTAGGATGGAGAAAAGCACCACGGTGTGGTTAGCATGGGGAGGTCAGGAAACATGCAGTGGCAATGTAGGATAAGTTTCTGAAAAACATCGCGGGTTGGTGCGCGTTGTATGGGTGTGTAACATTACCTTCACTAGTAGGAGTGAGAAAACATCACGGGGTGGTGTGAATCTTAGGGTCTGAATTAGGATAGGCAGTGAGTGGCAATGTAGGATGGAGAAAAGCAACATGGAGTGGTCAACATGGGGAGGTCAGGAAACATGCAGGGGCAATGCAGGATAGGTTTCTGAAAAACATCGCGGGCTTGTGTGCATTGTATGGGTGTGTAACATTACCTTCACTAGGAGGAGTGAGAAAAACATCCCGGGGTGGTGTGAATCATAGGGTCTGAATTAGGATAGGCAGTGAGTGGCAATATAGGATGGAGAAAAGCACCACGGTGTGGTCAGCATGGGGAGGTCAGGAAACATGCAGGGGCAATGTAGGATAGGTTTCTGAAAAACATCGCGGGGTTGTGTGCATTGTATGGGTGTGTAACATTACCTTCACTAGGAGGAGTGAGAAAAACATCCCGGGGTGGTGTGAATCGTAGGGTCTGAATTAGGATAGGCAGTGATTGGCAATGTAGGATGGAGAAAAGCACCACGGGGTTGACAGCATGGGGAGGTCAGGAAACATGCAGTGGCAATGTAGGATAGTTTTCTGAAAAACATCGCGGGGTGGTGCGCATTGTATGGGTGTGTAACATTACATTCACTAGTACGAGTGAGAAGAACATCACGGGATGGTGTGAATCATAGGGTCTGAATTAGGATAGGCAGTGAGTGGCAATGTAGGATGGAGAAAAGCACCACGGGATGGTCAGCATGGGGGGGTCAGGAAACATGCAGTGGCAATGTAGGATAGGTTTCTGAAAAACATCGCGGGGTGGTGCGCATTGTATGGGTGTGTCACCTTACATTCACTAGTAGGAGTGAGAAAAACATCACGGGGTTGTGTGAATCAAAGGGTCTGAATGAGGATAGGCAGTGAGTGGCAATGTAGGATGGAGAAAAGCACCACGGTGTGGTTAGCATGGGGAGGTCAGGAAACATGCAGTGGCAATGTAGGATAAGTTTCTGAAAAACATCGCGTGTTTGTGCTTGTTGTATGGGTGTGTAACATTACCTTCACTAGTAGGAGTGAGAAAACATCACGGGGTGGTGTGAATCATAGGGTCTGAATTAGGATAGGCAGTGAGTGGCAATGTAGGATGGAGAAAAGCAACATGGAGTGGTCAACATGGGGAGGTCAGGAAACTTGCAGTGGCAGTGTAGGATAGGTTTCTGAAAAACATCGCGGGGTGGTGCGCATTGTATGGGTGTGTAACATTACATTCACTAGTAGGAGTGAGAAAAACATCACGGGGTGGAGTGAATCATAGGGTCTGAATTAGGATAGGCAGTGAGTGGCAATGTAGGATGGAGAAAAGCACCACGGGATGGTCAGCATGGGGAGGTCAGGAAACATGCAGTGGCAAGGTAGGATAGGTTTCTGAAAAACATCGCGGGGTGGTGCGCATTGTATGGGTGTGTAACATTACCTTCACTAGTAGGAGTAAGAAAAACATCACGGGGTGGTGTGAATCATAGGGTCTGAATTAGGATAGGCAGTGAGTGGCAATGTAGGATGGAGAAAAGCACCACGGGGTGGTCAGCATGGGGAGGTCAGGAAACATGCTGGGGCAATGTACGATAGGTTTCTGAAAAACATCGCGGGGTGGTGCGCATTGTATGGGTGTGTGAAATTACATTCACTAGTAGGAGTGAGAAAAACATCACGGGGTGGTGTGAATCATAGGGTCTGAATTAGGATAGGCAGTGAATGGCAATGTAGGATGGAGAAAAGCACCACGGGGTTTTCAGCATTGGGAGGTCAGGAAACATGCAGGGGCAATGTAGCATAGGTTTCTGAAAAACATCGCGGGGTGGTGCGCATTGTATGGGTGTGTAACATTACATTCACTAGTAGGAGTGAGATAAACATCACGGGTTGGTGTGAATCATAGGTCTGAATTAGGATAGGCAGTGAGTGGCAATGTAGGATGGAGAAAAGCACCACGGGGTGGTCAGCATGGGGAGGTCAGGAAACATGCAGTGGCAAGGTAGGATAGGTTTCTGAAAAACATCGCGGGGTGGTGCGCATTGTATGGGTGTGTAACATTACATTCACTAGTAGGAGGGAGAAAAACATCACGGGGTGGTGTGAATCATAGGGTCTGAATTAGGATAGGCAGTGAGTGGCAATGTAGGATGGAGAAAAGCACCACGGGGTGGTCAGCATGGGGAGGTTAAAAACATGCAGTGGCAATGTAAGATAGGTTTTTGAAAAACATCGCGGTGTGGTGCGCATTGTATGGGTGTGTAACATTACATTCACTAGTAGGAGTGAGAAAAACATCACGGGGTGGTGTGAATCATAGGGTCTGATTTAGGGTAGGCAGTGAGTGGCAATGTAGAATGGATAAAAGCACCACAGGGTGGTCACCCTGGGGAGGTCAGGAAACATGCAGTGGAAATGTAGGATAAGTTTCTGAAAAACATCGCGGGGTGGTGCGCATTGTATGGGTGTGTAACATTACCTTCACTAGTAGGAGTGAGAAAAACATCACGGGGTGGTGTGAATTATAGGGTCTTAATTAGGATAGGCAGTGAGTGTCAATGTAGGATGTGGAAAAGCACCACGGTGTGGTCAGCATGGGGAGGTCAGGAAACATGCAGGGGCAATGTAGGATAGGTTTCTGAAAAACATCGCGGGGTGGTGTGCATTGTATGGGTGTGTAACATTACCTTCACTAGTAGGAGTGAGAAAAACATCCCGGGGTGGTGTGAATCATAGGGTCTGAATTAGGATAGGCAGTGAGTGGCAATGTAGGATGGAGAAAAGCACCACGGGGTGGTCAGCATGGGAAGGTCAGGAAACATGCTGGGGCAATGTACGATAGGTTTCTGAAAAAATCGCGGGGTGGTGCGCATTGTATGGGTGTGTGAAATTACATTCACTAGTAGGAGTGAGAAAAACATCACGGGGTGGTGTGAATCATAGGGTCTGAATTAGGATAGGCAGTGAATGGCAATGTAGGATGGAGAAAAGCACCACGGGGTTGTCAGCATTGGGAGGTCAGGAAACATGCAGGGGCAATGTAGCATAGGTTTCTGAAAAACATCGCGGGGTGGTGCGCATTGTATGGGTGTGTAACATTACATTCACTAGTAGGAGTGAGAAAAACATCACGGGGTGGTGTGAATCATAGTGTAGGAATTAGGATAGGCAGTGAGTGGCATTGTAGTTTGGAGAAAAGCACCACGGGGTGGTCAGCAAGGGTAGGTCAGGAAACATGCAGTGGCAATGTAGGATAGGTTTCTGAAAAACATCGCGGGGTGGTGCGCATTGTATGGGTGTGTCACCTTACATTCACTAGTAGGAGTGAGAAAAACATCACGGGGTTGTGTGAATCAAAGGGTCTGAATGAGGATAGGCAGTGAGTGGCAATGTAGGATGGAGAAAAGCACCACGGTGTGGTTAGCATGGGTAGGTCAGGAAACATGCAGTGGCAATGTAGGATAAGTTTCTGAAAAACATCGCGTGTTTGTGCTTGTTGTATGGGTGTGTAACATTACCTTCACTAGTAGGAGTGAGAAAACATCACGGGGTGGTGTGAATCATAGGGTCTGAATTAGGATAGGCAGTGAGTGGCAATGTAGGATGGAGAAAAGCAACATGGAGTGGTCAACATGGGGAGGTCAGGAAACTTGCAGTGGCAGTGTAGGATAGGTTTCTGAAAAACATCGCGGGGTGGTGCGCATTGTATGGGTGTGTAACATTACATTCACTAGTAGGAGTGAGAAAAACATCACGGGGTGGAGTGAATCATAGGGTCTGAATTAGGATAGGCAGTGAGTGGCAATGTAGGATGGAGAAAAGCACCACGGGATGGTCAGCATGGGGAGGTCAGGAAACATGCAGTGGCAAGGTAGGATAGGTTTCTGAAAAACATCGCGGGGTGGTGCGCATTGTATGGGTGTGTAACATTACCTTCACTAGTAGGAGTAAGAAAAACATCACGGGGTGGTGTGAATCATAGGGTCTGAATTAGGATAGGCAGTGAGTGGCAATGTAGGATGGAGAAAAGCACCACGGGGTGGTCAGCATGGGGAGGTCAGGAAACATGCTGGGGCAATGTACGATAGGTTTCTGAAAAACATCGCGGGGTGGTGCGCATTGTATGGGTGTGTGAAATTACATTCACTAGTAGGAGTGAGAAAAACATCACGGGGTGGTGTGAATCATAGGGTCTGAATTAGGATAGGCAGTGAATGGCAATGTAGGATGGAGAAAAGCACCACGGGGTTGTCAGCATTGGGAGGTCAGGAAACATGCAGGGGCAATGTAGCATAGGTTTCTGAAAAACATCGCGGGGTGGTGCGCATTGTATGGGTGTGTAACATTACATTCACTAGTAGGAGTGAGATAAACATCACGGGTTGGTGTGAATCATAGGTCTGAATTAGGATAGGCAGTGAGTGGCAATGTAGGATGGAGAAAAGCACCACGGGGTGGTCAGCATGGGGAGGTCAGGAAACATGCAGTGGCAAGGTAGGATAGGTTTCTGAAAAACATCGCGGGGTGGTGCGCATTGTATGGGTGTGTAACATTACATTCACTAGTAGGAGGGAGAAAAACATCACGGGGTGGTGTGAATCATAGGGTCTGAATTAGGATAGGCAGTGAGTGGCAATGTAGGATGGAGAAAAGCACCACGGGGTGGTCAGCATGGGGAGGTTAAAAACATGCAGTGGCAATGTAAGATAGGTTTTTGAAAAACATCGCGGTGTGGTGCGCATTGTATGGGTGTGTAACATTACATTCACTAGTAGGAGTGAGAAAAACATCACGGGGTGGTGTGAATCATAGGGTCTGATTTAGGGTAGGCAGTGAGTGGCAATGTAGAATGGATAAAAGCACCACAGGGTGGTCACCCTGGGGAGGTCAGGAAACATGCAGTGGAAATGTAGGATAAGTTTCTGAAAAACATCGCGGGGTGGTGCGCATTGTATGGGTGTGTAACATTACCTTCACTAGTAGGAGTGAGAAAAACATCACGGGGTGGTGTGAATTATAGGGTCTTAATTAGGATAGGCAGTGAGTGTCAATGTAGGATGTGGAAAAGCACCACGGTGTGGTCAGCATGGGGAGGTCAGGAAACATGCAGGGGCAATGTAGGATAGGTTTCTGAAAAACATCGCGGGGTGGTGTGCATTGTATGGGTGTGTAACATTACCTTCACTAGTAGGAGTGAGAAAAACATCCCGGGGTGGTGTGAATCATAGGGTCTGAATTAGGATAGGCAGTGAGTGGCAATGTAGGATGGAGAAAAGCACCACGGGGTGGTCAGCATGGGGAGGTCAGGAAACATGCTGGGGCAATGTACGATAGGTTTCTGAAAAAATCGCGGGGTGGTGCGCATTGTATGGGTGTGTGAAATTACATTCACTAGTAGGAGTGAGAAAAACATCACGGGGTGGTGTGAATCATAGGGTCTGAATTAGGATAGGCAGTGAATGGCAATGTAGGATGGAGAAAAGCACCACGGGGTTGTCAGCATTGGGAGGTCAGGAAACATGCAGGGGCAATGTAGCATAGGTTTCTGAAAAACATCGCGGGGTGGTGCCCATTGTATGGGTGTGTAACATTACATTCACTAGTAGGAGTGAGAAAAACATCACGGGGTGGTGTGAATCATAGTGTAGGAATTAGGATAGGCAGTGAGTGGCATTGTAGTTTGGAGAAAAGCACCACGGGGTGGTCAGCAAGGGTAGGTCAGGAAACATGCAGTGGCAATGTAGGATAGGTTTCTGAAAAACATCGCGGGGTGGTGCGCATTGTATGGGTGTGTCACAATACATTCACTAGTAGGAGTGAGAAAAACATCACGGGGTTGTGTGAATCAAAGGGTCTGAATGAGGATAGGCAGTGAGTGGCAATGTAGGATGGAGAAAAGCACCACGGTGTGGTTAGCATGGGGAGGTCAGGAAACATGCAGTGGCAATGTAGGATAAGTTTCTGAAAAACATCGCGGGTTGGTGCGCGTTGTATGGGTGTGTAACATTACCTTCACTAGTAGGAGTGAGAAAACATCACGGGGTGGTGTGAATCTTAGGGTCTGAATTAGGATAGGCAGTGAGTGGCAATGTAGGATGGAGAAAAGCAACATGGAGTGGTCAACATGGGGAGGTCAGGAAACATGCAGGGGCAATGCAGGATAGGTTTCTGAAAAACATCGCGGGCTTGTGTGCATTGTATGGGTGTGTAACATTACCTTCACTAGGAGGAGTGAGAAAAACATCCCGGGGTGGTGTGAATCATAGGGTCTGAATTAGGATAGGCAGTGAGTGGCAATGTAGGATGGAGAAAAGCACCACGGTGTGGTCAGCATGGGGAGGTCAGGAAACATGCAGGGGCAATGTAGGATAGGTTTCTGAAAAACATCGCGCGGTTGTGTGCATTGTATGGGTGTGTAACATTACCTTCACTAGGAGGAGTGAGAAAAACATCCCGGGGTGGTGTGAATCGTAGGGTCTGAATTAGGATAGGCAGTGATTGGCAATGTAGGATGGAGAAAAGCACCACGGGGTGGACAGCATGGGGAGGTCAGGAAACATGCAGTGGCAATGTAGGATAGTTTTCTGAAAAACATCGCGGGGTGGTGCGCATTGTATGGGTGTGTAACATTACATTCACTAGTACGAGTGAGAAGAACATCACGGGATGGTGTGAATCATAGGGTCTGAATTAGGATAGGCAGTGAGTGGCAATGTAGGATGGAGAAAAGCACCACGGGATGGTCAGCATGGGGGGGTCAGGAAACATGCAGTGGCAATGTAGGATAGGTTTCTGAAAAACATCGCGGGGTGGTGCGCATTGTATGGGTGTGTCACCTTACATTCACTAGTAGGAGTGAGAAAAACATCACGGGGTTGTGTGAATCAAAGGGTCTGAATGAGGATAGGCAGTGAGTGGCAATGTAGGATGGAGAAAAGCACCACGGTGTGGTTAGCATGGGGAGGTCAGGAAACATGCAGTGGCAATGTAGGATAAGTTTCTGAAAAACATCGCGTGTTTGTGCTTGTTGTATGGGTGTGTAACATTACCTTCACTAGTAGGAGTGAGAAAACATCACGGGGTGGTGTGAATCATAGGGTCTGAATTAGGATAGGCAGTGAGTGGCAATGTAGGATGGAGAAAAGCAACATGGAGTGGTCAACATGGGGAGGTCAGGAAACTTGCAGTGGCAGTGTAGGATAGGTTTCTGAAAAACATCGCGGGGTGGTGCGCATTGTATGGGTGTGTAACATTACATTCACTAGTAGGAGTGAGAAAAACATCACGGGGTGGAGTGAATCATAGGGTCTGAATTAGGATAGGCAGTGAGTGGCAATGTAGGATGGAGAAAAGCACCACGGGATGGTCAGCATGGGGAGGTCAGGAAACATGCAGTGGCAAGGTAGGATAGGTTTCTGAAAAACATCGCGGGGTGGTGCGCATTGTATGGGTGTGTAACATTACCTTCACTAGTAGGAGTAAGAAAAACATCACGGGGTGCTGTGAATCATAGGGTCTGAATTAGGATAGGCAGTGAGTGGCAATGTAGGATGGAGAAAAGCACCACGGGGTGGTCAGCATGGGGAGGTCAGGAAACATGCTGGGGCAATGTACGATAGGTTTCTGAAAAACATCGCGGGGTGGTGCGCATTGTATGGGTGTGTGAAATTACATTCACTAGTAGGAGTGAGAAAAACATCACGGGGTGGTGTGAATCATAGGGTCTGAATTAGGATAGGCAGTGAATGGCAATGTAGGATGGAGAAAAGCACCACGGGGTTGTCAGCATTGGGAGGTCAGGAAACATGCAGGGGCAATGTAGCATAGGTTTCTGAAAAACATCGCGGGGTGGTGCGCATTGTATGGGTGTGTAACATTACATTCACTAGTAGGAGTGAGATAAACATCACGGGGTGGTGTGAATCATAGTGTATGAATTAGGATAGGCAGTGAGTGGCATTGTAGTTTGGAGAAAAGCACCACGGGGTGGTCAGCAAGGGTAGGTCAGGAAACATGCAGTGGCAATGTAGGATAGGTTTCTGAAAAACATCGCGGGGTGGTGCGCATTGTATGGGTATGTAACATTACATTCACTAGTAGGAGTGAGAAAAACATCACGGAGTGGTGTGAATCATCGGGTCTGAATTAGGATAGGCAGCGAGTGGCAATGTAGGATGGAGAAAAGCACCACAGGGTTGTCAGCATTGGGAGGTCAGGAAACATGCAGGGGCAATGTAGCATAGGTTTCTGAAAAACATCACGGGGTGGTGCGCATTGTATGAGTGTGTAACATTACATTCACTAGTAGGAGTGAGAAAAACATCACGGGGTGGTGTGAATCATAGTGTATGAATTAGGATAGGCAGTGAGTGGCATTGTAGTTTGGAGAAAAGCACCACGGGTGGTCAGCAAGGGTAGGTCAGGAAACATGCAGTGGCAATGTAGGATAGGTTTCTGAAAAACATCGCGGGGTGGTGCGCATTGTATGGGTGTGTCACATTACATTCACTAGTAGGAGTGAGAAAAACATCACGGGGTTGTGTGAATCAAAGGGTCTGAATGAGGATAGGCAGTGAGTGGCAATGTATAATGGAGAAAAGCACCACGGTGTGGTTAGCATGGGGAGGTCAGGAAACATGCAGTGGCAATGTAGGATAAGTTTCTGAAAAACATCGCGGGTTGGTGCGCGTTGTATGGGTGTGTAACATTACCTTCACTAGTAGGAGTGAGAAAACATCACGGGGTGGTGTGAATCATAGTGTCTGAATTAGGATAGGCAGTGAGTGGCAATGTAGGATGGAGAAAAGCAACATGGAGTGGTCAACATGGGGAGGTCAGGAAACTTGCAGTGGCAATGTAGGATAGGTTTCTGAAAAACATCGCGGGGTGGTGCGCATTGTATGGATGTGTAACATTACATTCACTAGTAGGAGTGAGAAAAACATCACGGGGTGGAGTGAATCATAGGGTCTGAATTAGGATAGGCAGTGAGTGGCAATGTAGGATGGAGAAAAGCACCACGGGATGGTCAGCATGGGGAGGTCAGGAAACATGCAGTGGCAAGGTAGGATAGGTTTCTGAAAAACATCGCGGGGTGGTGCGCATTGTATGGGTGTGTAACATTACCTTCACTAGTAGGAGTAAGAAAAACATCACGGGGTGGTGTGAATCAGAGGGTCTGAATTAGGATAGGCAGTGAGTGGCAATGTAGGATGGATAAAAGCACCACGGGTTGGTCAGCATGGGGAGGTCAGGAAACATGCTGGGGCAATGTACGATAGGTTTCTGAAAAACATCGCGGGGTGGTGCGCATTGTATCGGTGTGTGAAATTACATTCACTAGTAGGAGTGAGAAAAACATCACGGGGTGGTGTGAATCATAGGGTCTGAATTAGGATTGGCAGTGAATGGCAATGTAGGATGGAGAAAAGCACCACGGGGTTGTCAGCATTGGGAGGTCAGGAAACATGCAGGGGCAATGTAGCATAGGTTCCTGAAAAAGATCGCGGGGTGGTGCGCATTGTATAGGTGTGTAACATTACATTCACTAGTAGGAGTGAGAAAAACATCACGGGGTGGTGTGAATCATAATGTATGAATTAGGATAGGCAGTGAGTGGCATTGAAGTTTGAAGAAAAGCACCACGGGGTGGTCAGCAAGGGTAGGTCAGGAAACATGCAGTGGCAATGTAGGATAGGTTTCTGAAAAACATCGCGGGGTGGTGCGCATTGTATGGGTATGTAACATTACATTCACTAGTAGGAGTGAGAAAAACATCACGGGGTGGTGTGAATCATAGGGTCTGAATTAGGATAGGCAGTGAGTGGCAATGTAGGATGGAGAAAAGCACCGCGGGGTGGTCAACATGGGGAGGTCAGGAAACATGCAGTGGCAATGTAGCATAGGTTTCAGAAAAACATCGCGGGGTGGTGCGCATTGTATGGGTGTGTAACATTACATTCACTAGTAGGAGTGAGAAAAAAATCACGGGGTGGTGTGAATCATAGGGTCGGAATTAGGATAGGCAGTGAGTGGCAATGTAGGATGGAGAAAAGCACCACGGGGTGGTCAGCATGGGGATGTCAGAAACATGCTAAGCACCACGGGGTGGTAAGCATGGGGAGGTCAGAAACATGCAGTGGCAATGTAGGTTAGGTTTCTGAAAAACATCGCAGGGTGGTGCGCATTGTATGGGTGTGTAACATTACATTCACTAGTAGGAGTGAGAAAAACATCACGGGTTGGTGTGAATCATAGGTCTGAATTAGGATAGGCAGTGAGTGGCAATGTAGGATGGAGAAAAGCACCACGGCGTGGTCAGCATGGGGATGTCAGAAACATGCTAAGCACCACGGGGTGGTAAGCATGGGGAGGTCAGAAACATGCAGTGGCAATGTAGGTTAGGTTTCTGAAAAACATCGCAGGGTGGTGCCCATTGTATGGGTGTGTAACATTACATTCACTAGTAGGAGTGAGAAAAACATCACGGGTTGGTGTGAATCATAGGTCTGAATTAGGATAGGCAGTGAGTGGCAATGTAGGATGGAGAAAAGCACCACGGGGTGGTCAGCATGGGGAGGTCAGGAAACATGCAGTGGCAAGGTAGGATAGGTTTCTGAAAAACATCGCGGGGTGGTGCGCATTGTATGGGTGTGTAACATTACATTCACTAGTAGGAGGGAGAAAAACATCACGGGGTGGTGTGAATCATAGGGTCTGAATTAGGATAGGCAGTGAGTGGCAATGTAGGATGGAGAAAAGCACCACGGGGTGGTCAGCATGGGGAGGTTAAAAACATGCAGTGGCAATGTAAGATAGGTTTCTGAAAAACATCGCGGTGTGGTGCGCATTGTATGGGTGTGTAACATTACATTCACTAGTAGGAGTGAGAAAAACATCACGGGGTGGTGTGAATCATAGGGTCTGATTTAGGGTAGGCAGTGAGTGGCAATGTAGAATGGATAAAAGCACCACAGGGTGGTCACCCTGGGGAGGTCAGGAAACATGCAGTGGAAATGTAGGATAAGTTTCTGAAAAACATCGCGGGGTGGTGCGCATTGTATGGGTGTGTAACATTACCTTCACTAGTACGAGTGAGAAAAACATCACGGGGTGGTGTGAATTATAGGGTCTTAATTAGGATAGGCAGTGAGTGGCAATGTAGGATGTGGAAAAGCACCACGGTGTGGTCAGCATGGGGAGGTCAGGAAACATGCAGGGGCAATGTAAGATAGGTTTCTGAAAAACATCGCGGGGTGGTGTGCATTGTATGGGTGTGTAACATTACCTTCACTAGTAGGAGTGAGAAAAACATCCCGGGGTGGTGTGAATCATAGGGTCTGAATTAGGATAGGCAGTGAGTAGCAATGTAGGATGGAGAAAAGGACCACGGGGTGGTCAGCATGGGGAGGTCAGGAAACATGCAGTGGCAAAGTAGGATAGGTTTCTGAAAAACATCGCGGGGTGGTGCGCATTGTATGGGTGTGTAACATTACATTCACTAGTACGAGTGACAAAAACAGAACGGGATGGTGTGAATCATAGGGTCTGAATTAGGATAGGCATTGAGTGGCAATGTAGGATGGAGAAAAGCACCACGGGATGGTCAGCATGGGAGGGTCAGGAAACATGCAGTGGCAATGTAGGATAGGTTTCTGAAAAACATCGCGGGGTGGTGCGCATTGTATGGGTGTGTAACATTACATTCACTAGTAGGAGTGAGAAAAACATCACGGGGTTGTGTGAATCAAAGGGTCTGAATGAGGATAGGCAGTGAGTGGCAATGTAGGATGGAGAAAAGCAACATGGAGTGGTCAACATGGGGAGGTCAGGAAACTTGCAGTGGCAATGTAGGATAGGTTTCTGAAAAACATCGCGGGGTGGTGCGCATTGTATGGGTGTGTGAAATTACATTCACTAGTAGGAGTGAGAAAAACATCACGGGGTGGTGTGAATCATAGGGTCTGAATTAGGATAGGCAGTGAATGGCAATGTAGGATAGAGAAAAGCACCACAGGGTTGTCAGCATTGGGAGGTCAGGAAACATGCAGGGGCAATGTAGCATAGGTTTCTGAAAAACATGGCGGGGTGGTGCGCATTGTATGGGTGTGTAACATTACATTCACTAGTAGGAGTGAGAAAAACATCACGGGGTGGTGGGAATCATAGTGTATGAATTAGGATAGGCAGTGAGTGGCATTGTAGTTTGGAGAAAAGCACCACGGGGTGGTCAGCAAGGGTAGGTCAGGAAACATGCAGTGGCAATGTAGGATAGGTTTCTGAAAAACATCGAGGGGTGGTGCGCATTGTATGGGTATGTAACATTACATTCACTAGTAGGAGTGAGAAAAACATCACGGGGTGGTGTGAATCATAGGGTCTGAATTAGGATAGGCAGTGAGTAGCAATGTAGGATGGAGAAAAGCACCACGGGGTGGTCAACATGGGGAGGTCAGGAAACATGCAGTGGCAATGTAGCAAAGGTTTCAGAAAAACATCGCGGGGTGGTGCGCATTGTATGAGTGTGTAACATTACATTCACTAGTAGGAGTGAGAAAAACATCACGGGGTGGTGTGAATCATAGTGTCTGAATTAGGATAGGCAGTGAGTAGCAATGTAGGATGGAGAAAAGCACCACGGGGTGGTCAGCATGGGGATGTCAGAAACATGCTAAGCACCACGGTGTGGTAAGCATGGGGAGGTCAGAAACATGCAGTGGCAATGTAGGTTAGGTTTCTGAAAAACATCGCCGGGTTGTGTGCATTGTATGGGTGTGTAACATTACCTTCACTAGTAGGAGTGAGAAAAACATCCCGGGGTGGTGTGAATCATAGGGTCTGAATTAGGATAGGCAGTGAGTGGCAATGTAGGATGGAGAAAAGCACCACGGGGTGGTCATCATGGGGAGGTCAGGAAACATGCAGTGGCAATGTAGGATAGGTTTCTGAAAAACATCGCGGGGTGGTGCGCTTTGTATGGGTGTGTAACATTACATTCACTAGTACGAGTGAGAAAAACATCACGGGATGGTGTGAATCATAGGGTCTGAATTAGGATAGGCAGTGAGTGGCAATGTAGGATGGAGAAAAGCACCACGGGATGATCAGCATGTGGGGGTCAGGAAACATGCAGTGGCAATGTAGGATAGGTTTCTGAAAAACATCGCGGGGTGGTGCGCATTGTATGGGTGTGTCACATTAAATTCACTAGTAGGAGTGAGAAAAACATCACGGGGTTGTGTGAATCAAAGGGTCTGAATGAGGATAGGCAGTGAGTGGCAATGTAGGATGGAGAAAAGCACCACGGTGTGGTTAGAATGGGGAGGTCAGGAAACATGCAGTGGCAATGTAGGATAAGTTTTTGAAAAACATCGCGGGTTGGTGCGCGTTGTATGGGTGTGTAACATTACCTTCACTAGTAGGAGTGAGAAAACATCACGGGGTGGTGTGAATCATAGGGTCTGAATTAGGATAGGCAGTGAGTGGCAATGTAGGATGGAGAAAAGCAACATGGAGTGGTCAACATGGGGAGGTCAGGAAACTTCAGTGGCAATGTAGGATAGGTTTCTGAAAAACATCGCGGGGTGGTGCGCATTGTATCGGTGTGTGAAATTACATTCACTAGTAGGAGTGAGAAAAACATCACGGGGTGGTGTGAATCATAGGGTCTGAATTAGGATTGGCAGTGAATGGCAATGTAGGATGGAGAAAAGCACCACGGGGTTGTCAGCATTGGGAGGTCAGGAAACATGCAGGGGCAATGTAGCATAGGTTCCTGCAAAAGATCGCGGGGTGGTGCGCATTGTATAGGTGTGTAACATTACATTCACTAGTAGGAGTGAGAAAAACATCACGGGGTGGTGTGAATCATAGTGTATGAATTAGGATAGGCAGTGAGTGGCATTGTAGTTTGAAGAAAAGCACCACGGGGTGGTCAGCAAGGGTAGGTCAGGAAACATGCAGTGGCAATGTAGGATAGGTTTCTGAAAAACATCGCGGGGTGGTGCGCATTGTATGTGTATGTAACATTACATTCACTAGTAGGAGTGAGAAAAACATCACGGGGTGGTGTGAATCATAGGGTCTGAATTAGGATAGGCAGTGAGTGGCAATGTAGGATGGAGAAAAGCACCGCGGGGTGGTCAACATGGGGAGGTCAGGAAACATGCAGTGGCAATGTAGCATAGGTTTCAGAAAAACATCGCGGGGTGGTGCGCATTGTATGGGTGTGTAACATTACATTCACTAGTAGGAGTGAGAAAAAAATCACGGGGTGGTGTGAATCATAGGGTCGGAATTAGGATAGGCAGTGAGTGGCAATGTAGGATGGAGAAAAGCACCACGGGGTGGTCAGCATGGGGATGTCAGAAACATGCTAAGCACCACGGGGTGGTAAGCATGGGGAGGTCAGAAACATGCAGTGGCAATGTAGGTTAGGTTTCTGAAAAACATCGCAGGGTGGTGCGCATTGTATGGGTGTGTAACATTACATTCACTAGTAGGAGTGAGAAAAACATCACGGGTTGGTGTGAATCATAGGTCTGAATTAGGATAGGCAGTGAGTGGCAATGTAGGATGGAGAAAAGCACCACGGGGTGGTCAGCATGGGTAGGTCAGGAAACATGCAGTGGCAAGGTAGGATAGGTTTCTGAAAAACATCGCGGGGTGGTGCGCATTGTATGGGTGTGTAACATTACATTCACTAGTAGGAGGGAGAAAAACATCACGGGGTGGTGTGAATCATAGGGTCTGAATTAGGATAGGCAGTGAGTGGCAATGTAGGATGGAGAAAAGCACCACGGGGTGGTCAGCATGGGGAGGTTAAAAACATGCAGTGGCAATGTAAGATAGGTTTCTGAAAAACATCGCGGTGTGGTGCGCATTGTATGGGTGTGTAACATTACATTCACTAGTAGGAGTGAGAAAAACATCACGGGGTGGTGTGAATCATAGGGTCTGATTTAGGGTAGGCAGTGAGTGGCAATGTAGAATGGATAAAAGCACCACAGGGTGGTCACCCTGGGGAGGTCAGGAAACATGCAGTGGAAATGTAGGATAAGTTTCTGAAAAACATCGCGGGGTGGTGCGCATTGTATGGGTGTGTAACATTACCTTCACTAGTACGAGTGAGAAAAACATCACGGGGTGGTGTGAATTATAGGGTCTTAATTAGGATAGGCAGTGAGTGGCAATGTAGGATGTGGAAAAGCACCACGGTGTGGTCAGCATGGGGAGGTCAGGAAACATGCAGGGGCAATGTAAGATAGGTTTCTGAAAAACATCGCGGGGTGGTGTGCATTGTATGGGTGTGTAACATTACCTTCACTAGTAGGAGTGAGAAAAACATCCCGGGGTGGTGTGAATCATAGGGTCTGAATTAGGATAGGCAGTGAGTAGCAATGTAGGATGGAGAAAAGGACCACGGGGTGGTTAGCATGGGGAGGTCATGAAACATGCAGTGGCAAAGTAGGATAGGTTTCTGAAAAACATCGCGGGGTGGTGCGCATTGTATGGGTGTGTAACATTACATTCACTAGTACGAGTGACAAAAACATCACGGGATGGTGTGAATCATAGGGTCTGAATTAGGATAGGCATTGAGTGGCAATGTAGGATGGAGAAAAGCACCACGGGATGGTCAGCATGGGAGGGTCAGGAAACATGCAGTGGCAATGTAGGATAGATTTCTGAAAAACATCGCGGGGTGGTGCGCATTGTATGGGTGTGTAACATTACATTCACTAGTAGGAGTGAGAAAAACATCACGGGGTTGTGTGAATCAAAGGGTCTGAATGAGGATAGGGAGTGAGTGGCAATGTAGGATGGAGAAAAGCAACATGGAGTGGTCAACATGGGGAGGTCAGGAAACTTGCAGTGGCAATGTAGGATAGGTTTCTGAAAAACATCGCGGGGTGGTGCGCATTGTATGGGTGTGTGAAATTACATTCACTAGTAGGAGTGAGAAAAACATCACGGGGTGGTGTGAATCATAGGGTCTGAATTAGGATAGGCAGTGAATGGCAATGTAGGATAGAGAAAAGCACCACAGGGTTGTCAGCATTGGGAGGTCAGGAAACATGCAGGGGCAATGTAGCATAGGTTTCTGAAAAACATGGCGGGGTGGTGCGCATTGTATGGGTGTGTAACATTACATTCACTAGTAGGAGTGAGAAAAACATCACGGTGTGGTGGGAATCATAGTGTATGAATTAGGATAGGCAGTGAGTGGCATTGTAGTTTGGAGAAAAGCACCACGGGGTGGTCAGCAAGGGTAGGTCAGGAAACATGCAGTGGCAATGTAGAATAGGTTTCTGAAAAACATCGAGGGGTGGTGCGCATTGTATGGGTATGTAACATTACATTCACTAGTAGGAGTGAGAAAAACATCACGGGGTGGTGTGAATCATAGGGTCTGAATTAGGATAGGCAGTGAGTAGCAATGTAGGATGGAGAAAAGCACCACGGGGTGGTCAACATGGGGAGGTCAGGAAACATGCAGTGGCAATGTAGCAAAGGTTTCAGAAAAACATCGCGGGGTGGTGCGCATTGTATGAGTGTGTAACATTACACTCACTAGTAGGAGTGAGAAAAACATCACGGGGTGGTGTGAATCATAGTGTCTGAATTAGGATAGGCAGTGAGTAGCAATGTAGGATGGAGAAAAGCACCACGGGGTGGTCAGCATGGGGATGTCAGAAACATGCTAAGCACCACGGTGTGGTAAGCATGGGGAGGTCAGAAACATGCAGTGGCAATGTAGGTTAGGTTTCTGAAAAACATCGCCGGGTTGTGTGCATTGTATGGGTGTGTAACATTACCTTCACTAGTAGGAGTGAGAAAAACATCCCGGGGTGGTGTGAATCATAGGGTCTGAATTAGGATAGGCAGTGAGTGGCAATGTAGGATGGAGAAAAGCACCACGGGGTGGTCATCATGGGGAGGTCAGGAAACATGCAGTGGCAATGTAGGATAGGTTTCTGAAAAACATCGCGGGGTGGTGCGCTTTGTATGGGTGTGTAACATTACATTCACTAGTACGAGTGAGAAAAACATCACGGGATGGTGTGAATCATAGGGTCTGAATTAGGATAGGCAGTGAGTGGCAATGAAGGATGGAGAAAAGCACCACGGGATGATCAGCATGTGGGGGTCAGGAAACATGCAGTGGCAATGTAGGATAGGTTTCTGAAAAACATCGCGGGGTGGTGCGCATTGTATGGGTGTGTCACATTAAATTCACTAGTAGGAGTGAGAAAAACATCACGGGGTTGTGTGAATCAAAGGGTCTGAATGAGGATAGGCAGTGAGTGGCAATGTAGGATGGAGAAAAGCACCACGGTGTGGTTAGCATGGGGAGGTCAGGAAACATGCAGTGGCAATGTAGGATAAGTTTTTGAAAAACATCGCGGGTTGGTGCGCGTTGTATGGGTGTGTAACATTACCTTCACTAGTAGGAGTGAGAAAACATCACGGGGTGGTGTGAATCATAGGGTCTGAATTAGGATAGGCAGTGAGTGGCAATGTAGGATGGAGAAAAGCAACATGGAGTGGTCAACATGGGGAGGTCAGGAAACTTCAGTGGCAATGTAGGATAGGTTTCTGAAAAACATCGCGGGGTGGTGCGCATTGTATGGGTGTGTAACATTACATTCACTAGTAGGAGTGAGAAAAACATCACGGGGTGGAGTGAATCATAGGGTCTCAATTAGGATAGGCAGTGAGTGGCAATGTAGGATGGAGAAAAGCACCACGGGATGGTCAGCATGGGGAGGTCAGGAAACATGCTGGGGCAATGTACGATAGGTTTCTGAAAAACATCGCGGGGTGGTGCGCATTGTATCGGTGTGTGAAATTACATTCACTAGTAGGAGTGAGAAAAACATCACGGGGTGGTGTGAATCATAGGGTCTGAATTAGTATTGGCAGTGAATGGCAATGTAGGATGGAGAAAAGCACCACGGGGTTGTCAGCATTGGGAGGTCAGGAAACATGCAGGGGCAATGTAGCATAGGTTCCTGCAAAAGATCGCGGGGTGGTGCGCATTGTATAGGTGTGTAACATTACATTCACTAGTAGGAGTGAGAAAAACATCACGGGGTGGTGTGAATCATAGTGTATGAATTAGGATAGGCAGTGAGTGGCATTGTAGTTTGAAGAAAAGCACCACGGGGTGGTCAGCAAGGGTAGGTCAGGAAACATGCAGTGGCAATGTAGGATACGTTTCTGAAAAACATCGCGGGGTGGTGCGCATTGTATGGGTATGTAACATTACATTCACTAGTAGGAGTGAGAAAAACATCACGGGGTGGTGTGAATCATAGGGTCTGAATTAGGATAGGCAGTGAGTGGCAATGTAGGATGGAGAAAAGCACCGCGGGGTGGTCAACATGGGGAGGTCAGGAAACATGCAGTGGCAATGTAGCATAGGTTTCAGAAAAACATCGCGGGGTGGTGCGCATTGTATGGGTGTGTAACATTACATTCACTAGTAGGAGTGAGAAAAAAATCACGGGGTGGTGTGAATCATAGGGTCGGAATTAGGATAGGCAGTGAGTGGCAATGTAGGATGGAGAAAAGCACCACGGGGTGGTCAGCATGGGGATGTCAGAAACATGCTAAGCACCACGGGGTGGTAAGCATGGGGAGGTCAGAAACATGCAGTGGCAATGTAGGTTAGGTTTCTGAAAAACATCGCAGGGTGGTGCGCATTGTATGGGTGTGTAACATTACATTCACTAGTAGGAGTGAGAAAAACATCACGGGTTGGTGTGAATCATAGGTCTGAATTAGGATAGGCAGTGAGTGGCAATGTAGGATGGAGAAAAGCACCACGGGGTGGTCAGCATGGGGAGGTCAGGAAACATGCAGTGGCAAGGTAGGATAGGTTTCTGAAAAACATCGCGGGGTGGTGCGCATTGTATGGGTGTGTAACATTACATTCACTAGTAGGAGGGAGAAAAACATCACGGGGTGGTGTGAATCATAGGGTCTGAATTAGGATAGGCAGTGAGTGGCAATGTAGGATGGAGAAAAGCACCACGGGGTGGTTAGCATGGGGAGGTTAAAAACATGCAGTGGCAATGTAAGATAGGTTTCTGAAAAACATCGCGGTGTGGTTCGCATTGTATGGGTGTGTAACATTACATTCACTAGTAGGAGTGAGAAAAACATCACGGGGTGGTGTGAATCATAGGGTCTGATTTAGGGTAGGCAGTGAGTGGCAATGTAGAATGGATAAAAGCACCACAGGGTGGTCACCCTGGGGAGGTCAGGAAACATGCAGTGGAAATGTAGGATAAGTTTCTGAAAAACATCGCGGGGTGGTGCGCATTGTATGGGTGTGTAACATTACCTTCACTAGTACGAGTGAGAAAAACATCACGGGGTGGTGTGAATTATAGGGTCTTAATTAGGATAGGCAGTGAGTGGCAATGTAGGATGTGGAAAAGCACCACGGTGTGGTCAGCATGGGGAGGTCAGGAAACATGCAGGGGCAATGTAAGATAGGTTTCTGAAAAACATCGCGGGGTGGTGTGCATTGTATGGGTGTGTAACATTACCTTCACTAGTAGGAGTGAGAAAAACATCCCGGGGTGGTGTGAATCATAGGGTCTGAATTAGGATAGGCAGTGAGTAGCAATGTAGGATGGAGAAAAGGACCACGGGGTGGTTAGCATGGGGAGGTCAGGAAACATGCAGTGGCAAAGTAGGATAGGTTTCTGAAAAACATCGCGGGGTGGTGCGCATTGTATGGGTGTGTAACATTACATTCACTAGTACGAGTGACAAAAACATCACGGGATGGTGTGAATCATAGGGTCTGAATTAGGATAGGCATTGAGTGGCAATGTAGGATGGAGAAAAGCACCACGGGATGGTCAGCATGGGAGGGTCAGGAAACATGCAGTGGCAATGTAGGATAGGTTTCTGAAAAACATCGCGGGGTGGTGCGCATTGTATGGGTGTGTAACATTACATTCACTAGTAGGAGTGAGAAAAACATCACGGGGTTGTGTGAATCAAAGGGTCTGAATGAGGATAGGCAGTGAGTGGCAATGTAGGATGGAGAAAAGCAACATGGAGTGGTCAACATGGGGAGGTCAGGAAACTTGCAGTGGCAATGTAGGATAGGTTTCTGAAAAACATCGCGGGGTGGTGCGCATTGTATGGGTGTGTGAAATTACATTCACTAGTAGGAGTGAGAAAAACATCACGGGGTGGTGTGAATCATAGGGTCTGAATTAGGATAGGCAGTGAATGGCAATGTAGGATAGAGAAAAGCACCACAGGGTTGTCAGCATTGGGAGGTCAGGAAACATGCAGGGGCAATGTAGCATAGGTTTCTGAAAAACATGGCGGGGTGGTGCGCATTGTATGGGTGTGTAACATTACATTCACTAGTAGGAGTGAGAAAAACATCACGGGGTGGTGGGAATCATAGTGTATGAATTAGGATAGGCAGTGAGTGGCATTGTAGTTTGGAGAAAAGCACCACGGGGTGGTCAGCAAGGGTAGGTCAGGAAACATGCAGTGGCAATGTAGGATAGGTTTCTGAAAAACATCGAGGGGTGGTGCGCATTGTATGGGTATGTAACATTACATTCACTAGTAGGAGTGAGAAAAACATCACGGGGTGGTGTGAATCATAGGGTCTGAATTAGGATAGGCAGTGAGTAGCAATGTAGGATGGAGAAAAGCACCACGGGGTGGTCAACATGGGGAGGTCAGGAAACATGCAGTGGCAATGTAGCAAAGGTTTCAGAAAAACATCGCGGGGTGGTGCGCATTGTATGAGTGTGTAACATTACATTCACTAGTAGGAGTGAGAAAAACATCACGGGGTGGTGTGAATCATAGTGTCTGAATTAGGATAGGCAGTGAGTAGCAATGTAGGATGGAGAAAAGCACCACGGGGTGGTCAGCATGGGGATGTCAGAAACATGCTAAGCACCACGGTGTGGTAAGCATGGGGAGGTCAGAAACATGCAGTGGCAATGTAGGTTAGGTTTCTGAAAAACATCGCCGGGTTGTGTGCATTGTATGGGTGTGTAACATTACCTTCACTAGTAGGAGTGAGAAAAACATCCCGGGGTGGTGTGAATCATAGGGTCTGAATTAGGATAGGCAGTGAGTGGCAATGTAGGATGGAGAAAAGCACCACGGGGTGGTCATCATGGGGAGGTCAGGAAACATGCAGTGGCAATGTAGGATAGGTTTCTGAAAAACATCGCGGGGTGGTGCGCTTTGTATGGGTGTGTAACATTACATTCACTAGTACGAGTGAGAAAAACATCACGGGATGGTGTGAATCATAGGGTCTGAATTAGGATAGGCAGTGAGTGGCAATGTAGGATGGAGAAAAGCACCACGGGATGATCAGCATGTGGGGGTCAGGAAACATGCAGTGGAAATGTAGGATAGGTTTCTGAAAAACATCGCGGGGTGGTGCGCATTGTATGGGTGTGTCACATTAAATTCACTAGTAGGAGTGAGAAAAACATCACGGGGTTGTGTGAATCAAAGGGTCTGAATGAGGATAGGCAGTGAGTGGCAATGTAGGATGGAGAAAAGCACCACGGTGTGGTTAGCATGGGGAGGTCAGGAAACATGCAGTGGCAATGTAGGATAAGTTTTTGAAAAACATCGCGGGTTGGTGCGCGTTGTATGGGTGTGTAACATTACCTTCACTAGTAGGAGTGAGAAAACATCACGGGGTGGTGTGAATCATAGGGTCTGAATTAGGATAGGCAGTGAGTGGCAATGTAGGATGGAGAAAAGCAACATGGAGTGGTCAACATGGGGAGGTCAGGAAACTTCAGTGGCAATGTAGGATAGGTTTCTGAAAAACATCGCGGCGTGGTGCGCATTGTATGGGTGTGTAACATTACATTCACTAGTAGGAGTGAGAAAAACATCACGGGGTGGAGTGAATCATAGGGTCTCAATTAGGTTAGGCAGTGAGTGGCAATGTAGGATGGAGAAAAGCACCACGGGATGGTCAGCATGGGGAGGTCAGGAAACATGCAGTGGCAAGGTAGGATAGGTTTCTGAAAAACATCGCGGGGTGGTGCGCATTGTATGGGTGTGTAACATTACCTTCACTAGTAGGAGTAAGAAAAACATCACGGGGTGGTGTGAATCATAGGGTCTGAATTAGGATAGGCAGTGAGTGGCAATGTAGGATGGAGAAAAGCACCACGGGGTGGTCAGCATGGGGAGGTCAGGAAACATGCTGGGGCAATGTAGGATAGGTTTCCGAAAAACGTCGCGGGGTGGTGCGCATTGTATGGGTGTGTGAAATTACATTCACTAGTAGGAGTGAGAAAAACATCACGGGGTGGTGTGAATCATAGGGTCTGAATTAGGATAGGCAGTGAATGGCAATGTAGGATGGAGAAAAGCACCACGGGCTTGTCAGCATTGGGAGGTCAGGAAACATGCAGGGGCAATGTAGCATAGGTTTCTGAAAAACATCGCGGGGTGGTGCGCATTGTATGCGTGTGTAACATTACATTCACTAGTAGGAGTGAGAAAAACATCACGGGGTGGTGTGAATCATAGTGTATGAATTAGGATAGGCAGTGAGTGGCATTGTCGTTTGGAGAAAAGCACCACGGGGTGGTCAGCAAGGGTAGGTCAGGAAACATGCAGTGGCAATGTAGGATAGGTTTCTGAAAAACATCGCGGGGTGGTGCGCATTGTATGGGTATGTAACATTACATTCACTAGTAGGAGTGAGAAAAACATCACGGGGTGGTGTGAATCATAGGGTCTGAATTAGGATAGGCAGTGAGTAGCAATGTAGGATGGAGAAAAGCACCACGGGGTGGTCAACATGGGGAGGTCAGGAAACATGCAGTGGCAATGTAGCAAAGGTTTCAGAAAAACATCGCGGGGTGGTGCGCATTGTATGGGTGTGTAACATTACATTCACTAGTAGGAGTGAGAAAAACATCACGGGGTGGTGTGAATCATAGGGTCTGAATTAGGATAGGCAGTGAGTAGCAATGTTGGATGGAGAAAAGCACCACGGGGTGGTCAGCATGGGGAGGTCAGGAAACATGCAGTGGCAATGTAGGATAGGTTTCTGAAAAACATCGCAGGGTGGTGCGCATTGTATGGGTGTGTAACATTACATTCACTAGTAGGAGTGAGAAAAACATCACGGGTTAGTGTGAATCATAGGTCTGAATTAGGATAGGCAGTGAGTGGCAATGTAGGATAGAGAAAAGCACCACGGGGTGGTCAGCATGGGGAGGTCAGGAAACATGCAGTGGCAATGTAGGATAGGTTTCTGAAAAACATCGTGGGGTGGTGCGCGTTGTATGGGTGTGTAACATTACCTTCACTAGTAGGAGTGATAAAAACATCACGGGGTGTTGTAAATAATAGGGTCTGAATTAGGATAGGCAGTGAGTGGCAATGTATAATGGAGAAAAGCACCACGGGGTGGTCAGCATGGGGAGGTCAGGAAACATGCAGTGGCAATGTAGGATAGGTTTCTGAGTAACATCGCGGGGTGGTGCGCATTGCATGGGTGTGTAACATTACATTCACTAGTAGGAGTGAGAAAAACATCACGGGGTGGTGTGAATCATAGGGTCTGAATTAGGATAGGCAGTGAGTGGCAATGTAGGATGGAGAAAAGCAACATGGAGTGGTCAACATGGGGAGGTCAGGAACCTTGCAGTGGCAATGTAGGATAGGTTTCTGAAAAACATCGCGGGGTGGTGCGCATTGTATGGGTGTGTAACATTACATTCACTAGTAGGAGTGAGAAAAACATCACGGGGTGGAGTGAATCATAGGGTCTGAATTAGGATAGGCAGTGAGTGGCAATGTAGGATGGAGAAAAGCACCACGGGATGGTCAGCATGGGGAGGTCAGGAAACATGCAGTGACAAGGTAGGATAGGTTTCTGAAAAACATAGCGGGGTGGTGCGCATTGTATGGGTGTGTAACATTACCTTCACTAGTAGGAGTAAGAAAAACATCACGGGGTGGTGTGAATCATGGGTTCTGAATTAGGATAGGCAGTGAGTGGCAATGTAGGATGGAGAAAAGCACCACGGGGTGGTCACCATGGAGAGGTCAGGAAACATGCTGGGGCAATGTAGGATAGGTTTCTGAAAAACATCGCGGAGTGGTGTGCATTGTATGGGTGT
This sequence comes from Cavia porcellus, assembly GCF_034190915.1. NCBI lineage: Eukaryota > Metazoa > Chordata > Mammalia > Rodentia > Caviidae > Cavia > Cavia porcellus. The sequence goes on along the minus strand of NW_026947598.1, from coordinate 29,333 downwards.
GTGAAATTACATTCACTAGTAGGAGTGAGAAAAACATCACGGGGTGGTGTGAATTATAGGGTCTGAATTAGGATAGGCAGTGAATGGCAATGTAGGATGGAGAAAAGCACCACGGGGTTGTCAGCATTGGGAGGTCAGGAAACATGCAGGGGCAATGTAGCGTAGGTTTCTGAAAAAAATTGCAGGGTGGTGCGCATTGTATGGGTGTGTAACATTACATTCACTAGTAGGAGTGAGAAAACATCACGGGGTGGTGTGAATCATAGGGTCTGAATTAGGATAGGCAGTGAGTGGCAATGTAGGATGGAGAAAAGCAACATGGAGTGGTCAACATGGGGAGGTCAGGAAACTTCAGTGGCAATGTAGGATAGGTTTCTGAAAAACATCGCGGGGTGGTGCGCATTGTATGGGTGTGTAACATTACATTCACTAGTAGGAGTGAGAAAAACATCACGGGGTGGAGTGAATCATAGGGTCTCAATTAGGATAGGCAGTGAGTGGCAATGTAGGATGGAGAAAAGCACCACGGGATGGTCAGCATGGGGAGGTCAGGAAACATGCAGTGGCAAGGTAGGATAGGTTTCTGAAAAACATCGCGGGGTGGTGCGCATTGTATGGGTGTGTAACATTACCTTCACTAGTAGGAGTAAGAAAAACATCACGGGGTGGTGTGAATCATAGGGTCTGAATTAGGATAGGCAGTGAGTGGCAATGTAGGATGGAGAAAAGCACCACGGGGTGGTCAGCATGGGGAGGTCAGGAAACATGCTGGGGCAATGTAGGATAGGTTTCCGAAAAACGTCGCGGGGTGGTGCGCATTGTATGGGTGTGTGAAATTACATTCACTAGTAGGAGTGAGAAAAACATCACGGGGTGGTGTGAATCATAGGGTCTGAATTAGGATAGGCAGTGAATGGCAATGTAGGATGGAGAAAAGCACCACGGGCTTGTCAGCATTGGGAGGTCAGGAAACATGCAGGGGCAATGTAGCATAGGTTTCTGAAAAACATCGCGGGGTGGTGCGCATTGTATGCGTGTGTAACATTACATTCACTAGTAGGAGTGAGAAAAACATCACGGGGTGGTGTGAATCATAGTGTATGAATTAGGATAGGCAGTGAGTGGCATTGTCGTTTGGAGAAAAGCACCACGGGGTGGTCAGCAAGGGTAGGTCAGGAAACATGCAGTGGCAATGTAGGATAGGTTTCTGAAAAACATCGCGGGGTGGTGCGCATTGTATGGGTATGTAACATTACATTCACTAGTAGGAGTGAGAAAAACATCACGGGGTGGTGTGAATCATAGGGTCTGAATTAGGATAGGCAGTGAGTAGCAATGTAGGATGGAGAAAAGCACCACGGGGTGGTCAACATGGGGAGGTCAGGAAACATGCAGTGGCAATGTAGCAAAGGTTTCAGAAAAACATCGCGGGGTGGTGCGCATTGTATGGGTGTGTAACATTACATTCACTAGTAGGAGTGAGAAAAACATCACGGGGTGGTGTGAATCATAGGGTCTGAATTAGGATAGGCAGTGAGTAGCAATGTTGGATGGAGAAAAGCACCACGGGGTGGTCAGCATGGGGAGGTCAGGAAACATGCAGTGGCAATGTAGGATAGGTTTCTGAAAAACATCGCAGGGTGGTGCGCATTGTATGGGTGTGTAACATTACATTCACTAGTAGGAGTGAGAAAAACATCACGGGTTAGTGTGAATCATAGGTCTGAATTAGGATAGGCAGTGAGTGGCAATGTAGGATAGAGAAAAGCACCACGGGGTGGTCAGCATGGGGAGGTCAGGAAACATGCAGTGGCAATGTAGGATAGGTTTCTGAAAAACATCGTGGGGTGGTGCGCGTTGTATGGGTGTGTAACATTACCTTCACTAGTAGGAGTGATAAAAACATCACGGGGTGTTGTAAATAATAGGGTCTGAATTAGGATAGGCAGTGAGTGGCAATGTATAATGGAGAAAAGCACCACGGGGTGGTCAGCATGGGGAGGTCAGGAAACATGCAGTGGCAATGTAGGATAGGTTTCTGAGTAACATCGCGGGGTGGTGCGCATTGTATGGGTGTGTAACATTACATTCACTAGTAGGAGTGAGAAAAACATCACGGGGTGGTGTGAATCATAGGGTCTGAATTAGGATAGGCAGTGAGTGGCAATGTAGGATGGAGAAAAGCAACATGGAGTGGTCAACATGGGGAGGTCAGGAACCTTGCAGTGGCAATGTAGGATAGGTTTCTGAAAAACATCGCGGGGTGGTGCGCATTGTATGGGTGTGTAACATTACATTCACTAGTAGGAGTGAGAAAAACATCACGGGGTGGAGTGAATCATAGGGTCTGAATTAGGATAGGCAGTGAGTGGCAATGTAGGATGGAGAAAAGCACCACGGGATGGTCAGCATGGGGAGGTCAGGAAACATGCAGTGACAAGGTAGGATAGGTTTCTGAAAAACATAGCGGGGTGGTGCGCATTGTATGGGTGTGTAACATTACCTTCACTAGTAGGAGTAAGAAAAACATCACGGGGTGGTGTGAATCATGGGTTCTGAATTAGGATAGGCAGTGAGTGGCAATGTAGGATGGAGAAAAGCACCACGGGGTGGTCACCATGGAGAGGTCAGGAAACATGCTGGGGCAATGTAGGATAGGTTTCTGAAAAACATCGCGGAGTGGTGTGCATTGTATGGGTGTGTGAAATTACATTCACTAGTAGGAGTGAGAAAAACATCACGGGGTGGTGTGAATTATAGGGTCTGAATTAGGATAGGCAGTGAATGGCAATGTAGGATGGAGAAAAGCACCACGGGGTTGTCAGCATTGGGAGGTCAGGAAACATGAAGGGGCAATGTAGCATTGGTTTCTGAAAAACATCGCGGGGTGGTGCGCATTGTATGCGTGTGTAACATTACATTCACTAGTAGGAGTGAGAAAAACATCACGGGGTGGTGTGAATCATAGGGTCTGAATTAGGATAGGAAGTGAGTGGCAATGTAGGATGGAGAAAAGCACCACGGGGTGGTCAACATGGGGAGGTCAGGAAACATGCAGTGGCAATGTGGCATAGGTTTCAGAAAAACATCGAGGGGTGGTGCGCATTGTATGGGTATGTAACATTACATTCACTAGTAGGAGTGAGAAAAACATCACGGGGTGGTGTGAATCATAGGGTCTGAATTAGGATAGGCAGTGAGTAGCAATGTAGGATGGAGAAAAGCACCACGGGGAGGTCAGCATGGGGATGTCAGAAACATGCTAAGCACCACGGGGTGGTAAGCATGGGGAGGTCAGAAACATGCAGTGGCAATGTAGGTTAGGTTTCTGAAAAACATCGCAGGGTGGTGCGCATTGTATGGGTGTGTAACATTACATTCACTAGTAGGAGTGAGAAAAACATTACGGGTTGGTGTGAATCATAGGTCTGAATTAGGATAGGCAGTGAGTGGCAATGTAGGATGGAGAAAAGCACCACGGGGTGGTCAGCATGGGGAGGTCAGGAAACATGCTGGGGCAATGTAGGATAGGTTTCTGAAAAACATGGCGGGGTGGTGCGCATTGTATGGGTGTGTGAAATTACATTCACTAGTAGTAGTGAGAAAAACATCACGGGGTGTGTGAATCATAGGGTCTGAATTAGGATAGGCAGTGAATGGCAATGTAGGATGGAGAAAAGCACCATGGGGTTTCAACATTGGGAGGTCAGGAAACATGCAAGGGCAATGTAGCATAGGTTTCTGAAAAACATCGTGGGGTGGTGCGCGTTGTATGGGTGTGTAACATTACCTTCACTAGTAGGAGTGAGAAAACATCACGGGGTGGTGTGAATCATAGGGTCTGAATTAGGATAGGCAGTGAGAGGCAATGTAGGATGGAGAAAAGCAACATGGAGTGGTCAACATGGGGAGGTCAGGAAACTTGCAGTGGCAATGTAGGATAGGTTTCTGAAAAACATCGCGGGGTGGTGCGCATTGTATGGGTGTGTAACATTACATTCACTAGTAGGAGTGAGAAAAACATCACGGGGTGGAGTGAATCATAGGGTCTGAATTAGGATAGGCAGTGAGTGGCAATGTAGGATGGAGAAAAGCACCACGGGATGGTCAGCATGGGGAGGTCAGGAAACATGCAGTGGCAAGGTAGGATAGGTTTCTGAAAAACATCGCAGAGTGGTGCGCATTGTATGGGTGTGTAACATTACCTTCACTAGTAGGAGTAAGAAAAACATCACGGGGTGGTGTGAATCATAGGGTCTGAATTAGGATAGGCAGTGAGTGGCAATGTAGGATGGAGAAAAGCACCACGGGGTGGTCAGCATGGGGAGGTCAGGAAACATGCTGGGGCAATGTAGGATAGGTTTCTGAAAAACATCGCGGGGTGGTGCGCATTGTATGGGTGTGTAACATTACATTCACTAGTAGGAGTGAGAAAAACATCACGGGGTGGTGTGAATCATAGTGTATGAATTAGGATAGGCAGTGAGTGGCATTGTAGTTTGGAGAAAAGCACCACGGGGTGGTCAGCAAGGGTCGGTCAGGAAACATGCAGTGGCAATGTAGGATAGGTTTCTGAAAAACTTCGCTTGGTGGTGCGCATTGTATGGGTATGTAACATTACATTCACTAGTAGGAGTGAGAAAAACATCACGGGGTGGTGTGAATCATAGGGTCTGAATTAGGATAGGCAGTGAGTGGCAATGTAGGATGGAGAAAAGCACCACGGGGTGGTCAACATGGGGAGGTCAGGAAACATGCAGTGGCAATGTGGCATAGGTTTCAGAAAAACATCACGGGGTGGTGCGCATTGTATGGGTGTGTAACATTACATTCACTAGTAGGAGTGAGAAAAACATCACGGGTTGGTGTGAATCATAGGTCTGAATTAGGATAGGCAGTGAGTGGCAACGTAGGATGGAGAAAAGCACCACGGGGTGGTCAGCATGGGGAGGTCAGGAAACATGCAGTGGCAAGGTAGGATAGGTTTCTGAAAAACATCGCGGGGTGGTGCGCATTGTATGGGTGTGTAACATTACATTCACTAGTAGGAGGGAGAAAAACATCACGGGGTGGTGCGCATTGTATGGGTGTGTAACATTACCTTCACTAGTAGGAGTGAGAAAAACACGGGGTGGTGTGAATTATAGGGTCTTAATTAGGATAGGCAGTGAGTGGCAATGTAGGATGTGGAAAAGCACCACGGTTTGGTCAGCATGGGGAGGTCAGGAAACATGCAGGGGCAATGTAGGATAGGTTTCTGAAAAACATCGCGGGGTGGTGTGCAGTGTATGGGTGTGTAACATTACCTTCACTAGTAGGAGTGAGAAAAATATCCCGGGGTGGTGTGAATCATAGGGTCTAAATTAGGATAGGCAGTGAGTGGCAATGTACGATGGAGAAAAGCACCACGGTGTGCTCAGCATGGGGAGGTCAGGAAACATGCAGTGGCAATGTAGGATAGGTTTCTGAAAAACATCGCGGGGTGGTGCGCATTGTATGGGTGTGTAACATTACATTCACTAGTACGAGTGAGAAAAACATCACGGGATGGTGTGAATCATAGGGTCTGAATTAGGATAGGCAGTGAGTGGCAATGTAGGATGGAGAAAAGCACCACGGGATGGTCAGCATGGGGGGGTCAGGAAAAATGCAGTGGCAATGTAGCATAGGTTTCTGAAAAACATCGCGGGGTGGTGCGCATTGTATGGGTGTGTCACATTACATTCACTAGTAGGAGTGAGAAAAACATCACGGGGTTGTGTGAATCAAAGGGTCTGAATGAGGATAGGCAGTGAGTGGCAATGTAGGATGGAGAAAAGCACCACGGGGTGGTCAGCAAGGGTAGGTCAGGAAACATTCAGTGGCAATGTAGGATAGGTTTCTGAAAAACTTCGCTTGGTGGTGCGCATTGTATGGGTATGTAACATTACATTCACTAGTAGGAGTGAGAAAAACATCACGGGGTGGTGTGAATCATAGGGTCTGAATTAGGATAGGCAGTGAGTGGCAATGTAGGATGGAGAAAAGCACCACGGGGTGGTCAACATGGGGAGGTCAGGAAACATGCAGTGGCAATGTGGCATAGGTTTCAGAAAAACATCACGGGGTGGTGCGCATTGTATGGGTGTGTAACATTACATTCACTAGTAGGAGTGAGAAAAACATCACGGGTTGGTGTGAATCATAGGTCTGAATTAGGATAGGCAGTGAGTGGCAATGTAGGATGGAGAAAAGCACCACGGGGTGGTCAGCATGGGGAGGTCAGGAAACATGCAGTGACAAGGTAGGATAGGTTTCTGAAAAACATCGCGGGGTGGTGCGCATTGTATGGGTGTGTAACATTACATTCACTAGTAGGAGGGAGAAAAACATCACGGGGTGGTGCGCATTGTATGGGTGTGTAACATTACCTTCACTAGTAGGAGTGAGAAAAACATCACGGGGTGGTGTGAATTATAGGGTCTTAATTAGGATAGGCAGTGAGTGGCAATGTAGGATGTGGAAAAGCACCACGGTGTGGTCAGCATGGGGAGGTCAGGAAACATGCAGGGGCAATGTAGGATAGGTTTCTGAAAAACATCGCGGGGTGGTGTGCAGTGTATGGGTGTGTAACATTACCTTCACTAGTAGGAGTGAGAAAAACATCCCGGGGTGGTGTGAATCATAGGGTCTAAATTAGGATAGGCAGTGAGTGGCAATGTAGGATGGAGAAAAGCACCACGGGATGGTCAGCATGGGGGGTCAGGAAACATGCAGTGGCAATGTAGCATAGGTTTCTGAAAAACATCGCGGGGTGGTGCGCATTGTATGGGTGTGTCACATTACATTCACTAGTAGGAGTGAAAAAAACATCACGGGGTTGTGTGCATCAAAGGGTCTGAATGAGGATAGGCAGTGAGTGGCAATGTAGGATGGAGAAAAGCACCACGGTGTGGTTAGCATGGGGAGGTCAGGAAACATGCAGTGGCAATGTAGGATAAGTTTCTGAAAAACATCGCGGGTTGGTGCGCGTTGTATGGGTGTGTAACATTACCTTCAGTAGTAGGAGTGAGAAAACATCACGGGGTGGTGTGAATCATAGGGTCTGAATTAGGATAGGCAGTGAGTGGCAATATAGGATGGAGAAAAGCAATATGGAGTGGTCAACATGGGGAGGTCAGGAAACTTGCAGTGGCAATGTAGGATAGGTTTCTGAAAAACATCGCGGGGTGGTGCGCATTGTATGGGTGTGTAACATTACATTCACTAGTAGGAGTGAGAAAAACATCACGGGGTGGAGTGAATCATAGGGTCTGAATTAGGATAGGCAGTGAGTGGCAATGTAGGATGGAGAAAAGCACCACGGGATGGTCAGCATGGGGAGGTCAGGAAACATGGAGTGGCAAGGTAGGATAGGTTTCTGAAAAACATCGCGGGGTGGTCCGCATTGTATGGGTGTGTAACATTACCTTCACTAGTAGGAGTAAGAAAAACATCACGGGGTGGTGTGAATCATAGGGTCTGAATTAGGATAGGCAGTGAGTGGCAATGTAGGATGGAGAAAAGCACCACGGGGTGGTCAGCATGGGGAGGTCAGGAAACATGCTGGGGCAATGTAGGATAGGTTTCTGAAAAACATCGCGTGGTGGTGCGCATTTTATGGGTGTGTGAAATTACATTCACTAGTAGGAGTGAGAAAAACATCACGGGGTGGTGTGAATCATAGGGTCTGAATTAGGATAGGCAGTGAATGGCAATGTAGGATGGAGAAAAGCACCACGGGGTGGTCAACATGGGGAGGTCAGGAAACATGCAGGGGCAATGTAGCATAGGTTTCTGAAAAACATCGCAGGGTGGTGCGCATTGTATGTGTGTGTAACATTACCTTCACTAGTAGGAGTGAGAAAAACATCACGGGGTGGTGTGAATCATAGGGTATGAATTAGGATAGGCAGTGAGTGGCATTGTAGTTTGGAGAAAAGCACCACGGGGTGGTCAGCAAGGGTAGGTCAGGAAACATGCAGTGGCAATGTAGGATAGGTTTCTGAAAAACATCACGGGGTGGTGCGCATTGTATGGGTATGTAACATTACATTCACTAGTAGGAGTGAGAAAAACATCACGGGGTGGTGTGGATCATAGGGTCTGAATTAGGATAGGCAGTGAGTGGCAATGTAGGATGGAGAAAAGCACCACAGGGTGGTCAACATGGGGAGGTCAGGAAACATGCAGTGGCAATGTAGCATAGGTTTCAGAAAAACATCGCGGGGTGGTGCGCATTGTATGGGTGTGTAACATTACATTCACTAATAGGAGTGAGAAAAACATCACGGGGTGGTGTGAATCATAGGGTCTGAATAAGGATAGGCAGTGATTTCCAATGTAGGATGGAGAAAAGCACCACGGGGTGGTCAGCATGGGGATGTCAGAAACATGCTAAGCACCACGGGGTGGTAAGCATGGGGAGGTCAGAAACATGCAGTGGCAATGTAGGTTAGGTTTCTGAAAAACATCGCGGGGTGGTGCGCATTGTATGGGTGTGTCACATTACATTCACTAGTAGGAGTGAGAAAAACATCACGGGTTGGTGTGAAACATAGGTCTGAATTAGGATAGGCAGTGAGTGGCAATGTAGGATGGAGAAAAGCACCACGGGGTGGTCAGCATGGGGAGGTCAGGAAACATGCAGTGGCAATGTAGGATAGGTTTCTGAAAAACATCGTGGGGTGGTGCGCGTTGTATGGTTGTGTAACATTACCTTCACTAGTAGGAGTGAGAAAAACATCACGGGGTGGTGTGAATTATAGGGTCTTAATTAGGATAGGCAGTGAGTGGCAATGTAGGATGTGGAAAAGCTCCACGGTGTGGTCAGCATGGGGAGGTCAGGAAACATGCAGGGGCAATGTAGGATAGGTTTCTGAAAAACATCGCGGGGTGGTGTGCATTGTATGGGTGTGTAACATTACCTTCACTAGTAGGAGTGAGAAAAACATCCCGGGGTGGTGTGAATCATAGGGTCTGAATTAGGATAGGCAGTGAGTGGCAATGTAGGATGGAGAAAAGGACCACGGGGTGGTCAGCATGGGGAGGTCAGGAAACATGCTGTGGCAATGTAGGATAGGTTTCTGAAAAACATCGCGGGGTGGTGTGCATTGTATGGGTGTGTAACATTACATTCACTAGTACGAGTGAGAAAAACATCACGGGATGGTGTGAATCATAGGGTCTGAATTAGGATAGGCAGTGAGTGGCAATGTAGGATGGAGAAAAGCACCACGGGATGGTCAGCATAGGGGGGTCAGGAAACATGCTGGGGCAATGTAGGATACGTTTCTGAAAAACATCACGGGGTGGTGCGCATTGTATGGGTGTGTAACATTACATTCACTAGTAGGAGTGAGAAAAACATCACGGGGTTGTGTGAATCAAAGGGTCTGAATGAGGATAGGCAGTGAGTGGCAATGTAGGATGGAGAAAAGCACCACGGTGTTGTTAGCATGGGGAGGTCAGGAAACATGCAGTGGCAATGTAGGATAAGTTTCTGAAAAACATCGCGGGTTGGTGCGCGTTGTATGGGTGTGTAACATTACCTTCACTAGTAGGAGTGAGAAAACATCACGGGGTGGTGTGAATCATAGGGTCTGAATTAGGATAGGCAGTGAGTGGCAATGTAGGATGGAGAAAAGCAACATGGAGTGGTCAACATGGGGAGGTCAGGAAACTTGCAGTGGCAATGTAGGATAGGTTTCTGAAAAACATCGCGGGGTGGTGCGCATTGTATGGGTGTGTAACATTACATTCACTAGTAGGAGTGAGAAAAACATCACGGGGTGGAGTGAATCATAGGGTCTGAATTAGGATAGGCAGTGAGTGGCAATGTAGGATGGAGAAAAGCACCACATGGTTGTCAGCATTGGGAGGTCAGGAAACATGCAGGGGCAATGTAGCAAAGGTTTCAGAAAAACATCGCGGGGTGGTGCGCATTGTATGGGTGTGCAACATTACCTTCACTACTAGGAGTAAGAAAAACATCACGGGGTGGTGTGAATCATAGGGTCTGAATTAGGATAGGCAGTGAGTGGCAATGTAGGATGGAGAAAAGCACCACGGGGTGGTCAGCATGGGGAGGTCAGGAAACATGCTGGGGCAATGTAGGATAGGTTTCTGAAAAACATCGCGGGGTGGTGCGCATTGTATGGGTGTGTGAAATTACATTCACTAGTAGGAGTGAGAAAAACATCACGGGTTGGTGTGAATCATAGGTCTGAATTAGGATAGGCAGTGAGTGGCAATGTAGGATGGAGAAAAGCACCACGGGGTGGTCAGCATGGGGAGGTCAGGAAACATGCAGTGACAAGGTAGGATAGGTTTCTGAAAAACATCGCGGGGTGGTGCGCATTGTATGGGTGTGTAACATTACATTCACTAGTAGGAGGGAGAAAAACATCACGGGGTGGTGCGCATTGTATGGGTGTGTAACATTACCTTCACTAGTAGGAGTGAGAAAAACATCACGGGGTGGTGTGAATTATAGGGTCTTAATTAGGATAGGCAGTGAGTGGCAATGTAGGATGTGGAAAAGCACCACGGTGTGGTCAGCATGGGGAGGTCAGGAAACATGCAGGGGCAATGTAGGATAGGTTTCTGAAAAACATCGCGGGGTGGTGTGCAGTGTATGGGTGTGTAACATTACCTTCACTAGTAGGAGTGAGAAAAACATCCCGGGGTGGTGTGAATCATAGGGTCTAAATTAGGATAGGCAGTGAGTGGCAATGTAGGATGGAGAAAAGCACCACGGGATGGTCAGCATGGGGGGTCAGGAAACATGCAGTGGCAATGTAGCATAGGTTTCTGAAAAACATCGCGGGGTGGTGCGCATTGTATGGGTGTGTCACATTACATTCACTAGTAGGAGTGAAAAAAACATCACGGGGTTGTGTGCATCAAAGGGTCTGAATGAGGATAGGCAGTGAGTGGCAATGTAGGATGGAGAAAAGCACCACGGTGTGGTTAGCATGGGGAGGTCAGGAAACATGCAGTGGCAATGTAGGATAAGTTTCTGAAAAACATCGCGGGTTGGTGCGCGTTGTATGGGTGTGTAACATTACCTTCAGTAGTAGGAGTGAGAAAACATCACGGGGTGGTGTGAATCATAGGGTCTGAATTAGGATAGGCAGTGAGTGGCAATATAGGATGGAGAAAAGCAATATGGAGTGGTCAACATGGGGAGGTCAGGAAACTTGCAGTGGCAATGTAGGATAGGTTTCTGAAAAACATCGCGGGGTGGTGCGCATTGTATGGGTGTGTAACATTACATTCACTAGTAGGAGTGAGAAAAACATCACGGGGTGGAGTGAATCATAGGGTCTGAATTAGGATAGGCAGTGAGTGGCAATGTAGGATGGAGAAAAGCACCACGGGATGGTCAGCATGGGGAGGTCAGGAAACATGGAGTGGCAAGGTAGGATAGGTTTCTGAAAAACATCGCGGGGTGGTCCGCATTGTATGGGTGTGTAACATTACCTTCACTAGTAGGAGTAAGAAAAACATCACGGGGTGGTGTGAATCATAGGGTCTGAATTAGGATAGGCAGTGAGTGGCAATGTAGGATGGAGAAAAGCACCACGGGGTGGTCAGCATGGGGAGGTCAGGAAACATGCTGGGGCAATGTAGGATAGGTTTCTGAAAAACATCGCGTGGTGGTGCGCATTTTATGGGTGTGTGAAATTACATTCACTAGTAGGAGTGAGAAAAACATCACGGGGTGGTGTGAATCATAGGGTCTGAATTAGGATAGGCAGTGAATGGCAATGTAGGATGGAGAAAAGCACCACGGGGTGGTCAACATGGGGAGGTCAGGAAACATGCAGGGGCAATGTAGCATAGGTTTCTGAAAAACATCGCAGGGTGGTGCGCATTGTATGTGTGTGTAACATTACCTTCACTAGTAGGAGTGAGAAAAACATCACGGGGTGGTGTGAATCATAGGGTATGAATTAGGATAGGCAGTGAGTGGCATTGTAGTTTGGAGAAAAGCACCACGGGGTGGTCAGCAAGGGTAGGTCAGGAAACATGCAGTGGCAATGTAGGATAGGTTTCTGAAAAACATCACGGGGTGGTGCGCATTGTATGGGTATGTAACATTACATTCACTAGTAGGAGTGAGAAAAACATCACGGGGTGGTGTGGATCATAGGGTCTGAATTAGGATAGGCAGTGAGTGGCAATGTAGGATGGAGAAAAGCACCACAGGGTGGTCAACATGGGGAGGTCAGGAAACATGCAGTGGCAATGTAGCATAGGTTTCAGAAAAACATCGCGGGGTGGTGCGCATTGTATGGGTGTGTAACATTACATTCACTAATAGGAGTGAGAAAAACATCACGGGGTGGTGTGAATCATAGGGTCTGAATAAGGATAGGCAGTGATTTCCAATGTAGGATGGAGAAAAGCACCACGGGGTGGTCAGCATGGGGATGTCAGAAACATGCTAAGCACCACGGGGTGGTAAGCATGGGGAGGTCAGAAACATGCAGTGGCAATGTAGGTTAGGTTTCTGAAAAACATCGCGGGGTGGTGCGCATTGTATGGGTGTGTCACATTACATTCACTAGTAGGAGTGAGAAAAACATCACGGGTTGGTGTGAAACATAGGTCTGAATTAGGATAGGCAGTGAGTGGCAATGTAGGATGGAGAAAAGCACCACGGGGTGGTCAGCATGGGGAGGTCAGGAAACATGCAGTGGCAATGTAGGATAGGTTTCTGAAAAACATCGTGGGGTGGTGCGCGTTGTATGGTTGTGTAACATTACCTTCACTAGTAGGAGTGAGAAAAACATCACGGGGTGGTGTGAATTATAGGGTCTTAATTAGGATAGGCAGTGAGTGGCAATGTAGGATGTGGAAAAGCTCCACGGTGTGGTCAGCATGGGGAGGTCAGGAAACATGCAGGGGCAATGTAGGATAGGTTTCTGAAAAACATCGCGGGGTGGTGTGCATTGTATGGGTGTGTAACATTACCTTCACTAGTAGGAGTGAGAAAAACATCCCGGGGTGGTGTGAATCATAGGGTCTGAATTAGGATAGGCAGTGAGTGGCAATGTAGGATGGAGAAAAGGACCACGGGGTGGTCAGCATGGGGAGGTCAGGAAACATGCTGTGGCAATGTAGGATAGGTTTCTGAAAAACATCGCGGGGTGGTGTGCATTGTATGGGTGTGTAACATTACATTCACTAGTACGAGTGAGAAAAACATCACGGGATGGTGTGAATCATAGGGTCTGAATTAGGATAGGCAGTGAGTGGCAATGTAGGATGGAGAAAAGCACCACGGGATGGTCAGCATAGGGGGGTCAGGAAACATGCTGGGGCAATGTAGGATAGGTTTCTGAAAAACATCACGGGGTGGTGCGCATTGTATGGGTGTGTAACATTACATTCACTAGTAGGAGTGAGAAAAACATCACGGGGTTGTGTGAATCAAAGGGTCTGAATGAGGATAGGCAGTGAGTGGCAATGTAGGATGGAGAAAAGCACCACGGTGTTGTTAGCATGGGGAGGTCAGGAAACATGCAGTGGCAATGTAGGATAAGTTTCTGAAAAACATCGCGGGTTGGTGCGCGTTGTATGGGTGTGTAACATTACCTTCACTAGTAGGAGTGAGAAAACATCACGGGGTGGTGTGAATCATAGGGTCTGAATTAGGATAGGCAGTGAGTGGCAATGTAGGATGGAGAAAAGCAACATGGAGTGGTCAACATGGGGAGGTCAGGAAACTTGCAGTGGCAATGTAGGATAGGTTTCTGAAAAACATCGCGGGGTGGTGCGCATTGTATGGGTGTGTAACATTACATTCACTAGTAGGAGTGAGAAAAACATCACGGGGTGGAGTGAATCATAGGGTCTGAATTAGGATAGGCAGTGAGTGGCAATGTAGGATGGAGAAAAGCACCACATGGTTGTCAGCATTGGGAGGTCAGGAAACATGCAGGGGCAATGTAGCAAAGGTTTCAGAAAAACATCGCGGGGTGGTGCGCATTGTATGGGTGTGCAACATTACCTTCACTACTAGGAGTAAGAAAAACATCACGGGGTGGTGTGAATCATAGGGTCTGAATTAGGATAGGCAGTGAGTGGCAATGTAGGATGGAGAAAAGCACCACGGGGTGGTCAGCATGGGGAGGTCAGGAAACATGCTGGGGCAATGTAGGATAGGTTTCTGAAAAACATCGCGGGGTGGTGCGCATTGTATGGGTGTGTGAAATTACATTCACTAGTAGGAGTGAGAAAAACATCACGGGGTGGTGTGAATCATAGGGTCTGAATTAGGATAGGCAGTGAATGGCAATGTAGGATGGAGAAAAGCACCACATGGTTGTCAGCATTGGGAGGTCAGGAAACATGCAGGGGCAATGTAGCAAAGGTTTCAGAAAAACATCGCGGGGTGGTGCGCATTGTATGGGTGTGTAACATTACATTCACTAGTAGGAGTGAGAAAAACATCACGGGGTGGTGTGAATCATCGGGTCTGAATTAGGATAGGCAGTGAGTAGCAATGTAGGATGGAGAAAAGCACCACGGGGTGGTCAGCATGGGGATGTCAGAAACATGCTAAGCACCACGGGGTGGTCAGCATGGGGAGGTCAGGAAACATGCAGTGGCAATGTAGGAAAGGTTTCTGAAAAACATCGTGGGGTGGTGCGCGTTGTATGGGTGTGTAACATTACCTTCACTAGTAGGAGTGATAAAAACATCACGGGGTGTTGTAAATAATAGGGTCTGAATTAGGATAGGCAGTGAGTGGCAATGTATAATGGAGAAAAGCACCACGGGGTGGTCAGCATGGGGAGGTCAGGAAACATGCAGTGGCAATGTAGGATAGGTTTCTGAATAACATCGCGGGGTGGTGCGCATGGGATGGGTGTGTAACATTACATTCACTAGTAGGAGTGAGAAAACATCACGGGGTGGTGTGAATCATAGGGTCTGAATTAGGATAGGCAGTGAGTGGCAATGTAGGATGGAGAAAAGCAACATGGAGTGGTCAACATGGGGAGGTCAGGAAACTTGCAGTGGCAATGTAGGATAGGTTTCTGAAAAACATCGCGGGGTGGTGCGCATTGTATGGGTGTATAACATTACATTCACTAGTAGGAGTGAGAAAAACATCACGGGGTGGAGTGAATCATAGGGTCTGAATTAGGATAGGCAGTGAGTGGCAATGTAGGATGGAGAAAAGCACCACGGGATGGTCAGCATGGGGAGGTCAGGAAACATGCAGTGGCAAGGTAGGATAGGTTTCTGAAAAACATAGCGGGGTGGTGCGCATTGTATGTGTGTGTAACATTACGTTCACTAGTAGGAGTAAGAAAAACATCACGGGGTGGTGTGAATCATAGGGTCTGAATTAGGATAGGCAGTGAGTGGCAATGTAGGATGGAGAAAAGCACCACGGGGTGGTCACCATGGGGAGGTCAGGAAACATGCTGGGGCAATGTAGAATAGGTTTCTGAAAAACATCGCGGGGTGGTGTGCATTGTATGGGTGTGTGAAATTACATTCACTAGTAGGAGTGAGAAAAACATCACGGGGTGGTGTGAATCATAGGGCCTGATTTAGGGTAGGCAGTGAGTGGCAATGTAGAATGGAGAAAAGCACCACGGGGTGGTCACCCTGGGGAGGTCAGGAAACATGCAGTGGCAATGTAGGATAGGTTTCTGAAAAACTTCGCGGGGTGGTGCGCATTGTATGGGTATGTAACATTACATTCACTAGTAGGAATGAGAAAAACATCACGGGGTGGTGTGAATCATAGGGTCTGAATTAGGATAGGCAGTGAGTGGCAATGTAGGATGGAGAAAAGCACCACGGGGTGGTCAACATGGGGAGGTCAGGAAACATGCAGTGGCAATGTGGCATAGGTTTCAGAAAAACATCGAGGGGTGGTGCGCATTGTATGGGTGTGTAACATTACATTCACTAGTAGGAGTGAGAAAAACATCACGGGGTGGTGTGAATCATAGCGTCTGAATTAGGATAGGCAGTGAGTAGCAATGTAGGATGGAGAAAAGCACCACGGGGTGGTCAGCATGGGGATGTCAGAAACATGCTAAGCACCACGGGGTGGTAAGCATGGGGAGGTCAGAAACATGCAGTGGCAATGTAGGTTAGGTTTCTGAAAAACATCGCATTGTGGTGCGCATTGTATGGGTGTGTAACATTACATTCACTAGTAGGAGTGAGAAAAACATCACGGGGTGGTGCGCATTGTATGTGTGTGTGTTACATTACATTCACTAGTAGGAGTAAGGAAAACATCACTGGGTGGTGCGCATTGTATGGGTGTGTGTTACATTACATTCACTACTAGAAGTGAGAAAAACATCACGGGGTGGTGTGAATCGGATGGTCTGAATTAGGATAGGCAGTGAGTGGCAATGTAGGATGGAGAAAAGCACGGCGGGGTGGTCAGCGTGGGGACGTCAGGGAACATGCAGTGGCAATGTAGGATAGGTTTCTGAAAAACATCGCGGGATGGTGCGCCTTGTATGGGTGTGTGTTACATTAGATTCACTAGTAGGAGTGAGGAAAACATCACTGGGTGGTTCGCATTGTATGGGTGTGTGTTACATTACATTCACTAGTAGGAGTGAGAAAAACATCACGGGGTGGTGCGCATTGTATGGGTGTGTGTTACATTACATTCACTACTAGGAGTGAGAAAAACATCACGGGGTGGTGTGAATTGGAGGGTCTGAATTAGGATAGGCAGTGAGTGGCAATGTAGGATGGAGAAAAGCACCGCGGTGTGGTCAGCATGGGGAGGTCAGGGAACATGCAGTGGCAATGTAGGATAGGTTTCTGAAAAACATCGCGGGGTGGTGCGCATTGTATGGGTGTGTGTTACATTAGATTCACTAGTAGGAGTGAGAAAAACATCACGGGGTGGTGCGCATTGTATGGGTGTGTGTTACATTACATTCACTAGTAGGAGTGAGAAAAACATCACGGGGTGGTGCGCATTGTATGGGTGTGTGTTACATTACATTCACTAGTAGGAGTGAGAAAAACATCACAGTTTGGTGCGCATTGTATGGGTGTGTTACATTACATTCACTACTAGGAGTGAGAAAAACATCACGGGGTGGTGTGAATCGGAGGGTCTTAATTAGGATAGGCAGTGATTTGCAATGTAGGATGGAGAAAAGCACCACGGGGTGGTCAGCATGGGGATGTCAGAAACATGCTAAGCACCACGGGGTGGTAAGCATGGGGAGGTCAGAAACATGCAGTGGCAATGTAGGTTAGGTTTCTGAAAAACATCGCAGTGTGGTGCGCATTGTATGGGTGTGTAACATTACATTCACTAGTAGGAGTGAGAAAAACATCACGGGGTGGTGCGCATTGTATGGGTGTGTGTTACATTACATTCACTAGTAGGAGTAAGGAAAACATCACAGTTGGGTGCGCATTGTATGGGTGTGTGTTACATTACATTCACTAGTAGGAGTGAGAAAAACATCACGGGGTGGTGCGCATTGTATGGGTGTGTGTTACATTACATTCACTAGTAGGAGTGAGAAAAACATCACGGGGTGGTGCGCATTGTATGGGTGTGTGTTACATTACATTCACTACTAGGAGTGAGAAAAACATCACGGGGTGGTGTGAATTGGAGGGTCTGAATTAGGATAGGCAGTGAGTGGCAATGTAGGATGGAGAAAAGCACCGCGGTGTGGTCAGCATGGGGAGGTCAGGGAACATGCAGTGGCAATGTAGGATAGGTTTCTGAAAAACATCGCGGGGTGGTGCGCATTGTATGGGTGTGTGTTACATTAGATTCACTAGTAGGAGTGAGAAAAACATCACGGGGTGGTGCGCATTGTATGGGTGTGTGTTACATTACATTCACTAGTAGGAGTGAGAAAAACATCACGGGGTGGTGCGCATTGTATGGGTGTGTGTTACATTACATTCACTAGTAGGAGTGAGAAAAACATCACAGTTTGGTGCGCATTGTATGGGTGTGTTACATTACATTCACTACTAGGAGTGAGAAAAACATCACGGGGTGGTGTGAATCGGAGGGTCTTAATTAGGATAGGCAGTGATTTGCAATGTAGGATGGAGAAAAGCACCACGGGGTGGTCAGCATGGGGATGTCAGAAACAAGCTAAGCACCACGGGGTGGTAAGCATGGGGAGGTCAGAAACATGCAGTGGCAATGTAGGTTAGGTTTCTGAAAAACATCGCAGTGTGGTGCGCATTGTATGGGTGTGTAACATTACATTCACTAGTAGGAGTGAGAAAAACATCACGGGGTGGTGCGCATTGTATGGGTGTGTGTTACATTACATTCACTACTAGGAGTGAGAAAAACATCACGGGGTGGTGTGAATTGGAGGGTCTGAATTAGGATAGGCAGTGAGTGGCAATGTAGGATGTAGAAAAGCACCGCGGTGTGGTCAGCATGGGGAGGTCAGGGAACATGCAGTGGCAATGTAGGATAGGTTTCTGAAAAACATCGCGGGGTGGTGCGCATTGTATGGGTGTGTGTTACATTAGATTCACTAGTAGGAGTGAGAAAACCATCACGGGGTGGTGCGCATTGTATGCGTGTGTGTTACATTACATTCACTAGTAGGAGTGAGAAAAACATCACGGGGTGGTGCGCATTGTATGGGTGTGTGTTACATTACATTCACTAGTAGGAGTGAGAAAAACATCACAGTTTGGTGCGCATTTTATGGGTGTGTTACATTACATTCACTACTAAGAGTGAGAAAAACATCACGGGGTGGTGTGAATCGGAGGGTCTTAATTAGGATAGGCAGTGATTTGCAATGTAGGATGGAGAAAAGCACCACGGGGTGGTCAGCATGGGGATGTCAGAAACATGCTAAGCACCACGGGGTGGTAAGCATGGGGAGGTCAGAAACGTGCAGTGGCAATGTAGGTTAGGTTTCTGAAAAACATCGCAGTGTGGTGCGCATTGTATGGGTGTGTAACATTACATTCACTAGTAGGAGTGAGAAAAACATCACGAGGTGGTGCGCATTGTATGGGTGTGTGTTACATTACATTCCCTAGTAGGAGTGAGAAAAACATCACGGGGTGGTGCGCATTGTATGTGTGTGTGTTACATTACATTCACTAGTAGGAGTGAGAAAAACATCACGGGGTGGTGCGCATTGTATGGGTGTGTGTTACATTACATTCACTAGTAGGAGTGAGAAAAACATCACGGGGTGGTGCGCATTGTATGGGTGTGTGTTAAATTACATTCACTAGTAGGAGTGAGAAAAACATCACGGGGTCGTGCGCATTGTATGGGTGTGTGTTACATTACATTCTCTAATAGGAGTGAGAAAAACATCACGGGGTGGTGCGCATTGTATGGGTGTGTGTTACATTACATTCACTAGTAGGAGTGAGAAAAACATCACGGGGTGGTGCGCATTGTATGGGTGTGTGTTACATTACATTCACTAGTAGGAGTGAGAAAAACATCACAGTTTGGTGCGCATTGTATGGGTGTGTTACATTACATTCACTACTAGGAGTGAGAAAAACATCACGGGGTGGTGTGAATCGGAGGGTCTTAATTAGGATAGGCAGTGATTTGCAATGTAGGATGGAGAAAAGCACCGCGGGGTGGTCAGCATGGGGAGGTAAGGGAACATGCAGTGGCAATTTAGGATACATTTCTGAAAAACATCGCGGGGTGGTGCGCATTGTATGGGTGTGTGTTACGTTAGATTCACTAGTAGGAGTGAGAAAAACATCACGGTATGGTGCGCATTGTATGCGTGTGTGTTACATTACATTCACTAGTAGGAGTGAGAAAAACATCACAGGGTGGTGTGAATCGGAGGGTCTGAATTAGCATAGGCAGTGAGTGGCAATGTAGGATGGAGAAAAGCACTGCGGGTGGTCAGCATGGGGAGGTCAGGGAACATTCAGTGGCAATGTAGGATAGGTTTCTGAAAAACATCGCGGGGTGGTGCGCATTGTATGGGTGTGTGTTACAATACATTCACTAGTAGGAGTGAGAAAAACATCACGGGCTGGTGCGCATTGTATGGGTGTGTGTTACATTACATTCACTAGTAGGAGTGAGAAAAACATCACGGGGTGGTGCGCATTTTATGGGTGTGTGTTACATTAGATTCACTAGTAGGAGTGAGAAAAACATCACGGGGTGTTTCGCATTGTATGGGTGTGTGTTACATTACATTCACTACTAGGAGTGAGAAAAACATCACGGGGTGGTGTGAATCGGATGGTCTGAATTAGGATAGGCAGTGAGTGGCAATGTAGGATGGAGAAAAGCACCGCGGGCTGGTCAGCGTGGGGAGGTCAGGGAACATACAGTGGCAATGTAGGATAGGTTTCTGAAAAACATCGCGGGGTGGTGCGCATTGTATGGGTGTGTGTTACATTAGATTCACTAGTAGGAGTGAGAAAAACATCCCTGGGTGGTGCGCATTGCATGGGTGTGTGTTACATTACATTCACTAGTAGGAGTGAGAAAAACATCATGGGGTGGTGCGCATTGTATGGGTGTGTGTTACATTACATTCACTAGTAGGAGTGAGAAAAACATCACGGGGTGGTGCGCATTGTATGGGTGTGTGTTACATTACATTCACTACTACGAGTGAGAAAAACATCACGGGGTGATGTGAATTGGAGGGTCTGAATTAGGATAGGCAGTGAGTGGCAATGTAGGATGGAGAAAAGCACCGCGGTGTGGTCAGCATGGGGAGGTCAGGGAACATGCAGTGGCAATGTAGGATAGGTTTCTGAAAAACATCGCGGGGTGGTGCGCATTGTATGGGTGTGTGTTACATTAGATTCACTAGTAGGAGTGAGAAAAACATCACGGGGTGGTGCGCATTGTATGGGTGTGTGTTACATTACATTCACTAGTAGGAGTGAGAAAAACATCACGGGGTGGTGCGCATTGTATGGGTGTGTGTTACATTACATTCACTAGTATGAGTGAGAAAAACATCACGGGGTGGTCGCATTGTATGGGTGTGTGTTACATTACATTCACTACTAGGAGTGAGAAAAACATCACGGGGTGGTGCGCATTGTATGGGTGTGTGTTACATTACATTCACTAGTAGGAGTGAGAAAAACATCACGGGGTGGTGTGAAACATAGGTCTGAATTAGGATAGGCAGTGAGTGGCAATGTAGGATGGAGAAAAGCACCACGGGGTGGTCAGCATGGGGAGGTCAGGAAACATGCAGTGGCAATGTAGGTTAGGTTTCTGAAAAACATCGCAGGGTGGTGCGCATTGTATGGGTGTGTAACATTACATTCACTAGTAGGAGTGAGAAAAACATCACGGGTTGGTGTAAAACATAGGTCTGAATTAGGACAGGCAGTGAGTGGCAATGTAGGATGGAGAAAAGCACCACGGGGTGGTCAGCATGGGGAGGTCAGGAAACATGCAGTGGCAATGTAGGATAGGTTTCTGAAAAACATCGTGGGGTGGTGCGCGTTGTATGGGTGTGTAACATTACCTTCACTAGTAGGAGTGAGAAAAACATCACGGGGTGGTGTGAATTATAGGGTCTTAATTAGGATAGGCAGTGAGTGGCAATGTAGGATGTGGAAAAGCTCCACGGTGTGGTCAGCATGGGGAGGTCAGGAAACATGCAGGGGCAATGTAGGATAGGTTTCTGAAAAACATCGCGGGGTGGTGTGCATTGTATGGGTGTGTAACATTACCTTCACTAGTAGGAGTGAGAAAAACATCCCGGGGTGGTGTGAATCATAGGGTCTGAATTAGGATAGGCAGTGAGTGGCAATGTAGGATGGAGAAAAGGACCACGGGGTGGTCAGCATGGGGAGGTCAGGAAACATGCTGTGGCAATATAGGATAGGTTTCTGAAAAACATCGCGGGGTGGTGCGCATTGTATGGGTGTGTAACATTACATTCACTAGTACGAGTGAGAAAAACATCACGAGATGGTGTGAATCATAGGGTCTGAATTAGGATAGGCAGTGAGTGGCAATGTAGGATGGAGAAAAGCACCACGGGATAGTCAGCATAGGGGGGTCAGGAAACATGCTGGGGCAATGTAGGATAGGTTTCTGAAAAACATCACGGGGTGGTGCGCATTGTATGGGTGTGTAACATTACATTCACTAGTAGGAGTGAGAAAAACATCACGGGGTTGTGTGAATCAAAGGGTCTGAATGAGGATAGGCAGTGAGTGGCAATGTAGGATGGAGAAAAGCACCACGGTGTTGTTAGCATGGGGAGGTCAGGAAACATGCAGTGGCAATGTAGGATAAGTTTCTGAAAAACATCGCGGGTTGGTGCGCGTTGTATGGGTGTGTAACATTACCTTCACTAGTAGGAGTGAGAAAACATCACGGGGTGGTGTGAATCATAGGGTCTGAATTAGGATAGGCAGTGAGTGGCAATGTAGGATGGAGAAAAGCAACATGGAGTGGTCAACATGGGGAGGTCAGGAAACTTGCAGTGGCAATGTAGGATAGGTTTCTGAAAAACATCGCGGGGTGGTGCGCATTGTATGGGTGTGTAACATTACATTCACTAGTAGGAGTGAGAAAAACATCACGGGGTGGAGTGAATCATAGGGTCTGAATTAGGATAGGCAGTGAGTGGCAATGTAGGATGGAGAAAAGCACCACATGGTTGTCAGCATTGGGAGGTCAGGAAACATGCAGGGGCAATGTAGCAAAGGTTTCAGAAAAACATCGCGGGGTGGTGCGCATTGTATGGGTGTGCAACATTACCTTCACTACTAGGAGTAAGAAAAACATCACGGGGTGGTGTGAATCATAGGGTCTGAATTAGGATAGGCAGTGAGTGGCAATGTAGGATGGAGAAAAGCACCACGGGGTGGTCAGCATGGGGAGGTCAGGAAACATGCTGGGGCAATGTAGGATAGGTTTCTGAAAAACATCGCGGGGTGGTGCGCATTGTATGGGTGTGTGAAATTACATTCACTAGTAGGAGTGAGAAAAACATCACGGGTGGTGTGAATCATAGGGTCTGAATTAGGATAGGCAGTGAATGGCAATGTAGGATGGAGAAAAGCACCACATGGTTGTCAGCATTGGGAGGTCAGGAAACATGCAGGGGCAATGTAGCAAAGGTTTCAGAAAAACATCGCGGGGTGGTGCGCATTGTATGGGTGTGTAACATTACATTCACTAGTAGGAGTGAGAAAACATCACGGGGTGGTGTGAATCATCGGGTCTGAATTAGGATAGGCAGTGAGTAGCAATGTAGGATGGAGAAAAGCACCACGGGGTGGTCAGCATGGGGATGTCAGAAACATGCTAAGCACCACGGGGTGGTCAGCATGGGGAGGTCAGGAAACATGCAGTGGCAATGTAGGAAAGGTTTCTGAAAAACATCGTGGGGTGGTGCGCGTTGTATGGGTGTGTAACATTACCTTCACTAGTAGGAGTGATAAAAACATCACGGGGTGTTGTAAATAATAGGGTCTGAATTAGGATAGGCAGTGAGTGGCAATGTATAATGGAGAAAAGCACCACGGGGTGGTCAGCATGGGGAGGTCAGGAAACATGCAGTGGCAATGTAGGATAGGTTTCTGAATAACATCGCGGGGTGGTGCGCATGGGATGGGTGTGTAACATTACATTCACTAGTAGGAGTGAGAAAACATCACGGGGTGGTGTGAATCATAGGGTCTGAATTAGGATAGGCAGTGAGTGGCAATGTAGGATGGAGAAAAGCAACATGGAGTGGTCAACATGGGGAGGTCAGGAAACTTGCAGTGGCAATGTAGGATAGGTTTCTGAAAAACATCGCGGGGTGGTGCGCATTGTATGGGTGTATAACATTACATTCACTAGTAGGAGTGAGAAAAACATCACGGGGTGGAGTGAATCATAGGGTCTGAATTAGGATAGGCAGTGAGTGGCAATGTAGGATGGAGAAAAGCACCACGGGATGGTCAGCATGGGGAGGTCAGGAAACATGCAGTGGCAAGGTAGGATAGGTTTCTGAAAAACATAGCGGGGTGGTGCGCATTGTATGTGTGTGTAACATTACGTTCACTAGTAGGAGTAAGAAAAACATCACGGGGTGGTGTGAATCATAGGGTCTGAATTAGGATAGGCAGTGAGTGGCAATGTAGGATGGAGAAAAGCACCACGGGGTGGTCACCATGGGGAGGTCAGGAAACATGCTGGGGCAATGTAGAATAGGTTTCTGAAAAACATCGCGGGGTGGTGTGCATTGTATGGGTGTGTGAAATTACATTCACTAGTAGGAGTGAGAAAAACATCACGGGGTGGTGTGAATCATAGGGCCTGATTTAGGGTAGGCAGTGAGTGGCAATGTAGAATGGAGAAAAGCACCACGGGGTGGTCACCCTGGGGAGGTCAGGAAACATGCAGTGGCAATGTAGGATAGGTTTCTGAAAAACTTCGCGGGGTGGTGCGCATTGTATGGGTATGTAACATTACATTCACTAGTAGGAGTGAGAAAAACATCACGGGGTGGTGTGAATCATAGGGTCTGAATTAGGATAGGCAGTGAGTGGCAATGTAGGATGGAGAAAAGCACCACGGGGTGGTCAACATGGGGAGGTCAGGAAACATGCAGTGGCAATGTGGCATAGGTTTCAGAAAAACATCGAGGGGTGGTGCGCATTGTATGGGTGTGTAACATTACATTCACTAGTAGGAGTGAGAAAAACATCACGGGGTGGTGTGAATCATAGCGTCTGAATTAGGATAGGCAGTGAGTAGCAATGTAGGATGGAGAAAAGCACCACGGGGTGGTCAGCATGGGGATGTCAGAAACATGCTAAGCACCACGGGGTGGTAAGCATGGGGAGGTCAGAAACATGCAGTGGCAATGTAGGTTAGGTTTCTGAAAAACATCGCATTGTGGTGCGCATTGTATGGGTGTGTAACATTACATTCACTAGTAGGAGTGAGAAAAACATCACGGGGTGGTGCGCATTGTATGTGTGTGTGTTACATTACATTCACTAGTAGGAGTAAGGAAAACATCACTGGGTGGTGCGCATTGTATGGGTGTGTGTTACATTACATTCACTACTAGAAGTGAGAAAAACATCACGGGGTGGTGTGAATCGGATGGTCTGAATTAGGATAGGCAGTGAGTGGCAATGTAGGATGGAGAAAAGCACGGCGGGGTGGTCAGCGTGGGGACGTCAGGGAACATGCAGTGGCAATGTAGGATAGGTTTCTGAAAAACATCGCGGGATGGTGCGCCTTGTATGGGTGTGTGTTACATTAGATTCACTAGTAGGAGTGAGGAAAACATCACTGGGTGGTTCGCATTGTATGGGTGTGTGTTACATTACATTCACTAGTAGGAGTGAGAAAAACATCACGGGGTGGTGCGCATTGTATGGGTGTGTGTTACATTACATTCACTACTAGGAGTGAGAAAAACATCACGGGGTGGTGTGAATTGGAGGGTCTGAATTAGGATAGGCAGTGAGTGGCAATGTAGGATGGAGAAAAGCACCGCGGTGTGGTCAGCATGGGGAGGTCAGGGAACATGCAGTGGCAATGTAGGATAGGTTTCTGAAAAACATCGCGGGGTGGTGCGCATTGTATGGGTGTGTGTTACATTAGATTCACTAGTAGGAGTGAGAAAAACATCACGGGGTGGTGCGCATTGTATGGGTGTGTGTTACATTACATTCACTAGTAGGAGTGAGAAAAACATCACGGGGTGGTGCGCATTGTATGGGTGTGTGTTACATTACATTCACTAGTAGGAGTGAGAAAAACATCACAGTTTGGTGCGCATTGTATGGGTGTGTTACATTACATTCACTACTAGGAGTGAGAAAAACATCACAGGGTGGTGTGAATCGGAGGGTCTTAATTAGGATAGGCAGTGATTTGCAATGTAGGATGGAGAAAAGCACCACGGGGTGGTCAGCATGGGGATGTCAGAAACATGCTAAGCACCACGGGGTGGTAAGCATGGGGAGGTCAGAAACATGCAGTGGCAATGTAGGTTAGGTTTCTGAAAAACATCGCAGTGTGGTGCGCATTGTATGGGTGTGTAACATTACATTCACTAGTAGGAGTGAGAAAAACATCACGGGGTGGTGCGCATTGTATGGGTGTGTGTTACATTACATTCACTAGTAGGAGTAAGGAAAACATCACAGTTGGGTGCGCATTGTATGGGTGTGTGTTACATTACATTCACTAGTAGGAGTGAGAAAAACATCACGGGGTGGTGCGCATTGTATGGGTGTGTGTTACATTACATTCACTAGTAGGAGTGAGAAAAACATCACGGGGTGGTGCGCATTGTATGGGTGTGTGTTACATTACATTCACTACTAGGAGTGAGAAAAACATCACGGGGTGGTGTGAATTGGAGGGTCTGAATTAGGATAGGCAGTGAGTGGCAATGTAGGATGGAGAAAAGCACCGCGGTGTGGTCAGCATGGGGAGGTCAGGGAACATGCAGTGGCAATGTAGGATAGGTTTCTGAAAAACATCGCGGGGTGGTGCGCATTGTATGGGTGTGTGTTACATTAGATTCACTAGTAGGAGTGAGAAAAACATCACGGGGTGGTGCGCATTGTATGTGTGTGTGTTACATTACATTCACTAGTAGGAGTGAGAAAAACATCACGGGGTGGTGCGCATTGTATGGGTGTGTGTTACATTACATTCACTAGTAGGAGTGAGAAAAACATCACAGTTTGGTGCGCATTGTATGGGTGTGTTACATTACATTCACTACTAGGAGTGAGAAAAACATCACGGGGTGGTGTGAATCGGAGGGTCTTAATTAGGATAGGCAGTGATTTGCAATGTAGGATGGAGAAAAGCACCACGGGGTGGTCAGCATGGGGATGTCAGAAACATGCTAAGCACCACGGGGTGGTAAGCATGGGGAGGTCAGAAACATGCAGTGGCAATGTAGGTTAGGTTTCTGAAAAACATCGCAGTGTGGTGCGCATTGTATGGGTGTGTAACATTACATTCACTAGTAGGAGTGAGAAAAACATCACGGGGTGGTGCGCATTGTATGGGTGTGTGTTACATTACATTCACTACTAGGAGTGAGAAAAACATCACGGGGTGGTGTGAATTGGAGGGTCTGAATTAGGATAGGCAGTGAGTGGCAATGTAGGATGTAGAAAAGCACCGCGGTGTGGTCAGCATGGGGAGGTCAGGGAACATGCAGTGGCAATGTAGGATAGGTTTCTGAAAAACATCGCGGGGTGGTGCGCATTGTATGGGTGTGTGTTACATTAGATTCACTAGTAGGAGTGAGAAAACCATCACGGGGTGGTGCGCATTGTATGCGTGTGTGTTACATTACATTCACTAGTAGGAGTGAGAAAAACATCACGGGGTGGTGCGCATTGTATGGGTGTGTGTTACATTACATTCACTAGTAGGAGTGAGAAAAACATCACAGTTTGGTGCGCATTTTATGGGTGTGTTACATTACATTCACTACTAAGAGTGAGAAAAACATCACGGGGTGGTGTGAATCGGAGGGTCTTAATTAGGATAGGCAGTGATTTGCAATGTAGGATGGAGAAAAGCACCACGGGGTGGTCAGCATGGGGATGTCAGAAACATGCTAAGCACCACGGGGTGGTAAGCATGGGGAGGTCAGAAACGTGCAGTGGCAATGTAGGTTAGGTTTCTGA
Source organism: Cavia porcellus (assembly GCF_034190915.1). Lineage (NCBI taxonomy): Eukaryota > Metazoa > Chordata > Mammalia > Rodentia > Caviidae > Cavia > Cavia porcellus. The sequence continues at coordinate 1,664 of NW_026947598.1, read as the reverse complement.
AAAACATCGCAGTGTGGTGCGCATTGTATGGGTGTGTAACATTACATTCACTAGTAGGAGTGAGAAAAACATCACGAGGTGGTGCGCATTGTATGGGTGTGTGTTACATTACATTCCCTAGTAGGAGTGAGAAAAACATCACGGGGTGGTGCGCATTGTATGGGTGTGTGTTACATTACATTCACTAGTAGGAGTGAGAAAAACATCACGGGGTGGTGCGCATTGTATGGGTGTGTGTTACATTACATTCACTAGTAGGAGTGAGAAAAACATCACGGGGTGGTGCGCATTGTATGGGTGTGTGTTAAATTACATTCACTAGTAGGAGTGAGAAAAACATCACGGGGTGGTGCGCATTGTATGGGTGTGTGTTACATTACATTCTCTAATAGGAGTGAGAAAACATCACGGGGTGGTGCGCATTGTATGGGTGTGTGTTACATTACATTCACTAGTAGGAGTGAGAAAAACATCACGGGGTGGTGCGCATTGTATGGGTGTGTGTTACATTACATTCACTAGTAGGAGTGAGAAAAACATCACAGTTTGGTGCGCATTGTATGGGTGTGTTACATTACATTCACTACTAGGAGTGAGAAAAACATCACGGGGTGGTGTGAATCGGAGGGTCTTAATTAGGATAGGCAGTGATTTGCAATGTAGGATGGAGAAAAGCACCGCGGGGTGGTCAGCATGGGGAGGTAAGGGAACATGCAGTGGCAATTTAGGATACATTCTGAAAAACATCGCGGGGTGGTGCGCATTGTATGGGTGTGTGTTACATTAGATTCACTAGTAGGAGTGAGAAAAACATCACGGTATGGTGCGCATTGTATGCGTGTGTGTACATTACATTCACTAGTAGGAGTGAGAAAAACATCACAGGGTGGTGTGAATCGGAGGGTCTGAATTAGCATAGGCAGTGAGTGGCAATGTAGGATGGAGAAAAGCACTGCGGGTGGTCAGCATGGGGAGGTCAGGGAACATTCAGTGGCAATGTAGGATAGGTTTCTGAAAAACATCGCGGGGTGGTGCGCATTGTATGGGTGTGTGTTACAATACATTCACTAGTAGGAGTGAGAAAAACATCACGGGCTGGTGCGCATTGTATGGGTGTGTGTTACATTACATTCACTAGTAGGAGTGAGAAAAACATCACGGGGTGGTGCGCATTTTATGGGTGTGTGTTACATTAGATTCACTAGTAGGAGTGAGAAAAACATCACGGGGTGTTTCGCATTGTATGGGTGTGTGTTACATTACATTCACTACTAGGAGTGAGAAAAACATCACGGGGTGGTGTGAATCGGATGGTCTGAATTAGGATAGGCAGTGAGTGGCAATGTAGGATGGAGAAAAGCACCGCGGGCTGGTCAGCGTGGGGAGGTCAGGGAACATACAGTGGCAATGTAGGATAGGTTTCTGAAAAACATCGCGGGGTGGTGCGCATTGTATGGGTGTGTGTTACATTAGATTCACTAGTAGGAGTGAGAAAAACATCCCTGGGTGGTGCGCATTGCATGGGTGTGTGTTACATTACATTCACTAGTAGGAGTGAGAAAAACATCATGGGGTGGTGCGCATTGTATGGGTGTGTGTTACATTACATTCACTAGTAGGAGTGAGAAAAACATCACGGGTGGTGCGCATTGTATGGGTGTGTG